>NC_092521.1:73552897-74152897 GCF_037038585.1 Patagioenas fasciata | reverse complement strand
TTTCTTGATGATCAGTGTCAAAAATAATTGCTTACCGGCAAGATTTGAAAATGCTTTATTTTTTGATGATGGCACAGTGTAAGTACAAATGCCTTTGGATTGCTTTGGCTGTCCCGGAGAAGAAATAGTCTAGGAGAGAACATTTTTAAGTACACACTGAATAACACAATCAATTTCTTCATAAATAGTCAGAACTACTAAGTCATCTTGTGCTTTTGCCTAACTCTTCTTTAGTTGCGTTAACAGGTGATTCCACAACTGGCAATTTGCTTTCAATTTTTATACCATGGCTATATAACAGTAATAGATGAAGAAATTAGAACTGAAAGATACATGGCAGTAATTCTTCCCCTATGAATGTATGTATGAGGCTTTTTTAAAGGGTCTCAGTAACTGAGCTTTCTGTTACTGATAGGTACTCTTGTGAAGAAAATGTTCTCATTTAACTCCAAAGCAAATCTGGATTTCTGTAGGTGGGAAAGTAATACATGAAAATCTGTTCCCACTCTCCAGGATCTCGCATCAGTTTACAGAAATCCAGTATTAGCAAAATTACGTTTAAATTAAATAGCCACAATTGCACAGAAACTCAATACTTTCTTAAAACTTATCAATTAAGTAGCATCCACATAATCAAGATGGGGAAAAGACACCATGTTTTTTCCTCTAAAACAGTCATTGTCTTTTTCCTTCAGATCACTGAAAAATAACATAGGAGTATAGCTAGTAACATCATACACTATGCAACTGTCAGTCTTAAGTCAACCCACAAAACTGGAGTCCTACCTCAAATGGTTAAATACATACTTGGAAGAGGAGAAAAAAATCTAGTAAAAAAAATGTTTCCTCCCCTTGACATTTATGAACTAAAGAAAAGAAGTCTCTCCACACCACAGGAAATAAGAATATACCTTTGGCATGAGTCTCACAGTGCTAATCACTAGTGAATTTGTGAGATGGCCAAGTACAGTGCTGGGGGAGGCCTCAAGTCCTCCTAATTGCTAACCACTAAGCCAGGAACACACTTGTCCAAGGCTGAGTTGCAAGAACTGCTTGTAGTCTTACGAACCCAACAGAACTTACTCCAGCTCCTCAGAACCAATTGAGAAATGTCAATACCACAAAAATGCACCATCATAACCAGGGTCAGTTCACTACTCAGAGACAGGCATGTCTTGCCACCACCGGAAACCATGCACAGTATTTGAACATTCCTTTTTAGTCCTAGCAAGACCAGATGTGTGGAAAAGGGACCAAGGAATTTACACATCACGATCCATCTCTTCCCTCCTCTGTGGCTGCTGCAGTTCATGCAGGTATCTCCACATTATCTTGCATCTAGCCATTTCGGATAATGCCCAGTATCATAAACTGGTGGTACAAAGCCAAGCTCAGCACAACTGATCCTGTAGGTGTTTACTGAACCTCTGGAAAGCAACAGGCTGTCCACACAAATAATGACTATACAGATGGATGCATGCTCAACAATAGCTTCCAGAAACAGTCCAATGACAGCAGTATCAGCTGTCTATATACATTGCTGAACACCTTACACGAACCATCAGAAGACTATTAACTTTCCCCCTTCTTTTGTTCAAGAACACACAGAGCAGGAAAACACAGACAGGACTTTTTCTGTCCTGAAAACCACGATCCTTAGACTTCAGAGCACAGAGGTAACATGGTTCTTTTGCCGCTGCTGACTGACCTTGTCACAGCCAAACTAACCAGTTTTCACCTTCCACAGTGAGCAAGATGGTTGGGCACAAATTCAACACCATCTCGAAGGCGTTAACACGTTTATGAAGACCCCAAGAAGGACGGGCCGCTAGATTCCTAAGGCAACAAGTCAAAATGAGCCTCGGATTGTAAAGAAGATCTGTAGTGTGACAGAACCAGAAACCCAGCAAGTCAGCAGTGGTCCTTTGCTTCCTCAGCTTTTCCGTTTGACCTGCTCAGCTAAAACCCAATAGCTTAAGCCCGGCAAAAAAACCCAAAACAGTAAAAAAGCCCTGCCTGAGGAATATGTACATGCATTAGCAATTTCTACTTCTCCAGTATATTTCATCCTTCAAAGATCTGTGATGCTGCTGAATCAGAAAACGCCAGAGAAAGGTTTGAACTTGACTGTCTCCTGAGAAGCCAACGTAACTTTCTACGTTAACCCTGTCAGCAGTGAGATGAATGAACTGAAGGCAACCGTGCTCCTCCCATTCCACAAATAAAGAACTGCTGAATACAGTCCAAGCAACTTCCCTTCTATAACCATAACTACATACAAATAAGGGAAACAGAGATGCTCAGAAGATACTAAAATCTCAAGTACAGACATTTTAGAGACCACTGGCACAGGCACTTTCTTTGCTCTAGAACAGAAATCAATAGCAAGAAATCATCATTAACTGCTCTGATTCCTGTAAAAAAACCCAAATGGCTGATTACAAATTTGTGGGCAAATGGCTAGGTACAGCTTTGCCTGAAAAATGTGTCTTCTACACAGATCACAGGAATTAATTATAAAGGGACTAGTCAAGAATCAGGCTACTCAAAAGTGCTCACAGACTTGTAAACCCTCCCAGCAGAAGTTTTGCTCTTGTCTGTAACACTTACCATCAGATCATAAATACTAAGCAACAGGAATACCTACCCATCCACAAGCCCTTGTTGCTTAATAATCCTGTGAGATTCTTCTCTAGAGATTCTGCCGTGAAACCAGTGCTGTGTCCTATGAATAACTGGAGGCGAGAGGGAAAAGAGGGAAAGAAAGGATGGTTAAAAACAGTAACGTGCAACAGTTTCTTCCACACACTAATTATTTAAACATTTTAAAAGTGGGTACAGTTTCATTACAGAATATAAAATATCTTTCACCTATCTATATAAAAATGAATCAAAATGAAAAAAATGCATCAGCTACTGCACCTACTTATTATACCAAACCAAGTAGATGGCATTATCTCCATGTATTTTCTGGTTTGCATGACTAAGTTATAATATTGCCTTTTCATAACTTCTTGAAAGTGTTGGGACTAAATTCTTCTTCAATGTATAAGCTAACGAGTTAGAACTAAGTCACTTTAACTCTCAAATAATGAAAAGCACTTCAGTTTGTGCTTTCAAGGGTGGAGTTACTCCCAGATATTTTTATGTTTACTGTTTTATTTTCAAATGGTATTTTAAAATTCTGTTCAACAGAACAGAAACAGGGAATAGCTGTTTTTTCTCCAAGAAGTCCAGGATTTATTAATACGCAATTTCCTATTATTTTGCAATCTCAAAGAGATATTCAGGACTCATATTAAAGGCATCCATAACTTTACATTATTCAATTAGTATGGAATGAATGCTATTTTGAAGATTTTTTACTCTTTAAAGATTAAGAGATCACTCATTGACTTACTTTATCTAAAATGAAGAAACGACTGGTGAATTGTTTTAAATGTAACATTTATGGTGTCTTTTTTTTTATAAAATCCGTATTTCAAAAGATTAATATTGAAGAAAAGCTTGAGGGTGCCTCCAAAGAAAAACAAGTTCCTTTTACTATCTCTGTACGGGTAAGCATGTTAATGACACAGAAGCTACTGATAAACATAAACATTGTATTTGACATTGTTGCATTAATACTACATGACTGTACTCTGTCTCTGTATGAAGTAACTTTTGTTTACCAGAGAGGCCTCTGATATTATGCTTACAAACCAGTAGAATTTACCTGTACTCAGCGTGGAAGGATGGAGTGGACTTTGGCTACCCAAGATGTTCATTCTTGTGCTACGTTTCTATAGAGAAAATGAATTACCATTAAAACCACACTAAAGCCTTAACAGAAGAGAATTAATGCACATGCAATACAGATTTAATTTACAGGAAACTGGGGGCTGGGCAAGTTTAATGCAAGAATGAGAAAAAGAAATGCAACTTTGAAGGGGGGAAGGGGGCTAATCTACAAGCAGCGGCTCATTTCAGTTGGCCTAAAACACAAGCCAGATGTTAATGATGAAAGCTCAGTATCTAAAAAAAAAAAAAAAAGGGAAAAAAAAAAAAGAAAAGAAATTTTTAAAATGACAGAAAAAAGAAAAGTCTGATATGTTTCTGCTCAGGCAAAACACCAGGCACTCAGTAAATCAAGCAGTATTGCCCTCCCATACATAAAGCACCAGGTAGTGCTTCAGTAATGACACCTGTTCCCTGAGAGACGAGCATGTGGGAAAACTTATACTGCAGCTGTCTGTCCACAAGACACTATAAACAAGTTACATCAGTTTTCATTGCAAGAGGTCCTGCCTCTTGTATATTCTGCAGTTAAACTTACTGGGAGCAAGCCATTAGTCAGAGCCCCAGCCTCTTCCATGTGGGGAAGCATTTAATTTGACATATTCCTCCTCAGAGACTGGTTTTGCAAACTGGCAGTAAAGTTCTGGTGGGTCTGCTTTCCCCCTCAACTTTCCTCTGGACACTAGGGGGACAGAGAAGCAGTGGTAGAAGGTTGTTGTGAATGTGACAGTTTTGCTAAAGATGGATATTGACTTTCAGATCTGCATGCTTGCAGTGTGATTGCTTCAGGTTGGAGCTAAGCTAGACTGTGACCAGCACTGCACTAACATGATAGCACACTCTGTGGTTTGGTTCTCAACAGACACTAATACAAAAATAGAAAAGAAGAGAAGATAGCTACCCTCCAAGCATGTCCTTCTTCCAAGGCAGCACTCTGTGCTTCAGCAGGATTTTCAATAACTCTTCCTATTTGCCCCGAAAAATCCATTGCTACTAGTGAGTTTTCAGATACACTTCTCTGTAAAGGAATTTTCACTTGTTTCAAAAAACAGGGAAAGAAAAAACCAGCTTGAGAGTTAAATTTCAAAATGTCTTTGGTTTCAGAAGACTGTCCCAAGTTAGCCTTCAACAGCACAGAAAATACATCTCTTTTCACAAACACAAAAAAAGACGGCTTTTCTTTTCAGGCTGTAGGAGAGGGAGAGGATTCAATGGCTGAGAATAAAATCTGTCTTGCTCAAGTTGCCCACTTGCCCTATTACTATACTCCAGTCATTTTCAGGGCCAGTTGGAATCCAACTTTCTGATTTTCACTTCTAGATAGCTAACAGTCAGCTCTTGGCCCAACATATTTTAGGAAATTTACATGTTAGTTTTGCCAGACCCAAGCTGGCTTCTGCAGAGACAGCCAGATGTCTCTGTACTGTACTTCTCAAAGTGCCTGACGTATCCAGGATTTTTAATCATGTGGATCACGTAAGCCTAAGATAATGGAGAGCCAACCATGTACACCACACTCATGCAAAATGTGAACTTTACGTTGATTTGCTACACAATGCTGGATTTACACTTGTTAGCGTAAAATCTTCCACTTTTAAAATGCAAAGGCAAATGCATCTTTTCCAACATCATACATTAATGAGGTAAAGTTCATTACTTACTACAGGAGTGGAAAAGTGTGGAAGCATGGCTTTTCTCTGCTGAGGAATTCTGTAATTCTGATACAGTAGCATTCCATACTGCCAACAGAAATGCAAGGACATTATTATTCAAATATATACCCTAGGAAAAAAAAAAAACTGTAGTGGTTTCATAATACCACTTACACTGGTAACACCAGTTTATTATTTTCAGGATCAGAAGCTGTCCCAAAGCAATTTGCACTGAGCAACAGTGATTGGCAGGTGGCAGTTGAGCAGTAAATATGCACGACAAGTTTTATTTAAAAGACAACACTTTTACAAGCCGGAGTGAAATACGCAAGTAATTTCTGCCACTATCAGATATCACCATGTTTACCTTGTAGAATATAAGTGTTCACTCAAGGTCAGAACACATATTTTAACTCCCTCTCTTTTTACTCTCCTAGTAATGTGAGCTTAAAAAAATTCTTCGTAAGCCGTTCAAACTCGGTTTTCATAGTGATAAAAAATAAGAACCCTTCTAATTCACTAGATCTTTTAATAAATTTTGTCAGGAAATAACACTTCGGGTACTTTTCTCATCTTAGTAAAAATAAGGTGATTTAATTCCAGTCCTGTTCCTCATTGAACATGATAAATTTTAGCAACACTAGTAACTAGGGCAGTAGGAAAAAATCTACTCAGTGTATTCTTTAGAGGTACAGTGCTGAGTTATAGCAACATTGCTTACTGAGTGTTCTAATTGAAATGGTACAGATAATTTTTTAAACAGGGTAGTATGTGACTATAGCAAGCCAAATCAATAGGTAAACAAAAAGAAGGGTCACAGCCACAGCCTCCTGGCACACCCTTAATTTTCCCTGACTATACACCTTTAAGGTTCATTTAGTGTTCCTTAAAAATAAACTATTTTTTCCCCCCCATAGCATTAACAGCTTAAGGGTGAATGTTACGTGCCAGTATACAGAAATTACTGCCATACAGCACTGTTGCTGCCACAGGCTGCACTGCAAAGAAAGATTCCCAGAAAGATGCATGTCTAGCTGCTGGGTAAGAATAGCTAATTCTGTACACTCTGAAGGTTTTTCCTTGCCATTCAGGAACATTAGTGCTAGACCAGCATAAGTAATTTCTTCAGAGCAAGTGCCATCTTCAAGGCACAATTCACTACAATTGTCTGATCCTCTGAGCACTTTCCCCACTATGCAAAATTCTGTGTAATTAGGAAAAGTAAAGGACAGCTGAGAAGAAGCACTTGGAATTGTCTGGAGACTCAAACTCTTACTATAATTGTTAATGTGTATTAAACATGAGTCAAGTCAAGTAACTGGAGAGTGAATTACGATAGTCAACAGAGGTATCAGCTCCATGGAGATCAAACATACATCTTGTAACTGGGATTGCTCCTTGCATCCTGGCCCACACTACGACTAACACACCTGCTTTTCTAACAACTTAAAATAGGAACTTCTGTACTGCAACACAGCATCTCTTACAATTAACAAATGAGATAATATTTGGAGAACACTCAAAGTGATGTGCTCTGGCTTGGAAGGTGACCATTTAATGTAGATGGAGAACAGGTGTTGTGTTTTCATACCCACAGGCCTGGGAGTCTCATTTGCTTTCTGTAGAACAGGTAACTGTAGCAAACATTTGTCATGTCTTGATGATAAACAAATCAGAGAAACTATCTTTGAAAGGGAGGGGAGAAATAAACAATGCTTAGGCAGCAATGGGAATCTCTGTGGTTTCTCCCAGTCAATGCCACATGTGGACTGGGAAGCGATAAACCTCATGCTCCTTCTGATGCCCCCACACCCTTTCAGCTCCTTGGACACAAGCTGCAGCAATGCACCTTCTTCAGCAGGTGGTTGTGAAATGCTGCTGGGGAAAGTGGCATTTTGGAAGAGAGGGGGGTGGAGGTTTCGCCAATGTCAGCTGCCACTTAGGCTGGAATAGTGACTGTTCATTCAGGACAGAGAGGACAACTGCTCACAGTGCCCCTGGGTTACACATCCCATTTTGGGCACAGCCTGGCACACAGCAGCCACCAGCAGGACACTGGAGCGCTGACCGCAGCAGACGGAGGAACAGCCGTGGCCTCATTTCCAAATCTGAAGTTATCTGTTTGCTACGGGGAGAACCAAAGATGACTGAGGTCAAGGTTCTCCACCCTGTTTTGGTGGACATGTATCTAGTATCAAGTACCACACTTTGTGCATGTCTCTACTTTTTATCTATTTTTTATCACATTTTGTATGCTGCACTCTCACACAGAATATTAGAGAGTGGGATAACTGTGCAGAAGAGAGGTGAGATTTTCATGTGTAACACATTAGCTATAATATTTCCTATTTTTTTTAATATATATGGATATTCCCTTTCACAAAGCAGCACCTTCAGGGAAAATTTAAACCCAAACCAAAAAAAAAATTCTGCACATTTCGCTATGAAGATCAGGAAGTTCTCTGCTTCAAAGAGCACAAAATAGCCAACCTTCTCCTCAGTTCCTTCTGTGCTGATTTTGTTTGAAAGAAACCTGTGAAGCCTACTATGTTACAAGAAATCTCATAATTTGCTCTTAGATATGAATAACTTTCACCCAGAGACAGAGTTGCTTATTTTTGTTACTTTTTAAAATAGAACCTTCAGAAAACTGAGGCAAAGGCTCTAGAGAGCGCCCTGTTCTAGTTAAGCTAAACACTTACCATTTTCAAAACATTTTCTTTAGCTTTATGATAACTTGCAAATACCTTGTTAAGCAGTTTTTTGATTCATTCACATGTATTAAAATTATACTTGATTCATAAATGGAAGGAAATGAGCCCAGTGCTGTCCTTAAAAGCTTAGGAGGGACATGTCGGCCTGGCATTTTGCTCTTGGCTGTATCGCTTTGGAGGCAGATGATATTTAAGAACATATAGGTATCTTCTCACAAACACAATGACCAATGCAACTTAACTACATGGGTAGCTCTATTCACACAGAGGGAGGAGGTACCTTGAGGAGTCGAAAGGCAGTCATCCAGCACGTCCTGCTTTGCTCATCTTCAGCACACAACAACCTCAGTTCCTTAGTTTCATTTCTCACTCTGTTGGGCTATAAAATATCAGAAGAAAGTCAGATAAATTCAGGAAAAAAAAACTAACAACATGTAAGTTCACTGCAGAGTAAAGGTAAGTACAGTACTAGTCAAGAGCTGGCCAGGATAAGGTCACACCACCCTGAATTACAGCTCAGAAGCTGAGTATGCTTTGAAAGAAATCACTTTCTCAGCTGGGTCCAGTAAGATAAACATCAGTGCCTGCTTTAAAATACTCTGCAGCTCTGGCAGTTTGCAGCAACAAGGTACTCAGGCCCTGCTAGAAACTGAATGAAGGCATTTGTATTTTTTCTGGGTTTTGTTGTTGTTTTGTTTGTAGGTTTTTTGGTGGCTTTGTTGTTTTGTTTGCTTTTTTTTAAAAAACTGTTGATTTTTATGAGCCCCCATTTTGAGATGAAGAACCAAAGTTTCCCTAACTGAAGGTTACTGCCAGTTTGCTTCTGTAGGTTCAGGATGTGCCTCACAGCGTCTCTACTCTCTGAGGCAAACCCACTGTTGTCTGGCTCTGGAATGGCTGCTGGGAAGGAGACTACTTCACTGCTGTCAATTTAACCAGCTCCCAGCCTTTTTTTTCTTCTCAGACAATTACATGGAGCTTTGAAATACTTTCCAAACCTGTCCATCAGCACAGCAGTCTTTGAAATCCTCAAAGGCAACTGCTTATTGTTATTTTCATTTTCCAAGGCAATCTTCTTCTTTAAATAAATGCAATTACACCCATCGGAGCTTGGTCCTTCATAGCTATATAGTTTTAATGCTCACTGTCCAGATAAACTTTCCTATTCAATTAGAGTGATTGAAAAAATAAATAATCTGTGAGGTGAACCAAGGTCATCTCACAGGCACACCACGCTTCAGCACTGAGCTGCTCTTGCACAGAAATTTCCTAAGCCAAAGGAGCACCAGATAAAGTGTTAGAAGTGTCACATAAAATGATGGCAAGATTCACGGGACATGCCTGCCAAATGAAAGATGTTAAAGATCAAGTCCTCATGACAGAAATGCTTGCAGAGTTTTACATACAAAACCCCACTTAGCTGCGGGCTGGGAGGACTCTGAGCTACCAACCCTGTCTGGAACTTTGGAAGAACTTCACGATAAGAATTACCTTTATACAAAATCCATATTCTGCAGGTGCATTGTACAACTTCTTGCCTGCTATCAATGAGAAGATATTGCTGTCTTCTAGGTCAGCCAACAGTTGCAAATGTCTTGGCTCCTGGGGAAATAACATGTTTTACGATACGTGAGCGTACGATTTTGGAAGATTTTGCTGCAAGCTTTGCAGTCTCCCAAGACCAGCCTCCAACAGAGGGCAGTGTGTGAACACTGTGCTCTCTCAGGCAGCCTGGAGCCCACAGGGCATGTCACCTTTCAAATATCAGCCTGCTAGCAGAAGGTGCTTTAGAGAAGCAGCTGACAAAACACTTATTCAAACACACCACATTAAAAATGGCACAGCCTATTACATTGCTCCTGAGAAATCTGAAAGTTAGAGAACATAAAATATTGTTTACGGTACCATTTAAACTAAATTCACGAGCCATGTGCTAACCTTGTTAGCACAACTTCAGTAGCCACAATTGTGTTGCCCAGCTAGTTTGATTTTATTATATAACAATGCTATATAGCTATTTTCATGCACTGAGAGCCCAGGGTTTGGCTGTCATTTGATCATGGCTTGCTTATCCTTTCGTATGAGATAAAAAAAGTGAATGCTGTGTGCAGATATTCAATCACCAGCAAAAAATCCCCACTGTAAAAGCAGAAAAAGCTTTTACATACTTGTACTGTGCAACTTCTTTTTTTAATCTTACCTTTGAAGTTCCTTTTGTAGAACAATAAAGTCCTGATCTTCTCAAACACACATACAATTTCTTCCATGATTTCCTACCCAGTTCTTTCACGTGCAAGAAACCTTGAATTTCCGGGCAGCTACTGGAGTTTAAAAAGTTCTGTTGGAGAAGAAAACATAAATGAGAACTGTGTCCTATGGATGGATCATTAAATCGTCACTGTATTTTCAGAACAGAGAAGCAAATGGCAAATCACTTAGCTGACCTGGGGCACAGTTTCATATTATGCTTAAACTGACCTAGAAATTTTAAGAGATTTACGACCAGAATGGATATTCCTGCTCCTCCTGTTACATCTACCTAAGCTAACTACTCCTGCCACTGACATTTTCCTTTCTCTGTGTCAATACTTAAACTTCCAAAAGGCTAACCATTTTTCTGTATCCTTGTTCCTCCTGCACTTGGCCTGAAGGGACATAAAGTAAGCTTATTAATTCTTAAAATAATACGCTGTCACAACAATTCAGACAACTAGTCTAACTTGGAAACATTGGCGAAAATCTTCAACTTCATCCCCAAATTTTAGAATGGAAACAACCTATTTCTGGATTTCCCACATTGAAGTCTTACACAGCACATGCACCTGTCCCAAGACAAGAGGTAGGACAGACAACAGAATATTTAAGTCAAAATGAAACACAGAGCAGACAAATAAGTGTCAGTAATTACACTAGGTTTCAAGATTCAGAAGTATTTAAGGTCTTGGCGTGATTAGAGGGACCACATACGGAATCATTTGATTTGCGATTCATCAAAGGAAGGAAGTATTAACTATGGTTAGTGAATTGATGGATGGCTCCCATATTACAATGGGCCAGAGTTTTACATGATAGAGGGGTTTCTCAGCAAGTTAAATGCCAAACTAATAAACTCAGTATTAGGAAGAAAAATGCATAAACCTGGTTGGCCTAGATGCCTCTGCAGTTCTTGGAACTTGTATTTTGGTGTTATTTAGTGGATAATGCTCACAGGAAACAAAACGAACAGTGAGTGCCCTGTATCAGAATTCTTAGTTGCATTAAAACCTTATTTTTTTTTCCAGTCCTCCTCCCCATCTCTTCTAACAGAATGGAAAAGAATAGTCAATCTTTAGTCAATCTTCCCACTATTTGTACTATGAATCCACTTCTCAACTGTGAGAAAGAATAAAGAGGAATACATTCTCTCTGTCCAGCTAGATAAACCAAAAGTAAACTAAGGTGCAAGTTTTTTGCATATCTGAGTCAGCCTGACACTAGCGAAAACATATCTCACTGGTTTTAATGTTATTGTTAAGACTAAAAATACTAGCTCTTCATGCCGCATATGAGATCATATTTAATATTCTTCCCTATTTAATGTGTAACTAAAACCAGCGCACTTGCCCAGTGTTTGAGGTGGCCTCCAATACAACATGTTAAATGGCCACTAGACTGCAGGAAGTTTACCTACAACAAGTTACAACTGTCTTTGAAATTATGAAAAATGGTTGTGTGGTATTTTTTTAAAGGAAAGGGTATTCAACACAAATGCGTTAAGAAAGACTGGTTTTTATGGTTAAACAATAAACCAAAGAGAACGTACCCATCCTCTTTCCCCTACCCTCTCGCACTGCTAACACCTGTGACCTGTTTCTCCTGCACAGTACCTGACTGAGCCTTCCCAGAAGCAAACTCTTGTATCTCACAAGGTTGTAAGGTTGTCCTTTCCCTGCTTGCTTGAGTTACCCTACATTCAAAACTTTTCTGTCTTCAAGAACATTTTGCTCTTTTTAGGGAGTCCCGCTGCTCATGTTAAAAAGTACACTCAATTCTCCACTTTTGCTGCACAAAAAGGGCCCAAGGTGTGAACACCTCTGCTCCTACCAGTCTGTGGCAATGCCTGTTCATGCCAGTTTTGGTTCCTAACTGCAGCCTCGTTGCACGTGACTTTTATTTTTAATGCCAGATATTGGTCTGATTCTTATCTGGTTTCCCAGTGGGCAATATATGCTAATGTTTTAAACTCTTCTCAGTGAGTGTGGAGCCAGTATTTAATAGATTTAAGTGGTTACGGGACAAAATGAGCACATTGGTTCAAAAGTCAGTGGAAACTTATATTTAAACAGAGAGTCAGTGCATATTTGTAAACATGCAAAATGACAGAAACCAAGCTAAAACCAGTTATTTGTACATACACATTCTTCATCTATTTGTGCTATGATGCGGAGTATAGAAGAGCACTTCTCTTTCACTTTTTATAAAGTATATTTGTTTTTCTAGAAATATATCTGCTGAGATAGTTTTAGGAACAACATTAGGTCGCCAAACCAAGTACCCACAGAGTAAGTTGAATATTAGCGGAACAAACGTGTGAACATAGCTATGAATACGTTGTGTTTATACCTTACACCTCAGTGCCACTGGGTAAAATCTTGGTCGGATATTTTCAACATTAGTACCACATGCTAACTCACTATGCTGGTCTTTCTCTGACCAGTTATTTCCAGACCTTTGAATTCTCCCTTTTTTCCTCTCAACCTCTCCCCTCCAGCTCCAAAACTTTCTTCGTCCATACAGGTAACTTACAGTACCTGCAAAAGCTGTGACTGTGGGATACTGCCATTTGTTTGCTGGCACCACGCAACCATTTGCTCTGGAAAGAAATTCTAGACACAAAAAGAGAAGACAATTGGAAATCACATCATATTTGAACACTTTCACACAGAACAAGTGGAATTTTCTTCCAGTCATCAATTTTTTGAAACTATCACACTTAAACCAGTTTGGAGATCCCCTGACAAAGAAAATCATAATAGGGCTTGCAAGTGCAGTTCCTCCCTTCTGCTCACCAAAGGCCCATGCAGAAAGAAGGTGGATTTTTGAAATATGTGATATGCAGTATTTCCTAAGTGCATTTTCCCATCGTTTCCTCTTCTACTCAAGGCTTTTGGGAATCTCTAACAGCCTCTACTTTCTAAGAAAGGACAGGATAAATGGACCTGCAGGTTGGGTACTCAGTGACTCCTTGATTACTGCATATTCTGCCACCAAATTTCTGGGCTTCCCTCCTTGTCCAGAAAGGCTGTTCAGCAAACAAACTCCCTGCAACTCCACTTGCCATGTGGAAGATGCATAGGAGGAGAAATAACAAGTTTCATCTACCCTCACAGGGGCAAGCTGTGCATTAAAAGAAGTCTCAGATGGGGATGCTGCAGGTTCTACAGAATGTACACCTTCACCTTTGATAACACTCTTTCTATCCAAAACACAGTTCGTCAGTACTTTATCTGCTTGACATTAAAACCCGGTCAGTCCCTCAGAAGGCTCCATGCGAATTGCCATTTGCAGACCTGAATTATGACAAAGAGCTTATACGTGACTGTTGATGCTTTCATTTGGTTGTTCAACAGCCCAGGCTTGAAACCCTTTAATCTGTCAAGAGAAAAGCCCTTTGCAAAACCTACCCCTATATGTTCATATTTCAGGGCAAGATAACAGAGCCCAGTGTTTTTTCTTGCAAGGATAGGCCAGGATACATTCAATGAAATGAAATAATGAAAACTGAACAAGCACACATGTAATAATTAGGCTCTGTGTCACGTGCCCTGTTTCACGTGCTGGATTTGAGTAACTGCAAAGCAGACATCTACCTCCTTTCCCCCATCCCGCAAACACAGAAGTAAATATTGCTTAACACACAAACAGATGCTTCTACAGAGCTTTTTGATTTCAGGCATCCGGTACAGTATCTCATTCATGCTGAATCTTTGCATGACAAAAGTCAGACAGTTTTCTGACTGCTAGATCGGTGACCTGACTTCCGATTTTTTTTTCCCTCTAGTTCCCCTTTTAATTTGCCATATTTAAAAATGCCCATGTAATTTGGTACACTGAATTTACTATACGTGGCA
This sequence comes from Patagioenas fasciata, assembly GCF_037038585.1. NCBI lineage: Eukaryota > Metazoa > Chordata > Aves > Columbiformes > Columbidae > Patagioenas > Patagioenas fasciata. Next base: position 74,138,644 of record NC_092521.1, on the reverse strand, counting down.
AGTTCTTAAACATTTTATTTGAAGCACAAAGACATCCAGAAATAAATGCCTGAAATAAAACAACAACTGATCAACAGGATGAATCACAACAAAAACATTTCCAGTTTAGACCATTCATCATGCTTCAGGCAATATAAATTTCAGTCTTCAAAGCATAAAGAGAAGGGCTGAAGAGGAATCACCCTTCTGTCAGGTAAGTTGCACAATGAATTATGAAAGCTAACATTCACCAGCCTCTCTTGAGTAGAAACAGCGCCATATGGCAACAGCTAATGCAACGGATAGGGAGCCTTCGCATTCTTACACCAGAAGAATGATTTATTCTCTGATTGCAGGAGCCTAGGACTGAATGCCAAGCATTCTGGGTTTTACTCCCATGCTCTGTTATTAATTAAAGTATGTCACATGAAATCAATGTGCTAGCTAGCTCCTACGATACCAAAATTTCTGTACAACACTGAGATGTTCATAGGTTATCAGATGGGAAGATCAACAGAAGTGAAAAATTACAAACACTCCATGTACAGAAATGTTTCACACAGTAAGTCAAGGCACAGCCTCTGAAACAAGCACTAGCAGATGACAAATGTACGTGCAAGCACATGTGCGAGGATGCAGCAACTGTGCATTAGCGCCTATGAGGAAAGGAATTAATTTATCATCTGCAGTAATTTCAGCAATGAGTTTTCATGTGACCTCATGTATCTTTTTTCTTCTGGCACCACTGACCCAAAATCTGTTCTCACCTAAGCCACCTCTGGATTATCCTTCTTTAGCTATCTAGATGGGTCACACCAGCTGACATTGGTTCATGTCAACGGCCTGTTCCAACTTAATTACTTAAGATAAAATGTGAAAAATCATCCCCAAATAAGCAGTTAGACTGCAAACGGTTTTAGATTACAACATTCAAAGGAACTTACAAGTCCAGGAATAAGTATAGCTATGACATATAATACCTTTCAAGCACAGATATACATGAGGACAGAGAAGGTGAGTTACTGTGAGCAGTAGCGAAGGCAGAGCACGCTAGTAAAGCACATCCACAAGTGAGACAACGCCCAACATACATAACCATAAACCGAAAATTCCTTGTATGTATCAAGTGTTTTAGGGGTTACCCAGAGTTTTTTTTTTTTTTTAATTATTACTCTCAGAAAGTAAAAGGTTTGGATACAGCCTGCCACACGATCAAATTGCTTGAAATCAGGTAACTTTGAAGATAATGAGTAAATTGCACTTCTGATTGCTTTTCTTAAACTAACAAAATTTTCCCTGACTTGGTCACTCTCCAACATAACAATAGCCATTTTGAAACAAGTATATTCGGTAACTTGAAAACACTTGAGATTTTTAGGCTGGGAGAAGAGTACAAGGAATTTAAGCATTGGTTAAAATTTCTTTTGAAAGAATTCAGTTTGTTGATTGCTTTTTTTTTTTTTTTTAATTATAATAGATGTTTAAGACATAACAGTGCCCAGCAATGTTATTGCAATCCATCCCTCTCAGTGTGGTGTAAACAACTAAGCAATGAGACTCACCATGGGATTTTTGAAAAACTCATATTTTGCGTAATTCTTCCTGAACAAAAATTTACTTTCACTTCCCATTGTAGACTCGACTTGAACTATGAGCTCATGATCTTCCAAACACCTCTCTGTGGAAAAAGAACACGATGTTAACACGCAGCCAACCAGCAGAAGCAGAGAGACCACCTTCCAAAGAACAGGAGTAAAACAACCCAGTGTAATTCCATTACCTTTTAAGAAGTTAACAAAACATACTGTAGCTTTCAAACCATACTGCCATGAGGCATCTAAAGGAACTAGGGTGTGAGTATTACAAAATTTAACGCTAGACAGCAGAGTTTCTTCAAAAATTTCCTACATCAGGACTTTATAAACACAGACTTTTGAGAAATGGAAGAACATAAGGGGTTTTTGTGCATTAGCTTAAATAATACACATTGATGTCTTCTTTTGGTGCTGGTTATATGCTGTACAACTGGCAAGGTGAACAGATTTAAGGGAAAAAAAGTTGCAGAAAGGCCACTATTAGGTCTTGAACTATCCCAGAAATACAGTGTCCTGTTTGATCACACTCTATAAAACCAGTTCATTTCAAGGTGAACTTCAGGCCTTTATTGTAGATGCTACACAATAGGGTTTATTATGAAAGAGGTCACAGGATCTACTTTACAGGAATACTGACAGAGACAAATGTTTTGTACACATGACAGGGCAATTTTCTGCTCCAGATTTGGTTACAAGGTAACTCCCCATAACCACCACTTCCCTGGTCAAAAGAATGGCACATCAAAGCATGAACAGATAGCTTAACAAATCCAATTCACTAAAAGCAGTAACTCGAAAGAAGGCAACTGGGCTAAGTGTGCACTATTTAATGAACTCATTATCTTGGCAAATCTTCAGAAGTTTCCGAGAAAATATTTAGATATTTTTCAAAAGTCCTTATAGTCAGTACTTTCATCCCTTATATAATAGGAAATAAAAAATGAGGTCAAAAAAAAAAAAAAACTTATGCAAAGCTCTGTCCAAAATGCATGTGACTTGCTGGCTGAAGAAGTTTGAAGAGTCCCCTCCCCACTTGGTGTTCCTGCATCCTCGCATTCCCACGGTGAGAAATGCCAGGCTGCCACCCAAATTCTCTTGGGGTGTTCTCAGGATAGAAAGCAAGCAGTCACTGGTATCTCAAAACGTAGCAAGCTCTTGAATGTCACTCCAACTGTTCAACTTAGCAGATTAATATAAGCTCTTTGATTGAAAGTTTAACCTATCTCTGAATGATCCCATAGTCTTTTTCACCCGCATTTAGATTGTCAGTCATGACCAACTCACTGATGACTTCATTTATCATACTTTTGCAGTGTCCAGCCTTGCTACAGTTGTGTTTCAAGGGGATAACACTGAAGATTTTCCATACTGAGCTGCTCTCAAATAAATGCTTAGTTCATTAGCTGTAACACCACTTTCAAGGAGTAGTTCTCTGAACAATGTATGCCACAATCCTGCTGTTGGTAGCAGTCAATTAAGGACATTTTGTACCACCTGAGCATTCATCACCCAAACCTCCACATTATTTAGGAGCTTCACAGGTGAAATTTCAGGTATTGCTGTCATGGGCAACCAGTTAAGTGAAATCTCCTCCACGCAGTGATGAGGACAGTGGGCCTACGAGTATGAAGGGCCTTTCTGGGGTTTGGTTTTTTGTTTGTGGGTTTTTTGTTGGTTTGGTTTGGTTTTTCTATATAATGATTCCTCCAAAAAACATTTAATCATGTTGGTGTGAATCTTCATCACAGTATGTACCCTGAAAGACCACGTCCTGCTTCTGTCATCACACAAAGCTGTGGTCTTTGCTTTCCTCGCGCACTGAAGATTGCTCAGCTAAGGGCAGGGACAAACCACATCCTATTCATTCTGTCCTGAGGAAATACAGTACAGATGAATGTCTGTCAATTTGTTTTGCACTTCGATCGTTAGTTTGTGTAATATATCCAGTGACTGTATCTTAGATGCTTTAGGCAAATGACACAGTTATATTTCTTTACTGAATCAAGACCCTTTTGAGATTCTGTGGTTTACATTTCTAGTTTGATGGTGAAAGCCACCTTGAAGAAAACAGGCAGCATTTCACAGCACGTGTATGGAAAAAGGAAGCCAGTCCTAGCCAGTTTGCTCCTACTTCATAGAAGTTGTACACTTGGGAAGTCTTGTAATTTGCACTCAGTTGGTACAAATGGGATGAACTGCCTCTTGACACATCAGCAACTCCACCTCAGCCTTGCTCTGAACTTCCTGCTACAGAACCAGATGCACAGATCTCGGTCTGTTCAGTAGGTGACGGTCTGTTCTTCAGGTGACACTGCAGCTGAATTGACCAGAAATGTCTCTTTTTAGTTTATCTGACAGGCTCAACTCAGTATCCTCTACATACTCCCTAGAAGAACAGGACAGACTTTTTCTTTTCCCCAAAATTGCTGTGTATTATTATCTAAACTTCCACAGAACTGTAGAAGTAATACAAGATGGAAAAAGGAGCTGGATTCCAATATGAAAAACTCACGTGCATGGCCCAAAATTCCCCATTAGAGAATCACTACAAACGACAGGTGGACCGAAGTGTGAAACAGCCAGTCCTGTTTCTGTATTTTATCAAGTACTGCGTCTAACCGTTACACTTTTAATTCATGCAGGTTAAGGCAAATCAAATTCAATGCACATGTAAACAAGAAAAATCTATGTACAAAACTATGCAGAAATTATTTCTTCTAACCTACTTACATTTCAGAGCCCTACTAGTTTGTTTGTTTTTTTTTTTTTTTCCCTGCTTCAACTGTCTTAAATAAGATGTACAGTCAGTTCTGGACCTGGAAAAATGAGATCTGTAAGTAAGGATTCTTTCAGTGCCCAGACACATACTATCATGACAGCCTGTCTTCATCATCATTATTTCGGTTCATGTCCAATATGGATATCTAAGTCCTCATCCTAAATTGACGATAGTTAAGCATGGAGTGGCACACAGGGAGAATACCATATTTTATGAACAGGTTAGGTATATTTCTATTTGCAAATGAAATAACGGAACCAATTCAAGTTTTACAGACTGCTTAAATCTTGACCACAAAGTGTTTTAGATACCAGTGGTACAGCACAGTAGAAACCATTTCCACATGTCAAATCTTAAGCAAGTCTCATGGTAAACTGTCACACCATTGTCTCCAGTGAGAACACAAATACTTTGTGTAGTCCAATAGCTATTTGAAGTAATTTGCAAGCACACATGTTATTTGGAATAGACTTGACTACGTGTGCTAAGTAAGCAGTCAGGTGAAGGTTCCTTAAAAACTGGGACCTGGAAGATCACTACAATCATAAATATGCAGCTGGCTTCAAAAATTTGCTTGTACTCAGTCTGCCCAAAAGTAAAAAGTTTAACTGGTTCTGCAAACTGAGCTCTTTTGAAAAGAAATATTAGGGAAGACCAGGGATAAAATAAACAGCAGTGAACTTAATGTATGAACTTGTCTCTTTTGGTGGGCTTCAAGATTACCACCTACAGCATTAAGTCAGCAAGGATGTCTTGAGTAAGAAACAATGTCTTCTGGAAACAAAGAACTCTCACTGCTTTTAAGCCGTATTTCTCTCCACACTGGTAAGTACCTATTCACCCATTGTTTCATACTTAATAATAGCAATCTTATTTCAGAGGGAAAACTATGGAACATCAGACACCTGATAATAACTACACCTAAGGTGCAGACAGATTACTACCTTGATCTGACAGTCTCTGAAATACAGCGCAGCATTTGAGCTACTGAGAAGCTAGGAATAGGCAGCCATAAAACAAAAAATTCAAACTGCAACCAAAACTGGGTGGGCGCATGAAAGTTGGTATTTGAAGTTTACTGAATATTTTACAGTGTATACTTTGTTTCCCAAATACAAGAAATCGGATGCTGTTGTCTCTCGTTAATTGACCTCTTTTATTCCCTTTTCTGTCCACATCCTTTCAAATATGCAAAATTTGTATCACGGCATCTTTTTTTTTGTCGCTTTAAAGACTTTTTTGTCTGTTCGCTTTACACCCTGAGAGACTGCATTGCTTTTCACGCAGATGTACTGCATGGCCTACAGAGGACAGCCCTGGAGGACAGCCCTGTAGCAGTCCCTGGGGAACAAAGTTTGGTGAGGCCGGTGAAGCCCCAACCTGCACACCCCGTTTCCCTGGGACAGCAGGGCCCCGCTTTGTGCTTCAGTGTGAAACAGGTCCAAGGCAGGCAGGTCCCCATGTATATAAATGCAGCCCGATAAGTATCTTGCTCTTTTCCCATCATTGTTAATTACCAAGTTATTTGTGTGTAAACAGAAGCTTTTGATTTCCTAATCAGCCTCCTGCCCGATTCATTCAGAGATGTCACACACCAGAGTTTGACAGCACAATTAGTCACCATGGAAGCTATTGTGATGTCACAAACACTGAATTGTGGCATCATTGAATGAATCTGGCAGGAGAAGGATGTTGGTTACAAAGGAGAAGGCTTCTGTTTACACAATACCTTGGTAATCAGCAATGATGGGAAAGAGAATATAGAAAAAGAGAGCCTGGTAGTTTAATGAGCATTGATAAAAGTGAAAATTTGCAAAGGTTGTTAGAAGCGCACATGTGGCATATAAAGCTACGGAGATAAAGATTCTGTAATTTATACCGTAATTGTTCACCTCATCCTGTGTCCTCAGAACTAAAAGTATACTGCAGACATGTACAAATGGTGTTTCATGTTAATTTTTTCACATATTTCTATACTAGGAGAGATACCCAATAAAAGCATTAAATAATCAGGATATCCTATGATTATTTTTTTTGAGCGCTATTTTGCAGAGCATTGAATTTATCTGTGTTTAACAGTATCGGTTTAGGGCATTACTCCTCCGGGAAATCGTTTCCTTTTTTTATTTGTGAGGAATCCGAATTACATTTTCACACAGAAAAGGCCTCTGTCAGCTACAGACAGCATTCACAATTCCAGTGTCAGTGGTCGCAGCTTACGGTTTGTCTTCCTCTATTTTCCAGAAAAAATTCCCATGAGGTATATCAACTGATACTCCAAATGCTACACTTTCTAAAGCGTTATTGTACGGTACATGGAATTAGAGATAGCGCATCTGAGCGATATGCAGTTGCAAGCTGCACAGCAGAACCCAGCAACTAATCAGTGCCACAAAATAACAGGAAAAGCAAGACTGAATGACATTAGATTCTTTCAGGTACCGTAATTAAACCAACTCACAGTATTATTTAATTCCCCACAGTCCTTCCTCTTGCTGCCTTCTTGAAACTGTAACCATGACACCTTAATTTCAATCAGGTGGAGGAGCTGCTACCTGGAGAGCAGATGCCACTGCTGGTCCAGAAATTGCCCATGGATTTGAGGGTGGTGCCACCATTTCTTCCCTGCCTGAAGTCAAGTTTAGCCAGCCCCCTCCCCCACCCTCAGCACATCTAGCTTTCATAAGCATTACTGTAGGTATGCAAAGCTGAGTCTGTTCACCCAGGTCTCCCAGCTGGTGATGAGCTGAGCTGTTTCATAGGACCGGTACTCTAAGGATCAAGCTTAATTTGCCTAAGCTGTTTATTTGCAATAGCTTCAGACACAGCAAGGTAGCAACAGAGCAGTAGCGTGAAGATTAGACAATTATTTTTTCTTTTTTTTTTTGGTAATAAAAAAAAGAGAGGATGGGAAATAAGAGAAGGACTTAAAATGGCTTAAACGCTTAACATCAAATTGTAATATACAAAAAGCATGTACATGACTTCAGCTAATTGTACAAATAAAAGCAGTGGAAAGAAAATGTTCTTGCTGGAAGCACATTAATACGAATTATACATATTTTATGTTCCCAGGTAACCATGCCACCCCTTTGACCATTCCCTACCTAATCCTAGGTGAGGGTGATGCTCCACTAGAGTCCAGCTGTTATCATCCACACAATGACTTTTGTAAACGAGCAGCTGACAGAGGTCCCTGGCTGTCATGTCTGCTAGAATCTCGACCACTTTGCTTGTTCCATCTTCACTAAAGACTTTTACATCCTGCAACATAAAGGGTACACTTACAGATCAACAGCTCTGAACATAGGCAAACCACACAGCTACCGTAGAAAAGCATCCTCTTGGCATGATGGTTCCAAGCAGCTTGGCAGCCAGGACATATGACATGGGTGATTCACTTTGTAACACTTCCTCTTGATACCCCCTTGCCCTATTTCCCCTCCCCCCTCCCCAGCACCTCCCTGCACTAAACAAAGGTTCAGCAGGGTTAATATGACCACATACACAGAAAAGGTGAGAGAGCAGGTTCCATATAAAGCTGTGTAAGGTAAGCAAATGTGAAACAATATTGAGAGAGTACTTCGGCAACAGTGGGCAAGAGAAATCACATCCAGTCAAACACACACAATTTTATTTGCGATCCCATCACGGGCCTTTGAACATTTAAGGAGGAGCACGCCAAGACCCCGAAGATTAAAAAATGGCTCTCTTGCTCCCCACTAACTTTTGATTGTTTCGCTCTGGGAAGTCCCACTTGCAGTTTGCCGGCGGCTCACTTATAGCTAGCACAGTCCACACGTTTCCCTCCCTGCCCCGACTTCTCTTTTGATCCTAGCTTGGAAGTAGTTTGAAATTGAATGTGCATATGCTGTACATCCTAAATATTAATGGAGATGAGAGAACAAGTCAGGAACCTTCTCTCCACCTCCTGAATTATACAGATGCTTTCTTCTTTGTATTGTTCTGCTCAAACAAGAGACACTTGCCGCAAAATTATTTCTCCGGGCGAATGTGCAGGTCAGAGATTTAAACAGACCCTGCGTCTGAAACGCTCCGCATCCTAGCAAGAGAAAGCGAATCTAACAAAAACCCGGAGGGTAATTTGATATGGAAAATCTTACCTCAACGGCATGTAAAAGGCAGCAGTCGGAAGAACAAGATGGCATTTTAAATAGAGATTGCCTCTTGGGAGAGAGTTTGTTCTCTGCCTCCGCCGACCCTTGGTAGCCTATGGCTGCGCACCCGGGGTGCCGGCGGTGTCAGCGGACGGCGGTACCGTACCTGTCACGTAGCCCCTGCTATGGGGACTGTTTCTGGGGAGGGAAACAACTCTGCCAGAGCTCCACTCAAAGGGTTACACGCAATCTTTGCGGTAGTGAATCAAACCACACCGGGTAGACCAATCCTAGCCCTCCCTCCGACTGATGTAATCATTTCCCACACACTATCAGACTTCCAAATTATTCCCGCCCCCCCCAAGTCCCCCCCCTCCCCCCCCAAAAAAAAAAATTACAAAGGAAATTTGTTTTTATGACCACCCACGGGTGTTCGAGACCCCTGAAGTTCAAAGGCGGGTTGTGGGGGGGCGGGGGGAGCCGAAGCCCCGGCGCCGAGCGCGGCCGGGCCGCGGCTGATGTCATCTGCCTGCAACTTCAGCACTTGAACTTCTCCTCCCGCCGCTCCCCGCCGGGCCGGGCCGCCCCGCCGCCGGCTCCCGGGACGCGCTCCCCCCGGGGCTGGGTGCCGCGGGCCCGGGGGGCCGAGCAGAGGGGCGGCGGCAAGAGGCAGCGCCGCACGCCCCAGAGCCCGCCGGCCGCCTCCTCCCCCCAACACACACACACACCCGCTTCCCCGGCTACGTACAAATTCAAGCCCAGTGAGGGAGGAGTTAAAACCTCATCGAGCCCAAGTGACTCCAACCCGCGCGTTCAGGAAACGGCTTCATCTGACAGTAGGGATGAGCCAGCTCTTTCAGAAGTAGGCTCTGGAGGAGAGGAGGGGAGGGGGGAATCCCGGTTGCTGTAGCTCTGGGGAAGGCATGCATGCTGTACAATGTTACAGCTGCACTCCCACTCCTGCCAACGCCTAACCATCCCCGTATACACAGAAATTTGTTGGGAGGGGGGTGGGGGGTGCTTTTGTGTCCTGCGGGCAAGTCTGATTTCTGTAATTAGCACCCATTCTACAGTAAACCGGCGCATTATACCCGCGATCTCAGTGCCCGGGCAGGAGCAGCCCTGCCAGCCCGCTCCGCCACCCGGCAGCGCGCTGGTGGCACCGAGGGACGCGGGTGAGCGGCCGAGGCACCCAACAACCGGCGTGCGAACGCCCCAGATACCCAGCAGAAATTGCACCGGTTTGCAACAGGGGGGCGCAGCGCTCGAGTTCCCTTCTCCAGACGTGCAAGCACGCTAAAAAGCCACTGTTCAACAAGACAGAAAATTGCTATTTTATTTGTTTTTTAGTGGGGAATGTTTTATCTTCTATTTTTTTATCACAAGAAATTGGAAAGGAGTGCCACAACCAAAAAAAGGTGGTGGTGAAAGGAATTCTTTTCTACTTTTGACTTACTCTGTGCAAGTAACTCCACTTTCTGTATTGAAACTAAACTATTTCGGATGGATTTCCTGCCTCAGGAACCAACCTAGTGACATCATTCATTCATTCGTTAGTCACTGAGAAGCACAGCCCCACGCTCTTTGCCTCAGCCTTCAACAGGGGAGCCTGAACCAGACACACGCCAGCAGAATCGACACTTCATCAACACCTGGAGCACAAAACCCCCTCTTTTCCTTCTCTGTGGTTCTGCTGGGAACAAGGCAGAGATATAGGGCAGGTTGCACCTGATCCTTGTCGCTGCTAAGTCCCAGAAGAGAGGGAAAGCCATTCTGCCTCTCCAGTCCTTGCAGGTGGAAAAAGAGAGAGCTGCAAGACCAACAGCACACTTTTCCCTGCTCCCGAGCACACAAAGACTCAATGGAGTACAGCCACTGGCAGAAAGTTGCGCTGTCCTTTATACTGGTTGATGCTTTGCTCCCTTGGTGTGAAGGGGTCACGGGTACATATCCCACCCTCCCCGCTCCTCACCCAGAGCCTGAGCCCATGCCAGCCACCCTGAAGGTACAACAGCATCGTGGAACAGGCACAGGATGGACAATGGCTGCTGTTCACTCTGCAACTCTGCTGTGACGCCACGTCGCCTTCTCCCATGAGCCAGGCCTCCTGCCATTCCCACACCACAGCGACTCTGGGGGGCACGGTGCAAACACAGCGTGAACATCAGTACAGCCCTTTGCAGGGCCAGTCAGCGGTGGGGTTTGTAATGATACCTTTAAAGCCCAGGGACTGGCGTGCAGCAGGCAGATGGCGTGAAAGCTGAAATGAGCAAGTTAACTTCACTGACTATTAATAGTGCTGTGTTCACTATCAAGGACAGCGCAAGGCCGTGTATCGACGCTGACATCACAGATATAAAAGACTGCATCAGGAGGGGACAGAATGGCCTGAGCCGAACCCAGCCCTAGAGGACAGGGGAGAGACACAAGTGGGACAAAACCCTGTCCCTCTGCAGAGGCAAGTCTGCCACAGTCCCTAAGAGGCTTATGCGGAAGGTAAGGGGATTTTATGCCCCCACACAAAGTTGCAGAGCATGACGTATAACCACAAGTATGAAACCAGTTCGGTCACAAAGCTCTGGCTCAAACCTTTAGATGGTTTCCATGACAAAAAAGGCAGATAATATTCCTGTATCACAGAGGACTTAAAGTCAACTGGTGAAATCCAACGCTCTTGTACTTCCCTTCCTTTTTCCTCTTTTTTTTTTTTTTTTGGAAGCATCTCCTACTTCAAGATGTTAAGTGCTCCCTATTCAAACTTCTTCCAGCAGAAACACTCTTTCACTTGCAAAATTGATTTGGCGATTATTTTCTCTAAAGGAAAATGAAGCCGAATCAGTTCTGAATAAAATACTCCAGTAATGAAAACACTTAAACTGAGGAGAGGTTCAGAAAGTTAGTCTTGACACTTCTGCCCTGCATCCCTCCAAGAAATGCAGTGAAATGCAACAGCAGACTGCCTGCAACAGTGATTTACAAAAGGCCCTAATTACGTCAGCAGCACAAGGCACCTTCTATTCAAAATTAAGGTTAAGAATGCTAAGCCAACCAGAGCACTATATTGGCTGAACATTCAGTGCTTTACAGTGCAAAGGAGCAGATAACAGACTGCACCATTGTTCTGGGAAGAACTCTTCCCCCAAGCTTTTTTTTTTTAAATTTCTTTTTTGAAAGACAGACAGACTTGAAAAATTTAAAAGAACATTAATATTCATCACTTCAGTGGTTTCACATAATGGGTCGTGTATCTTGAGTTACCTCATGGCTGTTTCATCTTCCAGCCTCAGTTCCTCAACCTCTCTGCAGTATTTTGTGTGCATCAAGTAACGCAACTGTTATTAGGAATGAGGATAGAAAAAAACCCAGTCACGTCATGGTCATGTTACTTCTTCTCCACTTTTCTATTTCTACTATTTTTTCCCTTTTGCTGCAAAATAAAACCTATGACAATTTACAATTACCATAAAGATTCACACTTTTAAATGATGTTATGCTGAAAATCTTCAACAAACAGATCCAAATTTGCATTCTACAATCTGAAATTAAATACAGTGTAATTCATATCAGTGCAAACCAACCTTCATTATCCTGCATTATGACTCCCAAACAAAGTATGAGAGAGGACCAGTTATCAGAAGGCTCTCTGACTGAAATCTAATAGAAAAAAGGTTTCAGTACAGTAGTTCTTCAAGAGTTTCTCTTTATAAGACACAAAGATCAGAGACAACACAGAAAGCCATTAAAATACACTGAAGAGTGACTACTAAGAGCTGCACAAAGTAAAAATCAGTCCAGCAAATTCTGACTTTCATCTCCTGATTTCACTCATCAAGATTGTTCAGACATGAGAACTGTAACCACCAGTGAGGCAAACAGAAAGAAAATTCAATTGAAATGCATGTACCTTGTGCAAGCAGGAGGAGCCATTTATTGCAGAAGACACCTACGTACCAGGCACGTACTTGCTGTTTTCACTAGAACCCTGTTTTGATGAGATCATTTTTCCCCAAGCTTTCTATACTCTAAGCTCATGGGCTCACAAGAGCAGAGTCACAGTCACTGGAGGAATGGGGAAGCTTTCAATTAGGCTCAGTCAGCTCAAAGCTGCTGAAGACTCAAGCTCTGCATGCAGGTTACCCTTGAACTATTTGCCTAGTTGAAGACATAACAAAAAAGGAAGGTTTTACTTCCCATAGTTGTAAGCCTTTGATAAAGAAAAGCCTCTAAGTGTGCTCTGTGCACACCTGACAGGCAAGCAACTCAGTCTATCACATCTACACGCTGGAGCACCAGCCAGTCCCCCCTTACTTGCCCAGCAGCATTAAGGCAGCTTTATAAGACACAGGAATTTCAACTGCTGCAATGAAATAAATATATAGGTCAACCCTATGGCTCTTTTTTCCTTCTGTGCTGCACAGCTCGAGCAGGAAAAGAGCCTTTCAGACAACAGCAGCAGTAACAGCAATACATTGCAGATAAGATCACTTATATACAAGGCATCAGACAGTACTTCCTGTTAAAAAAAAAAACAACCTGTGAGTTATTTGTTCATTGCTTTTTTCTTTTTTTCCGATGTATAAACATAAAACCCTAGGAAAAGCTGAGGTTAAGGTTCTCATAGCAACATTAACTCTCTCCTCTGGCGCATACTATATTTAGGTACACATTTAAGAGCCTATGAACAACAAAGGAGAGCGACTGTTCTAAGATCAAGATCTCAGGTTTTGACTTTCACATTCAGAACAGCAATCTTTCAAAAAAATAAAAAAGACTTAAGTTGGCCATGTTACAAAAACCCTGATTCTGTCCCTTTTTTCTGGGCTACTGAATTTTAAATCCATTTCCGCGAGTCAGAGGAATAACTTGACTTGAAGGGGAATCACAGCATCATTCTATGTTCAGCGGTCATCAAACAGCAATAGTAAAAGGCATCAACTCTGTGAGGGTCGTACCAGCGAGACAGGTTTTGGGAATCCCAGTGGTGTGGGCAGAGCAGGGCAGGGCAGGATTAGCGCCAGGTTCATGTCAGCATCTATATTTGGATGGTTAGCGCTTCTGAACTCGGCATGTACAAACACCCAGGCCCACGCTGACTCCAGGTAATTTTAGAGAGTTAAATTCCTTCTGAAGCTAAGGGAGAGAGATGGGGTAACTTAAGATCTAAAGCACATGACAAAGGCATTTGTGTCTCTCTGCTGGCTGCAGAGGGAATCCAGGCTCCTGGCTCCGGACTTCAGCTGGATGCCGTAAGCTATATTGGCTGAATTCAGGCTGTGGTGACTAATCAAGCAAGCATGTCTCTCTGCACTACTGGCATAATTACACACTGCAATTGTTGACATTTGAGCTTTAAAAAAAAACCAAACCAAATTGTGTGATGTTGCATATACACAAAGCACATTTAAAGGAACATATACAATGAGCAAAACTGGGATACTAATAAAATGTAAACGCCAAATATTGTAAAAATAAGCCAAAACTTTTCCTTCTCCAATTAAAAACTACATGTGAAAATGGTTACTTGTTACAGAGACACTGGATGAAGTCTGTACTCATCTGTTTCTGTCTTCTCAAAACTCAAAGTATTAATACCCTCTGTATAGAATTAGGCTTGTATAGCAACTGCATCGAAGCTTCTTCAAAAATATCAGCTGTTTACATAAAAAGGTGTTAACCATGCAATGTACTTTTAAGAAAATACTGTACACAGAGCACATTCTCAAGACATAACCACTGTCTGCATGAACAAAAGATTTATTCCAACATGTGTTGACATACTTAGAGACTGAAGGTTTGGAAACTGTAAGTTGCTACCCTATAATTTCCATATTTTACAAATAAATAGCAGAATGCAGTTTTAGGTGATACATACCTAAAACCAGACAATATACTGATTTTGTGACAGTATCTCCAAAACTGTTTCACTCCTTCCCACTTTGGTTTAATGCTGAAGTGTTCAGATAAATCATTTCACCCATTTGACATTTTCACATCTTCCCCACTCGATTCCTCGTTTGCCTCTCATTTTTAGGTAAGAGAACAGCAGGCCTTTATGAATTTTGCTGAAGCTTCTGGGTATTTGCAGGATGCTGGAAGAAAGCAAGCTTGGGAAGCAGGTTGGGGAGCCTTTGACAAGAGTACCAGTCCACACCAGTAAGAAGGCAGCCCAGTAACAGCCACCTCATCCAATCCCAAATCTGGGGGTCCAGGCTCTTCCTGTGGTCACAGCATGGACAAGCTCACATTTTCTTCTTCCTCTGCATCCTCCCCCACCCAGCATTTGTCATTAGTTTTGATTATAAGTCTGTGAATAAGCTCCCTTCTCACTGCACAGCTCCTCCCAATAGCAATTCCTTTTCATGCAAAAATCCTTCCTGGTTTTGAGATCCTTTATGTATGGAAAAAAAAAATAGTTACAGGCACTGTTACATTCCTTTGATTATGTAATGAAAGACATTAAGTGATGTTGCTGGCATTAACCTTTATCTTTCATGTATTTTACTGTGCAATTTATCCCTAGATAGTTTGCAATCTTCTTCAGCTGTGCTTACAGAATGCATTATTTATCGTCTGAATTTGCTCCAAGAGAAAGGTTTAATAGAAAAGTTTTTGCAAACACAATTTAAGTCACTAACAACCATAGAAAGGGTAATACAAAGAAAAACCATAACAATTTCTTGATTAAAATTCTCAAGTAACCAAGCTAGTTACTGAGTATTTTAAATTGTTTTGCCATTATAAATTACTCTGTAGAAAAGAAATTATTACCACATCTTCCTTGCTGCACAGGCTTTCAACCACAAGAACCACATTAATTTGAAGCTTGGCTGACAGCACAACAAGGCTCTGGGGAGCAGCTTCCCGTAGGATTTGGAAAAATGGTGCAGGTCCTGAAGACTTGGATGGCTCCTTCTTTCTCAGTAGGACACTGTGACAACTGCAGCTGCGGCACTTGCCATCCGAGTGCCCAGATCATGCTATGAGCCAGAGAGCCATGTCAGCGCAGGGTCCGGCAATGTTCAATTGACTCCTCACTTTGATTTACTATTGTCCAAGTACAACTTCTACATGGGTAGTCCACAAAACTCCCCTTTCCCGTGCACGCTCTTCCGAGGGGAAAAGAACAGAGAGGTTGCAGAGCAGAAAACAGGGACACCGCTAAGGGTTGTATATACAGCTGGACTTGGCTCCAGCCCTGCACTTGCATGCACCTGTCCAGCCATGTTTTATTAGGAAAGGCATCAGAGACCATTCTGAAAGACATCTTTGGAAAATGAGGATTAGTATTTGAAAATACGTGCATTTTTAATGCATGGGAAAACCTTTCAGCCAGTGACTGTCTCTTATGTGATACAATGGGACCCTGGGAGTTTGACTGTGCTTGATGTAGTAGGTGGAATAAAACAACAGCCAAACAATCAGAGACGATGTAAAATTAGCTGTATTTGGAATGGCCAGACATGACAAAACACACACATTATTTTAAGAACCAGTAGTTATTAAATTTCTCTTGAACAACTGCAATCCATTTTACCTGTTCTAGTACCAAAGGAACCTAAGCAAGTGTAGGATGCAGAGCTGGACAGAAATTACAAACTTAGAATGCAATGCAGAGGAAGACAAACATATCCCCTCTTCCCATTCCCGTTTCTTCCTCCCTTCTCTCAGAAAAAGTAATCACAAGGAGTGAAAAAGCCAAGGATTTAAGGACTTGTGAGTTTGTTCCCTGGTACTTGAATGTGCAGAGTTCCCAAGGTTTTCTCTGTAGCCTTGAAGACTAAAATTAATCTAAAAAATAATGAAAACAAGTTCTTAGCTGAAGCCCCAGCTCCTAAATCCGACAAGTCTTGCCAGAATTGACAACAGCAGGATAAAAAGTTTTCACAACACATACAGAGGTGCACTAGACTTTAAAAAAAAAATTAAAAAAAAAAAAATTTCAATCAATTCTCTGTCTTTACAAAAGGTCCTTTATTCCCCTCCACATCCCAATGAACCATCACTGACATCCTAGACTAGGCAGGCTACACCAAACCTGACAGTAGAGAGGGGGAAGCTGGAAATTAAAAAAATGAAATCTTTTAAGAAAAATTCTATGAACTGAATATGCATAGCTTGATCCAGGGAAGAATCAAGTATGGTATAGCACTGAAAATACAAAGATGAGAGCAACTCAGGGCAGTGAAAAAGCTAATAGAAGAAAAGGCAAAACATGGAGAAAGACTCCTAATGAAGACTGGCTATAACCTACAGGCACTCAAAGAATGACGATCATTTAATGATGGGAACCTGAAGTATAAATACACTATGAAACTCACAGCCACCATGTGCTGAAAATCCCAAAAGGTCAAACATACCTTGGAAATAAAAATTTCCTGCACTTTCATAGCATCAGTCGTAACCCACAATAGTTTTTCCCAGTATGGCTGAGTTCATACTGCTCTGACAATAAAACAGGGGTGCTTTATAACAAGTGGGTGACAGGCTTAACTACAGCAGCATGGCAAAGCATCCCTAATGCCCAGCTGTCAGCTACACCCTTGCTGTACAGTATTCAGCAATATTGCTCAACTTCCCATCTCCCCAGCCACCGGCTCTGGAAACCAGCAATTTCAAGCAGCCAGTATCAGCTAATTGTTGTTGCCTGCAACGTTCAGGATGTTTTATGGGCCAGTTTGTCATGCGCACACAATAAATGCTTTTAACAGAGCTGCTCGCCTTGGGAGAGTATTTCTGCGCAACTGCGTAAGCACCAATTGTGTGGCCAGAATGAACCCCCTGCAGATCTCAACCCAGGAGAAGTTATGTCAGTGGAAAGGAGGGCTCACGTTATCCTCTCTGTCCTCAGAGTGTGTATAATTCTTATTTTCAGCAACTGCTTTAATGGGAAATTGCTCCATAAAACTGCTCTGCTGTTTATTTTTCAGTAAATTTACACATCAAACAACGGCTTTCCCTCAATCAAAGACTGACAGATCAAAAGTTTCTGGGGCTGACGCAAAATCTGGGGTTATGTCATCATGACTAAGCTAGATATTCTCTCTTGAATGCAGCTAGCCCCGTGCAAATCTCACTCCCAACCTGTTAAGAATTATTCATTTTCAGTGGGGAAAAAAAGTGAGAAAAATATTGAAGAAACCCCAAACACAACCATGTGAGATTAATGAGCATACAGTGTCTAACCACCCTGCCCCGAGACACCTAGTGTAGTGAGACCAAGTTACCAAGAAATTTTTCACGTCTCTCACTGCTCTGCTTCACGGCTGCACCCATCCATCCCCTCACGCCGCGGCAGGACCAACGCATGAGTTTTAACTCCACGGCAAGTGCCTCTGACTTATCTACTCCAAGTTCCCTCTCCAGGGCTTGCTCCAGACCATTTTGCACACCCTTTCCTCCTACTAGGGGCACCACAAACAAAAAAACAAACACAACAAAAAAACCCCGCACAACCCAACCCTTTGCTGAGCTTACAGGGACAAATTCCCTGCTGCCATGGTTACCACTCCAACTTCTCTTGTAGAACTAGAAATGAAAAAAAAAAAAGGCAGCACACAACTTCCCTGAGAACAGACGGCTATATAATGTTAGCTCTCCCTCCCCTCACTCATCATTGTTAGCCACTAAATCAGCTACATCTGGCATATTTAATTTGGACTAAATAAAATGTCACTAATTAAAAAGATGCCGAACAAGCAATACATGACATTATAGAAACAGAGAGCTTAGTATCTGAACACAGCCTATTAGGAACTGAAATGATTCAACTAGTTTTTACCAGAAGCTGAGAAACAAAGGGAACTAAATGGTCCTCTATACAATCTTACAACAATATCCTCTAGAAGCTTTCCTCTATTGTCTAGGTGTACCAAGGTTTCCAAGCACTAATTCCTGGAGCAGCAGCAGCTCAAATACGAAGTAGTTAGCTCATTATAGACAGCATTATTCGGCTGGAAGTCTGCAGCCTTCACTTCAACTTTCTAAGAACAAGGTTACTTTGCTAGAGCTAAAGTGAATAAGATGTTCGGCAGACATGCACACAATTTGCTTTAAAGCGTCTGTGGTCACGTCACTGCCTCTGAACAGTAGCAGCCTCTCCTCTCTCACTTTCTCCAAATGGTTTTCAGCAGCCTCATTTGAAGCATCACACACTGTTCCACCCTTACTCATCTCCTGAGCCCATCCCTGAAGGCCATACCGTGCCAGCTCTCTGCATCTCCCATCGCAGGTCACACCACGGAGACGTGAGCACTGCTGTCTACTGCTGACCAACACAGACACCTGTTCCAAAGCAGCTCCTCTGACCCTGGCATCAATGCACCCTCTCTCTCCAGTGATTCACATCATCCTCCCGGACCAGGCTTTCACTGACACTTATCAAACAGATTTCAGTGCAAAGCTACATCATATCATATAAATCATATAAACCTCATTTCACAGCCCTTAAATGTTTTCCATCATCTTTTTTTCCAGCTGGCCATCTTTCATTCTAAAGCTGTATTATCCTTTATGATTAGTTGAATAAGCATTTGAGTGATTTCATTTTTAGTGCCTCCAAGGCTGAGGATCTCCCATGAGAAAGATCATCTTTAAGTGCTCTGCTCCAGGTTCTCAGCATTTATAAATCAGACGACTGGCTCCTCTCTATTTTTCCTGATGAAGTACCACAGATATTTCAGGTATACTTTGATTGCAATTTCTTCATTTCAGTACTGTTGATGGTCAAATAAGATTCAAACATGCAACACAGAAATCCCCCCACATAAAGCAAGAATGCTGTTAAAATTTACAAGATGTTCGAGTGGATTATGTTGATAATGCTGGCACACACTAGGCAAGTAAAAAGATTACCCTTCTTAGAAACTCAGTAGTTATAAATGAATTAATGGTGAACTTTATCCTCGTAATTCCGAACTTAATATTGAAGACATAACACAGAGATGATACATTTGAAAATCATCATGCCTTTAACTCCCCCCCCCCCCCCCCCCCCCCCCCATTATAAAAGTTTAAGAACAATCACAGGATCACAGAAGGCTTGAGGGTGGAAGTGACCTCTGGAGGTCATCTGGTCCACCCCCCCACTGCTCAAGCAGGGCCACCTAGAGCCCGTTGCCTGGACAACATCCAGATGCCTTTGGAACATCTCCAAGGACAGAGATCTCACAACCTCTCTGGGCAACCTGTGCCAGTGCTCAGTCACCCTCAGAGTTAAAAGAGTGTTTCTGGATGTTCAGAGGGAGCCTCCTGTGTTTCAGTTTGTGCCCGCTGCCTCTTGTCCTGTCACTGGGCACCGCTGAAAATAATCTGTCTCTGTCCTCTTTGCACCCTCCTTTCAGGTAGTTATATACATTCATAAGATGGCCTCGAGCTTTGTCTTTTCCAGGCTAAACAGTTGCAGCTCTCTCAGCCTTTCCTCATAGGAGAGGTGCTCCAGTCCTTTAATAATCTCTGTGGCCCTTTGTTAAACACTCCCCAGTATGTCCATGTCTCTGTTGTACTGGGGAGCCCAGAACTGGACCCAGTACTCCAGGTGTGGCCTCACCAGTGCCAAATAAAGGGGAAGAATCACCACACTCAACCTACTGGCAATGCTTTGCCTAATGCAGCCCAGGATACCATCAGCTACCTTTGCAGCAAGGGCACATTGCTGGCTCATGTTCCACTTGGTGTCGACCAGGATACCCAGGGTCCTTCTTCTGCCAAACTCCTTTCCAGCTGGGCAGCTCCCGGTACCTGGGGTTGTTCCTCCCCAGGTGCAGGACTCTGCATTTGCCCTTGCTGAACTTCATGAGGTTTCTGGCAGCCCATTTCTCTAGCCTGTACTGTAATCTTTTGTATAAATAGTGCAGAGTTACATAAATACCACAATATTAGCAAAAAGCATTAAAAAAAAAAATCTAATGGTTTGATCATAGTTTAGGAACCCTAAACAGGTCTTTTTGGAGGATCTTTCATCATTATTTTCCCAAGCCGTGCTACAGTCGTTCAAAATGGCCTTTAAGTGTTTCAGAAACACTTAAAGTCTGTTTCTCAAAGGCTGATGAACTTAATTGTGTAAGTCTAAATATAAGGTAGTGTGCTGAAACCAATGTCACAATAAAAAAATGATTCCTGATATAGAACTAGATAACATAATGCTAGAGATTTTATGCCAAAGCTTGCATGAAATAAAATGCTACTTCTTCATTCAGCATCTGCTTCAGATTATTTTACATGGAAGTCACTGCTGCTCTGAAGCTGCCAAGGCACAGTCAGCTTCCAATTAAGCTACCTTATATTTGAAGTTGATTGGAAGCAAAGCTGTCTCCTCCCTATAAGCATCTCCCAAAAACTAAGTAATCTGATATAATCTCCAAATGTATTTATTCTGCGTTGTCCACCCAATTAAACATCTTGCACAAATGCAATCAACGAGCCTTCTCTCTAATTGAAACGTTTATGCAACAATTTTCATGTGACTCCCATTAAACATTTAAAATAATTAGCTGCATTAGAAAGACATTTATGTTCAAATAGCTCACATGCCAAGTTTCTTTGTTTCGCAAATGAATATGAAAAAGATTCCCAGAGGAAAAGACCAAATATTGGGCGAATCTATAAGACAAGACACTCCCTAGAAACCAGTTCCACACAGTATTAAATGGGAAATCTTTTAGCAGTGGCCTTACTACTGTTGTTGTTTCTCCACAGTCAGCAATTTCCAAGACCCAGAAAGGCAATGACAAAGGAGTTGACTCTCTATTTTTATACATTATCGATAACATAAACCAGACATCACCTTGAAGCATGCTCCCCTCCTTCCTCTTCTCCCTCTCCCTACACTATTGGCAATAAGCTAAAGAAATTCACCATGAAAAGACACTAGTGACTTTATTTCCATCCTGGCACGAATAACAAGTTTTTTTAAAGGATTTTGATGGTTCTTTATTTACATCATGGATCTTCTTTAAGAATTATGCTGAGAAAAATCTAGGTCATTGAAAGCTTCTTAAACTGAACCACAGAGAAACTGAAAAAGAATGTAAAGGCACTGATGTCAGGTTTATTTTGCCTTTTCACAAGCTCATTTTTTTTCCAGATTGACTGGCAGAAGGTAGATCAACCTTTGGACATCTTTCTTATTCTGAAGTTTCTATTTCCATGAGTGAGTTAATTCCATTCCCATCCAAAATAAAACATTTTTAAAAAATGTTCTGCACTTGGCAAACAGATCCAGCTATGTAAGAACAACTTGAAGAAGGCTAGGCTTAAAGGGCAAAAGAACAACTTCAATCAACATATAACAAAAGACATGTAAACATCTCAGATTAGGATCCTGAGCAACCTAATTTAATAGTTTCTTCTAGACAAAACTTTATAAATAAATATATATGACTGTAAACAATGTTTTTCCTTATTTCCTTGCCTCACCTTTGCCCCAGCCATTAGCTTGGTTTTGGTATGAAACTGAATATTAAGGTCTGCTTCCTTTAAACTATGTGCTTATTGCAGTCTTCCATTTATGTAAACTAGTACCATACATTCAAATTTCATTATATAGATTTCTTCTGTTCGACCACCATGTAGAATTTCTTAGGTTAAATACATAGTTATACAGGTCAAAACTAATTTCTTTTGAAGTTAAAAGTGTCCATTGAAAGCAGATTGCATTAATAATTATAATTGGCAATAATTCAAAATTAATTAGCTATTAATAATTATTACTACATTTCTAACACTGTGTCCAACACAAATGTTCTGACCTCAGCAAATGTCACTCTTTATCACTCTATTCATTTACATGGAGATAACTGTACACATGGGGAACCCTTTATTGCCTTTTCCAGTTTCCAAAGGTTTTGTCTTCGGATGGTTGTTTAGCATAACCACCATAAGGTTTCTTAATGGAGAAAAATCTATCTTGCCTTTTGTACAGTGGAGAAAAGTGTCACAACATTTGCTTCTTCCACAACTCCCCCATCCTGTTGCACAGGATTTCACATGGCAAAAGTAAAAATTTTGGCTGGCTGCAGGGTATTAACAAAAATTACTCTGTACTGAAACTATTTTCAGTTCAACTGTTGCTCACACACCCTTCAACATGACAGACGCTGATCAGGCCCGAAGTGTAACTGGTAAGAAATAAGTAGTTCTGTGGGTTTGTTGCCAGAGTTCTGCAGGTTCTTCTTTCAGTACACCCAGCTGTACAGAAAAAAAAACAAGTTTGCTTGGCTCACATCAACTGAGGCTTTGCCAACCTATTACACTCCATGAATTTCACTTTTTGAAACGTAACAAAACAGCTAGTGCATGAACTTACACAAGCTATACCATGAAAACTGCATTTAAAGAGTAATTTAAAAGGTTCATCCTGTTCTAGGTGCCATACAAGATATTTGCCCTTCCATGGATAGTGCTGCGTTAAGCCTGACAGCTTAAACTTCTCTGTGAAGACCCTTGTTTTTCATGCATACAGACATTTAGATAAATTACCAGGTAGCTTCATTCTGGGATTCAACATGGAAACCACCTTGTGACAGCAAATTCAGCTTTTCTATCTAAAACGTCAGAGAAATCCTAGTGATTTTGATAATCTCTTACAAAGATTATTAATTTAGGGAATCAAGCCTGCATGTGGTTTTCTACCGAAGTCAAGAACTGATGATAGCTTTCCCTAGGACAAAATCAGTAGGCATATCAGAGGCCATTTACTTTCTGAAATTGTGGTTCAATTTCACAACCCTCTACCTTTGAAACTCCTGCTATTACTCTGCTCTATGGGCTTTACTGCCTCTAGAAGAGGAGATTCCCAGCCCACTCCTGCTTCTCACAGAATCCCATTTGTTCCTAAAAATAAATAAATAAAATAAATAAATATATATATATTTTGGCAAGACTTGGCATCACTATTGTGTATCAAGTACCAATGACCAAAAGTATCTGCTCGTGAAAGTCTGTATTCCCTCCCCAAATTTTATATATCTATTGAAAATAAATATATATATATATCTAATATAGATGCCTATCTAAGTAGATATATATAGATATAGGTATCTATTGAAAATGGCTACCTCAGATGTCTGAACACTGCATACTGAAGTTAAAACACCAAGGAGACACATGGAAGAGCATTGACTTTAATTTGCAAAACGAGAATGTGGTTAGAAACTCATCATTTTTCACTGGCACTTAACAGATGATGGAAAAAAAATCAGCCCTGCAGCTGCCAGCATCTCTCCAGATAAACAAACTCTGCTGTTTCTGCTGGGGGAGTAACTGACGAGGAGGCTGGCCATTCAGGGGAATTGTCAACAAACATTTCCTATCTCAAATGATGCCAGATTTGGTCCTAATTAAACAGTTTAGTAACTTTGGGGAAGGAAAGGATACTCTCCATCACTACCTATTGTATTCCACCAAAGCTACAGAGTCACGGTAGCCATTTCAGCTGTTAATAGCCACCTCAATCTGAGTACATTTAGTCCTCACTAAAGACTCAGGTTCCCCCTGTAGCTATTATAAAGGAGGCACTTCAGTGCATTTTATCATATTCTATAGTTTTGCTACCCTAAAGTAGCATGAATGTACTCAAAAGGTACTATTACATACCACTGGCTGGAGATACCCAGACAAGCAACTCAAATATTTGACTTTTACATAACCACAGTTCACAGAAATAATTTCCACCCAAAGGCTGTTTAAAGGTGGTCATATTTCTTGACACTGTGCAAAACTACCATAAGTGGTTGCCTAATATTACATTCCCTGGTCTCTTTATCATTAAATGTAAAAAAACTATTACCTAAGATTTGTTCAGTAGTGTTTATTTGTTAGAAAGTTTTGTTTCAGCTTTACTATGGAATAAATTTAAAGGCAAACGGATGCAGTTCTGTAAAGAAATTGTTATCCCTGCATGGAGCAATGTAACTTAGAGTGGGACGAGTGGAGCACAAGCAAAGGTCCCTTGGTCAGACTTGAGACTAACCAAGCAAAATGTGGAATGCAGCACCTTCCCAAAATAGTACTTGCTGTTATTAAGTTGTTTTTAACATGAAGAAAGAAGCTACCTGAACAGGTCTTTGAGCACAAGGACAGCAAAAGATTGGTCTACCTCAAATGAATCTGACAGCATAACCTAAGGCTCATTAAATCCAGCTCCGTGTCAAAGCCCATGTGTGACTTGTACATTGAGTCATTGAGTTCAAGCCAGCCACTAATGTGAACACTCACAATACCAAGCCAGACACAAAAAGTGAAGATTATCTTCAGGAAGAAATCCCAGTATCCTCCTCCAAAGTTAAAAGATTTTTCAGCTCCACTTCTTGCAAGCCGAGATTCAAGAAAGGGTTGCTGATGGCTGGGAAACACAACCAGGCTGTTCATTAGTCTATATGCCACTTTCCAGCAGCCAAAAAAAAAAAAAAATAATACCACTGCATAGCAAATAATATGAAAAGCATGGTCATTCCTACTGTTTATCTATTGTAGGTAAAGAACTCCGAGTTTGTATTGTATGAATGCACTCATTTTATAGTTCAATGTGCAATCAATACAGGTACTTATTTGCAGATAGTGGTAGTTCAGCTGCAGCATACAAACCTAACTTGCAACCATGTCATCCAAAGTCAAATACGTCCTTCCCAAAATACTTTATTACAGTTGTAGTGAAGAAAGAGAATCGCTCAGTAGAGAAAAGAAATACTTTCCAACAACCTTTCAAAAGATCTGCTAAGTCACTGCAGCAAAACTGGCCCTGTAAAAAACTGTGCACCAGCAGAGGTGGTTTTGTACACAACAGAAGAAGTCCTTTTATATCAGGGTCAGAGTTCTGCATTGACATGCAAGTCTAAGCTAAGCAATCTGAGCTGCCACCAACTCAGACTTTATAAATATTTGAAGAGAAAATATTTAATGTATTTCTTGAACTCAGTGATCCCTTACTGGTTTGAAATTCCATTTAAACATTTTATTGCTATTTAAGAAAAAAAAACTAGTTTCTACTTCCATACATTTGCAGATTTTAGAAAGAGTATAATTAAGTAGTTTAAAAAAACCCCATCATCAGTATGTGCCATCAGTGCTCATACCCAGATATTGCCTTTAAGTTGCACCTCCAGATACTTTGCAGATATATGTTCAGAAAAGACATAATTGTAGGAGATTAAGTCAATTATGTAAAAAGCAGAGGTTGCTGCAAACTCATAAAGGAAGGCAGTCACTGTGAATATGTTTGGTGCTATGAACATTTTATTACATTATTTTTGCTGAAATTTTATTAGGGTCTTCCCTTCTTTAGTAGCTGCTACTTGAACAGAGGGCGATTACCCCGTGTAAGGCTCCGGTTTAGGGGAAAAACAAGCCATTTGCACGCACATAATCCTCTAGCATTTTACTAGACAAGAATCAGTTTACCACCACAGTTTTTACAGCTGCATGTTAGAGAAGGCTCGAGAAAGAGGCAAAGAGAAGAAATTGATGTGAGCATGTTTACAGTGCTGTAAAATTTATTTCATCATCTTCAGAACTACTAGCTTATTTATTTAAGGGATAAAAGTAACATATAGAAAGCTTTCTATAAAGTTCATTCAGCTCTTTCATTTTAATGGTTATACATCAACATAGCAGAGTCTTTCAACTTGGACCCGTTTGGACATCTGTTCGATGGATGAACTGCTGGAGACACTCAAAGCCAGCGTCTGCTGCACAAGCAATTTCCCTACCCACTGAAAGACTCTGCCATGCCCTCACCCCATCTCACTTCTTCAAGAATTTCCTGCAGTAGTTTAAATCCTAAAGGTTTCTCCTAGACAAAAAGTGACTTCTGGAGATTGCCCAAGTGCTATTCCATGCACTTACGAGAGGGTAAGTGGCAATGAAACCTTACAGCAGCCAGCACAACCTTGGGCAGAGTGCTAAGTTAATTTCCTGTTAGCCAGATCGGCTCCAAGTTCTTCTGTATTGCCTGAAGTGTTGCAATTAAGTACTGCTCTAAGCTATGCTTAATTAGCCTGCAAGCAAATGCTCATTTGTAGCTCACATGCAGTGTAAAGCAGAACTAAATGTTCACTGAGAGCAAAGGGAAATTACACTAAAGGTACATTTGCACAAATATAGCCTGCTGCCTCCCGCTTTCCCCAACTTATTAATAACCTAGAAAATATTGAGAAATGTGTCATGCTGTACAAATGGTTAGAAACATACATTCTCTATCCTTGGAGCCGAATCTGCTGCTCTCCTGCCCCCCCCCCACCCCAGCTGATAAGCACTCTGCTCCCCTTAGAATGACAGCCTCCCTCTGCAGACAAAAGATTTGGGATCTGGATTATCTTTTTCATCTGTGCAGTCAAACAAACAAACAAATAATAGTAACAATAATACAAAAAAAAAAAAAACACCACAACACAAAGACAAAGACAATCCACACACAAAAAAAGGAACAAAACAAGGAAAAAGTAAAACCAACCAAACAAAAAATCAACCAAAAGCCCCCACAGACTAGGATGCAAATCATGATTGTGAAGTACACTGAAAGATAAACAAAGAGCATAAACAAAACTTCCACCAAATAGCATTTAAAACATTGACTGGATCCACACCCATGAGTAAAACCCAGCCTTAGTACCTCTTGTTAAGCAGACAAAGGAGGAAATTAATCAAAGTTCTCCTATATATTTAGAACTTTTTAAATGCTACAAGTGGAACAACATTAGCTTCAAACACAGCAAGGACATTTTTAAGCTGGACATCATTTGAGTCTGCCTTTCAGGAGACACTCATTTGACAAGGCTGTAACACAAGGGGCAAGGCTCAGCCTCACTTGGACGAGCTTTACAAAGCTTTGCCAAGCTATATTTTCAAGCTGTTCCTTAAATCAATTACAAGGTGTATGACAGTATTTCAAGCAATCTTTTCATCTTCTCATATATGCATATTCATATATATATACATACACACACTTAAAAACAACACTATTTTGGAGTCTGAGACAACTCAGTAAACATTTTTAATCTGAAGCACGTCACGTATTTTTCAATGCTAAAACTGTGCACCTGATACCCATTGTTTAGCATTTAGGCTCAGTTTAGTTTGTTCTACATAACTGAGTACTTGGGGAATGGGAATTGCTGCAAACATCTGTGAAGCTATTTATAAGGTCTGGAAATACTGTAGTTGGCTCACTTTCAGTGGATTTTAGTAAGCAATAGGGAAAATAAGTGTGACCAGCAACAGTATGACAAAGAAGTTACTTCAGAGTAATTAGCTGCTCTTAACGGCTTTCAGGCAAGGACAAGCTCAAAAATGACTTACGGAAGCTCAAAGGCAAATTATCTGTAAAATTAAATCCTGGTATTTTACTATCAGCATGCTGTTATTTAACTTAGAATATTGTTTACTGTCATGTTATACACTTCATTTGTCATTTGTTTGTTTGTTTTAAGCAATATTATTTTACTCAGCAGTGGTTTGTTCCTACGTTCATTACTTGTTTGGGCAAGCATAGTGGGGAAACGTGTTTTTTACAAGCGAATCCAAAAAGGCAAGAGCAAGAACACATGCAATGTCACCGTACAGCAAGGCAGCCACAGTCTTCCCTGGTGGCTGCAGAGCACGGACATCATTCCCACCACTAGAAGCCGCTTCCTCATGCTCAGGCCCTTTGCAGATGCTGAGCTGGGTTTAGGGAGCCCAGTGCCTCCTGCCCTGGTGTGGGTGGGGATGATGCTCCCAGGTGTATCTGGATGGGCATCGCCCACCGTGGACACCAGGTGTGTGCAGGGTAAGGTAGTCTCCATTAAGAATGCGTATAGTCCATATCTAAATATCCCCAAAAAGCAGAGAGGTTCCTCACTCTGGCCAGACTAGAGATCTAGGCAGATAAAAGAAGTGGCTGGAAAGATCTGGGTGCATTAAGGTGGCACCTGTTCAGTGAGAAAAAAACAGCTTTTAAAGGTCTCTCTCACCATCACCCCTTTCCCATATCAGAAAAAACACACAAACCAACCTGTAGAACAGTTTTTGCTTTGTTTTTAATTAAACTTCACTTGTAATCAGTCTGCTGAAACAAGTTGCTTTATCCACAAACCATCCCATGCTCAAGGTGAGATCTCACATCCAAAGTCCTCACTGTTAGTCAATCCATTTTGCTTCTGAGTGCTATTCATTGCCCCCCCAGGAGGAAAACTAAACACTTATGCTTTGTGCCATAGTGAAGGTATTTCCAACTCTGCTCCTTCCCGAAATGCACCAGAAGAAACCAGCTCCAGTAAGCCTGACATGAGGGCAGCAGGGTCTAACACTGGAGAGAACAAGAAATCCTAATGCCAATGGAGGAATGTGACATGCAGTTTTTCCAAATCAGTGATGGCTTGCCTTTTATAAGTGCAGATTAAACTCAGTTTTATGTAAGTTTTGTAAGTGATGTTCAGATTACAGCCAGGCTGAAGCAAAAGATTGGAGGTACTTACATTAATTAAACAAAATATCTTTTTAGTACAGTAATTCTGCACTTCTGTTAGAAGAAAGAATAATAAAATAATAATTTGATAGCAATAAAGAGACTATCAATCAAGAGAATAGAGAATTGAAACTCATCCCACAATGATTTAATTAACTCAGCAGTATTCTTCTAATGTAAAAATGTTATTAAATTCCAACAACATCCCCTCTGTTTATGAAGTGGAACAAAACCATATCTGCAAGCTCTGGAGCAATGCATAAGCATCCCATTAACACATCAACAAACTTGGAAGTTCATTCTTCCCCTATGCGTCCACACACAAACACCGCCTAAGTGAAGACAGGCATTTCAAACAGATTTCCACTTTAACGTGGGCACAGTTCACTGTCCAGGTCATTACAGCAAGCCCAAAGAAACCTTTTTCCTGCTGTGAATCAACAGCATCACTCCTGATACTTAAGCAACCGCTGTGCTGATGGTTTGGAAATGAACAAAATGTTGGCTTTGCCTTCCATCCCTAGAAGTAGATGCCAGCACCCAAGCAAGAAACCGGGTGTCTTCCCAGTCCTGCGCTACATAATCCAGGGCATCCATGGGGTATCAGCTGCAGCTCAGCCACAGGTGCCAGCACAGCTCTGTGAGGGCTGCTTGGGTTCATCTCCAAAAGGATCCCGTGGTCAACTCGCCCACCAGTTGCTGGCAGCAATGTGGTACCGCAAGGTCACGTAGGACACACAGCAGAGGTTCTAACCTACGAGTTGGTGCTTCCTTGCATCTGTCCTACTGGGTGGCACAGGTCCAAAAAGGTTTCTATCCAAAACGTCTGAAGTTGACCCAAACTCACACCTCACTTCTTGACAGCAGGGAGAGCTGAGACAGCATAGCTATTCCCACTATGTTGAGTGACTCCTTAAAGGCTATCAATATGAAGTTATGACATCTCTGATTCATCTCAACCATTCACTTATGGTATAATTACAGTCACTCAATATAGTTCTGTTGTTTGGGTTTTTTTAAAAAATTCCCTACTGCACTGATGTTTACACCCAAACCCACTCCTGCCTGCCTTGGTAGGCACAGAGAGAATTAGCATTTCTCTCATTTTACGTTTTCCCATTTTTTCCCCACACGGTCCTGCCTGATAGCTTCTCAGTTTTGTCAGTTCCTAATCAAAGCATAGAACAGCTAAGTTATATTCTCACTGTACCATTAATAAAATATAGCAAGAATAACATTGCGCAACAAAAATATGCAAAGACACACGTAACCGAGACACACACACACACAAAAATCTAGTGTGGACAGACTAGCTCACAGTTACTGCAGTTTAGACTACAGGCTGCTCAGTATTTACGAAAGGCAGTCCTAAAGGTTAATTGCAGTAGTGTTATTACTGTAAAACAGCTTTTTAAAACAACCGCAAGCATTACTGTGTGGCTGAACACCTGGTGTGGCTACCAGCACATGCACAGCAGGGCAGGTTTGGGTTGGGCTGGTCCAGTCCCTTGGAGTGTGCCAGACCACCCTTGGCCAGGCAACGCGTCTTCCGGCACGCTGCCGCCGGTCCCAACCACGCTATGAAATGACAACATCCACTACCGGAGCATCGCTTACCGATAGGGAGCCAAAACGCTCCTGGGAGTGCGGCCAGATCTGTGTCACTAAAAACAAACAAAAAAAAATCCCAACAACTAACATACTTTTGGGTTTGAGCGTGAGGTGCCCTTAATATTTCCAGTAATTCATGTTGGGACTCTAACTACTACTGTTCTGGCACTACTCAAAAGCATAAATGAAGCGACTCATTTCCTTCTACCACTAAACTTCTTGCTGTAACATGGAAGGAGAAACAGCAGCTTTGACTTCATGCTGACACCCAAGACCACGTGTGGGGCTCCAGCTGAAAAGCCTGGAGACCCACCGACCACCCAGCACTGACAGGACTGAGGACTGTCTGTCTTCAGCTTAGCCCAGCAGACTCATTAGTCTTCAGTTATTCGTTACTCTCTTCTGCAGTAATGAGCAAATGAGACTTTCAAAACCACGTGAGCTCACCCACCCTGGTTTCTTCAGGAGTATCAGGAGTGACAGGACAAGATGTTCACATGACACAGGGGACAAGATGACAAGTAATGCAACATCTTTACTAGACTGTCCATCAAATTTACCTCATTTAGTGCACAAAAGTGCTACACCTCCAAACAAGAAAAAGGCACCCAGGAAGTGCAGGGCCTGGTTTCTTGTTTGTTTTTTAACACAGATCACAGCCCTGCAGCAGAGGCCTGATCTTCTCCAATTTTTCCCCAAACACAACAGCAACTTCCATAAAGAAAGGCATCAAACATGCCACAGAGCAATCTATATGTTACTTATTTAGTTTAAGCACTATGCTTCAAAGAAAGATCTGAGAGAAACAACATGATATATCATGACAGATACACATAAAACCCCATATTTTAAAGCTGGGCCAAAGGGAGTGCGCCTGGACCTGCACCTAAAGAATTGTCCAGATTAATCCCACTACAGGATTTGGCCTCTTAAGAGAAAGTAAAGTCCTGTTGACTCCACCTGATGTCAGTATTTTCAAAATGTCTTGTTGCTAAAGGTTATTCAGCCACAGGATTAAGTACAAAATATGCTGTCACACATGCAAAACCTAACTTAGTACAGAAAGTTTTCATTATAAAGAAGTTCATATTTTTATACAGCTTCTCTGTTGGAAATCAACATCCTTGTCTTCAGAAGAGCTTAATAGAAACGTTTTACAGGAAGAAAAAAAAATTAGAAGTGCATTATAGCATGTAATTAAAACAATTAAAACTAAGAAGTCTGTTTACAGGAGTTGCCTTGAAGGATAACTAAATCTGCAAAAAGAGAATGGCATTAATTCATACCCATTTGTGAATTTAATTTGCTATAAAAGAGTAAATAATTTTGGTACATCAAACTGCTATTTGGAAGTTTGCCTGGGCTGTATAGAGGGGGGATGTGAGAAATTTGCCCTATTTTTACAGTTGAAAGCTTCATTGACTCACACAAGATACTTTAGCCTAATATCCTGTGGCATTGCAGTGACCTACATGTAATTATTGCATGTTTTTTCCAAAATATTTGTACACAACCAGAAATTATAACCTAAGTTACCAACCAGTTCTTAGTTTATACCAGCAACACAAAGATGGACTTCAATTAGCGGTAACCTAGCTGTCTGAAGATTTTTGGAATCTTTTGGACAAATATTTGGTCTTGGTTTGATTTAACTTTTTGGTTTCCATTTTTCTTAGACAAACATATTTATATTGTTAAGTAAATGATGTTTTAAAAACTTTCAGCTGTCCCTTCTCCCAGCCCACAATCACTGTCCCCATCAGACGTCGGCTGATCCCGTGTTTGTAGGTGCACATGCGTTTTACAAACAAAGATGTGGGGAAAACAGAGAGGACCACCCAAAACGTATCTTTTCTGCTCTCACCTTTACCTGCCCTTCCCAGCACGGAAAGTGGGAACACCTACATGCTCACAGAGGTCTGAAGTTTCTCCCAGCTCGCAGCCAGGCTCTGTGGCGACAGACAGACAGGTGGCACTTAGAGGACAAAGGCACCTGATGAAGGAGAAAACGCTTGGCATGCACCGATCAGGTAGCTGCTCTCCCACCAGCCTCCTCATGCCCAAGCTCGAGGACAACGCTGCTCTCCACTCAAGAACATAAGATCTTTTTGGCAGCTACTGCTTGAACGCTCATACTTTGTCCAAACATGAGACATCTGCAATGTCCCACTCACCCCACCAGGAGCTGAAGTAGCTACTGACTTAATAGCACAGCAAGTTGGTACTTTTCACCCAGGTACCCACCCGCTGGTTGCCCACATTACTAAAACTTCAGTGGTGCCAATTTTTACAGAACTACATGCCGTTCACTATCTACAAGTTGACATCTAATATTTCTCACTGTAGAACAGCTCGAAGTGGGATGTTTCCACCTGCAGAACTGTAATAAAGGACCGCAGCGCTGAACTCCCAAGGAGTGTATGTCTGTTTAATTACAAGTAATTTCGTAAGCTCTACCACCAGATGTGTTCGGTCACACAACCGTATGAGCCCAGACCCCGCCACTGTGGACGCTGCTTCAGTGCAGGATAGCCTTCAAAATGTTACCTAAAGGGTCACAGCTATTTCCCATCTAAATCTTTTACTACTAAATTATGGGTTGGTTACTCAATCTATGAGCTAAAAAAAAAAAGAGTATGTACAAAATCTTTTAAATTAGTTTGTTGGGTTTTTTTTCTAAAGCAGAGAAGATTATCTAGAGTCAAATAAAAAAAATACCAAAATCTGCAATGATTTCAATAAGCCTAACATTCCAGTTTTACCTCCCAGATTGATATACTGATGCTCCCATTAAATGACTATCCCATTTGCCTACATGTGTTTTTAGTTTTGTGCTAGTACAGAAGACTCATTATTTCTCACTGTTCTTGGTCTTCTGGGGAGCAGCTGGGGAAGCTCCTGCAGTCGTCAGCTTTACAAGCAGCAGAGCTAGAGGTGGCATCCCGCTTCTTGCTGTGGTGAAATCAGTACCATTATCCAACAGATCCCAGAAAATATATTTTAAAAAAATAAATTATTTGTGATGTGCACTTCTTTGAATAAGACTTCATCATCAGGAGAAAACAAAAAAGAAACTACTTCAAAAATGTAAGAAAGTTTTATTACAGCTGTTTTTCATTGTTTTACTGCTTTTACCTTTCTTTGCTGAGCCAAGAAAAAGCACAAAACAAATGCAGAGCAGTGCATAAGCAACATTGTGAACCACTTGTTTAAAAAAAGCAGTGGCAACTGCATGAAAAAAATAATTAAAAGGATCAAAAGTATCTCAACAAGAAATATACGTCTTAAGCTCCAACTAAGCAAATAAAGTTTTGCGTATGCAAAACTGCAACATCCATTTTTTTCATCTGCAAATATAATTCAGGCTTTATGACCTGAAATCTCCTTCACTCAGTCTTTCGTTCACATGTGCATCTTTCTCCTATAAGGAACAATACACCAGAAAAAAGTTTTAATTCAGTAGAACCTTGGGACAGAAGTGGCATTTCTTTATGCCCAAGGCTTGGCAATATGACATGAGATTCTTCTGTGTCTAACACGACCAGATATTTAAATTCCTCTTGCATAACCACTACTAGGTCTTAGCATTGCAGAGGTGTATTTTTAAATTACTAAAAAATAAGACTGAGTTGTCCCATGAGGAACAATACTAATGACACTTTGTTTCTTATGAAGTTGTCTCAAACATCCCAGTTTCCAAGTGACCACCCACAGTTCCACAGTATCAACAAACAAAATATCCACTCCTTTTTGAATTCCCCTATGACTACTTTAACCTGGGTCACTCTCAGGGACCCTAGATACGAGCTGCCAAAAGCAACATTTCCTCCATGCCACGCGTGTGCCGCGATGCCCTGTGTGATCAGAGCTGCAGCACTGCCAGCGGGAACCACTATTTGCCTATTTACCCACAAATGTTCGAGAAGCATGAAAGGAATTGCTTTTCACTAACACCTCATCTATCCCGTGTAGTCAGAATGGCTCACTCCAATCTCCAATTTTAATACTTGTTTATAATGTGCAAGCAGAGAACCTTAAATTAAGCATCATTATGTTTAACCTTGGTTTACATTTAACATTGTAGTTATACTTTTTCCTTGAAACATAGCTCATTTTCACTAACTGCCAGCCATTACAATGTGCTGTTGCAGTCCTTTAACTAAACTCATCACTTATTTTGTTAGCCAGTAGTTTATATTGTATGTATGGATGCTTTTCTAAGCAAAAAACATCTTAAAATAATTTACTACATTCCCAAACTATATATTCTTTTAATGGGATAAAGTTGGAAAGATGTATAATATTTCTTAAGTTACCCATTTTTTATTCAGGATACTTGGTAGACTCTATTGAAGAGAATTAGAACTGGATTAAACACAACTACCATCCTATGAGGAGGCTGAACAGACAGATTATTTTGTTATCCAGCAACACTCCACGTTTGAAGAATGAAGAATCAGTTTTCTTCCTTCATGAAGAAAACTGAACCTGCTCTTTTTTCTTACTTTTGTCCGTAAATACTTTAAAACTGGAGTTTTTTTTTTTTTTTAGTTCTGTTCCACTACTCCTTTATTAAAGAGAGGAAAATAATTCATTAGAGAGGAAAAAGAATACTTTACTATCCTCTCACTCTGAGCCTGTATTTCTCATCTGCCCACCATCAGTCAATAAACAGTGTATCTACATCTACAGAAGAATCCACTATTGTCCAACAGGCTTTAACTCCTCGTCTCACATACTCAAAGGTTTTACCACTGTGATGGATTGTCTTGGCTTAAAAACTTCAGCAGCAAGCATACCTAAGCAATATAAACATTTATTTCATTTCAGGCTTTCAAAAGGCTTGTGAAAACGTTCCATTTTGAAAATAGGTAGATTGGGGCGAGGGGGGCGGGTATTTGTTTTGTTTTTAAATTATAACGTAAAAGTTAGGGAAAAAAATCTCCTTTTATTTTGCTTTTATAGCCATCTTCTTACATACGTGAAAAGTTTGGGGTTTATATATTTTTATATTTATGTGCTGTTAAACCACTAGTTTCTAAATTCCATCAAAAACTGATGGAAATAACTGATCATTTAGAGTTCTTAATGCTTTACAGAGTGATCTTTAGGGTGGCTTGGGTTAATTCTAGGAAAACATAAACCCAATGGGCAAAGAATCCCCGACCCTGGGGACTATTTGGAAAGGCAAATGCAGGTTCCTCAGCAACATCAGTTGGTCTCAGACAGGCAGCTGCACTGCTATCCTGTCAGCAAGTGCCAGAAGGCAGAATTACCCCTTGTTTTGCATCCCTGGAATCAGATTAGCACTCCCTTGGCAAAACAGCCTTTCTGCTTAGCCAGTACCCAGGCCTCTGATGAGGTTCTGCTGAATTCCCAATGAAAGACTCAATCTTTTTTCCTAGAGCATTATTTGGTTATCTGTCTTGTACATATAGGAAACACACTAAAACCAATGAAGATGCACTGTCTTTCAAGAAAGCAGACTGTTTTCATGGTGATGTAAAGCAGTACAGAAGATGCGAGGGTGTGTACATTAGGGTCTACTGCTTGTAGCTGAACTGTCCACCCAAACCCTTTTATCACTCAGAACAGACGCAGGTGCTACTTACAAACTGAGCAGTGATACAGAACATCACCACACTTGTGGGTGCCCAAGCACAGAACTGTTCTAAGCCAACAATTAGTAAGAGCAACCCATCTTTTTTTTCCCAAGTAAGCCAGTACAGTTTACAAAATGAAGGTTTTTGAGCCCAGCTTTACTCTTTAAATGTGCTCAAGGATCAATACAAAACAAGATGTTTATTTCTCAGAGTGTAGAGTAGGACAGAGAAGAAAAACTGTCTGCAGTGTCACTGAGGTTATTGCTCTGGACCATGTGGGAGCTCAGTCTGTGCTAGCTTCACCAGCAAGAACCCAGAGAGCCACTCTACCAGCTTCCCGTGGGACAGTTCTCCCCTTAAGTCCCATTACAAGGAGCTGTGTCTAGTTACGTGCTCTAAGAACATTATTTTGCTTTTTGAGCAGCCTCATGAAAAAGAGAAAAATAAAGCAGCACTATGTCCTTAAAGAAAACAACTGTTCAGTGTCTTTGTGACATCTAGAATATGCAGGATAACATGCACAGATCCTCCTCCATCTCCAAGCTAATTAACTTGACTTCTGAATTAGTAAGTCATTACCTTGGATAACAAAATCTAAAAGATATTAAGCATTACTGCTTCACTCACAATATGCACATACCTGAAAGAGACTTGCTTAACTTTTACACTTCATTCTTACAAATCTTTTTAATAAGGTCTGAGATCTGTTTAAAGACACTCTCTCGGCCAGTGCTGCCCTACTCACACAAGTGTGCCTAGTTACCTGGAAACTTTCTTTCTGGCTCCAAAATGAAATAGTCCACTGCAGGTTTGAACGCAAACGGATGACCCAAAGCTTCGTCCCATACTCACATGCTTACTAGCAGGTTGACTCTGAGGTAAAGATCCTGGGGCCAGCACTGGAGAGCTTGCGGGGCTACAGAGTTCTGGGAAGGGATTTGGGATGGCCGGCAAAGACGATGTTCTGAATTGCTGTTCTTCTTCTTGAAGGCGCCTATAAACACAGAAGCACTAAGCATTAAGAGGAGCAAAGCGGCATAGCTAGACCTGCACTTCCTGCCCCATCATTTACAATAATGATCCTAATGAAAAGGAATCAAACCCTTTTTGTTTTTCTAAGCAACTACTACACTGTTACTGTGGCTGCAAGCACAAAGTAGGTAATTGCATATGAAAAATGACTTGTCAGGCATCTATGCCTGTTTTGTTGCTTATAACTTGATTACTTGGGTGAGGTAACTGCGTACATAAAATAAACAGAAATACCCGTCTGTACTTGCTGTTGTAAGCACTAGTCTACAAGCTTAAGCTCTGTGTGCCAGAAAGTCAGTTAAGCTCTTCCAAACCAATGTGAAAGACAACTGCAGTCACTTGGGGCCAAATTTCATGTTGATCTGCAAATAAAGGTGTACCCCTTTGAAGTCTCTAAGCTGAGACTGAAACCAATGTTGTCACTTCATCAGAACACCAGATTCCATCTCCAAGTAACTTGTCATTTCCTGAAGAAATCGAAATGCAAAGACTCAGCTTGAGCAATAAACTGTGATCAAACCATCCCACCTTATGCTAATTGTATGGTTACTATTCAGACAAGTTTGCACCTCCTGAGATACACCTCATGAGTCTATGTAGGACCAACAGAGTATCAAGTTCCAGTTTATATGATACACCTGTACTGCCACACAAGAAAAAGGAAAACTAAGGCCTACCAGTTGCCACAGAAAAGCTTGAAAAGATACAAGACCCTACAGATTGCTTGAGGTTTCCCCACTGCTAGGGAATCATTGCTGAAGATGCA
This sequence comes from Patagioenas fasciata, assembly GCF_037038585.1. Taxonomy (NCBI): domain Eukaryota; kingdom Metazoa; phylum Chordata; class Aves; order Columbiformes; family Columbidae; genus Patagioenas; species Patagioenas fasciata. The sequence goes on along the minus strand of NC_092521.1, from coordinate 74,100,724 downwards.
CGGGGTGACTGCAGCGGGCTGGCCTGCAACACCTTTGCAGAAGGCACCATCTAGTGGCAATCCTTAAAGTTTCCAGAGAAAAATCAACTAACTCCTGGATTTGAAAGGCAAATCATTAAAAACCTCAATTTGCTCTCACTTTTTCCCCATGTCTTTAGTAAGAAGAACCTTCTTAACAGACCTGCCAGGGAAACAACTGCTGGGTTTGCCTCTGGCAACACATCCCACTCCAGGCACATTCTCTGTCTCTGCCTGTCCCAGAACCCAGGGGCTGATAAATCAACCACTGGGAAATCTTCTCCATAGGTGACTCTAGCCTTCAATTTACTTGCCTTGGCGTTCCATGAATGAGCCTTACAGATTTGGGTTATGCTATGAATACAAGGTTCTGACCATAACTATGAGCCAAGCAAACAACTACTTTGACCTGCTTGATTGTTTTTTGTGCCACCCGTGCATGCACTTCCCTACAGCACAGGGAAAAGGACAGTTTAGCCCAGCAGACTTATCATCTCAGCAGCTGTGCAATAGTGCTATCCACTGCAAGTTTTTGACTGACCTCCATTGTAAGAAGTGGAACTACAGACGGCACAATGAGAAAGGTGTGATTTTCTCAAAACAAGCATTCACTGTACTGCACTCTGCTCTGCCTGTACTGCCGCAATGCATCGTTTACTTTCATGAATGATACACACATAAAACTGTGCTCTTAAGAAAATTGCAACAGTCACCCATCCTGTCCTGGCTGAAAAAAAGACACCACCATCCCCCTCTATGGGGAAGGGGGTATAGATAACCCTGAATAAAAGTTTCACCATTATTTTCTTCAATGATAAACACACAATGTTCTTGTGGGTATGGAAGTACAGAGTTCAAAAAGGCAGAGTGTTCTCAGAAAAGAATTGCTAAGTTTTGAAATGCCAAAAATAGTTGAAACAAAGTGTTTTGATTGAGATATTTACAAAACATTGACAGTTATAATACTCTAGAGAGTACATTTTCTAGTACAGCCCTATTTAAGGTTAAATATGCAATACTTGTAAAAATGATTGCATCATTAGCTGACTTGGTTGTATTGCAGTTACTGCATACTACTCATTCATACAGAAAACCTGTCTTAAGAATACCATTCCTATACGAAATACATCAACATAAAGAATTAGGAACAACCCTTTCCACATCCAGGATTTTTCTATTATTATTATTATTGCTTACTTCTTTTGCAGAAGACACTGTTAACTGGAAGGGCACACTCTAAATCTCTGATTTCAGCAATTTACCTAATCACGCTGACTGGAGCTCTCTTCCTCCCACTGGCTGAAGACAAGATCGTAAGAACCTCAGCATCACCAACAGACTCTCCCATTACCACCAACAGTATTGCACTTGATCCTTGCATTCAAGCCCCCATCCTGACAACTGGGAGACAATTTAAACCCTTCATTTTTTTTGTAATGATGCACATAATGCACTCAAGCGAAAAAGCTGAAAGTGCTCTAGGAAGGACAGTTAAACAACTTTGATGTGCTCTATTTTGTTTTTCTTGGACCCTTAAGGAAACCTCTACAAAGAGGAGTATTTTTTGTATATCAAAACTAGTGGAATGCATCCTCATGTATCTACATGATCTCTTACGTTTTATAAAACCAAGAAACTGCCAGTAAGCATCATACCTGAGAAAATAGTTCTTAACAGTTTGGAAATAAATCCAAATACAGGCATCATTTCTGTATATTGCTACCAATGACAAGCTTCTGCACACGTGTGCTACTACAGGTATATCGAACATTGATTTAAAGCAGGTTGAGAATGTGACTTTTTGCATTTTATAAAACACATGGAAAACTCATGTCCTTCACCTACCTGCTACATCTTTTTTCGTTATGTTAGGGATTAGAAGTGACCTTGAAAGATCATCTCATCCCTGTCCTTTTTGAACTGAGGGGCCCAGAACTGGACACAATATTCCAGGTGTGGTCTCACCAGGGCAGAGTAGAGGGGAAGGAGAACCTCTCTCGACCTACTAACCACCCCCCTTCTAATTCACTCCAGGATGCCATTGGTCTTCCTGGCCACAAGGGCACAGTGCTGGCTCATGGTCATCCTGCTGTCCACCAGGACCCCCAGGTCCCTTTCCACTACACTGCTCTCTAATAGGTTGTTCCCCAACTTATACTGGAACCTGGGGTTGTTCCTGCCCAGATGCAAGACTCTACACTTGCCCTTCCAGTTTAACATTACGAGACTCCCATAGAAGTCCATCTCCTATTTGAAAACGCACGTCTTTCGAAACCAGCTCAAGCCAACTTTTTGACAAAAAGGAGGCAAGTTCCTTGCTCCTACCTGACTGCCATGATGCGCACTGGCTGAGACCGCTGCACCTTCTGCCTGGGGGACAGCGGCTGCAGCGCGCCGGGACCCGAGGAGCCCAGCTGGCTGCGGCTGAGCTGGCCGTTCTGGAGGAGCGGAGTGGATTCCGACTGCATGCTGCATGCAGAGTATAAACTTTCAAATGAGGAATTCATGTCGTTTACCAAAGCTTCCAGGTCCACATCGTCATCTGCAAGACAAAATAAAGGCAGCGTGACACATCTGGAAGTCACAGATACAAGAAGTCTGGAAAGACCAAAGACTAAGTTTCTGTGAAGTCATCAAGTAATTTTAGAGTTATATTTTTATGGTGCAAATTTTTATTGTAGAGGACGTTTATTTTACAGCAGAAAAATGCAGCTAGTAACAGTCAGTGATGGACATTTATTTTGTCATCCTTGGTGAAAAGCGACTGATAAGAGAATTAAATATTTCTACTATAGTATTTACTATATATTCACAACCAAAATTTGGTGGGATTTTTAATAATGTCAGTGCTAATGTGAAGCACCACTTCACTTATTGATGAACTGACATATATTCCAAAAGTATATCACTTACAAATACCTTAGTTCAGCTTGTCAATGTATCAAGTTCAATTATCAAGCACTTTGCAAGATCCAATAATTTAGAAGGGAAAAAACACACACACACACAACACAAAGAACAAAACCACAAGAACAAAGAAACAAAAAAACAACCAACCAACCAACATGGTAGTGTTACAGAAGTCAACAGGCAGAAGACACACTCTGCTGTACACATTGGAAAGCAATCGTTACAGTTTGTTAAAAATCCCGTCTGTATTTCTGCTTATTTTTGTGATAGGGTATTTTGAAGGGCAAGGCAAGCTTTTAACTCTCACTCTAAGGAGATCTGTATCCTTGCTCTTGAAATGCGTTAGAGAAACCCCTACCTTAAAGAGCTCAAAGTACATTAACAGGAATGTGGTGTGGGTGTTTGGAGAAACATCAGTCCCAAAAAAGTGCAGGAACCTTTCCATATACGCCACCTTGCCTTGCAGTAAATAAGTTATGCATACTCGTTCCTCCTTAACAATCATAATTACTCAGCAAGACAACAAAACTCTGGGAGCCCTTTGCACTAACCACTCTCTGAACTCCTGTTGCAGAGCACTGTAATTACTCCCTTGCCACAAGTTACATCACTCCCTATCAGGAGTTCAGTGGGCTGACGAACACACACATCGGTATCTGCTTCTGGTTACTGCACAGCTACTTCAGACCAAACACAACTTTGTGCATCCAAAACTGTGCCCTTATTTTCCAGTTGTATCAACAGGCCTCAAAAAAAAATACCATTGCCGTCTGAAAACCTTGTATCACGCCAAACTCCTCATTACATGGATGGAAAGTAGAGCCAAGCAATGGAGCTAGTAGGCATTTACACAGTGCTATTGCTTTTCACCCCAAATAGCTTCTGATACCCATTCTTTTGCCATGTTCTCTAGGTAGATGATCCACCAGGAACAGCTATTCAGCTTGTGATCAGTTACAGTACTTTCTTTGAGATACCATGAATGATTTTGTACCACTATCACCTTTCGTGAGAATATAATCCGAAACAGCACCATCACCACCACGCCTCAGTAACCATAACGGGATCTGAACACGGTTATTTACACAGCAATTGTTTTGGATGCCGACACCACCAGTTCTCAGTGTTGGATGAACCAAAGATCTGCTGAGAATTAAATGAGTGCTGGTCACATACGTACGTCTGAGCTCTAACTGATGAACTGAAATACTACATTCGTCACTGAAAGTCAGTAGATTCTTTACTGAAGTAAAAGCCACTTATCCTTCACTGAAACGCACTCACAGGATTTCTAGGTTTGAACATGTATTTAAAACCCAACAAAAACCATCAAGCCACAAACGAGTTTCTTCGTTTCATTTCTTTATGGTTATTTCCTGTAGTTTCTGTAGCTAACAGCTATTAACACTGCTCTACTAAGACTCACCCTCACTGGGCAACACCACCTTCTAGACTTTGCTTTGCTTGGACAAAGTCTACAATAATTTCCCTGCTATTTTTAGAAATCGCAAGACAAGTTGCAATTTAAGTTTCATTCCATCCTCCAGATTCTTATCCTATTTGGAGGACATATCGAAAACACTTCTTGAGCAATCACAAGGGAACCACAGGAGTAGGAATATAAAGACATAGAGGCTGAACTACAAGGCTTTTAAATTCTATCTTTCATCTCAAGTACCAGAAGACCGAGCTGTAGGGTGTCAGATGGCTGTCAAGTCAAAGCTTAGGGGTTGGAAGAAGGAGGCATAGAAGACAGAGTCAGGGAGTAAATTACAGCAACTAACAGCAGCTGTTTAGCAGGGTAAAAAGCACAAAGAGCAGACAGACAAGGCATACATTCTATGGAAGTCTGTACAGCTTGGTCCCCAAGGGTACTAATTTATTAACAACTTAGACAAAGCTACTAGCGTGCAAGATCATTACATTTTCAGATGATTGGAACATGAGAGGAATGATTAAGAATCAGCTAAAGCTATACCTGAATAATCAAGTAGGCACAAAGGTGTGATATGAAGTCTAATATGCATAAAATGAGGTACTTCATGGAAAATACTAAGCAAACCAAGTACATAGCTTAAAGGATTGAATTACCATTAGCAGGTTTTTAAGCATATCAGTTACACACCTAAATTTGATTTTCAACTGACGAGGTGCATAAAGAGTTTCCCTAATAACATGTTGCACTGAAGCCCAGAATCTGGTTTCACTCCATCAACTCCTTTTCTCCACGGGTACAGCACTGCTAGTAACAGCCCTCAGTCTTGCTATGAAACTTTTGCAGGAGCACAGATCCTTAAGCTTTTTTGAAGACAAAGGCTTCAATCTTGGATTTCATACAATTTCGTCTCCACACAACAGCATTTACTATTAAATACCATTATGATTATGATCTGGAAAGATTTCAGCATGCTACAATAGGAAACCTCGCTGCTGTAGCCTACCTGGGAAGCGCCAGCAGATGTCTCAGCCTGCCAAGTAATCCAGTGTGTTACTTGTGATGGCTCTCTACAGAGCTTAACTAAATGAAAATCAAGTAAGCCATCCATGGGATTTATAAGCCAATTCAACCATTTGCAGCTATACTATTCAAAAGGATATTTCATATACAGTGCAATTCTTCCAAGTATCATCTAATAAGTGAGATCTAGCCTCTATCAGTACCATCCTACACGAAAAAAAAAAAATAAAGCTGACAAAACTGATTTTGAGGAGGCTTACTATGTAACAGTAACATTTGCAGATTCGGGCTTTGAGCCAGTATGGCATCACATTGGTCCTTTCAGTATGCACCCATAAATTTTGCAACTGAGGCGGGAGAGAATCACCTTTGCAGGTTCTAGCAGGCAGAGCTGCAGGGAACAGAGGAGCCTCCAGTTTTCCAGCTATCTTGCAGACTTGTGCTTCCAGGGACGCTACAGGATATTTTCTTTCATCTTCACTGAATCCTGCCATAAGATCAAGGAGTATGAAAGTGGATATTCCAGGTCTGTTTTTTTCTCTCTCAACTGAACGGCATAGAAGCTAGCTTATCACTTCCATGCACAAACATGCAAGCAGCCTTTTACTTTTGAAAGTAATTTTTAAAGAGAAACACTGGCAAAACCTAGCACTGACATAATTCTGGTGGTGGACAGGGTACTGGTAGTTTTCTAGACTTCTGATACAATAAGAAAATACTTGGTACGTCTGCAAGCAATGTCCCTTAAACTAGAACTAAAGTGCGCACACTGGCAGCTGTCTGAACTTCATTCTGCTCCTTTGCCCACAACTTGCTAAACTTTGGCTTTGTTCACAAACCAGCTCCACTGGATGTTGCAAGCAATATTTTTGGTAAATCAAGATTTCAATTACAAGAAAAAAATTAAAGTTCAATTCAAGGAAAGAAAACTTCGTTATAAAACCTCTATTGAGCTAGTGAGCTAACCTATCACGTTTCACAAAAACAAAAGCACTTTGAATATCATTTGAATGATTTCGAGCATACCATAGGAGGGATGATAACCCCTCAATAAGGTCTGAACAAACTTTAATCTGTGTCTAAATGTGTCCCACCCACTTGCCTGCTTCTAGCCCTTCTCTGTCTACCTGATCCTAATTTATTTACTTATTTTGGTGTTTGTTGGCTTTAACGTGTCAAGCTCAGCTAACAGGACTAAGCAGGATCCCACTTATTCTGAAGTGCCATAAAGCTGAAATGAGCCCTGCTCAGCTCTGCCCGTGCCAACCTCCTGAAGAAAGCAGGTATTTCCACTGCTGTCAAGAGGTTCAGTGCACTGGTTACTGAAAAAAAAACCCAACAACCTGAACACAGAAAGAATCCTGGACTACAGACTAGGATAAATTTTGTGTCTCCAAATGGCAGCCCTGCAAACACCCTTCCCTTCTACATATGATCTGCAGTCCACAGTGTATACTATGAAAAACAAGACTTAATTGAGCTGTGATTTAAGAGGATTTTACCGCATACATATATAAATAATTTTCTCCTTATTTGCTCATTTCAGAATTTAATTATCCAGCATTGTCTCAAATCGGTTCACAGAGAAGACTGATGTGAGTGCTATTTGGAATTCAGCAGACTTATAAAAAGGCTATACCACTTTTCACCACGGAACTAAGTCTGACCCTAAAGGAAGCATAACAGTACATATATAAACAAGTGTTTGATATTACAGTGAGGCAGCTGCTAGTTGATCGTCTGTTCCTATTTGACAGCCTAACACCGGCAATTAGTTCCCCAAAACAAGTTTCAGTGCAGCATGTTCAAGATTCAGCTTGACTAAGCAAAGAAGCTAAGCTATAACTAATGTAAGATTTCACTCAAGTTTAGCCCTGCCCACATTAAGTAACCCTCAAACAGACAGATGGAAACAGCGATAGAAGAGGCATGTACAGTTGCATATGCCCTAACACCCTGCATTGATGATGCAGTGAAACACTACGTAAATTATACGTAATACAGGGTAAATACATTACATTAAAATGAACAGAAAGACTTCAACAGAACTTAAAAGTTGAAAAAAGACACAAAAAAACACTTGTGGTATCTACTGCAACATCCTGTGCCAAATCTCCTAAAACTACACATAAGTTATTCTGATCCATTTTGGTGATGCAAGTATGTTTTTCAAGGCTTTTGGTATTGTGGAAATCCCATGTTTTATCACCAAAAATGCAGGTAAAGATTACTACAGTTGTGAATACAAACTCCTTTTACAAGATAATCCCTTATTAACGGGTGTTTCAGCTTCCACTGATGCTCAAGCACCAGTTGCCTATTTGGACTTGGAATTCTTGTACACTCAAAACAGTTACTACAGCCCTCCTATGGCTGCATCCATTTAGCACTTGGCAGCTTCTACACCTCTGAGAGATGCATGCAACAGAAGGTGGATGATAATAAGCAGATTTCTTATAATTTTTTAAAAACCCCACAGTGACCCCTGTAGTGATGCTGCAGCTGAATGACAACCACTAGTTCCTAATACCAACTCCAATTCTATGCAATCTCTCCTACTTTATTAAAAACTACATATAGATAGGAGTTTTGCACAAAAAAAAAAAAAACCACACACCACCAACAAACAAAAAGACAACATGAAAACCATTTGCAAATCTTATGCTTTCACATTATTCTCCAGGTCTTCTACCAGAACCAATTATGAAAATATCAAGACTGCCTCAGTTGTATATTAGAAAATCAGATTTTTGTTTGTTTCACGTGAGCACAGAAGACACAAACCAAACTTTGTATCCTAGAGACATTACCGACTCCAGAGTGGTCATAGTCTGAATTAAAAATGACAAGCCTGAACCCCAAAACTCCAGAACTCTGTGTTGCCTCTAAGTCCCCTTATGGGACTCTGCACTATGAAGTCCTTTCCTTTATTACATTCATCAGCATAAATAAAATATACTGTAACTACGGCACCTGGCCTACAAAATGTCGCATCAGTACATGCGCAGCTTCTAAAACGGTACATGGACAATGCCATGGAAAGAAAAACAAGAAGCAGAGATGTTGGTCAGTAAAAGGGCATGAAACTGAGATAGGTATCTATGGTTTTTGAGTGCACTGGAACGCCACACACAGAAGTCAATGGCGAGCTTGTAACTGCTCCAGTATTCTCCAGGTAATTTTTAAATCCCACACGCATCTGTTCCCATTGCTGCCAGTAAGGCTGGGATAGCTAACACCAAATGTGTACATTAATTACAGGTGCTAGAGAGATTTCATTTTATAAACACCTCTTTACTAAAGGTTCATGGTTGGACTCCAGAACGTTCTTAAAACACACCTGATAGATTTCTTGAAACAGAAGACAAACTAAACTGAACAAAATTAATGTTGCTAGGTAACAACTATACGAATAAGCTACGTATGAAAAGTGTTAGTCAAAAAAAAAAATTAAAAAAAAAATCAAAGCATTAACATGTAATGGGAGCAACTGGTTATAGGTGCCTGACAGGAGGAAGGAATGAAGTTGTACTTTTGGACGAGTCCTTACCACATAAAACAAGTTTCAGGAATTCAGATGAAAAAAATTGACGTTTGAAAAATGGAAAATATAGCTCTTGTCTAGTTCACACATCTAAGGCTTGACATCATGAAGAGTAAAGATGATGAAAGCTAGGCATTTGCAGGGACAGACGGGGGATAAGGAGGGTTTGTTTGTTTAATTCCAGACACAAACTAAGGTAAAGCGTGTCTCTGATGAAGATTTTTAATGGTTTTGCCCCTTGATGAAGCTGCAATTATTCACAGACAACATTCAGAGGCACCTCCCAGCATGCCTGTTCCTATTTCTAACCCAAGAACCACAGAGCCATGTTGGTCCTCTTGTGGAGCGGATGGACATTTGTGACCTTGACAGACAATTGCTGTAGGTGGGCATCACCACTACCACCGATGAGCCCTTGCTTGACTCTAAGGCACATTCAGGTATTCAAGCACTAAAGGTGTTGCTATGAGAGATGGGTTTGAAACCCAAGGAAAACATCTAAAACACGTAGAATGCTGATTATGCATGTACATACCAGCTTTATTACAACTGTAAGAATAAGGTAAAATACGTAAGTTATACCCAGTCCCCTTTCCAGACCTCCATTCCCCATTTAGAAAACACAGAGCTGGGATGCTATCTTCCTGATACCCATTTTCTAGTAGAAAATTTGCAGTGCTAAAAAAAAAAAAAAAAAAGATATGTGCTTCAAAAATAGGAAAAAAGGATACATTCTTGAAAGAAACATCAGGTCAAAGTTTGAACCCAAAGCCAAAGAGAATCGCAGAGTAGTTAGAAGGGACCTCTGGAAATCATCTAGTCCAACTCTCCTGCTAAAGCAGGTACTAGAGCAGATCACACAGGAACGTGTCCAGGTCCAGGCAGGTTCTGAATGTCTTCAGAGAAGGAGACTCCACAACCTCCCTGGGCAGCCTGTTCCAGGGCTCTGGCACCCTTAAAATAAAGAAATTTCTCCTCTTTTTCTGATGGAACTTCTTGTGTTTCAGCTTGTGTCCCTTGCCCCTTATCTTGTCATTGGACACCACTTGGAAAAGAGTCTGGTCCATCCCTTTTGACACCCACCCTTAATATACTGATGAGCATTGATAAAAACCCCTCTCAGCCTTCTCTTCTAAAGGCAGAACAGACCCAGTTCTCTCAGTCTTTCCTCATAAAAAAGATGCTCCAGTCTGCTAATCATCTTTGTAAGTCTGCGCTGGACTCCCTCCAGTAATTCCTCATCCTTCTTAAACTGGGGAGCCCAGAACTGGACACAATACTCCAGATGTGGCCTCACCAGGGCAGAGCAGAGGGGGATGATAACCTGCCTCAACCTGCTGATCACACTCTTCTTAATGCACCCCAGGATACCACTGGTCTTCTTGCCCACAAGGGCACATTTCTGGCTCATGGTTCACTTCTTGTCCAACAAGACTCCCAGCTCTTTCTCCACAGAGTTGCTTTCCAGCAGGCCAGCCCCTAACCTGTGCTGTTGGACAGGGTTATTCCTCCCCAGGTGCAGGACCGTACACTTGCTTTTGTTGAATTTCATTAGGACACCAGCTGATCCCATGTGACTGCACAGACAGTGGGACTGACCAGCTCCTGTCCTGGGACTGATCCCACACCCTTGTCCAGCCATCACTTACAGTGGAGTTCCTGCTAACAGCAATTACCAGCAACTGCCAGCCTTTCAAGTCCTCCTTTGCTGTCCAGCACTTGCAGAACCACTGCTGTATAGCAAATACTGAGTAAACACATCACTCAAAGCAGTATCTGAGGTTAAGTAGACCTCTGGGAAATTGTAATTTCTGAACTGATTACAAAATCCAGTCAGAAGACTCATTTTCAAGAAACTGGTAACATCTGCAGTTTTCTATGAAAATTAGGCTCAGTGGTTTCCCAGTATCATTTTCTAGTGTCACCTAATTTTTGTTAGTTTAAGAAAAGGACTGAGAAAGACATTAATTAGAAAGCATTTGTTTGGTTTGGTTTATCAAGACAGAAGAAAACCCAAAACAATCTCAGTTACCCAGAGGATAGTAAATAGCACCAACTGAGGAGAGAGGCAGTGCCACAAAGGGCAGAATGGGGTATTGCTTCCAAGGCCAAACCTGAGGTCAGAGTAGACTAATCCTCAAAAAAAAAAACCCTGAGAAGGATGTAGTGGTTGCATCACTGAAGGACACCATAAGCCACAGGGTGCACAGGGCAAACTGATTTTCCTGACCCAAAAGGAGATATGAACAGAGGGGAATCTAAAGCTTCAGTCATAGTTGTGCAAGAAACAGTCATGCACAGATAGGCTTATTGTGGCCCTTTCTTTACTCAGGGACAAATAGAAAAAGAGAGCATGAGTGAATGCACCAAACACAGACGGACTGACTGATTCAGGGATTCTCTATTCAAGTCTTATCTTCCTTGTAAGGTTAATTGGATGCCTCAGCCTTGGTTCATCACCTCTATAGCAAAACCATGAAGGAAAGTTCTGGTAACATACCCCAAAGCAATACTTTTACCAAATAAAGTTGGACCAGATGATCCCTGAGGTCCCTTCCAACCTGGTATTCTATGATTACAGAAAGATTGTTGCCCATCCTTCAAGAGGACATGGTCTTGGTAACACCTGGGCAGCAGAACAGCTCTTAGCCTGTGTACCCCACACAAAACCAAACAGAAAAGCCACTTTAGCTTTTCAGATAACAGGAAAAACCATGCTGACCTACTGAGCCATAAAGGTACTTCCAAGTCATAACTTAGGAAGCACAATGTTGGATGGAAATCGATAGAGGAAATGAAATACTGTCTGCTGGCCACATGGTAAATGCTTGGCAGACTGCATCTTATATTAGACAGTCACTTTTATGTGTGAATGGCTTCAAGAGGATAACCTGTATTAGTGAGAGCTGCAATTTGACACACTAAAGGTCAGGTTTACTTGCTTATTTATTAAGATTACATACTTTCACATTAAGGAAACTGAATAAAAAGCTTTAAAATACTGTGTGTTTTCCCTATGCTTACATGAATGAAAATTACTATTTTTTCAAAATTTATTCTGCCATTTCCTATACACACATTTCTGCTTCTAATGCCTGTCTCAAATCTTACTTAGCTCTCTTCTTATTGCCCATGTCAGAAAAGAGTGAGAACCCAACATATTCAAATAAACAAGAGTAACAGACAAGCCACAGTTCAAAAAGGAGTTTAAAATTCAGGCAGATGAGAAGAGCTACCATGTGTCTTACAAGTCTAAAGCTATTAATGGCAAAGTTAAAAACACAGTCAAAGCCATCTATTGCTTTCCTTCAGAGAAGCTGGGCTCTCCCTCCCTGATTAAACACCATAATACCCAGCCAAATAATCCCAGCTAAACAATCCTTACAAATTGATATAAGTACTGCTGCACGGATTAGTCCTTCCTGTCTTGCCAAGAAAGCCCAAGCTTTATCCCCGCTCCGGGAAACATCATACACAACCTCCTGACGTGCTGCTGTGCAGCTCCAGCTCCGGCAGCTGCTCGGTGAGAGCACTGCCCGCCTGCTGGGGGAAGTCCCACTGCCTGGCCAACAGTAAACTCCAGGCTTCTCACACAGGGGATTTCACTCCAAAGCCACTTCACAACAACCTAAATAAAGCTTTCCAGCGAAAAGCGGTGCAATTAACCCCAAAAGTCCGTTAGCATTTCTCTTCAGAAAGCAATGGGTCTGCAGAGTTGATGCTGAAACACTATTATTATTAAATTAAGTGCATACCTCATCACTTGATACCCAGGCTAACCTTTAATCCTGCTAACTTTAAACCGTAAGTTTTAAAATTTGCTTTGAACAGGTTTATTGCTGGCTTATAAAGCATGTTTAAGAGGATGTAATACAAGTTCCAAAAGTGGTACACAGCAATTAATGAATCAGCTATTCCTCCAAGTTAATTAAAGATTGCGTTTTCAGCACATAATAGTTACCTAGCTGTGACCCATGTACTTACAAAGGAGACAACAGGAATTTTTAATATTTAAGGTACTGCAAGTCAGTTTAGTTAACAGAACTGAAAGCATATGAAAAAGTAAAATGCTTTAACACGGGGGTCATTTTGGCTTCTTAGTTTAGTATTAACTCCAGTTGTCATTTTGGTAAATTATCTACAAGAGAGGGAGAGTTGTTTGGAATTGCAACACTGCATCAAAAAAGCCTCCTAAGACCCCCGACTTGGAACTTCCAAACCCAGCACCTGACATATATTAATAACAAGCAGCAGGCTTGCCTACCTTAGCTTCGCTTCACAGATGAGGGTGGCTGCCATCAGATGCGCTCTCATTGCCTTGGCAGCACCTCGATATACGCTCTCCCTACGTTTCTTTGTCCTACTAAGGGAACAGTGTTTTGGGGCATGCATTTAATTTCATGTGCACATAGACGCTCTGTCCTTGAGCCGGCTGTCTATTTTAGGCTCTCCCCTCACACAAGCCTAGCTGTTGTGTCAGAAAATCATGTAGTCCTCTTGGGTGAGAAAGAAGAGGATGCCCCCCAGCCCTGCCAGCAAAGGGCAGATAATTTGAGAGGAACCACTGCTGTAACGAAGAGCAAACCTCCGCCGCGTGAGAAGGGAACGCCACAGTCCTGCTGCACAGATGCCCAGATGGCAGAGCATATTGCTGCAGTCGCATCCCAAACGGCGGCATGGAGCCACTGCCGAAGGCGCCCGTACCCCACACAGCCGATGCAGAAACCAGCCATCTATAAAAGCTCCGGTGGCACTTCCCTCTGCCGTGACTACACTGTTACCAAGAGCTCCTGTTAGCCAGCCTTTTTTTAAAAACAAACAAACCAACCAACCCCCACACCACAACAAACCAATAACCGAACAACAAGAAGAAACAACCCTGGAAAAATGGGGGGGGTGAGAGGGAGTGGGAAAAGCAACATCAATGACAAAAGCCAACTAACCAAACAAACAAACAAAAGCAATACCCTGAGAGAGGGGAAAAAAAAAAAACAACCCAAACAAAAAAAAACCAACACACACACACACAAACCCAAACATCACATCGAAACACAAAAGTGGAAAAAAATAAAACAAAACCAGACCATTACAGTCAATCACCAGAGACTAGCAGTGATACAACAGAAAAAGTATACTGAACTAAATTTACCCTTCGAATATTCAATAAAGAGCTATCACATCAGCCTAAATTCATCTGGGCCCAAGAAAAATGGAAATGTATTTGTTTCTTCTAGACTCGCTGAATCAAATTTCCTTTTTTAAATCAGCTACTCAAATTGTGGCCCTTTGCGATTTAACATCCCACAGGTAAGCTGCACTGCTTAAAGTCAGTCAGGATCAGGCTCACCCAAAAGTGAAAGCTACACGGAATATTCAACACAGCTTGACGCGAGTCCAAACCAACTTGCCCCTTACACCCGTTCTCCTTAAGAAACCCACACACCTGATTTTACATGGCATGTGCATTCCCAGTTGGGGTACTCAGGGTGGCCTGTGATTTTGGGAAGCCAGCCTGCTGTTCTTCTTTGACTGGTGGGTTTTCACCAGGCTGTGGGCAGGGTCCCCAAGCCCCCACCTAGACTTGCCTCCTCACACGCCCACAAAACAATGTTGGAAGCAGGACACAAGACATTTTCCCCCCAAGGGTACTCTGTCAACAGACCATTGCTTCTTACCAGGTAGTCTCCAGTTCCTTCACCCCGCATGACAAGATGTCATTGGTACACCCACACAAGCTTGCATGGCCCTGACATCCTGCACCTCCCAAAAATCAACCCCCAACAGTCCTCTGAGGAAAGATGCCCTGAAAACCCACGGGTGCAGGTTCAGCATTCACAAGAGGTTAGAAAACCGGCTCACCTCGCTCCTTTTGACATCTGAAACACAGCCCAGAGAAGCAGAGAAGACTGGTTCCTCTGCCAAAAGCACACCCACGCATTTACAGACCTAGAAAGCCTTAGACCTAGAAAGAGGCGACGCATGAAGAGGATGGAGCTTAAGGTAGGCCAAAAAGTGTCGCTATAAAGCCTTAACGCCATGAAGGACTTCTCTTGATGGTTTTTAACCACGTCAGCAGCTCCAGGTTAGCCGTGGTGGTAGTAACTAACACCCACAGATGTCCCAGTAGGAAGCTTTCACTGCTCTGGTTACATGACTAAATGAATCTTCAGCGATGCTACCCCTTGTCTTGGAGGTGACTTGTATTAGGACTTGAGTATATTTCAGATACACTCTCTGATGCGTATTTGTTTTCCACCTAGCCTCTAAAACTCGTTGTCATCTTCTGAATAACGTTTCTGGCTATTCTTGAGGATAGAAGCTGCCTATCTGCGGTCACTGGGCACATCATGCACCTTGTCTTCCAGTTGCAGACCTCGTAGTTTAGAAACCCATCATCTGCAGCACTTCAGATTCCAGAGAGACTTGGAATATTTTACCATGCCTGAGCTCTCCGGAGTTTTCAACCACTTAAGGACAAACCACAAAAACATATACAAAAAAGTGTAATTCTCTTTTGCTGTTGAACAGCAGCAAGCTCATAACTGAATTTGAAAGATAAACAAAAAATTAGCAGCCCCCATGAAGCCCTTTTTCATACATAAACGTACAAACATACAAGCTTATAAAAATTTATAACTGCATGTATATGTAAACTTGCAAGCAATGTACACCAATTAGGAGTGATAACAAGATACACAGACAGTTTAAGACATATTCTTGTGCAGTTACAAATCCACTCAGATAGTGGTGCTGTAACACACCGTAACATCACACTGCTTCTAGCCTCACGTTGTACATGTCACAAATTGCCCGCAATCTTGATTTGGACAGAAAGACTTAAATATTGTTACTGCAATCCTAATACCATTAATGAAATTACCTACTAATTGCTTTGGTCAGTAGCACCTTATATACTTTAATTACTTAAGCACCTGCTTGCTGTTAAGAACTCCAAATTTAGCTACATATCATGCTTTTTTTTTTTTTCCTGCTTTGCCCCATTTAAGTCTGTGGGTTTGTTGGTTTGTTTTTGTTGTTGTTGTTTTGGGCTTTTTGTTGTTTGTTTTTTTCTGGTTTGTTTGTGGGTTTTGTTTGCTTGGTTTTTTGTTAGCTGAAAATACAGCCAGCTTGACAGAATCTTGTCCTTTTTAATATGCACAAAGAGACGAATACTTTAACAAATTCAGATTGATTTTCCCCTTAAAGCTTCTTGGCTTTAAGAAAAGTACCACCACCTTCTTCATCCTCGATGTAAGAATGCCAGCTGCTTTGAAATTATGCATTTCTAAAGTATCCTCACATGGCACAGCTTGCCATACTGAAGTGCTGTCATGAACCACTTGCAGCAGTGTTTACATAAAGGAAGAAATAAATACTGTACTGCTTATCATAGTCACATACGTTCAAAGACAGTGATGACTGAGGTTTATTGTTAATGCTACACTGTAATGAAAAATGTTAGTGCAGAACTGACATCAAATTACAGAGTTGTTTTTCTACAGATTTTACGTATTTCATAAAGCTACGAAATGTGAATTTTTTTCTCCAACCCCCCCACCCTTATTATGTGAGCTACATACAAGACCCAGGCTTTGCATTTTATAGCTATGTAGCTTTATAGACAATGTAAGAAATCAGAGTTACAGAGTGTACTCTTCCAGGTCATTTTAGGGCAGTCTTAATACCACAAGATTTTTTCAAAGCTACAGACACCATAAGTAATGCAACACCAGAATATTATCCTTCACTGTTTTACTCCTCTTTCCTTATTTGACAAATATACAACTTAAAGCACAAGCCACAGCAGCTGCAGCATAGCATCAGAATGTACAATTACCTAAAAATATTTTAATGTTTTAGTAGTAAAAAATACATTAAGGTTCTTCCTGTTGTCTGGTATGTCCATGCACCTATACATTCTTAACTCTAATTATAAAATGGATAAAATCCCGACATACAGTTTGAGAAGAAGAAAGATGTGCACTAAGAGCTTCTGCACTATGTAATGCACTAGAACCCGCTTCGAAGTCTTCTCTGTCACTGACAGTCCTCCAGAGTAGATATCCCACATTGGCTTCCTGTCAACCTCCAGTGAGCTAATTTTGAGTTATCTTGCATCAGCTGAAGAGTAATGTTGTCTTTTGTACTTGATCCAAATGATTTTCAGATTCTTACTGCCTTCCTCTTTCACCACAGTGGGTACCATTTCATTAAGAGCCACTGATGCTCTTTCCTACCATGTTAACCTCTGTAATGTGCATTCTGCCAACAATACCCCTGAATTCTGCCCTCATTAGCTAGTCTGTCTGTTGGTGCCTTCAAAACTGAGGACGCATTAGATGATTCTTCCCACATGCTCTCATTAAAATGCATCTTCAAGTAATCTAGATGCCTACATGAGGCACGTCAAGTACTCTGACCAGTGTTTTTCAGACAGGCATTTACTGATGTGTGAAAAGCACTCATATTGCTTTGATCAGGTCAGGTATGATAAAGAGCAGCATTTTTCCAGGACAACTGAATCTATATACAAGTACCCACTACAAGTATAAAATACTGCAAGCGGATCACAAAACTATACTGGTAATACTATATCCATAAAAGTTTTGGGAACAGATTAACCCTTAAGTGTCTTCCAAGCCTATTTAAAAGCTACTTAACCCAAGGCACTAAAAATCTCTCTTCAATCTCACAGATTTGAAACCCACCGATTTAACAATACAAAAGTGTTTCTTCTCTGTCCCTTCTGTGTCAGAGTTGTCAGCCAGGGGCTGAGCCTTCCTCCATGTTTGTATGGCAAAAACATCAATAGGACTAATTTCAGACTGGAGCTGACACACAACATTCATCATTAATTTCTTGAATTCACTGTCCTCACTCTCCATAGGCCTGCACATTTGCCTGAAATACAAGGAAAGGTTGCTCACAACCAGTTCAGTAGAAATGACTCCACATTTCAACTGTTTATCCAGTTAAAATAACCGTATTCCTAGTCCAGTATAAGTGTCTAAGAATGGTTTTACTGCTGCGTTTCATTTCACTTGTCAAACCACAATAAACTTCCTTTAGAGAAAGTGGTATTTTGCTATTACAAGTACATTAGGAAGTGTGCCAGCACAGCTGTACCATCAAACCCCTGGGAGACACCAGACCCTGGGGAACGTAAACGGTCTGAGAACAGCCTACATGAAAGGACATCTTATTTCAGGTCAAAGTCATCAATGTCATGATCACCAAGTCCTCTTGCTCAGACATCCTCACTGTAAGAAAGGAGGCATTCACCCAATTCATGCCTTCAACAAATTTCTCTCCAGTTTGCCTTGGAGCCAGCAATCTGCCAGATTCATCTCTAAACTTGCTCTCCAGAAAGAGATCTCTCTGTTTTGCATTTCACCAGCCTAACACAACCGAAGACATGTATCCTGGCTCAGAGAGCTCCACACTATTGCCATACAGGGGGAGGGTTGAGAGATTTTATTTGTTTTGTTTTGCTTTGTTTGGTCAGTTTTTTAAACAGAAGGTTTATAGAGATACACAATGGTGGAAAGATATTACCACAAACATAAATATTCTATTAGCAGACATCTTGGCTCCTACAGTAATGAAAATGAATTGCATCTCTTTCAATAGTTTCACTTTAACTACATACTAAAACTATCTTAGAGAAACTCCATAGCTTTTCACCATACTTTATGCCTTCAGTGGTTTTCCCTTATCTCATTACTCCACATTTAATGACAATTTTTTTTTTCTTTTTAGTAAATGTTCCAAGGTCAACTTGCAAGTCTGGTCACTTTTCCCAACTTTGATTTCAACCCCCATATGCACAAAAAGAAAGCTTCAACTACCCTTCAGAGTAACTTGTGACCCCCTCCCTACTATGAGTCAAGGATTTCGCACCTTCAATCAAAGCACATTTATGGTACTTAGAAGCTGCATTATCTTTCACCACTTCCATGTCATACACTGGACACAAACAAGTCAGTCTACAGAAAGTCTATCCATTATGTCGAAGTAACAGTCTGCAGTTTACCCTATATATCAGGATACGATCTCTCATATGTTCACATTGCAGTCGTGATTTCATCTCTTCAGAACTGGCTCTCAACGTAATACCATGAACAAAGAAGGACTTCATCTTCAGAAACAGCACACACACTACAAAGCAAATCTCAGCCACAAACTCGATAGAAGTTTTGTGACAGCAATATCTTCGTTTTGCTGATGGGCAAAAATGTAGGTAGACATCTACAGTTAATTGTTTCATCCCATGTAACAGCTAATTTGTTGAAAGAGTGCTTCTAACTCTTCATCCCACCCCACGCAGGGACAATAGCCAACCCCAGCAAGTATTTCCCATTTCCTGGTAAAGAGGGTCATGGAGTGGAGAGCCCATTGCTGCTTCTGCACGCTCACCTGAAGAAACGTACACTTCGCAGTGTCTCACAACGATTTCCATGGCCCAGTGTCATCAGCAACTTGGATAATTCCAACTATTCTGAGCATTTACAGCTGCCTAAGGTATAGATGGCTAACTAACAACAAACACATGGGAGTCAGGTTTGCATATGAGCGCTAGGGTCTTTGTGCAACTCCACAGTACAGACTCTGGAGGTTTGTGACTCCACACAACTTCCAAAAGGAGTGACAGAAGAACCATTCCCCCAACAAAGACCCTGCTATCAATAAAGTAGGCAACCAGCCCAAGGGCACTCATTGCCATCAAATCACCTTCTTTCACTGAGGACTGGCTGTGGGGACAGATAGTACAGTCCACAGAGATGTAGGGCTTACAGAAAGAACCAGCATGCTGCTGTAAACAAACCCTGTACCATTTTACATTATTCTTGCTATCTTAAGTCTGACTTCAGTCATGAACATTTAATTATTTTTAAACACACAAAATCACATTGATACTTGAATAAAAACATCACTGCCACTAAGAAAGCCTACTTTCACATTCACCCAACACCACAGAAACTTACTAGCCAGGTATTTTTAGTGACATCCATTTTTTCAGATATACCACCGTATATATTCTTCTTGACATAACTAAGTTAAGCTCTACTTGCTGATACAGACCATGAGCACATTCCAGTGCAACTTGTTTGTCTCAACTAAAGGAAATATGTTCCCATGCTGGAAAAAATCTTAAAATCCACAGTCCTCAATTTCCCAGTCATCTGGCAGAACCAATCTCTTCTATAAACAGATTAGAAAAAACATTTCTAAGAAAGATGATGTTTAAGCTATAACTTGAATTGGGCATTTTGCTCTCAGTTATAAGACTCATTACCTCTTTCCTGGTTTTCTAGTAGGTAAACTCACGAAAATTGTTCTAATATGCAGAAAAGGTTACTAAAACCTTGAACTAAATCTATACTTAAGCGCTTAACTTAAATTTCCTGCAATAGTGTCAGCCAACTTTTCAAATCCATTCAATTTTTAAGCACAAATCCAACTTTTGTTTAGTATTTATAATTCTTCCTCTAATTAAGACCAGCTAACAACTGAAAAGGGAGGGCACCACATTTTTGAATCATGAGGAATCCTAAAGCAACAGAAGCCTTTGCCGGGAGAGCTGTTATATCCCAAACATGCCCCATTTCACTCTTGCAAACAAGTCTTACCTTGCTCTCGTTCTGTTTCTTACCCCTGGAAATGTTACAGATTTAGACAATGCTTATCTATTTTCTTCATTTCATTATTTTTATACTTTAAAAAGAGGAGCAAAGTGAATTTCTGTATTCATTTTTAAGATAATAAAAGCTCTGCTTATAGGATGTAACTCAAAAGAAGTAAATTAACTTATATTTTGCTCCACCTGCAGCACTGGAAAGAAGAGGCAGAAACCAAAGGTTAGGACACTTTTATCATTAGGACAAACAATGGAAGGAAACCAAGAGCTGTACTGCCTGTTCTCCACCCTCTCACTACTTTGATAGAGACCAAAAATATAACCTTGAAGGTCAGGGGAAAACAAAAACCTAAAAAACTGAATACATGTATCTCAGAATTGTTTGCAGACAAGAGGATTGGATTGTGTCAGCTATTAGAAATCATCTGCCATCACAAAAGAGATGAAAGGTGCATGGCTGATCAGCAACAGGACACGAATGAGTTTAGAATGCTTTAAATGAGGGTGGGAGTAATTCAGGGCTTTATCTGAAGGAGCTAAATGGATTTCATTTGGAGGAATGAAGGGGAGAATACAGCTAGTGCCAAAACTGCTAAGTCTACTGGTGAACTAAGGCTACTGAAATGTTTCTTGCAAAGCTCAAGTCCAGCCAATCTCAAGAATTCAGGGAGCAGTTTCTGGCATTACAACTGTCTCTACCACACCACTGTCACCACACTCTTGGAAACAAGTTTCTTAGGAAAGGGTGTCTTACCCCCCCCCCCAATGCCTTCAGAAAGCACAGAGGTATACAACAAACCTGTGTTCTTGATACAGATTTTTCCCAGGTAGACAGATTTTAAAAAGAAAATTGCCCCCCCAGTCACAATAATTTCAGTCATTAGATGTATTGCAGATAAACAGCAATCAATTTCTGATCTGTTTTTAGGCGACACTCTTAAATGTCCCAATTCGCAGAATAGCTTTATTTCAGACTTGAACACAAGTCCTGAAACCAGATTAGCACCCTAGAGCTTCCCATGTAATCAGATACCGAAAGGCAGTTCTCTCTCCATTAAAGCTGACCTTGCACCGTGACATTGTACTTTTATCTCAAAAATCAGATATACTTACACTTTTGCAAATGTCCTTTTAAGCAGTATTTCATAACAGGCAGTATAGCTGCAGTGAGTATGGATTGTTTCCATCTCTAAATATACTTTTCCTCTTCACATGTCAAACTGCCTTTGAAATTTAGGATTTGATTTTGGTTAAGGCATCAGAATTTGAAGTTAATATTCTGATGCTGCACAGACACTGTTTTTACAGAACAACTGCCATTGTTACAGCATGATTAAAAACCAGGCTACATAATAAATCAACTTTCCGAGATGGAAAGCTCATTAGTACTGAGATTGTTCAAGTGCCCACAGCCATGTTTTAACGTTTAGCTATAACACCTTCACTGAAATATTCAAAAGGTTCTTACATAAAGCCAAATACACTTAAAACATGCCTGCTAACAGGGAAGAATATGCAGAACCCAATGATGTGGAGGAAGGCAGTAGAGTGGCACAGGCAAGAATTCAGTTCAGTCACATTAAAAATGTCCCCTAGAAGCTATCCGAAGAGAGTAATAGTTTCCATCCTTTCACTCTCTTAACATCTTGACAGTACAAATTTAGTTGGATTACAAAAGAAAACATAAAGGCAATAAAGTTATTCCACAAAACATATGAGCTCATTCCAAGATCTTACAGTTATGTTGTATTGATTAAATTAGAAGAGGGCATTTCAGGTCACTAAGCTCTATTATGGACCATTAACTCAAATGGAGAAATAAGCCACCTAGGAGGCACAGAACAAGCTGAGACCACAAGTCTCCACATGCATGCTGGACAGTAAATAAATAAGTATATAAAACAACAAAACAAAAAAAAGGGAAATCATTGCACTTGACTGCTTTAGTGATGCTTACAGAAAGGATGGAGATGATGCAAGTTGCTAAGTAAATACCTTTACACAGAAGAGAGTGTACTACCTATAGGATTTTGGACTTTTTTGATCACAAAAGACATGAGATAGGTGTGCAAGAAGTGAGCTCAGCTCAGGTACTTGGGTATCATGAGCAAATATTGAGACACTAGTTTGCCTCTGGTATCTGAATTTCCCCAAGCACATCATTGCTAACAGAAGCACTGGACTTAGCAGCTCAAGCCCTAGAAATGAAAAGCTTGGACAATGTCACCTGCCTAAAGGGCTTGCAGGTTGCTTTTTCCTGCAGGCTTGTCGCAGCCCATGCAAGGTGCTGTTCTCCTGCCAAGTGCTCACCGGCGAGGCTGTTCCATCAGGCTGCCGGCAAACAGGCACTCGGCAAGCGGCCAGCTGCCCCGACACAACCATGGTAGCCACACCAGGACAGGAACGATATCTGTGTCGCTGGTGACATCACCCCACTGAGCTGATATTACCTCAGGGGAAGCGTGCCAGCAGTAAATAAACACATGAGGTGAACCTTTGCCTCTTGCTAACAGAGCAGACTCTTGTAACAGACTAATAGGTTTATGTACCTACCCCATGGCACCCCCTCTCCCCCCAAAACATGCCGTTTCACTCAGCTGGTTCTTGTGCAATAGCTGAAGCACAGAGAGTTTTCTAAAGATGCCCAATAAGGGACACCCCCGGACAAGAAGAGAGGATATCCCTATGCTACCCATTCCATTACCCAGCCAACAGGTGCAAAATGACAACCGCTCCAACAGTCTTAGCTCTGCTTCAGCGGCAACAGAAGTGCACATCCCTTAATATTAAGGGCAGGGTGAGAGGAAATGGCCTCAGGTTGCACTGCAGAGGTTTACATTGGATATGAGGAAAAATTTCATCATGGATAGTGTGGTGGAAAGGGAACAGGCTGCCCAGGAAGTAGTTGAATCACCATCCCTGGAGATATTTAGAAGATGAGCAGATGAGGTTCTTAGGGATATGGTTTAGTGCCAGTTAGGTTATGGTTGGACTCGATGATCTTGAGGGTCTCTTCCAACCAAAATGATTCTATGATTCTAAGGACAAAAGTAAATGAAAAAGGACATTTTATTTTACGATTTATTTCAGTGTCTCCCCCTTCCTATTTGATTGGTGGCAAGTTTCTCAAAGAGTCATCATGTTAGGCTTATGCTAGCACTAAGGCAAGCTGTTTTCCAATAGGTAACACATAATGGGTGAGGGAGGGAAGCGCCCTGTTGCACAAGAAGAATCTGGAAAGAAGCAACAGAATCACCCCAGCCAAGTGTCCAATTTACACCTTCACCTCCTAAAGCCTTAGACAAGAATTTAACAGTAACAAGAAGAAACAGCTTTTAACCACCCTAAATTGACATCCTGTGAATCTACTCCCCACCTCCAAGATAACTGGAGATACAAATCTTGAAAGAGAAGCTAGAAGAATGCTATCCCTCCATCTCCAATATGAAAAAAAGGAAAAACACTTTCTCAGACATCATACATCTACACAGCTTCAGCCCCCAAGGGACAGATATGGGGTGTCACAGACTATCTCCAGCAAGGAGCCCAACTCCACCAGCTCTCCCAACGCAACCGCTCTGCCCCACCGATGACCTCTCCCCTCCAACAACGCAAGAAGTTCATTACAAACCCGGTAGTAACTTAACCATTTCTGCACAGGCCACCAAAGAACATAGGCTTAAAATTTACTCTGACCACCACATAAATAGGGAAAGATTAATTTTTAATGCTGTAATACTTCCTGCTTTAGGCTTACTTTAAAATTCTCTTTAGTTTTTCTACACCTCCACTTGTAGAAATTCCAAATAATATAGGCCCCAAGGCAAACCATGTTACACCCTATACAACCAAGACAGAAGGCTCCTTCCCTGCACTGAATCCTGCCTTGTCAAAATTTGCACACAGGCCTGCTTATAATCTTTCAGGATTCAAAAATCCAATGCTTGTCAACTATATTGGAGCTTTTTTTACTCGTATCAGGTGGCTTCAGAGGAATACATTTTAAATGTGTCCAAAATCGAAGATTTGTGAAACTGATACTAAAAAGTCGATATATGAAAATTAAAATTAAAAAATACAATAAAAATAAAAGAAAAATCCATCAGTCACCTGCAAATATTACTCTGAACATGCAAGATTTTAAACCATTTGTAGTCTGTTTCTTCTCATTTCATTGATTTCACTCGATCTTCATTAGCAGCCTTACAGAGTCTTCCTGATAAACTCAATTAGTTGGTCTATTTTGTCCTCCTGTGGCTTGCTGCAAATCTCTGAAATTATCTGTACTAAACACCAACCTACTTTGTCTTATCTTTTCATCTTTTTTTACATTTTTTTCCAGAGTTCTGTCGGCCCAAGGGTTTGGGAACTAATATAATGAGCGAAGTTAAACTTCTGCCGCTATTATGGGTATCCTCCTAGTAACTGTGCTAACAAGATTCATCACCAAGTACAATGGAAGCCTTCTCCCAAACAAGACAAAGGTACTGGAACGAGCTAGGCAGGAAGGGGGGGCTCATCCCTCTGCCTAAGGGTAGTCAGTGTAAATCTTTTTGGCACTAATGGTTGCGTTTTTTTATAAGGCTGGACAATGACAACAACATTTATACAAAGCATGAGAATTCATGAATGTCTTGGCAGCTTTTGGAATTGCCTCTGCAATACAAACAAGACTATCTGTTTTTCACTCCACATTTTCAATTCAGTACCAGCTGGATTCTGCAAAAACATGGGTTAGTTCTGATATGCCAAATAACTGACTCATCCCAGTGGGATCCCATAACTGAAGCACATTAGAAGTAGCACTGGCCACTACTAAACACGCTGCACCTCAGCTACAGGACAAATAATATCACCTCAACCTCATGTGCCTATCCTGAGACAGATATTAAAGATATTAAAAGCAAGTAATAATAGCAATGGTGGAGAAAAAGGACTACAGAAGATTATTTCTCTGGGCTAAACCCTAAGCATCATAATCACAGAATCACAAAATGTTTGGGGTTGGAAGGGACCACTGGAGATCATCTAGTCCAACCCACCTGCTACAGCAGGTTCACCCAGAGCAGATCTCACAGGAATGTGTCCAGGAGGGTTTTGAATGTCTCCAGAGAAGATGACTCTACAACCTCTCTGGGCAGCCTGTTCCAGTGCTCTGGCACCCTCAAAGTAAAGAAGTTTTTCCTCATATTCAGATGGAACCTTCTGTGCTTCAGTCTGTGCCCATTGCCCCTCATCCTATCGTTGGGCACCACTGAAAAGAGTCTGGTCCCATCCTCTTGACATCCAGCCTTCAGATAATACTTTGTCTAAGCCCATACTCATTCAAAAGTCCATACATATTTATACAGGTTTGTGTTTTTTGGACACAGGCAGTGTGTTAAAATGGTAGTTTCCACCATCGCTGACTGTTATCATATCTATAAAAGTTAACGTATCAGTTACTAGCCAGCGAGATACAGCAGAGCCATCTGCCTCATGAGCAGGCCTCAGTGCAACACAAGTTGGCAGCTGCTTTGCATCCCTTCAGGTTTGGTGTGAACAAGTCATTGTCCACAGGTGTAGGAATGTCACAGAAACCTAACACCAACGATTTGCAACCACAGCATCTCCATTGTCTCACTGTGCAGGCAACATTTCCTAGCATGACCAAGCAAGACAGACCAAAGGACAGCTGTTCGCTAAAACAACTCATATCACCTTTTTCTTTCTGCTGCCAGAGTCACCTGGCTATGGAGCCAGAGGTACCACAATACTAGCCCAGATCTGCCTGCAAACTGCTGTGATAAAAAGAATCAAGTTGAGCAAGAGCCAAGAACACTTCAGGAGAGGAAGGTCACGTGAATTTATTAATAAAAGGAAGATAAATCTCTCAAAGGCCTATGGCAAAACACATTTGCACAGACAATCATCTCACAAGTACACACATACAGAAAGTGCCAGAAATGCATGTCTAATACATCTACTAAAAGTCAGGGTGACAGAATACATCTTATTTATGCCTGGCTTCAAAATCCTGAATAAGAAGTAGCTACACAACCTCAAAAACTACGTCAAGTACTAATAAAAGGTACTGCCCATGAACTTTTTGACCGGGACTGGAGTTGGCACTATTTGCTGCTTGCTAGAAAAACAAACAAAAAAATTAGCTCCAAAACACGTCTCGCAAAGCAAAACCCAGAAGTTAATGGTGGTGGTACCACAGAGTGGAGGAACGGAGGCTGCAGGGCCCCAGTGCTTGGGAAGACAGGAGAACCAGCAGCATCCTTCGGGACGGGACTGGAAGAACGAGTGCTGGAGCCCATCACTTCTACAAAAGACCTCAGAACAGCACATCCATGTCAATATGTTTTGACTAAAATCACCATTATGGTTCCCCAGGTCTGCCCCTCGCTACTGGATGGAATACAAACGCTGTAGGCTACACACTGCAGAGAATGTGCCATTGCATTGTGAGTGCTACACATACTGCAAAGTCACACATGGCTGAGGAGGTTACAGTTTCCTTCATCTCCACATTCTACTCCCGCAGGGAAAATTTTAGAAAAATAACTACACTTGTCCCATCCTAAGCAGGCTCTCACTTCCTCTTCATGTTTTTAAAGATGGGAAATAATTGTTTTGATTGTTTCTTCACTCCTTTCTTAACTCTTCAGGAAATGTCGTATAGGTTATACGTATTTTTCTTCATCAAGCCTAGAGGCTTTACTACAGCTTCTGGAAGGACTGCTCAAGATATAATTTATTTGTTATTAAATGCCAAATCCTGGCTGGCTGTTGTTAATTTTCTATAACTTTCAGTAGGCAGCTGAAGCATACCTGTTCCTTTAAATCAGTAGATATTAGTATTGCTCAGCTGGATGAAACTCACTCTTTCCTGTTGCATTTAATTTCTCAAGTAGCTTTTGGGGAACAGAGGTAAGAAATCCTAGTTCCTGCTCTCTGCATTTAACACTTTTACAAAATCTGCCCAACTAACAGAGTCATTGAAAAGTTAATATTAAATAACAGCCTAGATATAAAAATACTTATTGTTAAAGTAAGAGTTTATCAGCATACCCAGACATAAGCAGTTATTGAACTATTTCTAGGAAAAAATACTATCCCATCTGCACTTAACTTTTCACATCTGTTTCATAGGAAACGTGCCTATGTTAAAAGACTCCTCACTTAAAAAAAAAAAATATTCTCTGCTTCCCAACCTTCACAAGATATTATAACAAAAAAGTTGAACAGTTCTAAAGCATCTGCTTGTGTAAAAAGAGTGATTCAGCAGGAAACATGTACTTGAAATACCCTTCACAAGAAAGAGCTTATTCACGCAGGGACAGTTGGCAGCGATATCTCTGTCTCCACTTGAATGCTCTTTTTCCAGCTTGTGTTGAAGGGATTCAGATGCCTGGGAGGAAGCTAATCACCATTTTTATAGGCCGTGGAAAGCAGTGTATAGTTCAGAATTGCAAGTGCCTGTACCAAAGCTCTCCCAGTGAAAAGCAAAGGGCTATAAGATAATGTTCAACAGAAACTGGCAAATCCGCTGTGCTCACTGAGAAATGTGGGCAGGTATGAATTGGAAGTGCATACATAAAATAATGTAATAAGTACGGTTGTTCAACGTTCAGCTGCAGCATTTAAGGCCCAGCACACTAAAGAGAAAAAGGCAGGGAGCACCTAACACATGAAATATTTTAGCTAATGCTAATGCTTCCACAATTTCTGCTCACAATAAGTATGTATGTAAACCATTTGTTTTGTGGCAAGGCTATCAGTTTCCCCTAAAATCTTGCAAAACACAGGAACAAAAGCTTTAGACCTTCTAGGCAGTATAAGATAAATAAAGTCAGTAAGTAATGTGGTATATAACAGGAAGCAAAATTTACCATGGTCTGTTGCAAGTATCTTTATCATCAGCATAATCAAGATATACCACCAGATTCATCTATTGAACACAAACAGTGGTCCTGCAAATTACTTCTGGACACAGGTTTACTTCATCGAAGTCAGTGCCAGCAAAGCTTTAATAGAAAGTAATGGATAACACAGTTCAATGTAAGAGTACAAAGCCAAAGCAAACAGCTGCCATAGAACTTAAAAACCCACTTTATGTTACTAATCTGGTTTTCCTATTTATTGTGTGAATAATATGACTGGATGGGAGCTAGTTCAGACCATGTCACGACTCCTACTGAAGCTCCTCATGTTATATTTTTCTATGTACTACTCATTAACCAGTTACTGGAATACACAGCATCTCTTAAAATACTTGCACTTTCAAGTTCTTAGACAAGAACACATTTTATATGCTATGAAATAGTGTAGACACTCTTGGACAGAACAAACACAGAAGACGTGACATACATCACGCCTACGGTTACTTCCATTTTTAAAGAGATAACGAAGCAGCAGGTCTCATGCCTGCAAGGCACATTGCTTCCCTCTGACACAGCAAAAAGACAGAAGCGCTACAGCCCAGCACAGCATTAAAGGCGTCCTCTGAGAAGTCAGGTTTCAGTTCTTAATCCTGGTCACTTATGTAACAGCGTTTCACAGTCATGAGGGTGGGCAAGATTAATAATATCCTAAAATATCTACTTCAGCAACAAAATAGGAAAGATTTTAGAAATACTGGATTTGATTGCTGTTGTAAGAAAAAATGCTAAACCATTTGTCAGGGCAAAAGTGATCTTTACTTCAGAAACCACTGTGAAAAACATTAACAGGGTCTTTATAAACAGGCCTCAAACAGCCAGTACCTCTGTGAAAAGCATTCTGTTTAAAGATAGCTGTTTCCTAAATTAATTTGGACCAGTTTGCGAACAGACGTGTCTCAAAGTAGCTGAGGCAGAGCCACATATCAGGTGACACTGTACAGATCCTTCTGCAGTACTGCAACATTGGCAGAGGAAAAGAAGGATGTGAAAAGGAAGTACTACTCTGTAAGAAAAAATGTCAGGCTATAAAATTAGCATTTTGCCACCAAAACAGAATACTACCTATCTCTTTAATAAATGTTCAGACTTCACGAGCAGCAGGCCACATACTCTCACTCTAACACATGAACCACACACAATGTGTTCCCCCCAAAAATCCCTTGACTGAATGGGGATACTTACAAATAACTTCAGAAGAAGTTACCTACATAGATCTGCTCCAGGATTTGCACACCCCAAGTAGGTGAGATTAATGTAATAATACCATTCTAATATGAATGAAAAATCGAATTTATAAACTTGGTTTTGTAAGTATGCAAGCATGGCACAACACACTGCCTGCGCTACTGTAAATTTTAGACTGGATAACATGACACCCTGTTATCTTCTACTTTCAATTGGAAGCAAAGCTTTTAAAAACTGGAAGACTTGGAGGGCAAGGAGTAAATTAAAATACAATCCTCACTTTAGTCTGGGACTTGTTTGCAAAACTTCAATAGTTTTGAGGATCTACAAGTCATGAAATTCCAGTCTTGCTGCCCTTGGCAAACAAAAGCAGCTGAATTTTTAAAGGAAAAGCTAAGCATATCATATTTGATAAATATTTTAAGTCATAAGTCCGTGATCTTTTTTGTTTCAATAGCCTTGTGCTGACTGGAATACAATTAGCTGTTGCCCTGAGGAAACAACATTTGAAGATGCCCTTCAAGGACTTGGTTCCAAATTAAGCCACCATGAACCCTGAGGGTAAGGGGGTTCACCAGTTAACATGGCACTCTCTGTTATTAATTATTTCAAAGCAAAACAAATACAGCTGAGCCAAAACATTCCTGCTATAATAGTAACTGTCTTCCTTTACATATCTGAACAGACATGAATTGGCAAAGAAAGATTTTTAAAATTTGTTTTACAACATCTAGTTCAGGACTTCCTTCTCTCGAATGAGCTGATTTCTGTCATGCAAGGCAAGTAAACATACTTTTCTCCTACTGCAAAAGATGACCAAAACCCTGACCATTTCTTATAGCAATGAAAGATTTTTCAAATGCAACTTTAACATTACAAATGTTGAATTCAATTTCAGTACTTACTTTCTCCTCCCCGCTCCCAAAAATGGGAGAATATACCTGCCACCATGAGATGCACCAGAAGTTCTTTGTCATCTTTACCCACAGATCACAGGACAGTTGTGACGAAAAACCCTTATTTCTCAGCTCTCCTTCTCCAACCATCTAGAACTTTGGTGTGTTTTTTTTTTTGTTGCTGCTGTTGGTTTTTGGTTTTTTTTTTTGTTTTTTTGGTTTTTTTTTAATGAGAAGGAGAAATGGGAATATGGAGGTAAAACTACCTCTGCATATGCAGCACCCTGGCTTTCCCCCAATGAGCCTGGATGCCCACTCACTGTTCCCTACCTTGGTGATTCAGGGAGATGCGGTTAGATGGTTCTTGGAAACCCGGTTCCACCAGATCCCGCCGACCATGAGCCGAAGTCTGATCTACATTGTCCTAAAAACAGAAGAGAAGAAAATGTTATCAAAAACAGGCATTCTGTACTCCCTATAAGCTACACTGTACAGAGCCAAACCACCGATACAAAAACATCCCTGACATACCTCTGAAAGAAGAAACCAACATTAGAGAAGGAGGTGGGGAAGGAGGAAGGTTTTAGGGAGACACTAGACTATCACTTCAATACAGGTGTCACAAATCCAGAATCAATAACTCTGCTGTTGGCTCATCTATACATCGGTTTTGCATTTCAAACTGGGAAACACTGATGTTAGTGCACTTTCTAGTTAGCAAAAGTTTCTTCTTGCATCAAATTATGTGGAGGCTTAGGGTTTTGTTTTCTTTAATTCCAAGTGTGTGGTTTAGGGGTTTGTAACTAATCAACGGGACTGAAACAGATTCAGTAGTGAACTACGAAACCTCAAGTGGAATCACAAGTTCAATTTAGATAAACATCCATAACTCTGGATGCCAACCTGTATTTTTTTTTTTCTTACTAGAACTCTCACAAGATCGGGTTTCAAGAAGTTTTAACACAGACTGAATTTGGCTAAGTCTAAAATACCGCAGTTTCTCACAGAACTTGCCAAAAAAAGAAGACTAGGAGAAAGCAGGAAAATTGAAATATAAACAAAAAATAAGAAAAGCAAGATAAACCATGGTGGATTTTAGAAATACAAGGAGGAAATTTAGTGCAGGTGCACAGTTTTACAAAGCTGGCATACCTTTGTATATACCAGTTAAAGGTAGGTATGGAAAACCAGAAGCGAGTGCATGAAGTTGACCACATTAATGTATGACTGCCCATGAATCATGTTGCAGTGACATACGTGACTGGATACATGTTCCTGCTGTGCCCAAAGTGTGAGACAGATACACAACAGCATGACCTGCATATTTATGTCAAAACATAGGAACCACCTTCACAGCAAATGACATTGTAGTTATGGCAGAGCAACAACATGCACACAGCAAGCAGCGATTCAACTATGCACAACCACGAGCTCTCAGCTCAACTTTTCCAGTTGACAGAATACAAGCTAATGCTAAAAAACATAATGGATGTAGTGTTTGGTGATAAGAATTGTATATAGTTATAAAGGATACAAAATAAATTACATTATCTCTTCTTTGGAGAGACCATCTCAAACAGCAGTTACTGAGCTTTGACTCAAGTACTCAAGCACTGCTCTTCAGTGCCTCCACCATCAGGGATCAATTCAGTAGCCCAAAGGCTTTTAAAAAGACAGAGACTGCCAACAGTGGTATGACTAACGGAGGTTTTAACAAGTAAACAATATATGGTAAGATACGTACGACATCCGTCATTCTATGCCAGATATAAGTGGCACCACTTGGCCTTCGGCCTCCATATTGGCTACTTCCCATTACAGCTCTTTACCTCCCCTGCCACCGATTTTCACAACACTGGCTGTTGTTTCATAAGCCACATCTAGTTAACCTCACAAGTTTTTGTACTTGTCTCCCAGGAATTAAGGAAAAAAAAAAAAAAAAGACTTCCTGTCAGCATGACTGTATGTGTTTTTACTTTCTTGAAACATGGCAGTATTTGTTAGCTCTTTCCCTGGAGCTAACTGAATGGTGTTGGGAACACGCAGCTCCTGAGCTCCTGTCTCTGTCAAATCCCTTCCAACCACAGGGTATCGCATCCTAACATTATTACCACTTTTGGATCACTAGTCGTTTTCACTGGATGTATCTCATTTTCTCTGGGATACCACACAGCCAGCACTGACCTGGCCCACAACATCTCAATTTTAAATTTCAGGGACTTCCAGCATGAGAAGGCCACTGCAGGAAGCAGAAAGCACATAGTAAATTAAGAGTCTGCTCCTCAGAAAGTTTACCATAATTCTTTCAAAGGCTTCAAGGACAACAGTAGGGAGAAGATGCTTATCTAGGAAAAGTTGCAGTCAAAACTTAAAGCCGAAGTCTATTGTTCTTCAGTTATTTCAAACCTAGTACAAAGGTTGAGAGGTGAACATCGCAGGAATGAAGAACAAAGCAGCAGAACATCCTTCATCCTTGCGCAGAGCTTTCCTTGTGCGTTTCCTCCCATGCAATTCAACGTCACATATTTATACCGGCTAGATAAAACCCCACTGACGCAGTTTAGCAGCCGTAGTGCCACTTCCCAGGAACAAGTCCGGATATCCGATGCATGGATGCAGTTGCTTATTGCCTCTCAGCTGGGAAGGGTAACAGGGCATCCCAAAATAAACGAAAGGCTGAACAAGAAAACCAGTTATAGGCTATTTCTTACACACCTAAATGTGTCTCCAGTTGTACCAAGACACAAAAGCCCCTAGTGGAAGGCTGGATTCATGCAATACTATGTAGTAACACAGGACAGGATATGGCCAAGATGCATCTTTTTACCCTTGGGTTTCCCACAGCAGTAACACACAAACACTTAACTCAGAAGACCTTATTTCAGGCTTAGAGCTGGCTGCAAGTCCGTAACTCTTCAATGAAAACAGACCTTTTTTTTAACTAGCCATTGCCAATAATTTACAGGAATAGGATTCATCCTCTCTGGAATCACCTCACAGCTGTACCAGAAGATGCTGAGAACCACAGGTCTTATTCACAAAGCTTATGCCAAAGTCACAGTGAGATATATCAAAGTTTTCAGAAGCAGAGGTTTCATTGACTAATGATTGCCAATGCTGCCTTTACAAAGCTGATGCCCCTGCCCATATTGTTAGGTGCAAACCCCTGCCCAGAAGGTCCACGAGTTCTCCTGCAGCTTGAGCAAAGTGTGGAACCAGAGGTTTCCTCCGGGCACCGAGGGCCAGCACAACCCAAGTGCTAAAGTAAAGCGACAGACGTGCATAAACAAAGCCACACCTGTTAAAGCAATGCAGGTAGCAGAGGAGAAAAGGTAAGGGCGGTGTGATTTAAAGAGCTCAGGGTAGTTTCACATGACCCTCCAGAATCTGTCTGTGTCCGTTGTGCACAAACAGTGGCACCTGGCCAGCTGCAGCACAGATCAGATAGACACTGGAACAAGGTTAAAAGAAGAAAGGGGGGAGGGGGAAGTTATACAATTGCTCCATGCCAGTGGCCTCATTTTTGGGCCCCACTTGGGGCCATGGCCAAGGCCCTCAGTAAGGTGGGCACCTGCTTTGGTCCATCACCGTCCCCCCCACTGCTGCTGAAACCAGGCTCCTGGTAAGTCATGTGTCTGCTCCATGTTTTAATCCCCAGCCCTCCCTCCTCTTCCAATAAATGCTCTCAATATGAAATTAAAGCATGTTACTTAACTTACTGTACCATCCAGCTATTGTAGTATTTTTAGAAGCTAGCTGAGCATTAGCCCTCGCTGACTCGTTTGCATGTACTATTTTCTCTGGCAGTCAGCATCTGTGACCAAGGATGACTTAACTGAGTGACTAGCAAGAGTGCTACAAGGATCTGAAGCAGGGTTTATTTTTTTTTTCCCAGAGTCTTTTAAAGCAACAGCACTTCATATCGCCAGACACACCATCATTACAGGTTAGATTTCTGTGTCCTTTTGTAAACCTACATTGCATGATGCAAAATGTGACATGCTTCCATCGCATTAAGAGCCAAAGTCCACTCATAGGCAGTATTATCTCTATGTATCAGTAACCAGGACAATCTGGATTTATTTTTCAATATATAACCAAGCCTTTCAAGTTGCACTCCTTCAACTATGACATACAATGTTTGCTCCTGTTTGTGCTAGCATGATAAGCATTTCAGTTATCAAAGAAAACTTTAAATCTGGTGTTTTAATCAGAGAATCAGACAGCCATATACTATAGCAGCTCTGTTGTCTGCACGTGTGCTCTTTAGTCACTTCTATAGCTCTAAGTGCTACTGTTCCCACCTGCAGTTCAGCTCAGAAGAGTATGTATCAGGACAAGACAGCATCATTAGGCTGACCAGCATGTTGCCACTGCTCTGTTTTTCTCTCATCTTGGTTCTTTCAGGACAGGTTATCCAGACAGTCATTTATGATAGTCTTACAGGTAAACAGGACTTAGAAAAGCAGATAAAGTACAAACAACAAGCTCTCATATATACTTCCCTTCTGCCTCTTTCTTTGTAAAGAAAGGGACATGACATTAGCAGAGACAGAGTAGCTTTCCCTAGAGGTCTGGAAATCCCCTTTTACTGAAGGCTTCAACTTTTTCCAATTTGAGCAGCCACTCGATGTATATGTGATGAAGGAAGGCTACGAGTAGCAGCACAGCTTCTCGGAAACTCCTGGGAGCATGGCCAGACCGAGGACATCCAGACCACCAAGACAACAGTCCCTGGTTTTGCATTTACTGTAGCTGTCTACAAACCCACATAGCCATGCCCCTTAACAAAAGGTTCAATTGAGCAAGAGTCACGCATACTCATGCCAGCAGTCCCACGGCGACAAATTAAGATCATGACATACTTCTGATGTTTGTACACTGTCCAGCACAACAGTGAGTCAAGTCAGACGTGCTGAGGGGTCCCACTGCGGTTTAGGAGAATATCAAGGCAGATACACCTCGGTTTGCACAGAGACACTCCTGCCGCCCCAGGAGCTCACTGCCTACCTGGCAGGGCTACACAGAGGTAAATGTCTTTAAACGAGTCGAGCATAAAATCAGCCAGGTCATTACTTGAACCACCTTAGCTTTACTCTGTTCAGGCAACATCTGTAAAGCAAAATGAAATACCTTCTGCAAGCACACACTGAGGAAATTATTGCAAAGTGTTCAAATATAAGAGGTTTCCAGAAAAACACAGTTGTTAAAATTCACTGAAGATGTGTTCCCCAAGGGCTGTGAAACAGTGGGCACAGTTCCATGTCCCAAAAGCAGAAAAGGGAGTCCTTCCAGAAATTAGGCTCTTTGTATCTGCAACTTGTTACTCTTACACAAAAGATACAGAACTAGATGAACACTTCTTTACCTGACCCAGTACTGTGATTCTTAACATGCTTCTGGAGTTTCCTTTGGCAACAAACAGATGAAGCAGCACTTCTTCTGAGGACCACTTCATACGATTCTTCACTTCCCAAACAAAAGACTATTTCCATGTATGTAAAGTAAATTTCTGCATTGTTTTCTAAGCAATGCTTCTTGTTTATGCCATGATTTTGCAGCTTTGGTTCACTTAAAGCATCAAATGTACAAAGAGGAAAATAGACTCAGTTATGATTAAATGCTGAGTAGCCAGCTATTCACCTAAACAATCTTTCCTATAGGTTACTGGTACATGCAGCCATCCACAGAGTCTCTGTTCTGTCACTCAATTTTACTCTTAGCCCTGTGAATGCAAACACATAGGCTGTTACAGGAAGAAATCCACCTGACAGACCCAGGCTAATGTTGAAGCTCCAATCCACACTCCACAGTCTAGATCAGCCAGTAATGCACATGACGCTCCTTAAGTCACTGGGCTTTCTAGTGGCTAAAAACCAGCAGCACAGTCCCCTACCAGATAGTTCTTTGATACAACATATTTTCAGCCTGCTGACACCCCAGAGGAAATTTGTGCCAAGTACAGTCGTGAAGGAGGAGCAAGGCTCTTGGGTTTGCCTAAAGTCACTGCTTTGAAAATGCTATCAAGTTTACTCAAACACAGTCCATATTTTTAACTGTCTTCTCCTAGAGCTCCAACCACATCTTCCCTGGGCCATTACGTAACATGTCACAGAAATAAAAAAACACAGGCTTTGCACACCAGGCAAAAAACTTTAAAGCGCATTTTCAGACAACACACATATTACATAATTAAAGACCTGTAACTAAGTTTCCTGCCTCTTAACTATAGTCATTTGACTAGGTAAGAGCCAAGCGAAAGGCTCAGTAAGTCAACAGAGTAACCGTTACCCTAGAATTTTAGCATTCCCATTGCTAAGAGAGCTTGTACAAACAAGGGCTTAAAATAAAGCCACTTAGCTTTGTCAGAAGTCCCGCTCTCTCTCCTGAAGCAAAAAAGCCACTAACAGCACGAATTCTGATTTTACAGTACTGGCTGTCAAGACTGCACGCGATAATCCTGGAGACCAGGAGCAAACAAGCCCAGTTTGGGATTACGGGAGCAGCAAAGGCAGAAGCACATTCCTCTCAAGACACCGTGGCACCTCCGATCCTCGCTGCTGCAAATCAGCAAAATCATGCAATAATAACCTGGCAGGGTGCACAGACCTATTTCTACCCACATATCCATACCACTCTCTGCAGACTTACCAGCACACCACACAACATATACAATAGCTACAAGAAACATAACATTAACAGGAATTAGCAAATAAAGAAGGAAAATGAGACTGACGGACAGACAGACCTGGGTCCACGGTCTATGTCTCTGCAGCGGCTGGGAAATCCGTTAAAAGGAATCACAGGAATTATATTACATCCCATGATGCAGGGGAAGGCAGAAAGGGTTGCCAGTCTGACCTTGGAGGAACTCCCTCCAGACCCCTGTCTTCATTTCAATAACCCACTGACCAGAAAGTCCTTCAATTCAGCAAAAAATTGGGGGGTTGGACCCTGTTGTCAGCACCAAAACCCTGCAGTGTGCATGTTCAAAATCAGTGGTTTCTTCTCCAACACCAACAAAAAGCTTTGTAAATTCACAGACTCTCACGTTTATACAGTATACTGCTAGAGCTGAGCCAGAAATTTATTTTTATAAAGGTGTTTCAGATTTATTTTAAGGATTACTAGTTACAGGACTTGTCATACCTGCACTGCAACTGCTATCAGGGCAGTTTGGTTTCACACCAAAAACTACTGTTACCTACTAGCCAGTTTCTTCCTTTTTCAAAAACAAAGTGTCTCTTCAGCCACCCCAAGAGAAAAAAAGCAATTACTCTGGCAAGAGCTGGACCACAATTAGCAACCTCCAACAGTATCTGGTAGCAGCAGTTTATTCATAAAAGGCTTTTCTCTGGTAAGGCAGAAGGGAACATACCACGGTAGCTGACAGCTTCAGCAATGCACTTCTACAGCACGCATAGACACCAGCTTTACAGACTCAGCTTCTCTAGGCTGGTCTTTGCAAAATTGGCATGATCACGGTTTTCAACACTACTGCACCAGAATTTGGCAAGAATTGCATCAAATTAAATGTCTCTCATGAGATGCAGTCGTCTCTTAGTATCAACTGCTTTTGCAAGAATTCAGCTGTCTACCAGTAATCTGCACAGAGAAAATGGACAGTATATTACCACAGTGTGCACTTTTTGGATCAGACTGCCACCTATTATGGCACAAAAAAATTCAATGCCATCCTGGTTGCTGTCTCTTAATCAGCTAGTACGGAGGGAATCCAACTGACAGGCTCAGAAACGCTAAAGCCTTTGTTCTATTTTTAATAAGACTAAAACCATCGTGGCTGTTAAAGACAGTTTACATGGTTTACAGCTAAAATAAAGTCTTGAAATACAGAAAGAACAAGTGTACAAGGTTCTTGGTGAAAGCAATCACTTCCTGGAGCTGTCTTCAGCTAGCAAGCACTTACAAAAATGAAGCAGTTACTTCCTGATAAAATGCCTTTTTGCTTCTTTTTTAAAAACAAACTCCGTTCCTTTTCATTTCTAACAAAACACCATTAAATAAATGAAGTTTATATTAGGAAATTCTTCACAGTAGAAAATTACATGCTTATGTGGAAATCCTCTTTCTACTGCTGGTCCCCATAGATCCTGATAATGTATCTTTAGCTTGTACTTAATTTTCAGTTAGCCTTACCTCCAAAGTAAGTCACTCTCACTGGCAAGGGACTGCCACTGACAAAGGTATCAAAACCCTTATTTATTGCATGTTCCAAGCTCTTTGGTTTTAGTCAATACCAACTCCACCAATGAAGCCCCTGAAAAATATGTTTTCTATGAGAGAGAACTGTATTTACCAATACGAATTCAACAGAAAAAAATAATCCAGTTTTGTTACTCTGAGAAAGTATAAACTACAGTAATATGTCAGATTCCTTTTCTTTTTAAAGAAGCTTTTCAGTGAAATTTTGCATCATTCTCTTATCAAAGAACTGATACATAACACACATTTCACCAATTAAATTGAGCTAAAAGCACAGCAAGGCTCTAATGAACGTAATGATCCATAACTACTATAGTGGATGATGCTCATGCAATCTAAGGGAGTAAGGCAACCCACATGAGTTGTTGCTCTTAGCTTATTCAAGAATTTTCACCAGGGTCACTTTCTATGTTTTGTCCAAGTTTCTGGAGTACATGGTCAGACTATATTCTTTTCTCAGCAGAAAGATGAAAAGAAACGTAATGGGAATATTTGTACCCAGGTGCTGTGGAAAATTTCAGTATGTCACACACCTGCTAACACATCTGTAATGTCTTCAAAATTACCTTTTTAGCTTACATTAAAAAAAAGAAAAAAGAAAAATCTTCACATGTTCTTTTGGGGGAAGTCGTAACATGCAACAAGAAGGTACAGGATATTTGGTCCTTTCCAACCCACTGCCCTCCCATGCTCAAACCTGTGAAACACAAGGTAGCTCATCTGTTCTACTTGGCATCAAATCTACTAGAGCTCAGGTTATAGCAGCGCTGCCAGCCAGCTGCTTCCAGGAACATTGGCTTCGGGGGTCAGGTTTTGACAGCACCCTCGCACCAAGTTGAAGGGAGACGTTCTGTGAACTTTCTTGTACAGCCTGTCCCAGTGCAGGCTAAGGATGCCCTGCATTAACCTTGGAAGGCTCAGTGCTTAAAAGGATGAGCCAAATGGACTCTGGGATCTTCCACTGCAACAACATATGTGTGTTTAATGCCTGGGGAGAGAGTAGAGAAGGAAGAACATAAATATGCTCCCTTTAAGAATAGATATTCAAATCTTTCTGCTTTGAGAAGTAGTAACTCCAGCCAGATAACTTGAATTACATAAAACTATAAAAAAGGAATGAAAGTAGCATGAAACACAGAGTAAAGGAATTTATCCAATCTGAAAGTGAGTCTGCTTTCTTAAAGGCAACGCTGCTATCCCCTTCTGTCTTCTCCATGCTTCAAGTTCAAACTGAGGGTTTGAACAGGCCAATAAGTGAAGATGATTCTTCACAGCCCTGGACAGAGCTGGTAAAACGATTAGCCTCCTGTGAGAGAAGAGCCATTGTGCTCACACAGACCATTAAAACTCACTTCAAACTGGAAGCCTGATTAATTTCAAGTGTCATGTTGCACAACTTCATATACAAGAATACTTCACTATCCCTACTGGCTTCAACTATCAGCAATATGGACCTTACCTCCCTGCTTTCCAAATTGCTGCAATTTAGGGTGTGCTTGATACCCCTCCCCTCCCTCCCTGAAGAGTGATCCTTAGCACTAGATAAGTAATTAACTAGGCCTAGAAATGGCTGTCCCATCTCATCAAACTTGTGATTCTGATTATCTTGACTACACAGCTTTCTGCTTAGATAAAGAACTGTCTACCTGTTACATGGTGCAATCTGCTCCAGAACTAGCTGCCCAACTCAGACAAGGACATTTGTAGTTTAGGTGAGTTGCTTCCAGTTGGATACAGAACTAGCTCCTTACACATCTCCAGAACAGCAAGCCTTACCAAAAATATCATATTTAAGAATCTCAGATATGGGGTAAAGATTTATACACCTCAGATGACAGCTCCATAACCTATTAAACAAACCCACAGAAATCACAAACACATCTCTGAAGCACAACAATCATGCCTTTTCATGATTAACAACCCAGCATCAGATCTTGTATTGGAACAGAAAGCTATGCTCTCCTCTAACCAAACAGCAATGTTCCACACTCTCAGAGCAAATCAGTAATGTAATTTACACAAAGAAAATGGAGTGCAAGAAGTAGTCTACAATATAAGGGTACTTAAATAGTTCTTTTGTACTGCTTGCATTGCAGTAATAGGTTACTTTGCAAGCCCTTGGGAAAAACAAACAAACAACACAAAAAAAGTCACACCCAAAACAAAAAAACCACACACACAACTACGAACAATTGCCAATAAAACAAGGTCCCTGTATTTCTGCATATACTCAGGTTTGAACCTCATTTGATCAGCAGTTTTAAGAAAGTCACATCACCACACCTTTCACATTGATGTTCCAGTTTTTTTATTTTTGTTTGTTTGCTTAGAAAAAACAACAGGAATTCGTCATCAGTGACGCTCTATAGAGATCATGCATAAAGCCACTGCTCCCAAGTGTTAGAAATAGTGGGACAATATTTCTAATACAAATCATGCTGCAGTGCTGCCTACGTACAAATTGTCAATGCACAGCAGTTGGAAAGAACACAAAAATTAAGCTAAGACTAAGAACAGGGATCGTCCTGGATATTTCAGTGCACCACTGTCTTTATCCCCATTTCTCAAAACAAAAGAAAATTGCAGTATTTTCTTCATCTTCAGTGTACTTATTAGAATTAAAATTAAAAAAAAAAAAAAGCTGTAATTAGTGTGACTATAGTAAAACCCAAGCAGCTCAAAGGTACTTTTAGCCTGAGAACTTCTCTCAGTGCTCTGGATACTTTACCTATCTCCCTCTGATTTTCAGAAATCTAGGTACAACATGAAATGTGCTTAATTGCTACGCTTGTTCAAGTATTACTAGATACGTTTCTATGTATATATATATATATATATATATATATATATTAATGTAGTGGCTGCCATGTTTTGTCCTCCTTGAGGAAAGCAAGCTTATAAGAGGTAGCTCTACCAGTTGCCCAGCATAAACATGGCTTTATAAGAAAATATTTTTGACTTAACATTCTTAAAACGAAGAAAATTCACAAAAACTCAATAATTTACATTTAAATAGTAACAGGTTACGCGTAAAGTTTAAAGCTCTCCCAGGAAGACCCAATACAAAGCGTAAATCTTTAGTTTTTGCCCAAACCAGCACCCAGAAAAAAACCTGCTTGCTAAAAGTAAGCATGTCAATTCCCTCTTTATGCTTTGAAGGTTTTGCTTTTGTTTTATAACTAGTTGTTCACAGCATAAGTGTGTCAAGAGACCACTTACTTTGTACACCTTCTCCCCACATTTTGCTAATGCCTGCTGGACACATCCAAAAAAGTTACCCACAACACATCAGAACATATGCTGCAATGCTCCAACATGGTCAGTGGCAGCAGCTGCCTTAATTCTGCACAAATCCTCTGAATACTGGGCTATATTACGGCCTCAAAAGATCAAAAAGCTTTCAAAACTACCAGTATGTTACTGGAGGAAGCTGCAGCGTGCCAAAAATTACCCAGGCCGCATATGAAACAAAACAAGCAAACCACCCAAAACAAGACTTGCCCAGGTATAGGGCCTCCAAATGGAGAGAGATTTCAGAAATTGCAAAGCTGGTTAGACAGAAGAAGAAAAGTTCAAGAAATCCTAGTTATAATACTGCCATGTGTGCAACATTTGATTGTGTTGGCTTCAGCAATGCTGAAACACTACAGCTATGAAGCAGAAGAACATTTCTGCAAATGGATTTCTACTGTTTGCTGCAAGGAAATAGGAAGCAATCAGATGAGCTGTTGTTAAATCAGTATTAAAGTGACTTTGAAATGCCTTTCTTTTTCTTCTTTTCTCTTCCTTGAAACCACTGCTAAGATGTGAGAAGAAAAAAAACAATGTTATTTGTCCAAGGGGCTATGATCTTGTGCATGAGCAGCTACCATGCGTCTACTGAGACAGCGATTAACTCCAGGGCTCAGGGTGGTAACTTTTGTAGCACAATCAGTATTTATTATACTGCTTCCTTTAGTGTTGAGCTATTCTTTCTACCCCAGAAATGCAGATCTATGGAATAAAGGTAGTGTCAAAGACTCCTACTGAGATTAAAGCCAAACCAGAGATCAAAAAAAAAAAAAAAAAAAAAAAAAAAAAAGGAATCGTAGGATGAGGAAGAAAAAACTTTGAACTAAGCTTTAGAAGCAAGCTGTGGGTGAGAGGAACAAGCCACCTTCTGGATACAGTTGAAATGAAGACCATTACATATCTAGTTAAAACAAGAAAATTAACTGTGGCAAGTTACCTGGGAGTTCATTAGTACACCACCACAACACTGACAGCACATGTGTAATCTTGCATCCTAATAACACACGTTATTGCGTCAACATCCCTGTTGCAGGAGATGGCCAGCAGGACAGTTGATAAGAAGGCTCTGGTCTTGTGGGTTTGGGTTTATTTTAATCTGCAGGGCAAGTCATGCTCTAAAAGATACGCTGTCGGAAAACTATTTTTCCGATCTGCTCTCATCCAGCATAGCAGTTATGGTTTGCGACTAAACCATCCAGCCAATTAATGTTCAACAGCCAGCAGTTTGTCATCATTTTGAGGACATAATGGACTCCAGAAAAAACAAGACTGCAAGAGATGCCTTTTTCAGAACATCTTTAGCACATTTTGTTAAACACTTGCTAATGTCAGAAAAATATATATATATATATATATTTATATTTCATGCAGAAATTTCATCAGCACATATGTAGGAAGGCATTTTTCCCATTAAACTTACAACATGCTGCCCTATACTTCTGTATGGTCAGAAGTAGAGAAATGGGTACACTGAAGTCTTAATTCACGTTCACCTTAAAAAAATAGGCTCTACAAGCGCCTCCAGCTCCAGAAGCCTGATGGTGACTGCCTCAAATGTTGACATTAATATTTGGCTTGAAAAATTCTGAGTGTGTCATGCATTTAAAAGAACAAAAAATTAACATAAATTCAGTGTGTATGCGTGGGCAGGTAAACATGCTATAAGCT
Source organism: Patagioenas fasciata (assembly GCF_037038585.1). Taxonomy (NCBI): domain Eukaryota; kingdom Metazoa; phylum Chordata; class Aves; order Columbiformes; family Columbidae; genus Patagioenas; species Patagioenas fasciata. The sequence continues at coordinate 74,056,962 of NC_092521.1, read as the reverse complement.
GCATTAATAAATGCGTACCTGCAACATTACAGTGATCTAACACATCAAGTAACTGAAGTGATCCAACAAGTACAAATAACACATGAAACATGGAGGAACGTGTATGTACACAGGATCTTGAGAAATGATCCTGCAGAAATCCTTCCAACAGGTGAGGTCATGATGGTGTGTTCATGGCAACCACTCCTGGCTTGCCAAGGAGTTCTTGCTTCCTTGCCAGTCAAGGAAGGATGACCCCAAGAGAGACGCTTTGCAAGAAGAAGGATATGCAGAGGTGGAACAGGACAAGAGCTCACAGGACTGTGGGAAAAAGCCCATGGAGGTAGACCAGCCACAGATATAGCCATTGCCTCCTGACATCATCATTGCCAAGATGTCCTCCAGAAAAAGGCAGTGGTCTCCTTCCAGTAGGGTCAAGATGTCTTCTCTCAGGCTCCCCCAGGCACTGCTCTCCATCAGTCTGCACACAACCACTCCAGGAAATCCCGGACAGCTCATGCCCCTGCCAGGAGGGTGGAAGAGACAGAAAACCCACAGGCAGGCAAGGGAGATGTTAGCCTTGCCAGGCCAAACACAGCCTCTTTACAATCAATAAAACAATCAGTAAAACAGTTTGCGGATTTAAAGGCTTGTGTCAGCCCTAACTTTCCTGACCTGCTCTGCCTCTTCACGCTCCAGACATGGAGGGCAGCAGAGATACTGCCCAAGCAGAAGAGCTGGAGTAAACAAAGTATTCCAAGAACAACAAGCAAAGCTTCTATAGGTTAGCAAGGGCAAAAAAAGATGGCTAATATTAATCTATTTTGTGCTCAGTTGTGCACAGGACCCAGCATCTAAGGATACAAAAGATCAGCAACTTCTTTGCCTCAGTTTTTCCTAGGAAAGTTCATCCTCACATTTCCCACATCTTTGAGCATACTGTCAGCATAATTTCTCACAGTGAAGGACAGTTATGGATCACACAAGCTAGCTAGACCAAGTCCCTGGGATGAGATGGGATGCATTAGAAGATGCTAACGAATACTACCCTGAGGCTGCTCCCCCTTATCTTCAAACAAATGTCACTGATCAGAGGAGGACCCTGACAACCACAGAGGCAAAAATCACATTCATTTTCAAAATTGGCAAGGACAAGGATAGGAGGAACCAGAAGCTGGTCAGCCTTGCCTAGTTTTTGGCAACACGATGGAGCAAGTTCTCCTGGAAGTCATTGCCAGGCACACGAAGGACAAAAAAGCAGTTTGTAAATCTATGCTGGGTGTTCCAAAGAACAAAGCATACTTGACATTTCTGCTCACAATTTTATACTGTTTATATTAAGGTCTCATCTTCTCAGGAAACCAAAACACTTACATGGACCATTGTGCTGCCTTTTGATTTCCTTATAATGTTGCACATGCTAGGTTCTTCAGTTATCTAGTTAACATTTTACAATACTGGACAATCTTATGGAATTCTAGAGTATCTAGTCATTTTTATCAGAAAAGCAGGCACTTCATTTGTACTCGACAGCCCAAAGCATTCTGCCTCAGATGAAGCTAAAGACTGTAGAAGTTAACTACAAACTTGAGAAGGGCCTACTGCAACAGCATAAAATTCATCAAAAACACTACTTTGCCTTAACTGAAGCATCAGTTTTACAAAAACCCACGTGAGCTGAAATAATGGTCTGTCACTCTCCTACACTAATAGCTTCAAGAACTTCTTCAAGAAAGGTGCCAACACCACTTTGTCAGAAACCCCCTCCTGAACTGTGCAGAAGTATTCAGTATTCTGGGGAACTTGCCAGCATGACAGTATTTACTGTATGACTAATATGCATTAATGAAGCACAAATGGACAACTATTTACTTGTGCTAATAACTAAAGCGCTTTATTAGAGCTAAGGCCTCTAGCATGAAGGATTGCCAGGTTCCTCCACTTGCCAAAATTATGTCAAAAAATGGAGCCAGTGTGTAAGACATCAAGAGCTACAGCCAGTGTGCAGTAGAGTCTTAAGTTATTGTTTAACATTCAACTTGCAAAGGACAAGCATGCTCCAAAACCACTGGCTGTATCCGAGGGCTTGTCTTTTCATTGTAGAGGCTAGAATTTCAAATATGCACGCTGGTCTTACCAGTACACAAGCCAAAGCTATCTTAAAATAGCAGTAAAGCCTGAGAGCTTTGCTGGGTATTTGTGTTCTACCTTTGATTGCTTGTTGTTCTTTCAAAACCAGAAAGAAAAACACTATCTTAAGGCCTCAGATTAAAATATCAATACTATCTAGCTTAAAAGGCCATTAATACCAATAATCTGGCCCTTTCTACATGAAGGATTCCTGAAAGCTGATCAGTTCGGTAAAATTCCATCCTGAAAAGGCAAGGCAAATTCATCCAGCACAAAGTCCTTGTTCTGTGCCCTGCTCTCCACGCCACATCTCTGAGAAGGGAATCTACCTGCAACACCGGAAATACACCTGAAAAAAAGGGCAGAGTTTTGTGGGAACCTAGGGAGAACTTCTGAAACAGTATTTTAGACTGCATTACACTAGAAATTAGGAAAAAAAAAAAAAAAAATATATATATATCAGAGAATGCAAAACAAGCAGTTGAAGATCCTTTTCAGTCATAGCTAGTGCTAGGTGGACTTGATTCATCTCTAGCTTCACAAAGCTGAGGGTCACACTCCACCACCAAAACTGTGGTGAGTTTAGGCTGTTCTTGGTGGAATCAGCAGCTTCAGTTCAGGACTCAGCTGCAGCATTATGATTAGATGTTCTGCAAGCATAAAAACTAAGTGATCCTTGCCATAAGACATCACACTAACAAACCACAGTTTCTTCTTAGAAACAAAAAAATTCTGCTCTCAAAGTTGATAACATTTAAAAAACTTCCTGCAGAATTACAGGGGTTTGTTTGTGGGGTTGTGGTTTGTTTTTTGTTTTTTCGTTGTTTGTTTTCTCCCCTCCTTTTTCAACTTAAAAAATACAAAATCGTTAAGGTCTTATGAAATACTGCCCTTTGATCAAACAGACTCCCTTTAGGCTGTGTAAGGCAAGATAATCTACTGCACATAGCTTGTAGCAAGGTCTGGATCTAGATATATTTCTTGGAAATACTTAAATATAAGACATTATATCTCCAGTCTTTTCCAAGGATAGAAAAGGCCTCTTTGAGCCAACTGGCATGGACAGCAACACTAAGAATTATCTGAGCCACAGCACTTCTCAAGAAAGTGACAGCTCCAAATGCACAGCAATCTTATCTTCCTCTTAAAAAAAAGTCTTCTCTAGTGGTTATTATTTACTCATATGTAGAGCACAGAACATCTGTAGGAGGAAGATTCCTTAAAAGCACACAACCCCAAGCTATCACTAACATGATTCCAGTTGACTGTTACAATGACAATTTAAAAAATATACTTCCATCCTCTTACATTTCAGGTTTCTATTCTCTTACATTTACACAGACATTGGAAGTATCAAGCAGTCTTAGCACTGGTACATCAGCTTCACTCTTCCATCAAGTGAGAGCTGTTACGAACATGAAAACACTCATACTGGTAGTTCTCCAAAAGAACCAGTTGGTTAACAGCTTGTTAAATATTTACTCATTTGGAAAAGATCCTATTCATAAGAAAAAAAATATACTGGATTTAGTTCGGTATTATAGTCTGCTAAACTGATTGTTACCATTAGTTCAGAGTGGTTTCATTAAGCTTTGTGAGAAAACACCAGAAAATGGCCTGTTGTTATCAACATGAATGTTTTTACAATCTGGAAGTGGCATCTTAAAAGTTGCACAGAAATCAGAACCTAAAGAGATCTCTCTCTTTTGATTTTCACAAGACCACTAACCAATTGAGGTTGGAAAGGACCTCTGGAGGTCATCTCCATCCCCCTGCTCAAGTAGTGCCTCTTACAGCCAACTTGCCCAGGACCATGTCCAGATGGCTCTGGTTTATCTCCAAGGATGGAGATTACGTCACCTTTCTGGGCAACCTGTGTCAGCGCTTGACCATCCTCACATTGAAAAAGTATTTCCTGATGTTCAGAGGGAATCTTCTGTGTTTCAGGTTGTGCTCATTGCCTCTTGTCCTGTCACTGGGCAACACTGAAAAGAATCTGGCTCTACCCTCTTTGCACCCTCCTTTCAGGTACTTATATACATTCATAAGATTCCGCCTCAACTTTCTCTTGAGTAAAAAAAGTAGTCAACTGTAGATTTAAACGTATCAAAACCAGGGCTAAATCAAGAGACAAATTTAAGAGACTGCTTGTATATAATGACATAAGATTAAAAGATAGGTTCAGTCTACTGTTCAAGCATGAGCATGAAACCATTAACAGGAAGATGCAAAATCAGGCTTCTTTATTTGTAATCATTTCCTCACCACTGTTAGTACTAATGCAAGTAGTAAATGGTACAACTGACCATTAGAGTGCTTTGAGTCTTTTTTTTTTTGTGGGCTGAAAAATCTTATGTGATTGAAAAATGTCGACCTAGCCACTTGAAATTTCTTGCTTACATTTGCCTTCAAAAAAGACTTCACGTATTGCAAACCAACTGCTGTGTAAATTAGAATACAAAAGTAGAAATGCACACAATTAAGTACAGACTTCCAATTGCAATTGTAGAAAGGTAAACTGGTACAGGGAAAGAAAAGTAATTTATGGGTATTTCTTGTAAGACGGGAAACTAATAAACTGTATAAAGGTTTAGTGAGATATACAAATTCATTTGACACTGTTTTGCTTTTTATACAATAGTCTGATGACACAACAGTGGGGGCAAGTGCACTTCCAATGGCCTCTTTAAGATGCATGTACCACACTATTTCAATGTTAATGAAAGCAACTGCTTTGGGGACAATTTTTTAAACATTTATTTTCAAGAAAAAGAGACAGAGGCTAGAAATCCAGCGCCAGTTCTTCAACATAAACCATCCAGCTGATACTCCAGCATCAACTCTATCTGTAAAAAACATTTGCAGTCTACACAGAGGGAGACAGATTTCATAACTTCATATTGGAGGTAACATGTCTTGTAAAAACATTCGCTAATGTTCTCACTACTTTGCACTTCATGTCTGCTGCAGTCCATCAACCCTCTACACCACATACATGTAAACTGTTAAAACAAGAACATCGTCAATGAAATATCTGTTGACTGACACCATATTTCACAAATCTGATGACTTTCTGCATTGACAGTAGCAACACTTCAGCTTCATTTCTTTATACAATATGCAGAAGAATGAAGCAATGCAATAATGTCTCCAGTGTTTTTTCACTCAGCTATGTCCAAAGACTTGGAAAGCCTGCTTGTACACTCTGGTCCCTTCACATTACCTGTTAGCACAAAAAACCCAAACTCCAGGCCAAATTCTATACAAGCAGCATCCTTGTACATTTAAAAGCCTAATGAGAATAAATTAAGCTGCCATTTATTTTGAATCTTAAAAATCATATGGCAAGGTTTTGGTAGCAGGTGGGCTACAGGTGTGCCTTCTGTGAGAAGCTTCTAGAACAGGGGTGTCAAACTCATTTTCACCAGGGGCCACATCGGCCTTGCAGTTGCCTTCAAAGGCCTGAGCAGGAGTAGATACATTTATACAGTCCTAAAATTACATTCTGTGCTAGAAGCTTCCCCCGTGTCCGACGGAACTGAAGCCAGTCAGCTCCAAGACAGACCCACTGCTGGCCAACAACAAACCCATCACAAACAGTGGTAGTGTCTGTGTGATAACATATTTAAGAAAGGGAAAAAGTTGTTGTGCAATTGCAGTCGGAGAAAGGAGTGGGAATATGTGAGAGAAACAACTCTGGAGACACCAAGGCCAGTCAAGAAGGAGGGTAGGAAGTGCCCCAGGTGCTAGAGGAGAGATTCCCCTGCAGCCTGTGGTGCAGACCATGGTGAGGCCGGGCTGTCTCCCACAGCCCATGGAGGTTCACGGTGTAGCTGAGATCCACCTGCAGACTAGGGAGGACCCCACATCACAGCAGGGGATGCCCAAAGGAGGCTGTGACCCTGTAGGAAGCCCACACTGGATTTGGCTCCTGGCAGGACCTGTGGTCCTCATGGAGAGAGGAACCCACATTGAAACAGGTTTGCTGGCAGGACTTGTGACCCCATGGGGGACCCACACTGGAGCAGCCTGTTCATGAAGGGCTGTGCCTTGTGGAAAAGGTCTACACTACAGCAGTTCATGAAGAGCTGCAGCCCAAGGGAAAGACTTGCATTGGAGAAGTTCATGAAAAACTGTCTCCTGTGGGAGGGACCCCATACTAGAACAGGGGAAGAGTGTGAGGAGTCGTCCCTCTGAGGAGGAAGGAGCGGCAGAGATGACATGGGATGAACCGACCACAACCCCTGTTCCCCATTCCCTTGGGCCGCTCAGGGCGTGAGGACATAGGGAAATTGAGTGAAACTGAGCCTGGGAAGAAGGGAGGGGTGAGGGGAAGGTGCTTAAGAATTGGTTTTTCTTCTCATTACCCTATTCTGATTTTAACTGAGAATAAATTAGATCAGTTTATCTGAGTTGAGTCTGTATTGCCCATGACAGTACCTGGTGAATAATCTCTCCCTGTCCTTATCTCAACCCACCAGCCTTTTGTTACATCTTCTCTCCCCTGTCCAGCTGAGGAGGGGAGTGATAGAGCAGTTTGGTGGCCACCTGGTGTCCAGCCAAGGTCAACCCACCACAAATTGTAAGACCTCCATAGTCTCAATAAGCAATTGCCAATAGTCAAATGAATGAAGATTTTCATTGTCAGGCAGATGAATGTTGAAACATAGGTCTTGACAGCCCTTACCACATAGGTTTTCAGTCTACTTAGACACAAATTCTGCAATTTAATTTTTTTCATGTTGTGTTTTTTAGGACAAAAAATGTTTTATTCACACAAACTCAGACAGCAGCATGTATATCTAGATCAGACTGTTCAATTCTGAAGCTATACAGAAGACATATGGATTCCATAGGGATGAGGACTCTGGAATCCACCAAGGTAACTTAAAGACATCAGCATTTATTTTTTTTCTGCTAAAACAGAAACCCATTCTAACAACCCAAAGCAAACAACCCCTGAAAATATAAAAAGTAAGTCTCCTTAAAACACACACTCACCAAGACCAAGCGCCCTAGGAAAACAAGTATAATCTCAATAAGCCATGGACTTGGATCAGACTACCTCCAAAAGTGGCTTTTAACTTACTGTATCATTTTATGGAAAACAAGGATCAAAGCTGCCATAGTAAAACCTGGAGAACCTGTGCCTAGCTGTTCCTTCAGCTGAAGGAAATGTACTCATGTAACTACAGCAGTCACATCATCTTCGCATCCAAAAATCTGACAACATTAAAGGAGGCTTCTATTACAGTAGCTAGCCTCTAACTGATTAATTCTCTTACTTACTTCCCTGGTCTTGCAGTGTACCAAGTTTCTCAAGTATGATGAGCAATATTCTGCTTTCTTATCCGGTCAAGAGGACTGTTATTAACAATCCTGAAATCCACAGCTCTGTACATGTAAGAAAAAGCAATTTCCATTTTCTCCCTGTTTTGTGACCAAGTGGTTGTGGTGCAGTTTATGCCAAGTTAGACGATGAGTATGATGTGAACAAGGGCTTGCTCTAATCATAATTCAGCTCCCTGAAAACAAATCCTATTAATAATTAATCAAGTTGTGCCTGCATCTTGCTTATGAGAAAATAAATGGAAGGCAGAAAATAGATGAACAGAACATTCCCACATGCCCAGAATTTTATCTTCAGAAACTGAGAACAACAACATCCTTTTGCTATTTATGTCACTGAGACTTGCACAATTCATGCATCCAAGGGTTAAAGAACTAAATCTTCCCCAAGAGTTCAAGTCACTGCACATAAATACTGTTGTGACTACAGATTGCAAAAGAACGGAAACACAGTAAATCATCCCATTTTTTTTCTGAGAAATTCTGGGACTATGTTCTGAATTTCCAGGAAAAGAAGATAAACACTGCCAATTCTCACTGCTGGATTTTTATTGAAGAGTTCGAGAATTTGGAAAGGGCTCCTGAAAGCCACTAAAAGGTAGTATTGATTTTTTTTCCACAAAGCTAGAGATTGTTTCTAGGAGAATGCACTCAGTGTGACTGGTTTGTGTGTTAACTCCTGAGAAAGTTTAACAAAAAAAGCGCTCTTAAAGACGACCCGAAAGCTTCCAAAAGCAGCAAACACCTCGAACAAAGAGCCCAGTAAGAAATTCAGATATCCATACCTTGCCTGTCTTCCCAAAAAACAGAAAAACGAAGGGCAGAAGGGGTTGGCAACAAGGCATCCTAAAGGATATTCTGCAGTGCACATTCACTTATCCAGGTTCTCATTTTCTCAAACTCTAATGTGACAATTTATTCTAAACACTGACATTACAGCATTAAGGTCCCAGCTTTGGGGACCCTGGAAGAAGGTTCTCTGTAGCCTTCCATTCATATGGAGTCAGAAAAAGTACTGAAAAAATAGAATACTTCTTCACACTCTAATCTAGAGCATATTTAGTTTAACCTTCTTTCAGCCCTTTACCAACACAATACTGGCACTGTAGCCAAATTTGAAAGACAAGTTGATGAAAGCTTCTAAGTCAGATTCAGTAGGGGTGGAAAAACAGATGTTCAGGGCTTTTTTTAATGAGAACTTCACTTCTGACAGAAGGCACAGTAGTTGTGAATGGGCTTTCAAAGACAGTCTTTAAACTGGTTACCAGCACTTAGGATAGTTAACACACAGCAAGTTATGAGCAAAAATAATTAATTAACAAGGACTCACTTTCCCACCATCTTAAATCACCCAAGTTGCTTTGACACTTATAGTCTGTTGACTGCCCCAGACTAAAGCAGATTATCTACAGGATTTATAGGGGCAGGAGGAAGTACCAAGGAAAATTCACCTTCTTACTGCTTATGAACAAAAAAAAGACACTATTTTAATGAGCAAGTCTGACAACCAGTAAAGAATTTGCAGTTCAAAAATGACTGCCTACAGTGTCAAGTTTCTCCTACATAGCTCTCCTCTCCCTCAGCTCCATATCATGACTCAGATAATGATCTAAATGAAATGGAAGCATAATTTCACAGTATAATTTCTTGAAGTCCGGGCACATCTACTCAAATGTTCTTTAAAAAAAAGAAATCATAGATCCATGTCTAGTAACAGATTTTCGGGACATGCGATTTCTCAAAGTCTATTCTGGTTTTATACCTGCAAAAGCACTTACAAAGGAACTGTTCTGCTTTTCCTGTTATCAGAAAAAGCATTCAGGTACATTCAACTGACAACTCAGCATAAACTAACATTAGTCTTAACTAATTCAAAGCTTCCTGTTGGAGAAAAAATTGGTAACTGGCATGATACGAAGCAGATGTTTAAATCCTATAGAGTTTTGTTGGGGATTTTTTTTGTTGGTGGTTTTGTTTGTTTTTTTTCTTTTAAATGAGTAGCACAACTGTAGTAACCACTACTAGTAATGTTTCTCTTGGGAAAAAGAAAAATGTTTCAGTGTCATATGATACTCTGTTTAATTATTATTCGTGTATCTGCAGGGCCCAAAATCATAACTAAATCCTTAGGGCGGTAAACACACTATGAAAACAACAGGAAAAAAAAAAAAAAAAAAAGACAAAACACAGGTCATGCCCAAAATACCAAATTTGCAATTCCATAAAAAATACAAATCATGCATTATGCCAACCACAACTGTCTGGGGGGGAAAAAAAAAAAGAGAATTTCTAAGCAGATTTTTGCCTAGCACCTTTGAATTAAGCTGAGGTTGGGTTTTTATTTTAATATATATTCTTTTTAATATGCCATATTGGCTGCCTAGATATAACAAAATGACTCGACAAACATAGGCTCTAACCAAGTGTAAAAATCTCTGCTTTTGTCCCTACAAATATATTAATAGCATCAGCAAACATTGATACTTTTTGGTGCAAGGCATTTCACTGGTATTGTAGTTTGACTTTTTTCTTTTTTTTTTTAGGAAACAAGTGTTTTCTCTAAAATATGAACTACCAATTTTGCAAACAGATATCAAATCTTAATCAGTATACATTAGTGACCCTACTTTTTAGCAGCAGGTCTTGAATAAAAGATGGTAACAGAAGCTCTGTTCCCAAACATTATCAAAACCCAGAGAATTGCCAGACAGCTATTAGCAGTTTGATGAAAAGTTTGAATGCACAATCAATCACTGGCACACAGCAATATGATGCTACAAGCTGACAGGAACATGCAGTTTCATAACTTACTATCCGATAAGGAAGATGTAAAAAGGAGTCTGGGCAGCCAGCTAAAGCCATTTGTTCCTTCAAATTTTCTTCAAATTACATCTACTGCTTCACAGGACCTGCAGAGTACAAACACACTGTCAGAAACCATACTGAAGACATTTCATCAACTTTTTATTGAAAACAGTTGGAGGGAGAAGACCGAGAAGAGCAAGATGAGGTGATGAGGATTTGCATCAACTTGGAGTAGCAAATCTGCACACTTGCTGTCTGTAGCCTAGAAAACACATTCAACCTGATACTTCATTCAAAAGCCCAACATAACTATTCTCAGGCTAGATGGCTCCTTCTTTATTTCTGCAGTCCAGACAAAAAGGTTAGCCTCTCTTCACACCTAGACCCTAACTGTTTGAAGACTGGCCCCCACCAGCTGAGAGTATGTTTTCAATTATAGAAAGAAAACATTGAAATCTGGGAGTTAGGATGACAGTCACTTATCACAGAGTCATTTAGGTTGGAAAAGACCCATTAGATCATTATGCAGCATTAACCTTCAACACCTTGTTACACAACTACTTTTCTGCCCTTTACCCTTTCCCACCTGCCTTCTCTCTCATGGCTTTATTCTCACACAGTATATCAAATCAGGTATCCTATGCAAATCTGCATTCAAGTCTTGCATTTCCTCTTCTGAGTGATTATTAGCAGCAAATTTGCAAGGTAAGTAGACTTTCTTTTCAGCATCACTTCTGTGATCAGATGGAGCTTGAAAAGAAATCTACTGCAAACATATTTAGAGGTGCATATGGCTAAAGAACTAAAAATGCAAAAGGAAAGGCAGTATTTAAGCCAATGACAATAAAGTGATTTTAAATGCTGCTCCATAAAGGAAACAAAACTAAACAAAAGAATATAAATATATAAAGCACTATTTGCTGGTCCCAGCTTTTCTCTCAAACAGTGACATTCATCTGGAGATATCTCTGCTGTATAAGACAAGTGATGCTCCCTCCAAGCAGATGAAAAAATGGTGACTGGTGGAGAGCGCAGACTGCAAAGCAGAGCCAGAACTTCTACCACAAGCAAGCTCCTGTCTTGCTCATTGTTAATTATCAATTATGTATTAAAAACAAACGTATGAGTTTTAAACAGACTGCTATCTGCTCTCTAGTAGGTGTGAACTGTCACCAAACCAAAGCTCCCAGCAAGATCAACAGGAAAGTCAAATCATGGACAAAAGTAAAAGACATCTTGGAAAAACTACTCCTGGAAGGGTTGCAGCGTATGGTCCACATAAAATAAAGTTTTCTAGATGAGTGCTTGGTTTATCTAGTTTCACGATAAGTTGGGCTGAAGTATAGTAGGTAGCCTCCTCCTCCATCAGAAAGGGATGCAAACTTCTGCGACCTTCTTTCCAGGAAGGAGTTACTGGGCTTCTGCAGTTTACCTGAGGTAGCAGCTTCCTAGGATCAATTCAGATAGCCAAATACCTCAGGAGCAAACCATTTTGGCAACAGCAAGTTTGAGAATCTATTTAACCCAATATGCATAAATCAAGTTGTTTATCCTTCATACTTTTTTTACTTCAGTTGAAAAGCAAAATCTTACAGGATTCACATTGGGAAAAGGGGGAAGACCATCTCAAACATTTAACTCTGTGGGCATGATACCCAACTTGTATTTTTTGCTAGTCTTTAAACATATGAACAGTGGTCTACAGTCATCTAACTCCCAGCTCCACACCTAGAAGTTTGCAGTCAGTTCTTAAAATGGATCTGAAGACTTAACTTTCAGGGCAAGATTTGCCTCAATTGCCCAGTTTGTTCTGGGAGAATTAAGTACAGATTTATAGAAACCTCTTATCTTGGCTGATGCATAAGAAGAAAAAAAGGCATCTTTTCACTTTGGGGAATACAGTTTTCCATAAGCACATCTGAAGTGAAATTGGGCAAACCACTGGAGTAGATGTTCTGAAGTTGGTACAATGCATCAAGAACAAAGAGAACAGTATTATTAACCCATAAACCCACCAAGATTAAATGAAGTTTAGGTAAAGGGATAAGGCAAAAGAATTCAGCCTTACATTGCAACAGTTTTGTGATTATTATTATTTCAATATTTAGAGAACAGGAAAAGGCACCACTGGTGTAAATTTAAATGCAGGTTATTTAGGACTGAATATCAAAATATTCATCTTTCTCTTGATGTTTCAGCAAAAGGCACTGATTCACTTATAGCAAGATAGATTAAATATGTTCCTGAACAATACCAGACCAATTTGTCTGCTCTAGGGTGTGCTGCAGTTTATGCCACAGCCCCATTACGCCAATGGAAGATCATAAATTACCTCAAACAATAGTTGGAGTCAAGACTGCATAATTTATCAAGACCCATTTGCTTCACTGCCACATTCTTGAGTATTCATTTGTTAACACTGCAGAAACAGAGGAAAGCAATAATCTCTAGATGATATCATTCCTAGTCAGTCACACATTAACGCTGATTTAAGTTCGCATCTCTTTTGTCTGTCTAAAAGTGGTTTATCAAAGATGTCCTACCCTAGGAATATAAAAAGCCTTTGCTCACCTTTAAGATCTAAGACCCTGTTGTACCACATCAAGAAGTAATAAATTTTAGAGGGACAGAACTCTATACCAATTCATGTATTCAGCAGGAAAAAAATAGGATTTAAAAAGAAAAAAATAAATCAACTTTTTTTTTTTGCTACTGTCTTTAAACTTTATTTTTAGTTCTCAGAGGCCATAACTGCATACAGACTTACATGTCCCTTCCGTGCAAGTTAAACAGCACAAATCACAAAGAGATATTTAACTACTAAGTCACTGCCCTTTTCCTAAAATGCCTTAGACAGGGGACAGAAACTCCAAAGGACTGCAAATAGAAAAGCAGCGATGTAGTCAATCATGTTACAAGACTCAGGACATTCACTGGTGAGACCAACTTTTGTGCTGCCTCAAGCCAGATGGCCTGTGCACATTCAAAACCAAGCGACTCCACATGCTTCTACTGGCTTAAGAGTCTTCCTGGGACAGAGCCTCCAAGACAGTCATGACAAACCGAGCTTCAAAGGTATGATATTCTCTATAGAACAGTCAATTGTGAGGCGTAGCTTTGACGTCTCTGTCTCTCAAAAGCATTAAACCAACTCACATAATCTAAACAAAGACTGATACTCATCCCACATGGAAAACATTGCGGGTACACATCCCGGAGAATGCCGCTGCTCTGAATGAGTTGTTTCTAGTCACGATCAAATTACCCAGCTAACCAGTAGATTAAGTTATCTATTAACGGTAAATTAAGCCTGTCACCAGGTATGCTTTTTGATTTATCACTTGCTCTCTGCATATTCCCAGCGGAGGAAGTGGTATCTCACCCAGCACTCTGGAAGCGCAGGCAGCCTACGCACACACCGGTACCGCGGCAGGAGGATGGCAGGGGTATGGTCAACTCTGCCAATTCAGGAAGTTTTCCAGGTTCTACATGTGCCATCTGTCAAAGTCTTTAAATTCAAGAGAAAAATACATTTTTTTCAAAAGCAGGCACTTGTAGATTAGTTAGGAACAGGAGGAGAGGAAAAAAAAAAAAGGGAAAATATTTTAACCTGGCAGAGTTGCAAGACAAGCTCCAGAACTCTTGAAAACTGGACTTAACATTCTTTTATGAAAGGTAACTTAACATATTTTTTCAATACTATTCCATTTCAAGTCCTGGGCATTTCACTATTTTCATTCTGTCATGTTCTGCTTTCTGTAGCGAAACTGCTATGGATGAGGGAGCAGCAATAAAACTTCAATATAGTCTTAAATTCTGACAAACATGAACACCTTTCTCCAACATCTCAGGTTTAACATACAGGTTAAAACTCTTTCCCTCTCTTATGCATCTTTTACTCTCTAGGACACCCAGTGTCACCACTTCATTTCTTCCCACACTACAGCACGAGGCTTAGCAGACCAAATCCAGATTTTTATAAGAAATTAGAACAAAGTCTTAAAACAACCACGTTCGTACAATAGCCTCCCCTAAGTCACCTTCAGGACAATCTGGGTCAACTGTACTGGACTTAAATTTTAACATCTTGAAGAGCCAGGGAAAAAGCAGCCTGTCTTGTTGGTCTATACAAAGAACAATCTGCACGATCACTTCAGACAGCCTCCAGATAAGGTAGTTAAATGGATGGTTCTAGCAATCCTCTACAACAGCACAGGGCATAAGGACGCATGCACCTTCTTACTAGTCTGCTGCTATTGCCATAGTTACAATGGAAATCAGATTTGGATACGAGCAGCATGAAGCACGCCAGTGAATTTTCTGTAGTTGAAAGACCTGACAGCTAACAGTGTCCCCAGCTGCATTTAATCTGTGGGACCCAGATGTGCTTTTCCATGCAAGAACAAGATCCACACAGCTTCTGACAAGAAGGCAGCCTGACCATGTGGGTTGGAAAGAAAGTGCCACCAGATGCCCCAGATGGTTGGACCAAGGAGACTAGATGCTAAAGCACCATTGGCAGCACAGGTGTTTGTCACGACATTTCATCATAGCTTCAGCAATCAGTACATTTAAGGATTTCTAAAGCAATTTCCCCTCTTTTGGTGGTGGTTTCAGGTACAGATTGTGTCATTTTACAAAACTGATAATGGCCTCCACCCCTCCCTCAAGGTGATCATTTGGTCAGTGGGACTCAAAGGTCTATTAGTCCAGGCCATCACACACATACGGCCAAAAGACTCTGACTTCAAACCAGTACTGGCAGCTTCCTATGCAAGGAAAACCACAGCATTGCTCTGTTAGGCACTCAGAAGACTGGATTCATCATATCGAAGCTTTTATTGTCCATGTCCCCATTTTTCTCACTCCAAACATATGCTTGCTTGTCTCCCCGGCTCTGAACGTCCCTTCCCACATGCAAAGTCTCCAGTTCTCCCATGCTAAAAACTAACACTTGGGCAACTTCGCTTCAACAAGTTCTTGTGCTGCCAAAACACCTTCCCAAACACTCCAGAATGCCATCAGTCTCCAAATGCAAAAGATTAAGTGACATGGTTGTTGACATTCTGACAGCCCAATGAGGTTAGCAGCAGGTAATATTTATTAAGAATACTTGCAGATTTCAAAATTTCTTCCCACTTCCCTTACGAGCTGGTATGTGCACACACACTGTGTTACG
The DNA here is from genome assembly GCF_037038585.1 of Patagioenas fasciata. NCBI lineage: Eukaryota > Metazoa > Chordata > Aves > Columbiformes > Columbidae > Patagioenas > Patagioenas fasciata. The sequence goes on along the minus strand of NC_092521.1, from coordinate 74,041,520 downwards.
CAAACATACCCAAAAGGCATTTGCAGTCTATGATACAGAGCAAGTTCCTAACCAGAGAAATACTTTGAACATCTTTGAAAACAAAGCATTGTTCTAGTTAAAATTTCAAGTGAGTGTTGCGCACTAAAATGAAAAGCACTGTTCAAAATATAAACCATCAATCAAAAGCACTTCAGTTACATCCAAACACTCCCACGATTCCATACTAAAAAATCTGGTCTTATAAAAAAAAGGAATATAATTCTCTTTGCCATTCTTAATTGCAAAGCTGTTAGTCTAAATATTACACCTTGTAAAGGAAGCCATTTGCCATTGTAATTTTGCCAGAAAGTGAAGAATCTTGGCAACAGCAATTCAGCTTTTGAAAGCCAAAACAGATACATACTGTAGAAGCAGCACAGAAGAGCTGATGCCACCCCACTTCAAGTCTTGCAAAATAAAATTGAATAAAATATATGCAGTTCAGAATATCGTGGTTTCCTGAAGCTGCCTAAAATTCTGAAAAGGCTCCTCAAGACTCACAGCCCTTGAATTCATGCTCACCTCTTGACAGAGCAGCTTCACTGACAGCAAGGATAAAAAGTCCTGGGAGAAAAATAGTCACTCTGCAACTAGCCCATTTAAATAAGGAGTTTCCCTGCTGTCCCTGAAGGAAGTCTTCCAGTTCAAAAAACAAACCTATAATGAACTTTGGAAATATTTATGAAACTCTGCAGTTTCACTGTCTCCCTTGATCACTGAAAATTCTCTTCTGCCTCTTAATAGCTCAATCTATAGACTTTGAAGCAGGAACTTTTACAACTAAACAGACTGTACCCAAGTCTAAACAAAATGGTAATTAGAGAGAAACTGAAATAAAGAGCTATGTAGTACACAGTACACAATCCCATCAGCAAGCCATATGCAAAAGTAGGGCAGGTCCATAGATGCATGACTGGGACAAGAGATGCATAGTAAGGCAGCCCAAAGACAACTTCTGCTGAAAATGCCATGACTAGTCATCTCTAATTTTGTATATACACTTCCTCACTACCTTCTTCGCTTCCAGAAAACACAAAAAAAATACTGCCCCTATCTATCCTCTGTGGCATCATTTTCTTGCCTTTTTTCCCCATACATAAAATCTAGTCACATTTCTCATTACAGAGAACCGAAAGTTTTATAATTTTGGGAAGCACTCTAATTATTTCCTTCTGTTATTTTAGGCTTTTATTATCCAACCTGAAGACTTGGAGTGAAGTTATACAACAGTTGAGATGATTTAATGGCTTGTTACTGCCAAGAACAGGACAGACATCCCACTCTCTTCATCAGCCCTTGCTCTGCTTTCTTCCTCCACTTCCTCCCAACAACTGCATGGCACTCTTTTCTTCTCCCGCTTTGTGCCATGTATCCTCCTTAAATGAGTTAATTAACACAAGCTGAACTCGTTGTTTTGCTGGGTTAGTTGTCTGCTAAGGAAGCAAGCACAATAAACCTAGATCTGACAAGCAGCTCAGCTGGCACAACGTGAATGGCAGGACAGCAGGAGCTGGGGACGGGAACAGGATCACCCTTTTCCAGCGGCAAACCATTACAACTATTACATTGGCCAAGGCAACCTGTGAACTTTCATTTTCTTTGTTTACTGCCATTAGGAGCTGGCAAACCTTTCCTACTGCATGTCCATGAGAATTACTGCTTTCCAGGCATCTCACAGAAGAAAAACATTTGGGTAAATCTCCAAACAAAATAGTTGCATTTTCTATATCGCACTTATTTTCCCGCTTGTGGTACTGACTCAAGTCTGCTTTTGTTGCATACTTAACAAAACATTGCTTTTTGCATCTGGAACACTAGTAAGCCTTTATGCTTTCAACCTGCCACTGGTGTGAATGGTCCTTCCCCCTCCACAGGGGTGAGATTTGAAAGCCAATCCCCGACCCAGAGACTAAACTACATGCAAGACATTTTTCTACTTAACTCCTGTATGAACACAGCAAGTTCATCAGCCTTTGTACAATGCACTTTCACTGAAGAAAGTCAGATTGTTACAGATTCTGGGTGAAACCACATGCCTATCTATAAACACTGCAGTGGAAAGATTTACCCAACTCGCTCAACTGCCCTTTACTAAGGTGGCAAGATGGTGGGATGCTCCCCACAGTTTTAACTTCTACAGCCTCCTGACAGCAAAAGCTCAGAGAGCACACAGTTGGAACATGTATACACAGCTGTGACAGAGGGACTCAGAGTAGCTACCTCCAGCACTTACACCCTATTCCCAGCTTCTGTTCCCTCACTTCTCTGCAACACTCCTTTATTGAGGTGGAGAATCTTCCAGAGCATGCAGAAGCCTTTCCTCCCCTTCTGACTGATGCAAAAGACAAAGATATGTATGAAAAAGAAAAAGAGAAACAAAGAACAAAAGGCAATATTTTATCACATGACCAACTGATCTGTTTTCTAAGCATTTTAAAGTCTGTTTCATTCAAATGATTCATTCATCAATCACTGCAGTTATTCAAAGTCTATTTTCCTTTGCTTGGATGCTTTTTACAAGGAAGTTTCCTTTTCAGTAAGTTTTATGTAGGGGGCTCAGTAAAACTCCTCACTGAAACTAGCAGGTTTTTTAACACAGTACTGGATACAGAGCTGACCACAAGACTGACCTCAGAACTAAATGCACACTCACACACAGAAAGCTATATAGGCAGGTATCTATAAATACCATTCACATTCCTCCTTAGGTCTCTCCTACTCTCCAAAGTTTTCAAGTGGGTTAAAATACTTTTTTCAGACTAAAAAAAAAAAAAAAAAACAAACGTCATTGTGGAGCAAGGACATTAGACAGGTTTTTCACTGTGATGATTTACAGGGTTTAATACCAATAGTTAGCAAAATAAGTGTACATGTGCCACTTGCTGTTCTCTTAGTACAAGATTTTTTTTTGAAGAGTTATTAACTAGGATTATCAGAGGCTTTTATTTAGACAGCAAGGTTCATGGTTTTAAAGCAAATCAATTGACATAAGCTTTTACAGTTATCTATAATTTATGTTAGTGAATAAGCACTAGTTTATTTACATTGTCTAATACCATATAAGTAGTTGAAGCTGGAAGGCAAGTTTAGACATTTCAAGTCAAACAGCAAGCTACTCCCTAAGATGGTATCTTTTTGAGATACCATAAGAGGTAGACTTAAGTGCACAGGTTATTTTCAACATACCTCTTGTTCACACAGTTAGAACACTCAAAAGAAAGCTTTTCTGCTTAACCTCTGAAAAAAAACACATGCTGTGAGCAGAAGCGTATTCTCTGATACCAACAGTCTAAAGAATTTTGCAGTGAGATATTCCCAAATACAGTTTATTCTAAACAATTCAACTGTTCAAACAATTAAGACAAACACACCACAACTCAGTTGAAATGCAACAAAGAGTACGTAACAGTAGTAAGTAGTAAAAATAAACAAGCAAAACCATTTTCCCTCTCATGCACAGTGAGGCAGGAGTTAGCATAGTATAGCTGGTAAGAGATAACTATTTAAAGCCATGAGTAACTCAACCATGAAAGCGAGCCCTCGACTGTATCAACCCTAAGCAAGCTGATGGCAGCCAACTCTGCTTCTAGTTGGAAAGAGTGTTTTAAGTCCAACAAGTATTGCGTTGCTCTCAAGAATCACAGAGAAAATCTCATTTATTCAAGAGGGACATAGTAAAGAAGTGCAAGAAAGGCAAAAGATAACCCAAAGAAACCTAAAGCAATACATACACCCTAGACTGACCCGAACATAAGAACTGTGCCAGTCCAGCCTGGAGTACACAATTTGGAGGCTGCACTCATTCAACTCCTGTGCAGTGAAGCACCAGCAGTGCCAGAGTACACTCAGATGCAAAAAAAATACTTGCAATTTTAAGATCCTGATGTTGTAGACACCTCATGCATATTTTCATACTGCCTTACTAACAAATTGCAACAATCTCTTCTTAGAGCAAAGAGACCATTTTGTAATCTCGGATGCATTTGCTGGTGTTATGCAACACGCCAGCTCAAAATCCACGGGTGGCTTACGGTTAGCAGCAGGCAATCCGAGCTGCAGCAGCATCTGACTGACACAACCAAATTGTTACTGGTGCTCTACGCTTGAATACAGGCTGGGAATTTCTAAAAAATAAATAAAAACAGACAGACTTTTGCATTTCCTATCTCCTTTCCTACACCCTTATGCTTTTCAGTCCTTGAAAAGCAGTTTCGAGCTGACATCTCAAAAGCAACTGTGTTGACCTACTTGCAAATATACCACCCTGGGACAAACAGGGCATAGCTTTTCCTACTATGTGTAAACAAAACAGAAAATAAACTTACAGAACAGGTTAATATTTTGTAGAATAGTTAATGTGTTAATGTTCAACGGAAAGCTGAAGTCTGGCCAACTAATCACATGTTTCATGTGCATTAGCGTACATTTATTTATTGCTATTAACTTGCACCTGCAGAGAGAGGAAGAAAGAGAATATTCCTTCCTTTGATCCTGAAGGTCACAAGGTGACTGAAATCCCAGCTTAATGAAGACTCTGGTGAGTTTGCAAGTGTCACAGCTTCTATCAGCCCTTTCAAAACGCAGCACTGGAAAGCACAGCAAAGAAGATTGAAGTAATACCACCCAGGCTTCATAGACTATGTCAACTTAATTAGAATGGTATTTTGGCAGCACCCAAAGATTACATATCGAAGGCTGGGTAGCAGGCCAAATACTTGACTTGACTATAATATTTTGCCAAGCCACCTACATTAAGAGCTACTTCTCTGTTTTTTCAGGGTGCCATAAAGGAAATATGTTGTTTCAGGCATTATAAGACTTAAAAGAGGCATGAAACAGCGAATGTCACCACCACTGAAGGTTAACTAGATATGCGTTAAACGAGAAACATCCCTAGGTAACCTTCAGACTACAGAGCCACTGAAGGGGAACGTTTGTTCTCAAAGGGTGTAGGCTCCAGATGTAGCCAAGGTTCCTTGCCTACCTACTGATGTATTTTAACCCACAAAATGCCTGTTCTCCAAGCCTGGAACCCACACGCAGGTACCATCTGCATTCTCCCACCCTCGAGGTTGTCCAACTGGTACTGGCAGTGGCAGAACGGAGGGAGAAGACAGCACGTAAGCATCCCCACACACAACATCATTTTACAGACTTGCAGTACATTGTCCACAGAAACAAAGCAACACCCAAGGCTACACACAGAGCTGCCTATTACCCTGTTATAGGACATGAAGGAAGTCACATACCCTGTGTGGTGGCACGTATACAAGGCACAGGGGAAATGCACATCCTTGTACTGTCACACCAGTCTGTGAGGACAAACAGGCACTCCTCACATGCAGCTCATCTCACCCCATGGCAGCTACCTAGAAAAGGTAAGAGAAAGCTGGGGTTTGGACTAGATGATCTCAAGAGGCCCCTTCCAACCTACTTGATGCAGCAAAGTGCACCACTGGAGCACCTGCTTCTCTTTTCTGACTACAAAGGGAATTTAGAAAACTGGCTCAGATGTAGACATCCAGGATCCAGAGGCACAAAACCAGCCTGAGGAATCCCTCCCTAGTATACAGCACCATAACCTCAAATGCTCAGCACCTCTGGACAAGACTGACAACTATACCAGACCAGTCCCATGGTTATCTCCAGACTCTCAGTCTCTGTACTGCAAAGTCCATCTTGACAAAGCTTCAGCTTCTCCCAGCAACATTTAATTTCACTGTGTGCATGTACATATACATATATTATACACACACACTTGTATACATACATGAACTCAATAAGCAAATTAAGAGCTTCCTTAGCAGCAGTGCAGAAAGCAAAACAGAACTCCTTCAGCCAACATGGCAGAACTCAGCATTGTAAATGCTCCACCTCTACAAAAAAAAAGAAAATATACATATATATATAGCTCAGTTCTCTTTCCTGAATTTCCTTTGCTGTTTGAGGCAGAGACTTTGTTCAAACTTTGCTCTTCCAAAAAGGTCTCCTCTTCCCAAAATACACTGCAGTGTAATAAAATATTTGTAAAAAAAAAAAAAAAGCAGCAGATAAGCTATCTTGCAAAAGCCTCTCTGAATATCAGAAATTTGAAATTTCCAATTGCTACTGTTAATTGATGAAATAAAGATTCAAAAGTTCCTTTTTTGTTCCTTTTTATTTTGATCTATAAAAGCATTCACTCATCATTAATACAATCAATTTGACAGACGCACCAGAAAAGTCTTGATTTTCATTTCAGCCTCACTAATTAGCAGCAGTATTTTATTAAAACCCAGTTCTGCATGAAGAGATGGCTTCACACAACTGCCTGTTTTACATAAATACTCACCACAGGCTTTCATGCTACTTTCTGCATTTGTGTCATCTTCACCTAACACTCTGATGCTTACAGATCTCAGCAGTCCCTAGTTTGTAGTATTTTCCACCCCTCTTCCGTCAGGCAGCAGTACCACAGAATTTGCCACCAACATCTGATACTCTTTATGACGTTCTTTGTCTTGGGCAAGTTACACCATGGCTTGGGAACTCTCATATTTCTTTTCTTCACCGTTTTTGCCTACACATCTTTTCTAGTCCAATAAACCCATCAGTCAACAACCTAAAATAAGCAGCAGAGTTTTCATGAGGACTGTCTCATTTAACTAAATGAGAACCTCTTCATCATACAAAACCGAAAAGCTTCCTTCCAAAACACAAGACAGAAGCAGAAATTCGCTGAAGCTGGATGCCTCTCCAGAGCCAGGTTTGAGAAGGCTGCTCCACAGCAAAGAAGTGCTTTCCATGTCAGAGAAAGACAGCCTTGGTTCCCAGAGAAGCTCCCACCTGTAAACCTTCCCAGTGTAGTCCCTTGAACCACAGGCATACCCTCGTACTCTGTTCCTGCTGAACTGCAATAACACGTTGCCCAATACAGCAGCAGTCTGGTCAGACTCAGTGGGACTACTCAGAATGGTGAAGCAAGCAGCAGGAATAACATGGGTATAATTTTTCCCATGACAGCAGTAGCAGCACTGGCCAGAAAACTAGAAATCACTACCAACAAATGAAGAAAGAGAAATACCAAGCAAACCAAGGAACAACACACTTTAATTTCTCCCATGGTCTGGGGGATAGAAAGGCATGTCTGTTTTCTACCAGACTTCGATGACAGGTCCCTAAGAGTCTTCTGATACAGATCTCCGTCTAGCAGGTTAAGTCTCTTAAGGTTCAATGCTTCATGAGACAGATACATTTTAAATAGGAAAAAAAAGACCCTGGAAAGGGCAGAATCACTCCACCTTAGCACTGAGTCAGAACATAAACTATTCATTCCCTCTCTAAAGACAACGTGTAACAAGAAGGACTAGGCTCCAGCTCCCAGCACTTGAGCAGCACTGAAGTTTTCATTCTCTGGAAGGAAAGTACCACACATTTGCAAAGCAAATGATCAGGAAAGTTAAGAAATCGCCCCGTATAGTCAGACAAAATTAAGTAAATATGTGATTCCTACTTACTGGAAACCTTCTCCCTGGTATCCAGTGACAGGATGTGTGGGAATCGTTCAAAGCTCCATCAGTGGAGGTTCACACTAGATATTCAGATGTATTTCCTTTACCAAGAGGGTGGTCAAACATTGGAACAGGCTTCCTAGAGAGGTGGTTGATGCCCTAAGCCTGTCAGTGCTTAAGAGACTTTTGGACAGTGCCCTTAATAATATGCTTTCTTAAGAGACTTTTGGACAGTGCCCTTAATAATATGCTTTAACCTTTGGTCAACCCCGAAGTGGTCAGGCAGATGGACTAGATTATCGTTGCAGTCCCTTCCAACTGAAATATTCTATTCCAGTCACAGGAGAACACACCTGTATCCCAAAATGGCTTTATCTGAATGAATGCTCCAAAAGTGAAGTTCCGAACATTCTCTTCATTTTGTAATTATTTTTCTGATATATATATATATATATATATTTTAGCAAAAGGTCCACATGCACTGTAAGTCAGTTATTTCCAGTGCTGCCTCAATGCCTACTTCTAGAAAAGTCCCTCTCAGAACACACTCAGGTGCTCTCATACCATCAAATTTAAGGAGCTTATGGAAAAAAACAGTCAGCTGAGACACAGTAAATTACCCAACAACCCTATTCTGTTTCAAAGCAAGAGTAAAACCAGTCAGAGTCAACAGCAGTTTAGGAAAAGCAGTTTCATTTGACATTGAAATGGCCTGGGAAGTTCAAGGGGGTCAAATGCCAAGCTTGAGTACAAGGCTGACTACATTCCCATGCCCACTTTAGGAGCCGCCTGACCACCACTGCCATGGCAAGGTTCACAGCGCCCTGAATTTTATACAGGATTCCTACTTCTCAACCTGCAACCTCAGTGTCAGCACGTAGCTCTTGGGCAAACCACTACTTGCACCAACCACTGGTCATTGGCGTTGGTCAGCGAGGGACTGGTTAACAGTATGAATTTCAGAAGCCTGCAATTACAAAACAGATATGGGCAAGTACTCTGCTGGCAATTAGAGCTCCAGCTTTATTTTATTTATTCTAGCATAAGAGCAGATGTTGCAGTTATTTGAAGGTTTTCACAATCTTAATTGTTGACCTTAATTGTTGTTAATCTTTCCCATGAAGTGGAGACAGACAGACGCCACTCGTGTTTTGTGAAGAGGATAGTGTCCTGCGGGGTATGAGTAATAAAAGACAGTATTGTCTGCCTTCTCCCTCCTGTGTGAAATACAAGGGTATTGGGATTGGTCTGCAGCATGGAAGAAAAAGAACGAATTAATGACTCAGCTGTTTTATTTATTTTCTTGGAGGATACATCTGCTACAGGATTGCACTGTGACACTGAGATTTCTTTCCCCTCCCTGGGAGCGGGTGAAGGTTCCAAGTGCCAGCTAAGGAAGCGCCGTATTTAGACTTGATGACGCCTGAAACAGCTGATACATAAAGTGCCCTGTCCACCTCATTGAGCATCACTCAAGCTGTAGTATTAAGATGCAAAGTGTTGAGTTTCACAGGGCAATATTAGGTTTCATAAACAAGTTCTCAGACCGGACAAGAAAGCAGCATTTCATGACGTGCTTGGAACACAGCAAAAGACACATAAGGTCTTTTCCTTTGCTAGTGGGAGGCTTGCCTGAGATTTCTTGCTTAGGCGGGGATATTTTGTATTCATCTTTTTGCTGCAAAGCTTGGAGATGAGGTTTGCTAACCAAGAAGTACATTCCTCTGACTTTGTTCTGCCAAGTGTACTGGAAGATGTTAACTTGGTGTCCCAGTAACTTGAGAACAGGCAACGCAGAGGAGGGACACTGAAGTTCAGAAATGAAACACAGGATGTACTGATGCTGCAGCAGGCACTCCCTATAACCTAAGGCAAAAGACCCAGAAGTCAGGATAGTGAAGATCAGTTTCATGTTTACTGTTACCCTGAAACATTTCCCAGAGTGAAAATGGCCATCAGTCTGAACCCAAAGACTGGACTGGAATGGCATCTGCTATCAACTCTAATGGAAAATACAGTGAATCAAGTCTTTCCTTCCTCTTACCCTAGAACTCAACTTAGCTGCAAACACCTTGAGGGTTTCTTGACAGGAAGAAAACATAAGGAACTAAACCAAAAATAGCCTTAAGAGATGTTATATTTGCTCATTAAAAAATAAAAAAATTAGGAAAAAAAATCAATGTCAATCGGCAAAAGTTCACCAGGCACCATATAAATATATATATAAATATATATATATATATATATATATGTAAACATACTAAAAACACACTTGGCAACTGCTGATAGACGGCATTTTAAGAGCAGCATAAAGAGACTGTAATAAGTTGCTAGAATGGAAAGAATTCAGCCAAGATGTCTGAAGGGAAACATCAAACTGCCAAGCTGTTAATTGCCACATATACTCTGTCACACCTAAATTGATTTGGACATAGCATGAAAGATGGTAAGTCAGATCAGTTTTCAGAAGTAAGTGCAAGGTAAATTCAGGGAACTGAAAAATCAGGAAGTGACTTATTTGCCAAAAGAACCAGTTAAAACTAGATAGACATGGACAATAAATAAGATGGCATGAGGAAGAGTCGGTACAGCTTTTGCAGAAGTTATGACTCAAACCCACCCAAGGCTTATGATACTGTAAGGAAAAAGACACATTTGGATATTATCCTTAACCAGGGACTCCTAAAAGAACCTGAGCGGCTGTACTTTGCAGGAGTAGCTCCCGTCATAACAGCTAATTGAAGGATAAGAATTAAAGGCAGGAAAACACAGTGGTTTTTTTTTTTTTCCATACAGGGAGTCTCAAGAGTGACTGTAGTGACGATTCTTTTCAATATATCCATAAGCTCTCTGAAACGCAATGAAGAGTAAGACGACACAAAGTTTGCAGGCAGTATGACATGTTCAGTCTTTGGAGCTGGAGCTTCATGCAAAACACAGTGAAACGATGCCATGATCACGAGCAAATGGGCAACCAAAAGGGCAACACTGATTTCCACAAACTCAAGCCAATGCGCAAAAAGAAAAATAACCCTGCCTGTGTGTACCACTGAACTAAGTGTCAGAAATCTTAAGTCTTCCTTTGAAGTATCATCGTAGAAAAAAAAAGAAAAAATAAAAAGGCAGACGATGCTTCACAAGGAAATACAGTATTAAGAATTAAAGAACTGCTGCAAGCAAAGCAGAATCATGACAAGTCATTAAACCCAGAGCACACCCACTTCTTGAAAACTGTAGGCTGTTATGACACTAAAAGGGTAAAATAGAATTAGAAGGAGTATAGAGAAGAGGAATTCCTGAAGCAGAAACTAACAGACATTAATCTTTCATCATGGAGAAGAAGAGACACAGCTGAGGGACGGGAGGACAGGCATCTAGTCAGTTATGGAGGACACACAAAGTACCCAGAGAATGATTTAGGCCTCACAAAAGGAAAGGGTAGGCAAGAGATCTGCTGAAGTGGATGGGAAACATGAAAATTATTTCCATGGGGGAGCTGGGCCTATCAGTGTGTTAAAATACTAATTTAGCTTAAGCAATGGAGAAAGCTTGTCAAGGAATAGCAGCTATAGTGATGGAGATGTGCGCTCCAGAGCACTGCAGCACAGCTAGATATGAAGCAGCAGGGCCCAAAAGCAGAGGGAAACTCTTTGCAGACCTTCTACACAAGCAACCACTACCAATGGTACAGAGACACACAAAACTGTTCTGGGATGAGCCCACTATGGCTAGGCTCATCAAGAGGAACAGCCAAAACCATGCTCATCCTTAAACAGATTATAGGCCTTTTCTGCCCTAAAAGAGTACTGTACTAACTCCATTTTCAAACAGAGAAACCCAAAAAGGATTTTGAGGCCATCCAGCAGGCAGAGGTACCAGCAGAAAGCAGGCTTCTGAGCCATGAGCTCTGCATTAAAGACACTGCTATTCCCAGCGGCCAGCCCCAGGTCCCTCTGTTCCAGGTCACATCCCCCACTGGCGACAGCAGGACAGAGAGCTACTTGCCCCTCAGCTAGGCTCATTAACATAGCCTTTTGCGACAAATTACATTTGCCATTCAAATTAAAATCATTAGCTACTTTAAAGAAAAAATAATATTCCTGGCTGTGAATTGTGGGTGATAGATATTAACCTAATAGGGATGATGAAGGAGAGTTGGAGGGACAGCCACATCACAGAGGTCCAAAAGTGCAACTTCAGCATCACCACATTGCATCCTCCAGAAAACACTGCATCAATTTAACAGATTTGCACCTTGAACAATTTGGCACAGACCTAAAAGCTACAGTTGCTAGGCATCCTCCATGTAACATTTACTTTTAACAGCAAGTCCTGCAGGCTGCTGCACTATGCAGATGGTAGAATACATGTAGCTTGCAAGCTGACAAGCACATGCCTAAATGCTGGCTCTCTACAACACAAAACATGAACCACTTCACCAGGGTGCTTCTCCCACTATTTCCATGGGAATTTGATATGTCCAGGATGCAAGACATTTCAGCACTGAATAAGAAACGTGCCATTTTCATAATAGGCACCTAGGAGGTATCTTCTTTCGCGTTTCAGGCCAGGACAAGAACAAATCAAAATTTAATATTTTGAAGAACGTGAAGCTTCCTGCACAAATCGCAAAAATCATGACATAAGCCCAACATCATACTGAAAGCTGTTAAGAGACCACAGCTGAGCAAGGCCTTGAACACCTCTCATCAGCTTCTTATTTTGAATAAAACAAAAAACTACTTTCCAAATAGCATTAGAGTCACAACACCAAAAAGATTCTGTTTTTTTCATGTTCTCAAAATAGCATGCTAGAAAGCAGACTACAAAAATAGAAATTTTAGGTGCATTTAGCTTTCATCTCAAGCATCAGCACAAGCCTATCCAATCCAGCATTTCCATGAGGCTCTGTAAAGCATTCTCTCATCCACAAACCTGTGCTGATGAGCAGCAAAGAACTGGGACCAAATGCAGCTCATCACCCAAGAGCCCTTCAAGACCAGAAGATTCAGATACTGGAGCATGCTCATTCCTTCCCCACCCCCCCAGATGCCTTGTGCATGGAGAAACTGAGATCCCCCTAATTCATTTCACTGAAATCCACACAATCTAATAGAAGGTGGCAGCAAGCAGCATCACCAAAAATAAAACCATCAGAGAGAAACTACTGACGGGTAAAGTAATGGTTTTTTTCTGATGCTTAAACTTGCAAGTTATTTTCACTATACTTACTGACATAGGAAAGCGAGCAGCAGCACATTTCGGGAGCAATGCTACCTTCTCCTCCATGGGCAGTAGGCAAACCAGGGGAAAAGTGATCATCTTCAAACCACCCCCTCTGCTCCCTGGCTGTCCAGATTCACCCTCACTGCCCTTCCACAGGGCAGGGAGGAGTTTGCTCACTGCGGGGGAAGGCACCACACAGCAACTCTTGTCTCTCATTCCCTGCCTTCTAGGAATTTCCTAAGTGACTACTGGAGGATTAGGAGCTCTACGTAATGCTATTAAACACTGCAATATCAAAATCCGCACTATAGCACACAAAGTCCGCCTTAGGAGGATGACTTTTTAATTTTTTTTTTTTTTTTAATATCTGGAAAAGCACGTAAGGAACACAGTGAGAGAGCAGCATCAAAACTGGCAACTCTGCAAGCAAAACAGTCAGGTTTACTTGCACACTGCAGCCTGCCTGCTACTTCAGATTACTGACTGCAGAGCAAGAAGTTATTCTCTCCCTAATTGGGTCCCAGTCTAAAATAGTCCCGTTATTTTTAGTATAGTACTTAAGTATCTGAACTGTGCCCTGTACTGCCAAAGCTGGCATGCATCCCTGGCCATACCAGGAATTACGATATTAAACAAGAGCACACATGCCACATATCCAGGCCGACTTTCGTTCTTCTGCGTTGTCTTTAGTGGGTGACTTTAAAGACTTTAAACACTAACAGCTGGCCAAAAATGGCACAGGCTTATATGTTAATTCTGCATTTAAAGCCTCTCTACCAGCTACTGTGCAACAGGAGAAAACCCAGCAAGGAAAGAGCAAGGGTTGCAATACTACCGATTAGCTAAAGAGACAGTGAGTTTGCTCTTAGCAGGGTAGGGCATGGATAGAAGATAACGATGACATTATTTCACCTCCGTTTTGCTTGCTATGAGTCCGCATAGGTTCTGGGGCACCAGAGGAGAGAAGAAATTCAAAATGCATCCTGTTACTCATCCCTCTTCTATCCCCTTCCACACTGCACGTACACTATGGATAAATTTAAACTAGTCAAGAAACAAAAGGCCTGTGTTAAATATGTTTACACACACAGAAGGAGGATTATGTAAGCTCTGTCTAACAAACAATATGCTTCTTCTGCAGAAGAAATGAGAGATGATCAAAGAAAGACTTTTGCACGTTTCCAAGTCAGTCTTCCCACCTTCCATCAAAGGGGTGACATCTGTCCTGCAGCATGCTAATTCTGGAGCACCGAGAGCAGAACAAAATCTGAAATAGCCACAGGCTGCTCCAACAATGTCGACCTGCCTCCGTGAGCTTACTGCCGCTTACCTTGCACCTTCATCATAAGCTCATTTTTGTTAGACCCAGAAGAACAAGTTCCCTTGAGGAATTTATTCTGCCCTTTTATCAAGTACTTTGCAGAAGGGATGTCAACTCTATGACAGAGCTTTCAAGACAAGATCCTAACCTGAAAGACAGCTGCGAGCCAACAAAAATTTGCTACCACTAAACCATCTGTTCTTGAAACTGTATGTGCCTTTTCAGAAGAATTCTTACTTTGTGAACAGTATTAGCATTGTTCACTGTCTCTGCTCTCTGAACATCCCCTTATCCAACATGTTTCTAGACCTGGTGGTGAAACAGGACCAAACCTCCAGTTTATCATATGATAATCTAGCCATTTTGGGTTCAGCAGTGTTTTCCAATACTTTCTATTTTGAGCTATTTTAGCTTCAGACAGCAGCAGAAGCACCATATATAAAACCTGACATGGCTTCTGAATTATAGTTGAGCTGATCAACTAAATGATGTTCTCCAACCCAAGTCTGACAGACCCAGCTGAGGTAAAGATTCAGCCTTTTGGCATTTGCCCACTAACTGTTTCAACAGGTTGATTCTGGATGAAAGAACTTGCCTTTGTATTTGAAGAGAGCTTTCTCTGCCACTGACTGTTCTCTCTCATCTCCAGTTTTTAACTGGCTTCCAGTTAATCCTCAGATCAAACATGTTTAAGTTTTGCTGTTGCCCATATATGACCAAAAGCAAGCAACAGTTAGTTCTTCTCCCCTTGGTAGCTGAAGAGGTCAAGCCAAGTCCATTCATCTGCACTCCTCTAAAAGCAATAGCCTGAAAACAATTATTGCAATACCAAAATAAGTGAAGGTGAAGCAAGAGGCATAAAAAAATTAAAAAATTATTCTATAATTCCACAGCAATAAAATAATCATTAAGGGAAAGCTCAGTCCACTCATCACTTTCTGAAGAAAGCTACAGGTAACAAGGTCAAAACAAAACAAAAAAGAAAATAGAAAGCACAGATCAGACACTAATTAGATGAACCAGATTTCTCTCAGATTAGCTGGATTTCTTTATATTTGGTCATGAACATGTTGAGCAGTTCAGGTTTTTCTTCATGCTTCAAGCCATTAGCAGTGATTTTTGAGAGTTCATAGAGGACTGAAAGGGTAATAGAGACTGGAGAATGGTAAACAGTGATATCTTAAAGAGATGGGAGGGAAAAGGAGTGGAAAGAACCTGAAGAATGGTAGCTGCTGCTTATTTGCATATGGATTGCCATTAAACCCATGTGCTAGCACCAAGAAGAAAATAAGAGATCTAACTCAACAAAAACTGATTGTTCATGGATAAACCAGGTCAAACCAACTCAACTTCCTACTATGGCAGAATAAGAAAAATATATTTTAGGAACAGCAAAGCAGTAGACATTGCATCTTGATAGTAGCAAAACCTTGTCAAAAGATTCAAACTGCATTCTAAAGAAAAATAAGAAAACTTTGTCAGTTATCAATGTGGTCATCTTATGGCAGATTGGAAAGTGACTGGATAACTGCATTTACCAGTTGCTTGGAATTGAAAAAAACTGAAATAGTGACAAAATAGCCTGACACACTGAACAACCTCTGCAGAAATCTGTCCTGGTCCCATGCTATTCTAATACTGATGATCTAGATAATGAAGGAGATAATTACACTTGTTAAACTTGAGGAAGCTGCTACAGTAAAGCTGCCACCTTGCTGGAAGACCAAATTCAAAGCAACTTTTAGAAACTGGAAAATTCTTGGTTGAGAAACAAGCAAATGCCATACAGGAACAAACAGAGGAACATACGTGAGAATCGTGGAGCAACGGTTCTGTTCTACTTGTGACTGATCAAGCTTCCAGCACGATGTTGTATCCAGTCTTCAGCAAATTTCAGAAAAGATCAGCTGGAAAGAATCCAACCAAAAGCAACAGGATCGTCACAGAATTAGAAAAACATGACATCTGGGAGGAAAAAAAGAAAAAACAGAATGAACTGGAGCTCAGCCAAAATAAGAGAAAGTAAGGGTAATGACGATATCTTTTCAACTATATGAAACCCTGCTGCAAATAAAAGAGGGAAGGGTGTTCTCCATGCCCTCAATTTTCAGAAGCAGCAGCAGAAAGGTTTAAAAAGCAACAAAAAAGATGTAGGAAAACATTACTGGGTGGAGTGACAGGAAGGGTGTGGTGTGAGGGCACTGGGGAAAGAGAAAAGAAAAACACCAAGTCAAAATTGCTAAAAGGAAAAAAAACAATGAGTCAACAGACAGACTGTCTGGGGAGCACACAGAGTTTCCCCATCAGTGTCACCAAATTGCCATCAAAAAAACACAACTATGAACCAACTTTTCATTGACTAGTTGACCTCTCTGAAGTCTCCTCTCCAGATCTAAGAGTGTGTTACAAGAAAAATAAGCTTAACATGGATGTGTTGTCTCCTCTCCTATAAAGACATTACCCAAAGTGAGAATACCAATGAGCTGCACGCCAGCTGTAACCTTCACAGCCAAAACGTCTTCAAAAAAACAACAAAACACATGCAACCACCAAACCAAAAAAACAACCCACTGCAAACCTTACATGTTAAAATATCTCTTTTAAAAGTCTAACGTATGCACTTGCCTTTGTTGACAGAAGGATCCAACTACATCCTAATGCTACAAACAAAGCAGAACCTGACAGAGAGGTATGTGGCAAACACCCTGTGGAGATCAGCGCTGAGAATTTTGCTCTCAAGTCTCACTCTGGAAGACAAACAGCAGAAACACCACTTTGATTCTAGGATCTTGAATATCATGAGCTGTAGATCTTAAGATCTCACTGGCTGTCAGGTTTTTGGAGGGTACAAGAAGAGGAGAAATTTCTTCTTCCAGACGGGTGTAGAAGAGAATCATCTACACGTGGTTACCCCAGCACAACTGACGAAAGTCAGTGCTGCAAGGTCCAACTCCATCATTCTACAGCTTAATGTTAACACTTACTCAGTAGCAAGCACCTCTGGCGGTTTGGAGCGAAAAAAATATATATTAAAGAAAAAAAAAAACACACACACCCTACCACACCAAACCTCAATTCCCCCCCCCTTTTTTTTTTTAGCTCATGGATTGTGAACATTGAGCTGTACCCACCAGCATATTCCAAACTGCATTTGCATTTGTTCTCACTATGTAAAACCTCTGGGAGTATTTACAGGAAACAAACTCTCATTAGCCATAACTGCACGCGTTATCATCTTATTCAGCCAGTCTGCTCTCTCCAGTTCCCCTCCCCACACACCACAGCCTGGCCTCTACCATTTGCATCAATGAAAGTAGCTAGGGACAGGCATTTCACAAATCTCCCACATCCACTACTCCTGGGTACAAGACTTATTTTAGCCTTTAACCACGCAACTGGAAGATATTTAAGCATGCCACAGAGGCTTAAGGGAGGCTTAGGAATTGCATTTGCTTTATATTGTACACTGTCAAAGAGACAGCCATTTGTCATCTTTTCTTGAGTAACCAAGAGTAAGATACTGATGCCGAGATAAACATCTAACTCTAGTTCATACAGTTTTCCTTAAATCTGATTAGATCTATCCCCCTCCCACCTTGTTTTAAGAAGCAGGAATTATATTTAAGTATCACAGCAACAGTGAGGAGGATCTAAGAGTTAAGATCAGGTTTCTACGCACAGGAGGGGCCTACTGCGGATTTACGGGATTAGCACCAGTGCCCTTCTCTCGCTATCAGAAACCACTGTCTGCTCCCCACTTTGCATCTTTACAGCTGCAGATACTGAAATCTTGGAGTACAAGACTGACAGCCAGCAGAGGCAAAGCACTAGTCACTTCTAAAGACTGTCAAGGCTGAAAAAGGATAAGGAAGGGAAAATATTTAAAAAAAAAAGTGTAGACTTTTTAAATCAAGATAGTTGAGCAGGCATTGCCATTTCATGGAGATCATAATGTGCCACCATTTGCATTCAGAGCTGTAGCGGTTTTGCGCTTGCACCTCACCATGTGGTAAACCCTGGAATCCCCAGCTGTCCAAATGGCCACCAGACCACAGGACATGGCAAATAAACATCTACTCAAAAGTGACACTTGTGGTTTAGACCAGGACTGAAGTCAGGCCAAGTTTTGGATGTGAATTAGCTACCTGTATCACAAGTGGGATGTTCACTATGCATTGTGGTATAAATACTCTGTTCTCTCCTGATTTTTTTTTTTCGTCTTCCTGACACTTCCTCCACATTTGAAGAGACAGTCATCATCCCTGAGAGTTCAATTTCCAGGACCTGGGACACAGTAGTGAACAAAGAGCAATACAGCCATCACATGGGCAAAACAACTTTGCCCAGAAACCGCAGGCTCTTCCCACACAGATGCTCAATAGCAGTTCCAAGGAAGTGTTAGCATTACTCCAAAAAGATAATCGTATCAGTAATTTTCAGAGCCATGATCTAGCTATGCTGTGAGCTAAGACACTCCCCCACCCAACACATCACCTTCACCTCAGGCAGGGGGAGCTGCCTTCTTTGCCTTTTCTCTCCATTACACCAGAAATACCTACATGACTATGGACACCAATCTGACTCCTCTCACATTGCTGAAGTGAGTGCATTGGGGAAAAAAAAAAAATCAATTAAGAAATTGAAAGTTGTGTCAATATTGGCCTTCTTTGTGCCTTCTCTTCTAGGCTTTCACCACATCTCTCAAACTATCTCTTTTAAAGCAGCTTTCCCTCTCCCCTTCCCTTCCACTGCTACAAAACACATAGATGAGCAGAGACATCACTTAGAAAATGTCAATCAGATCTTCAAAAACAGCCTCGAATGACTTCTAATCTTTATTTTACAGTAAGTATCACAAAAACAACAAACCACACACAACCATTTTTAGTTGGTGTTCATTTACATCCAAAATTCAGGGTGATTTTAAACTTAGTTAAATTTTAGGTCTTTAGTTTGTATTCAGTTTTTCTTCCCTAACAATGTGATGGCTTAGTCCCTTCTTACAGGATGCAGAAGGGCAGGGAGACTTTGCAGGGCTCCCTGGTGGCAGATGACATTGTAATTCAAAGCTTTATTGGTTACATCAGTTTTAGGATATAGGTGCTTTGGCCTACTATGTTTTGATTTATACAAATCCTGTTATTTCTTCATTAAGCAGACATCTTTAGGGATATTACAGCCATGCTGCAAAATCATCTTCATTGATTAAAAAAAAAAAAAAATTGCAATCCAGGCTGCACTAAGGCCACAAGGTTGTAAACGGCCTCTTCTAATAAAAGTGGCAGAAAGTCACTAAGATTCATTTAAGCTACCTAGAGTATTCGGCTAATTTTAAACTGCTAATTGATTTCAGATGCAGCATCTCCAGTGAAAGTCACTTTTGAAACAGTCCTTTCAGCCCACTGATTTTTCTAGGGACCTCACCCAATATGGCTAGGGTGACAGGTAGCACGAGATATCCCATTACAGCAGCACTTCTAAAAGATCCCAGACAATGGTAGGAAGACACAACCTGAAGCTCTTTCCTCCAAGCCCCTCAGCTCCACACATGGCCACAACCCTGAAAAGCTTCCACGGTGTCACTGTGCCCAACATCCCCAGGTCCAGCTTGGAACTACAGCTCCCATTGCACGCTCCGACACAAACCAGCCCTGCACACATCACGGTGTTGAAAGGCTTCGTTGTAAGGTCACAGGGACACCAACAAAGTGTTTAATGTGTGCGAGATGCAGCATGGAAACCCTGGGTGTTTTTAAGGATGTGCAGAGGAGATATGTTCCACTCAGGCACCATAGAGGGTCTGTATAATATAGTAAATATGTTCAGAGTACATACTGTGCTCACTAAATCAGTAAGTTTCAACTGGAACCATGCTGATGATGCCCTAATCCTGACCTGCAGAAGGATGCTTGTCACCCTGACCATGAGAAGCAACACATTCTTCCTTTCACCTTTTCCCTCATCTTCCCACACCATGTAAACAGTCAGATTTATCTACAGATTAATTGTAAGGCCTATACCAAACTCCAGCATACCACTGAACTACTTCAGTGCTCAAAGATCCTTCATGAGCAAGTCATCAATATCCCAGAGATATTCCAGAAACTTTCTACCACCAACACAGTCTCTACCACAAAATCCTGCTTTAACTCACAGCATCAGCACAGCACAGTCACACAGTGCAAAGAACAAGGGGCAAACTGCTCTTACTGTTATATCATCTCCCTCTTGGTACATTTGAGATGGTTTCTCTTCTACTTTACCACACTGGTGCTCACCAACAACTCCAGCTCCCGGTATTTAGTCACCACTAGGGATTTCTGGTAGTTGTCAGAGCCTTGAGATGTGCTTGCTCCACCCAACCCCAAGAGAGAAATGCAGTATTTGGATAGTCAGGGAGACAGCATGGCCACAGCACTGCTGGAAGCAGATGATGATACTGCTGTAGAAGGAGCTGCAGGGAGGCAGCCCTGGCCACAGGACAGGATGGGGAACAGAAAGTCATTTTGGGAACATCTCCTTCTGCATAGCAAGCCAGGATTTAGAAAAGTTCACAAGCTCCTCACACAAAGCACATGCTTCCTTGCTTGGTTTCACAGAGTTACGATTGCAGAGTTAGAGAATACCGATAGGAAGGGGGGAGCTAAGACCAGCTACTGGATGAAAGCATCATTTCCCACACAGTGCAATGATTCATGGTTCAACCATAGGTTTGGGAAAAAATTCACTCTGACTACGCAGCTTGAATGTAGATCCACCACACTCAACAGATCAGCTTCAGACAAGCCACAGTTATGCTCAATAAAAAAGCTTCAGTCCTCACACACTTAAAAAAATAGATAAAATGGGAAAAAAAAAAAAGTTGTCCCATAGATGCTTCTCTGGCTGGATGAGTCTTCTCTGAATCACTGCCAAAGTCAGTACAGATATGACATGGCTGAAGTCAAGCATACAAGTTGGCCAGCTATCCTGAAAAAAGGAAGAAACTTGACATTTGTATGCAACTACGTTGTATAAATGGGCATGTAGCATGCCCATAAAATTACTTCTCATTCATTACTTCCTTCATCTCAACAGCCCAAAAACCTAATACAACTATGCAAAGCGATTGAAGTATTATTAGTAGCATTTGTTATAAAACCTGAACATCATTCAGCAGCTGGTATAGAGTGTTCAAAGTAAAACACATAGCATGGGGAAAACATTTAATACATCTTGTCTTTTGCAAAGGTATTTGGAGTGTGACAAACTGTTTCTAAATGGAGGCAGACCCCTGTAACAAAGGCTCAGACTAGATCTCTTCCTCAGTCCATCTCAGAGTTCACATACAATGGAGTTGGTACCCAGCGAGAAAGACTGAGCTAGTCAATCAGCTCAAACTTTTTTTGTATTACAATTATGGAAAAAGCCAACCAGAAATGTTTCTGAAGAGAAACGCCAGTCACTCCTGTGCAATCCAGAACCCAAGAACCCAAACTCCAGGTCTTCCCAAACTCCGCTTGGTAAAACAAAAGGAAAGATGTGATATGTCACCTTGCTCCCAAAATGATACCACTTCTATCACAGGCAAGAATAATAACCAAAATTACTAAATTACTAAAGAACTTATTTTGGTTTTCAGTTTGCAGGGTAGTTTTTTGTTGTTTTGTTTGGGGTTTTGTTGTTGTTGTTTGTGTTGTTTGGTTTGGGGTGTGTTGGTTTTTTGGTGGTGTTTTGGTTGGTTGGTTTTGGGGTTTGTTGTTTGGTTGGTTATTTTTTTTCAGACAAAAGGCTACTGTCTTTAGCAAGGGTGAAAAATTTGCAGCTCTATCCAAGGCATCCCCTCAAGAGTCATAGGAGTTTATAGGCAAGTTCTGCCCAACAGCCTCCAAGACCATTTCCTACTAGACATAAGAACAGACACCTCTAGTGCCTCCATTTGGCTATAGAAACCATTCTTAGTCAGAGCAGAGCAGCTGAACCAGCTCACAGGCAGTTCTGGGATCATGAGACTGGGAACTGTCAAGACCTTCCAGGAAAAAAAACATTTCAGCCCATAACTGGTCTGAAACAAGTACGTTTTACCCCAACATTTCAGGGCAAGTCAACCAAACCTCCAGTGTTCCTCACTGCACTGTCGTAAGTATGAATAGCTATTACGCTCGATATTTCTCATAGTATGAATAATGATGGATTTGTTACCAGTTACTTCCTCAGTTGCTCTTGTTTCTGATGATCATATAATACAATACAGCTACACATACTTTATATAATCTTTTGAAGCAGTAAAGGTGCTATTTTTATCTTTTTTTTAAATGTACAAGAGCAATACTAACATTTTTGTTATGGTTGAGTTGCTCAATAAAAAACCCCACCTAGCACTGACACATTTCTTGCTCATTTTAAGAACACAACCCAGCAACACGTCTGTTTAAAAAAAAAAATACTAAAAAATGACATGAATAAAGACATCATCACTTAGATTCACATTTCAGGGCAACATAAGGATTAGATGCAAGGTTAACAGCAGTTCTTTCCCCTAAACCCTCCCTTCAACAGGTAAACCTTGCAAATACAGGCAGGTTCTGGAGACATTCTGCAAAGACAGGTCTAGTCTTTAGCTTGTTTGCTTGAGTAGCTCCTTAATGTTTCTTTGAACTCAGAGAAAAAACCTCTGTTAAGACTTCAGAAAAATCATTAGGCTTCCCTGGCCAAGCTGACCCAGCAGTTTGCTACTACCAAAAGGAGAGGGGACCCATTCTTCTTGTGCCCATTTCTTTCCCTTCCTTTACCTGGAAGGGCATCTCATCTCAACTATGCCACCACATGCTTCCAAGACCTGGTCCCATCCTCTAATCCAGAAGAAAACCAATCCCAGAAAAAACAAATACACAGGACACCTTTCTACTTGGTTAGAGTCAGCCACGAACATGTGTAGCAAATGACCAAAGTGGCCCAAGGAAAGAGACCAAAACACTCTTACGAAAACAACATCATATTTCAGCAGCAGTGAGCTCTTACCTTAGAGCTTAGTTTAGCTCTTAGCACATCTTCTGAGAAATTAAGAACTATCCTCCAGGCAAAAAGCTTCTCCACCTATTCACATAGCAAATTTTTCACAACAGAAATTTGTATTTCAGCACACTACGAAAGGAAAAAGTGGTTTGTATCACTTATGGTTGCACACTTGCTCTCTCCCTGAAACTCTACCAAGAGCTGCCAAATTGACCTGATAGGCTACTTCAAGTCACCTACACAAATGTCACTTTAGCTCATCTGATTTTTAAATGAGATAGACGAGGGGAACAAACCTTATAAGGAAGAGTTGGACATGAAGGTCCCCAAAAGTTCTCAGGGACAAATACAAGAAAAACTACACATCAGGCTGTTACAGCGCAGGACTCCTTCATTCACTTTGCTTTTCAAAATCGCCTGTTTCCCAAACACCCACAAGAACTTCTCCCACTGATGGGTAGAGGACTTGAACAAGTAAACCAGGATAAATTACACACTTCACAAAATTAGCTCAGGTTAAGACTAGCAAAGCATATTGCATTGTCATTCTCCTACCCAAGACTGTATAAGCAGGACTGTTTTCCAAAGGACACTGGGAGAAAACAGGGGGAGGGGGAAGTCACGGGACCACAACTCAACCAAGTGTTGCAAGCATCATCACACACCTGAAGTCATCCTGTCATGCACAGCATCACTTGCAACATTCTTTGCAATGTTCCTCTGACTTTCCATGTGTTAACAATGCAACCCACCTTTGCTAGCAAGGAACTCCACAGAGATTTTTCCTGACCTTTTTAGCATTAGCTCTAGAACACAAAAAAGAGCATGTTAAATGCAAAACAAGCTTGAGCATAAGTCAGAGATGCCAGCAACCCAAACAGCATTTGCTCTGCACTCCCACAGCTCACGTTGTAGCCCCCTTGCTTAGTTCTCCTGAAGCCTTTTAGAAAAACACCCCAATGCCTCTTCTGTAACCTTTCAAATGTTAAATGTCATGACTATGTGTAATGCTATAATAGCCTACCAGTAACGAACATCAAAAGCTATCCATTCTTGAAAATCATGTATAATCTGTGACATCCTATTTTCATCATTTCTAGAGCACAATAACGGGCTATTTTGATTGCTTTCGCCTCAGAGAGCCCTCATTAGGAATCACCATTTAAAAACAAAAAACAAAGGTAGGTACCCAGCAGCCAAGGAGGAAAAACAAAACATAAAAAGAGAGGAAAAAAAAGAAACTTTCAGTCTCAACTTTTTGGACTTCTAGGTTCCTGGAATTAAAAATTTCATCACAGCAGAAAACAAAACAAACAAAATAGAGATTTAAAAGTTGGTGAGCTGTTTCATAATGTGTTAAAAATGCATGCATTTCTGTGTCTAGATTATAGACACTGATAGCAAATCTGCCTCTAGCATAAGATTTAGCAGCAAGTAGTATTTTGTCCTCACAATGGCGCTGCACTGATACCTTTCTCTTGGAAATTTTGTGTACTATACTCCTTGCTGTGACCAAGTAACTGGAACATCACAGTTTGAGCTGGACAGGAAAAACAAAAGCAACCTGACCCACCAAGAAAGTGTCTGCCAGCGCTCAAGCCATTGTTCTGCAAAATATCAAGGCTTGAATTCTGACAATCGCCTGACATCTCGGGTGATGTCAGCATGAGCAGCTATTAGCATGAAGAATGATCACCCACAAGACTCTAATTCGGCAAGAATCAATACCCTTGTAATACATATTTCTCCCTTAACATTCTCCTAAATGGACTTTAATACATTCGAGCCAAAAGGGAAAACAGGCCTTCTAGGAAAGGCTTTGGCACAAGACAAAAATATTGCAAGCTTCTGAATTTTTAGCTTTTCCAGTTCCTTGAAGTTTAATTCTACACTTGTGCTTTGGTATAATAAAAGCTCCTCATTCCTTCTCAAGGATGCTTAGAGCTCTAACAGTACACTACGAAGACCAACCTACAGATTTTACTTTTCCCCTAGGCCTTTGCACCCCCCATCCCAATTCCCATTTAAGACGAGAGAATGTTCTATCTGAATCTGTACCTAGTAGTCTGACAGAGATGAACATCACTGGAAAGAAGGAAAGAGAAAGGGGAGGAAAAAAAAACACACTTCCCCCTTTTTCCCCATTTTTATTTCAGCTCTTGAAAGCCTCTGGTCTGATCCTTTCTAATATCTAACTACTTTGTCCCACTGTCTTCCATTAAAACAAAGGCCTGGAAAATTTTTCTAAGAGTATGTCCTTTTCTAAAGGATTTAAATTCCCAATGCCAGTGAGTTTTGAAATCTAAAGCACCCTAAAAACACATGAAGCATGCACAGAGCCCAGCTGCAACTCCCTGACCAAGAATATGTTTAAGTGCCAAACTGTTCTGTAATGGGAGCATCTGCAGTGAAAGAGATTTGGGTGACATTTCAAGGATTCCCTTCCCCATCGTCTCAAAACAAAAATTAGCATCTGAAGATGACCTAGAAATAAAGTTAATTGAAGATAAAAAAGAGTTTCAGAAAACTTAGGCCTGTAGTACAAACCAACAGGAGTTAGAGTAGAGCAGCAGCCACTTGATCAAGTCATCAGAATGGCAGAATTCAAATCCCAGGCATTGAAAGAAGTTTCCAAGCGTTCATCAAGTGCTAATCTCCACCATGAAAAGAGTCTACGGACTTAGAGATTCTCTCTGCTTATTGATTTTCTCACCAGGGATGCATAATGAAAGAATGATACTGGTGTCATGGAGTATTATCCACCCTTACTTATGCGCAGCCTTCAGCGGCCACAAGCTCGGCTTCACGGCGGCTGCTCAGTTTCTCCGATTTCCCTGTTGACACAAATTCTGCAGCAGTAAGCGAGAAGGGAGCGCAAGGACCGCGCTCTGAACTTTTACTTTGTGAACAAATGTAGAAATCCCCACCACTGCTCAGCAGCAGAGTTCCTTCCCACCAAGGCCATAGGTTTATTCCAACGGGATGGCATGGCATTTCCTCTACAGTTTGCCTGCCAGGAAAGTAATTTCCTATTTTTGTCCTGTTGAGAACTAGCAGAAGCTGGCATTGATGGAGGCTGGGAAGAATCAGAGACTGGTTTGCTAGTGGTTTAACCAAACATGTGTTTACAATTACCCCATTCATCATGACCTGCCTGTGTAAAACTGCCTTTTTGGAATTTGCCCATGTTCCTTGGGTTCGGCCTCCAAAAAAAGCTGAAACAGACTAAGAAATACATTGTTTGAATAGCACTGCTGGAGCAACAAGACTGTCCAATAGTTAATATTGTAATCATTAATGCAACTGTTGGGCATTAAGATCAACACAGCTGCTGAACTTGTTGCTGTTGGCCTGTGGATGACAGCTTAGCAGCAGGAGGGTAAGATAATGACAAAACCTCTTGCAGTCTTCTCCTGGAGCCCAACAAAAGAGTACAACAGCAATAGAACACTGCATTTCTTTCTCAGATACTCTACAGTATCCGCTCAGGAAAAGAGAATTAAAGGATGGCTGCAGTGTTCCCAGCAAACTTGTCCACGGCGCTCATCACCTCTGCACCCAAGGACCATGACTATCACCATGGTCCCAAAGCTCTTCTCAGAAATACAATGCCCAGTATAATTAAATTGCAACTCCTCTCACCCTTTCCCCACTTCTCCATCCACAAAAGAATAAGCAGGGTCTGTCCTACCGCCACGTTGTAAAGGGGAAATTTCTTGCTGCTGATCCATTCTCCAATAACAGGTCAAATTGGCCTTATCCCACCATACCTGAACCAGCCTTGAAAGCTGCAAAGAGCTCCAAGAGGGACACATTTCACTTCTCTCAGTACCTATAGACGCAGACTTTCATGCCATGAGCCTAGATTATGGCAGATCTAGTCTAGCAATCTACAAGCTTGATACAACCTGTAATTTTACTTTATGCCATACATCACAGAACTATACATTTTCCTTGCTCTAAAGTTATCACTTGATACCCAAAGATCTAATGACTTACCAAAAGGTAGTCAAAGGTTTCTGAAAGGCTTTGAGAAGGAAAAGGTCCCTCACACTAACCTAGTATTAGTCATGTGCTGTATTATCCATGCTGCTGGAGAATGTCTACTCTGCTAAAAAGATCACCCACTTAGAACAACCAGTCTTCATGACAGCCAGATTTCGCTGTAGCCATTCAGGAGTGGCTATCTTCATCTGCCTCTGGGTTAACTGATTAGGATGCAATTAGTAGGTTTCATTAAAAGCTCTCTTGGTTTGTAAATGACCATTCATGTTGGGTTTTGAAGAACCCACCTGATTCATCCCATCTATACTTTTGTTCAATCCACACTTGAGTCTTTGTTCCTGGTCCTTTTCACTATGGGTAGTTTGCCTGTAAAAACCCAAGCAGCCACCTTCTACTCACAGAAGATGACTCATCCAGTGCTCAAAACCTCACACTTATGAGACTGTCTTCCAACAAGTTTTCAAGTTCATTCACAACACTGGCTCTCCACCATTAAACTGAAATTGCTGATACAAAGACAAAGGAAAGACAAAACTATTCACAAGGGCACTACTCTAAAGTAGAGCTTGAACTTGGAATATCTTCCTGATAACCATGTCCACTCACTCTGCATGAACTGATCCATCTGCAACTTATGAAAGACTAAGAAAGCAAATAGGGAGATGAGTTTTCAGGCAACAGATGCACATCAGTGTGAACGTGAAGATCTCTTAGAATTAAAGTTTCATGATAACTTGGCACTGGTGGTGACTCAATGCATCTTTCAGTCTTCAGTGCTCCTATGCACATTTCAAAAGCTGATAGAAACCACAAACACTATCACTTCAAGATGAGCATACCTGCTTGAAAAATGTAGTGCCTGTCTCTCACATCAGATATCTGGTGAAGAGACAGTACCCAGGGGAATAAAGCATGCCAGCAAAAGGACTGTAGAGTACATCCAACCACATCTCATAAAGTCAGGCTATTCTGGTTGTTTCAACATTGAAGAGATTAAAAGTCTGTTTGTAGACAGGATACCTCACACTGATCAACAATTTTCTTTCACGCTGCACTCAGTGGAATCTGGCTCCCCTGGATAGTCCTCTCCACATCCCCAACACAACAGAGGAGCCAAACTGAGCTAAGGGGAGAACTGCTGTTCAAAAAGATTATCTGATTCAACAGATGGCATGAGAATAGGAAAGACCTGGCACAGGACTAGTTTAGAAGCGCACAGCTCAACAACTATAAAGAAAGAGAAGTCAATGAGGTGACATCTGTTTACTTGATAGTATTGTTTCATAACAACCACTGGTTTAGGAGAAAAAGTGAAACAAGAAAACAAGACTACTTTGCCACATCCAAGTTCAGGTTGCAAAGTGCTCTCCTGACCAGCAGGCAGTGCAACGATAGCAAACCTGCAAATAAAGTTCAACACTTACAAAAAGAAGTCCTTGGCAACCTCATTCCTCATAATTCCTAAAAAGATTCTGGAGTTTCACCTTTCAGAAAAAGTATCTCCATTCCTAGATTTCCCTAGGTGAAGAGTCACAACTGGCATATTTTGGACATGCCCAGGAGCAGCTCCAGTTTCCAAGAAAAACAATCCTAACTTCTTAGTCTGCTTTCCTACAGAAGGAGGCTTATGCAATCACACTCTAGCCAAGCCATTTGGCAAGCTTCATGCAAGCCCGACAGAGGCAGAGGTCTCAAGAGTTATCTTCCTTGTTTGCAAAAACACCAGACCAGGTGGACACATGCAAGAAATGCAGCACTGTGAACGAGCATCAACACCCTTATAGTTGAGACAAATCTGTAGAAAAGCAGGCTTCTTTAGTCTTAGTTTGGCCAGAAGTGCTGGCTTAAAATGAAGAAAAGTATTTCCCTCATCATTACTAATAAAGTTCATTTAGAGGTTTAGCCAGCAGAAACTGGTAAGGTTTTCATGCCAGAGTATTTGCTGTAACCAGTGAGATTTCTACCTAAGCAAATGTTTAAGTGCTTTCTAAAAATGCATACCCCAGTCATCAAAAGGCACCTCCTTCATCTCTCCCCCCTCTCCAGTTTCCAGGTCTCTGAAGAAGCACCCAAGTGCATTTCCCCGCAAGTACACCTCCAAAGACAGCGCTCAGCTGGTCTAAGGAAAAGTTTTGCCTGGAAATCTGGCCTCATTTAGCGTTATCGCCGTAAATGCCCATAACCACGCACGCAGGAGCATGGCAGAAGGGCGGAGAGGAGCAACAGCACGGTCCCACCCGGTGTGACACCACTCAGCAGCCCCCTGGCTAGCCCGCTGCCACCGCTACGCACACCCAGGGAAGCTGACGGTGCCTCACAGTCTAGAGGGACATCTGTTAGTTTGGTGCTGTCAGAAAACAAACTCCCGGCGCAACACTCCCATGCTGCTGGCAGAAGCAGCGCATGACCCAGCTATGCCTCTCCTCTGCCAGCTGGGAACTCCCCGCCTTGGAAGGATCCCTTTGCCAGGGCGATCCAAATACTTTTCGCCCATTTACACCCCGAGCGCAGCTGAGAACACGACCAAAGATTTCTAAAAAAACCTTTGCGACAATTCTTGCTGGAGTCGTTTAAGGGCTCGCAAGATAGAGGGCTGCAAATACTTGTTTTATTCACAGAGTGTGTGGCATATGCTTCAGCAGAACTGAAATGCAGAGATCCATTTTGCATTTAGGGAACACTTTTGGAGTACACAATAAAGAACACAGGAATACACTACTGAAACCCAGGTGTGGCAGTATCTGAGGAAAAAAGCCAACTCACACAGTGGTAAGGGAGGGGATATTTTGATTAACAAAACCAAGGAAAACCATGGAAGTACCACAAGATCTTTAATATGTAGCCAGGGCAAACAAGACCTACTTTAAGAACAAATAAAGTCCAAGCGAAGAAAATAAATCAGAGTATAACACGGTAAAATGACTACTGGAGGCAAGCGTCAGGGTCTGCTGCTCTGTCAGTTTACTGTTTGCAATAAGGTTAACAAACACTGCTCTTCAGGCTTTGCCTTTTGTTCTATATTGTGCTGAATTTTTAAAGAGTTCTCCTTTGGAGAAAGAAAACCCAAACAGCCTTGATATTAGCATCTAGCAATACAAAGATAGCCAAAGGAATATGGCTCTGGAACAGCTCTTCCCCTTCTGCTCCGCTGTGAGAGAAGCTCTCCAGAAAGACTGGCACACCACATGAAGAGCATCCTGCTGACCCCCTGCACCTCTCCCTAGCCCTAAAATGATCATGAAGCACAGCCAGAGCTGCCATTTGAAGTTTCAAGTGTATTTCCTTTTTCCATGAAGGTTTTTTAATCTCCACACATTTGCAGTGGGTTTTTTTTAACCCGTCCTCGTAACTCACTCCTTTTAATCCTCAGATTAGCCTCATTGCCCTTCTCCATACCTTTTCTAGAGCTTTAAGTACAACTAGCCTGTAGATGCAGGAATACACCCAGTTGGAGTGTTAACACATCACTGCTACACATCCTACAAAATCCCTGTTAGAGTAATTGCTCAGCACCTTTACAAAGCAACACAATTTCAACTGTCCCTTAGAAGTATAATTTAAGATGGTAGCTAGCTGTGTCTCTCCTATCCCACTCTCACCTCTCCCCCCAACCCCAAGTTCATTCTTTTTCAGTGAAGGGAAAAGCAAACCACATTCTTAGGGGTTGTTTTAGAAAACCTGATCAATGCTGTTTTGACATACCAGCAACACATGTTCCCATTTCAACAAATGGGAACATTTCAGGCAGACCACCACTTCAGATGCAGTGGGGCTCCAGACTGCTGAATCAGCACTTTCCATCCTGCTGGCAACACAGATTTATGCGATGCTTCAAAGGAAAGCAAGGGGAAAAGGGGGAAGGGGCGGGGGGGCGGGGGGGGGGGCGCTGGCACTTAAGCAACAGAAGTGGGCAAGAGGATTTTGCAGGAGTTCATCTGCCAAACCAATTAACTGCAAACTGTTCTTACAAAGATGCCACAGTTTCAGCTTGCAGTACCACAGTTATACAATGAGAGAGCCATGTGTGTGCGGCTCTCCCCGGCAGGGAGCAGGGGCAGAAGAAACCGAGCACTTCCCTCCCGCTGTCGGGTCCCCGGGGCCAGTGAGGGGCTCCCCGGGGAGGCGGCGGTGCGGTGCGCAGGGCTGCTCTCTGCACACACACGGCTCCTCCGACTGCCGCCGTGGATCCGCACAGCGGAGGAGCAGGAAGGTGGCAGCACTCCGCGCGGTGGCACTTCTGTAAAGTGCCCATCCGCCAGCCCTCCCGCAAGCACCGAACGGCGAAGCAAGGTGGCGGGACAAGGGGAAGGTTCGGCAGCACGGCCAGCGGCCGGCAGGGCAGGTCTTCGCACACTTTCAGCGCGGGGCGACGGGAAAGCCCGGCTGCCGGCGCCGCTAGGGAGAGGCACGAAGCCGGAGAGCAAACAAAACGCGGCAAGGAAGCCCCGAGCCGGGGGAAAGGGCCGCTCCCCCGAGACCGGCGGCGAGCAGCCGCCGGCCGCCCTCCGCCCGGCCTCGGGGGCTCCCCGCCGGGCGGCGGGAGGTGCGCGGGGGCCGCTCCCCGCGGGGACGGGGGGCTCGCCGGCGGCCCCAGGAAAAGGAAGTTTGCTCTCGTCCTCCTCCTCCCACCGGTCCCCGCCACCAAGAAGCCGGCAAGACCCCCCCTCCTTCCCCCGCTGTGGCTCCCCAGGAGCAGCCGCGGCCGCCCCCCCTGCGCACCTCACACCGCCCCCTTACCTGCTGGGCGACCGGCCGGCACCCTCCCCGCCAGGCGCCGCGCACCCGCCAACTTTCAAGCGGGCGTAGGGGGTCGGGGGAAGGGGTCGTGCGCGGCGGTGGAGACGGGAGGGCGGGCGGAGTGCGGGTCCTCCGGGCAGCGGGGTGGAGGTGACACAGGCAGTGGAGGACAAGCCCCCGGAGCCACGCGGCTCAAAAGCAACAAATAAAAAAATTTAAAAAGCAATTAAGCAAGCAAGCAAACAAAATAAAAAAAGCAAAACACACCCAACGGGGACGTCGGCGCCTCCGCAAGACGACCCCAGGCTGCGGGAGGGATCTGCGGAGAAAACTTCTGCCGGCCCGCGCTGCTACTGCCACCGCCGCCGGCAGCTCCCGGTGCTGAAGGCGCCGCGCTCTCGCCCCGCGCCCAGCTGACTCCCGGCGGCGCCCCGCCCCGCTCCCGCCCCCGCCGCACGCAGCCGCAGCCCTGGCCCGCGCCCGCTGCCGCCGCCGCCCCGCCGAGGGCAGGGGGCGGCCGGGAGTCCCGGCGGCGGCGGCGGGGTGGCGCGGCCCGGCTGCGGAGCGTCTCCGGGGTGAGAGAGGATGGGGGCAGCAGGTTAGAAGGCTGTTAGGGGGGCTCCCCACCCTCCCACAAAAGCACACCAACAGGTAGTACCGGCGCATGCTTTTGTTGGGAGGAGGAGGGCTGCTTTTCCTTGAAAATAAAGTCAGGGCCATCTGCAAACATGAGACACTCACGCGTGGACTCTTTCTTCAACCTCATCTGCCCACCCTGTTCTGACATTTTTTTCCTCTCAAGACTGTCCTTCCTGCACTCCAGATAACACCGAGCAGTAAGGTGGACTATCAGGAGAGCTCTTACATGTTCCAAAACACCCTTATCTCCCTGGATGCTCACGCTGCCACCAGCTCCCCTACAGACTGCTTCTTCTAACTTTTGCACAGTAGGACCTTAGGTATTTTGCTCGGTGGATCACCAGGGCTTTACTGTAGCTCCAAGCAATCCTATTCACAAGTAGCTTGCAAATAGCTTGGACTGCAAAAAGCTCTTTTAGACGTGAAGCTGTGCGCTCCCCTAAGAGCTACTGTTTTGAAGTGTATAGACTTCAACGCAAGGCACTGCACTGCAGGAGGAGAGGAATATTCTGTTCGCCAGATGCAAAAAATGCTTCTTGTAAGTGGTCACCACTATAAAAGGAAATCGAGGAGAAGCGGAAGAAATCTCTGGGCTTTTCCTCCGAAGACAGTTGCATGTACACGCACAGGGCACATTGCAGCTGAGCACCCGAGCTGAATGTATTTTGAAATGTAACATGATACCTTCCTTGCTCCTGCTCTTTCTTCCTCCATGGCTCTTCTTTTCTGTATTTAAAGGAATGTTTTTGTTATCAGCCATCCCTGTGCTTCCAGCCCTGCTCCAACCTCACTCTGTCCTCACCACTCACTCTCCCTGTTCAACTCCTCAAATAACCTCTCTGGTTTCCTCGTCTGTGTCACCTCAGCCTCTCAGAGGCACGTGCTGCTCTGCTGCCTAGCCTCTTCATGCCGCCAGCCTCCAGTCCTCTCCCCAGGACCACGCTTCCCTGGGCTGTCTCTCCTCGACGCAGTGCCGATCGTTGCTCTTCAGCCTGTCAGCACCTCTAGCGCTTGTCCCATCCCAGCCCAGCCTGGCCCTCTGGGAGCTTGCTCCGTGTGCTGCTGCTTCTCAGCCCCCAGCTCATCCCTCTCCTCCCACCGCCTGGCTGGTCTGCCCTGGCTTGCTGTGAGGTATTGTTCAACCCTGCTCGTGCTTACAAAAGAATATCTCTGCGCGTGTAAATCGTAGCATGGTAGAGCAGCCCAGCTTGGAAGGGACCTCCAAAGATCATCTGGTCCAAACTTTCATGTGAAAGGAGGCCTAGGTGGGATTATCTGGCACCTTGTGCAATCATGTCTTGAAAACCTCCAGTGATGGGGACTCCACCATATCACTGGGGACGTTGTTCCAGTAGATGATAGTTCTCATTGTAAACAATTTATTTCTTACATCAAAATGAAACATTTGTTGCTGCAACTTGTACCTTTTACCCCTTGTCTGCTCCCTGTGGCTCCTTGTAAAAAGAAAGCCTCCGTCCTCTCTGTAGCTGTACCTGTAAGATTTGACCAGTTTTTGTACAAAGATGTTCAGGTTCTTGCTGCTTTTGCAGAACCTGCTGCCACGGGCAGGGCCAAGGGCTTCAATACATGCCTCTTCTACATGTTGTTTAATGGTATTTGCCCTGGCACATTCTTTAGCTGCGCAATGAGATGATTATACTTTGTCATCCATAGTATTTCCACCCTAGAATATCAATTTACAGCCCGGCATTACAGGCTGTCCTCAAAAAGTGAGAAGTAAAAGGAGAGAAGTTATATAACTGGGCTGGCACTGCAGAGCCAGCCAGCCACTGTCGGGATTGCATTGCAGGGATTCCCACCTTCCAAAACATCCCCCTTCTGCCCCAAAAGTCCTACTGCCCCAGCCTCAAAGGCACTTCACACATTTAACCTTAAAATCAGAGACAACCCTCACAAGCGCGATGTGCCACAATCCAACACTGAGAGGAAACTGGAGGGATAAAGCCCAGGTATTTTTGAACCATCACGCAGACAACTACCTGGCTGTTTTCCAGCGTGCTCTTTCTTTAAGTGTGCTCACTGTTTCTCTATATAAGACTGCTGATCCATCAGTTAATCATATTGAGTAAGTACCTAAAATTAACTTTTAAATTATTAATGCATGAGAACATATCCGTTTGCCATGTACATTAGTTTAAAGGATTACAGTGTGTACACTGAGTGCCATTAACGTTACATTTTGAAGACAGTAAATTGAATTGTATGGAAATCAGAAGAGTTGATGGATTCCTCTACAAATGCCTTTGACAATGATAAAATGTTCAATTGGATTATTATTAAGCATGTGTCTGTACTTAAATTTCTTTCTAATACATAGAAAAGTAAGACACTGCCCAAGTCTGAGTAGTATAATATTTTTCGTTTTGTGATGGGTTAAAAAAATAGATACACGTGAGTATTGAAAGTACTCTTATGACAAATAAAAACATTAGGAAAGACATGTTTAGTTTCCTAGGCTACAGCTGTGTCATTCAAGACAATACTGTACTGTCATAAAATTGTTTATCCAAAATAGCACCATTAAAACTGTTAAATGCAGAAGTAGCAATGCATCCTTTCAGTGGCAGTGAAGGATGTACTTATGATAATCATCTTCTTTTCCCTTAACTAACGAATCTCTGAGAAAACGCTACAGTAAGCCATATCATGAAAATAACAGCCTAAAATACAAATTATTTTATCTAACGCAAAAAAAATGTTGTCATTTTCTGCAAGAAAAACCACACAAGAAATTATGATGGCAATAACGTTCTGCAACTGTGTAAACATTATTCCTACTCAAGGACAGTCCAAAAAGTAAAGGCAAACATCAGTGCAGAAGCTTTGGTGCCTTTGGGACTTCTGTGCTAAGGAATTGCATCCAAGAGAAGTTCGTCCCAACTCCCTGTTTTCTTCTTCTTTGCAGTGGTTAAGGTTGAGGTTAGAGAAGACAAATTGCACTGACCTCTGATGGAAGAACTAATGAGAGGATCGAGGGTGCTGGGGGAGAAGAGGATGGGGCGTGCAGTCCTCCCCTGGCTGGAGAGGGTCTTGCTGCTTCATGGCTACCAAGCTCAGGGCCTGTTGTATAGCTGAGCTTAGGTCGTCCTTTTATCTTCCAATTTACTATTCTCAAAATATCAGAAAATGCCCTCTTTGACATTTTTACTCCTCAGAAAATTTGCGGTAACATAAGTTGCTTGTGTGTTAAAACTTCAGAAACAGGCCCAAAATATAAGCAGAATATAGGCATTCTCTATCTATTTAGCACTACATTAAAGACTCAAGACCTAATAATACAGGGCAGTTAGAGTTCAAGTACAGTGGACTTGGTTTGCTTTCCACTGAGACTTGAACTCTGCAGGGTGACTTTCCTTTTTGGAACTTATCCAAAGGACATTGAGCTCTACAGTTCAGTTAGATCCAAGACAGAAAAAGGTCATTTTAAAGTTTTATTAAATTGACTGATGAAAACTGGTAGATACAATGTTTTCTATAGAAACATTCTTAGATTTCATATATATTCAGAGACTGAGCATAATTTTCTCTTCTATTATGTTGATTTAGGAAATGAAAATCCAATAGCAGAAGATCTGAAGAAAAGAGATTGGAATCTGGCCACTGCTTTCATTCTCAAAGGCACTTTCATGAAAGCATTGTATGAAAGTCAGCATTGAGCATCATCTTTAACTAGTATGAATGCACTGATAAAAGACTTCAGTGATCAAAAAAGGGTCAACATGATCATTATGACCTAGTAGGTATATAGGCAAAAATGCTGACCAACCTTTGAAATGGTAATAAGTTTCTTTTGTCATGGATAAGGCTTTTCACCTTAAATTGATGGGAAGGCTTCTAACACATTAGAATTTTAATACGGCTTGATCTGGGGAAAATAAATAGATAAATAAATAAATAACATTCCTGTTGCTTGTGCTTTTAGTTGAAACAAATATTTTAAATATTTTGTAAAGCTATCAAGAGAAAAATAAATCTTTTTGATGTTAAGATGAGGGTAAAAAACCATTCTCCCTCCTTTCTGTCTACATCCTTTTCCATTATTCCATGATACTTATTTTGTCACTGTGTGGCAGAGATTGAAAGCTGAAAGGGGAAAGGAAAGCACTAAGGAAGAAACTAAATATGTTCATAAAAACATTCACTAAATATAGCTGTATGAGCTAAAAGATACAGATTGTGCTTCAATATTCACCAAAAGACTGATGTTTTTAGAGCTTCATATGTTTTTCCCCCAGTATTCATTCAATTCTGTTTTTACCTGACCCAGCACAAACTCTGCGAACTGCATTAATTTCAGAAGTTTAGATAGTTCATCTTCTGCCCAGTTGTTGTCAAGAGGATTGCTTAACATTATCTGAGTATAGAAAGTATTTTTTCTGTAGTCTGTCTCTAAAAGACTAGCGACAGAAAAACGAGACGTACGGCATGACCATACCTGAATAAACTCACTGTGTTCATAGACTACATTGTGTGGAGATCTACTTTTTGTTGCTAGGTAAGTTATATCTCTATTTACAGCTTTTTCAAAAGGCTGAATAGTCAGGGACATTTTGTAATTTGAGAGGGAGTCCTAAGCTCCAGTGAGAGAGATGTGCTCTTTCTGGGCTGTGCAAAATAGAGCAGTTACACAAGGTGGTTGAGAGAAGGGAATTTTAAGAAATACTGATGATCCAAACAGCAACAGCATTAAAAAGATGAATACATTCAGCCCACCCTTCTACAAAAAACGCATCTGTTCCCAGTACTAGCCCCACAATTAACACATTGACTGTTTCAACATTAATAGCTAAAAATTGGCATATTCTCTCAGTTCCAATAAAATGATAAAGAAAATGGGTACTTTTGGACACCAAAGATGTTAAGTGAAATTACATGGTAAAAGTGTTTTGCTTTTCCCAAATCGAAGTCAGCAGCTTTCCAGATGCATAATAAGTTTTCAACTAGGATGCCAGATAACACTAGATGGGAAGAAAAAAACCAAAATTATACTGCAATAGGAGGAGATTCAGTTCAAGCTATACTACATATTCTGATTTTTGACATGAGAAGTCAGGATTTATTCAAAACGTGTAGCACTCATTCACAGCTTTGCCACAGAGGAGGAGAGAACACAACAAGAACTGTGACTCAGAATGAAATCCAGCCATGCTACAGTCAATGGCAAAACTCTTCGGTAGCTTAGTGCGACTGTGTTTGCATCTCAAGTCTTTTCTTGGTTCCTGGGTCGAAAAATAAAGACAAAAAAGGTAATCTCTAATGCCATAACTTGCCCCACATGCTGAAGCTTTTAGGAGCATATTCTCACCACTGCTGTAGCAGGATCTTCCAGTTAGTGACATCCAAAAAACAGTAACATTTTGTCAATGTAAACAAGAAGGGATTATACAGAGAGAGATTTTACCAAGCTGAGAGAAGAGACACAGTAATCCAGCTATACTGGACCCAAACCAGATCTTCCCTCGGTTTGTGCACTGAGCTGTGTGCAGATCCCAGCATCCTCTGAATTAAAATAATCCTCTGTACAATACATCCTTGCAAGCTGTCAGTGTGCCTTTTCTCGGCTTGCAGGGTAGGGGTGCAGAGCTGAGGGTGCATTTCACAGGTTCTCCCTGTGCCCCGTGGGTACCGCCAGTCTCCACAGCAGCTAGTTCACATCTCATGATGCTCTGCAGCGCAGGCCTTGTGAACTTTTGAGAGCATTCCCATCACTTGCTTTAAGTGAGCAAAACGCATATGTCTAATAGTCAATTCAAGTCTGGGCTGGACTTCTTGTACGTAGACTGCCATTTCCAAAGGAAGTCATATTTTGCTTTTGCAGGAATTACAAAAAAAAAAAAAATAATCCCAAACGAGAACAAATGTACACTGCATTATCATCTAAATTAATCTCATGTCATAAACTTGTAATCTCTTACAAACTCTCCTTAGCTTATTAAGCCAAACCTCTCAGAAATCATCTAGCTGGATAAGCCTCTTCTACTCCACCCATAGCAAACAGTGGGTAGGCTGTTTACACAGAGGATTGAGAACTTACATTAAAATACAAGTGGTGTGTGTGGTGATTCAAAATTATAATTTCTACAGGTCGTGTCTATTGGTTTGACTATATGAGAGGATAAAGAAGTCATTCTTCCATTCAAAATATTCCCTTTTGTATAGAAAAACATTTAATCAGCCAAGGAGAGGGCTTGAAAATGACCCCCAGGCTTAGCAGTTAGCACACTCTCTAGGAGAGGAGAGACCCAACTTTCACTCTCCAATGTAAGAAAGGTTTACTATGTACTTTTTCAACTGTCTCATTCTGTTCCAATTCTTCCTGCTTTTCTCAGTTAATGATTTAATTCAATGCTATTTACAAAAGACAGACTGAAAGAAACTCATGCCAGAATATCACCCAGCCTGGTGAGTAGATCAGTTTATTTGGAAAGATGTATCTCACTTCAAGCAAAGAAGATATTTTAAACG
Organism: Patagioenas fasciata; assembly: GCF_037038585.1. Classification (NCBI taxonomy): domain Eukaryota; kingdom Metazoa; phylum Chordata; class Aves; order Columbiformes; family Columbidae; genus Patagioenas; species Patagioenas fasciata. The sequence goes on along the minus strand of NC_092521.1, from coordinate 74,002,601 downwards.
GGGTTTTCTCCACCTGGTATGATTCATCTAATCTAATCATAAGAAGAAAATGACCAGATCTGTCATATTTTCCCTATATCTGTACTAGGCTGAGTCTGATAGGTGTGCTCAGAGAATGCCTCAATCAGCAGAGGCCACATTCCTAACTTGCAAATCTTGATGGGACTTGCACTTCAAATTGTCTGGCCAGAAGTAGGCGTTTGCTGTATCTTTATTACAGAGAAAAACCTGGAGGACAAATTGTTCCTTCTGATATACATCCTTTGTTAAGAGAGCAATCTTTCAAAACAGAAAGGACTGCTCTGTAGTTGCTGTCCTGACAAAATGCAGATCTCCTCTCTTCTCAAATTGTGAAGGCTGTTCTTTGTCAGATGACATACTTTCTGTGATTGTCAGATGTATGCAAATAATCTGCATATATTCCTAGTGTGATTTGTCACATTCTTGAGAAGTAAATTTTGGGGGATTGTTCATTTGGCTATCACAGAGGTAATTAAAGTTACTAAGGTTAAGTTGCCCCTAATTGTTTTCTTCTGATGCTTTATCAGACGTGAAGTAGGAAAACAAAGACATGGTACAACATAGTAGCCCAGACATTCATCTTCAGCAGTACTATAGGTCCAAGAAGGATGACAGTCAGTGAGAAGTCTGAAGGAGCCTTGCAGGAGCTACTGTAGCAGCTGAGAAGCAATCTACTGGAGCTCCTCAGGAAGTTCTCACTATCCATAACTGGAAGTCTGGGGCAGGAAAGCTTGTCACCGATAACCCAAGATTTAGCTATTATTTATTCTATTTTTCTAAACTGAGTAGCATGAAAGTGTATAATACCATAAGCCATTTGGACCTCAAAAAGTCTTGCCTCAAGGGTAAGTCCTGCCTGACTAACTTAGGGGATTTCTACGATGGAGTAGCTACAGCAGTGGACAAAGGCAGGGCTACAGATATCGTCTATCTGGACTTCTATAAAGCATTTGACATGGTCCCCCACAACATCCTTCCCTCCAAATTGGAGGGAATGGATTTGATGGGTGGACTGTTCAGTGGATGACGAACTGGCTGGATGGTTGCACCAAGAGAGGGATGGTCAATGGCACAATGTCTGGATGGACACCAGTGACAAGTGGTGTCCCTCCAGGGTCCATACTGGGACCAGTACTGTTTAATATCTTCATCAGTAACATAGACATTGGGATCGAGTGCACCCTCAGCAAGTTTGTGGATGACACCAAGCCAAGTGGTGCAGTTGACATGCCTGAGGGACAGGATGCCAGCCAGAGGGACATGTACAAGCTTGAGAAGTGGGGCCATGCAAATCTCATGAGGTTCAACAAGGGCAAGGTACTGCATCTGTATCAGGGCAACCTCTGGTATCAATACAAGCTGGGGCATGAAGGGATTGAGAGCAGCCCTGTGGAGAAGAACTTAGGGGTACTGGTGGATGAAAGATTGGACATGAGCCGGCAATGTGCGCTTGCAGCCCGGAAGGGCTATCGTATCTTCAGCTGCATCAAAAGGATCTTTGCCAGCAGATTGAAGGAGGTGATTCTGCCCCTCTACTCTGCTCTGGTGAGAACCCACATGGAGTCCTGCATCCAGCTCTGGAGCCCTCAGTGCAGGAAAGACATGGACCTGTTGGAGAGGGGCCAGTGGAGGCCACAAAAATGAACACCTCTCCTATGAGGACAGGCTGAGAAAGTTGAGGTTGTTCAACCTGGAGAAGAGAAGGCTCTGGGGAGACCTTATTGTGGCCTTTCAATACTTATAAGGGATCTATAAAACAGATGGGGACAGACTTTTTAGCAGGGCCTGTTATGATAGAACAAGGGGCAACGGTTTTATACTAAAGGAAGGGAGATTCAGGCTAGACATGAGGCAGAAGACCCATGAGGCCCAGGTTGCCCAGAGAGGTGGTAGATGCCCCATCCCTGGAGACATTCAAGGCCACGCTGGATGGGGTTCTGAGCAACCTGATCTAGTTGAAGATGTCCCTCTTCATTGCAGGAGGTTGGACTAGATGGCCTTTGAAGGTCCCTTCCAACCTGAATTATTCTATGATTCGAAGATCAGTGAAAGCGAACAGAAAATATCTTTGTAGAAAAGACTTTCAGGACAATTACAACTACCAGGCAAGGTCAGTTCTTTCTCATTGATCAAGCACCTTTCTAACATACACTACCCCATGAAGATAGAGACATGTTGCTGAGTGACTAAAAAGCCTCAGCAGGACTGGGGCTCCAGCAAGGAGGATTCCTTGAAGCAGGAATGTGGCTCATCTGTGAGCACGCGCCCACTTCAAGGGCGCAGGTTCTGTTCCATGCAGCCCTTGTTCTAAGGTGTCAGATGACGTTTCTGGTCTTACATTAATTGTTTTGTAGGTTTTCCCTCCTCCCTCCAAAGATTTGGTGATCCTCTTACACGGATTATTGTTTGGGAAGCATTTGAACTGACCTTTATTTCACCCATGCCTCAGGGATGAGATCATTTAGAAAATGCCATATAAAAAAAAAAAAAAAAAGAAAATACTTCATTCTGTCAACCACAATGGAGTGATGATACAGCAAGGATATTTACAGCAAATCAATGAATCTATCTAATTACTGCCCTCTAATGTAAAGGATTTTCTTCTACAGTGGGAGGAAGACTACTGGTGGATTGTTCTTTCAGACCTAGAGCTACATGTATCATATTGTGTAAATGTGATACAAAATTGATTCTAAAAAATTGCCTTCAGATTACTCACCAGGAAGCAATTGGAGTCAGGCCAGGAGCAGATGGCAACTCAAAAGGCAATCCTCTTCCTCCTTGAGAAGTACTATTACTTTGTACTTCAGTAGTGGTATTGATCTAAGAAACCTACTGCCTTTTACAAACAGTAACAAGTGTAATGTTATAGTGCCCTGGTAGCACAGGGAATACAATTTCACTGCCTTAGCATGCAAGTGGAAGTTAGGTTTACATCATTCCCATGCCCACAGTTTTCCAAGAGATCCCATTCTCCATCCGAAGGAGCATCAGCATCTCTAAAATGCCGGTATTCTGCCACAAGCTTGGCACGCAAATATCAAGCACGTGAAATTAAGGGATGCTAATTAGAGGCAAAGCCACTGGCAAATAGAAACTTTCCCAAGTCACCAAACGAGGTACGTAGCAGGACCAGGATCCAGAATGGCTCAGTGCAGGGTTTTGCTGTTTAGGTTCCCACCGTGAGCCCACGGGGAGTACCCGGCTGCTCCTAAAACTACTTGCCCACACAAAGCACCTCTTGGACAAGTTAAGCACTTTTTAAAGTGGAACTGAAATTCTGAAAGCAAATACCAGCTAGGCATTATACCCTGCAGCATAGATGGATACAGGGAACCTGCTGAGATTGTGAAACTCTCCACAAGCAGGCAGCCAGTATGCTTCCCTCATCAGGGACAAGCCAACTCTTTGATAATGAAAGAGACATTTTTACAATGGAAAAAGAAAAAGATTTTCCTACTTCTTGCACTGATGCAGTAACCAATAGAGTCATGATATTGAAATGTGAAGAATTTCAGCCCAAATGTTGGGGAATGGTATAAATAAGTTAATTTGAGAGTGGGAGAAAGCTTGCATACTTCTCAGACCTTATTCTACACGTAGAGAGGTCAAAAGGAAAACCCTCAAGTATGAACAACTTTGGGCACACAGCAAACAACTCTGCTGTAAATTACAGTTCATACCCACAACAGCAGACCGTAAGTGGGTATAAACTCTGTATAGAAGTGGAGCTAGAAAAACGTGTATCAGCCAAACATTATCTTCAGGTCTATGTTGTATGAAATACATGGCTTGGTTTGCAAAGCTCAAAATAGCATTTAGGTAGGTTTCGGAACTTTGGTGGGATTTGAAGTGGGGGTTCAGCTCACAAAGATTTTATTTTGTACTTATGTAAGGATGGTTTCTCAGGGCTCTTTGAAAGTTGACTCTTTCAAAACAGAAATCCTTTTATAATGTTCTTCACCATGTAGGTTAGCAAAGGAGAAAAAGAATGCTGAACCAATGAAAAACCACATAGGAGACAAAAAAATTACAAGTTTCTGGAGAGGCAAATCCCTTTTTTTCACCTAGCAGTTTAGAAAATTAGTATGCGAAAACCAAATATACTTCTCTTTATGTGTTTTACTTTACAGAATTCAATTAGCATATTAATCTGAATGTATTTCAGTGCTGACACATACCCTGAGAGGCTACTTTTCAAGAATGCAGGCTGTATTATATAGTAGGATGCAATTCTGGTCCCAGTGAGGTCGAAGTGCAAGTTCAAGGTACACTTGATTTCTTCTTCTCCAAAGTCTGCAACACATATTGTATAGCTAAAAGTCACTTTTAATTTTAACTGTTTCCACACTAATATTTTAATTGTTCTTTATTTCTAGGAAATTGAAGTGGAAATCACTAAGGTCTTTTGTCTACTTGAAACCTTTCCACATATTGAGACAATGAAGTAGGGCACCTTTCCATTGCCAGGTGTGGAATTACCACATGTGAAGAAACAGTAAGAAATAGAAGTATTTCTCCAGGTTGGTAAAACACTACCTAATTGTAAGTTTGCAGAAACATGCAGTAACTGACCCTAAAATGCTAGTGCTGAACCTTGTAGCCAGCAAGCCCTGATATTTACAGTCATTTCATTCAGATGCATAAAGCACTGGCTGGAGAACATGGCCCTCATTATAAGAAAATGTAGGCATCTGGTATCACATGGCTATATAATTTCAACATCACATCATATGCAGTCCTGCTGCATAACCAAGCATGAATATCTCTGGGAGACACCTGTATCATATGATAGGACAGAGATCAAAGGGCATGCAGGAAAGGGAACAAGAGGGAGCAGGCTGTGCCCTAGATATACTGGTAAAAGTACTTGATGGGGCTAATATGGTACAATATGTGCATCCATGACCTAGGGACTGAATAAAAGCACAACATTTTGGAGTCACATCATGTCACAGCAAAGCAGGGATCACATTCAAAGTCAAGGCTACTGGTGCAGAACAGAGCTGATGTGGAACTGGAAGGCACAGTGAAATCCATGCTTTCACAGACATGGGACTTTGTTCATTTAACAGATAGCATTTTCATACTTATCCTTCCAGCCTGTATTATTTGCTACATTAGCATATTCAGCATTACTTAAACAAAGGAAGTTAGTGAATTATCTTCCATGACCAGCAAAAATTCCAGTCTCCCTTTCTCCTTGAAAAATAGAGAAGCCAAACATCCTGAGTCCCATTATTTGTATTACAGTAGTTCCCAGGAGCTCTGATTGCATGACAGAAAGTCATTGTGTTGGTCAAACAGTGGAAAACATTTCATTAGCTGATAGAGCTATTAGCCGATCTCCATCTTATTAGGTGCACCCCATTATTGAATACCCCATAATTGAACTTGACCTCAAATGCCATCATATGAAGTCAAGCTGTTCTCACTTTCTCTAGCAGGAGGGTTTTGCAACATAGCTGCACTGCTTTAAACCCTAGATCCTGCATGAAGTAGAGCCTTGAATGTATGACACTGGCATAGTTGTATTTGTGCAATCTCCCTTTGCTGTGTAAGAGCTAAGGACCACTGATAGCAACAGAAATGGCTGAGACAACTTCAGTAATCAGGCCACTAACCCTCTAGTTGCAGGTAGTCATGGCAGCCAGTAACTGTGAATGCTTGAGGACTCCTATAGTCTAATTCAGTCTTAAGAAATTCTCATACTTAGGGCAAAATCCCTTTAATGAGCTTATCAAGCCAAATGATAAAAAGCAATTTAAGTTACTTGTTTCCCCTCAATTCCTCCCAATTAGAAAACTGTATCAGTATTGCACTCCTCAGGTAGTCTGTAGCCATCTTTTAATTTCCAGCCTAAATATATTCACAGCCAATCTTATTTCCTTCCTACCACCATTTGTCTGTCTGGTCTATTTGTGACTCAGTCCTTATTTATGACTCACCAGTGTGAAAGATAAGATTTATGGCTTAGCGAGTGGCCTAATTGCCCAAGCAATGATTATATTAGAACTGCTCAAAAGGAAACATGTGAGTGCCCTTCTTAAAGTCCAATTAAGGAAATATGTTTACATCTAAACAACTCAAAATAAAAATTTTAAAATCCATTTGACCTGGAGTTTCCTCAATAAATATTTATGCTATGTGTGCTAATTACTGCAGCACTTTTCTCCTGATCCTCTTGTTCAACATGGGTACAAGGAACAAGGCAAGACAGTGTCAATTATACGATTATGCTACCTTTCTCTGTTTCATTAGCCTCCAGTTGTGGGAGTGACCAGCTTTCACGATGCCTGTGCTAGACTGAAGTTCAGACGAGCTTGGTGGAGCCGAGGGTATGTGGGTGACTTGGCAGAACAGCTGGAACAAATGACAAAAATGATCTTTCCTCATATCTATGAGGGAGCATGTTCCAGCTTTGGTTTCTCAGCTCTGCCCCATAACGGTCCGGCTGGAATTTCAGCTGCTTCTGGATGTTGGGATAACAGCAGTGGGCAACAGCATTTTTTCAAAATGTGCTTAGATCTCGGTCCTGCAATGCACTAATAATTCTGGGATTGAAGGCTTTGCAAGAGCAAAATTAAAAGGCCATAGCCTGTCTGGAGAAGGACATTTAGGAGCAGTTATTCATTTTATTATTCTTGCAGGACAAGATAGAAGCTTTAGTGGCAGACAAGTTCTCCATTGTGCTCAACATCATAAAAAGTCAGAAAAAAACAGCTGATTCTTGTCCCAGAGAAACTTATATTTGGTGGAGAAATAGAAAACATTTTCGTAAAAGATGCTAGCTTGTTTGCGGAAGTTTATCAAATCTCAGTGTCAGTTTTGCTATCCACCATCTATTTCATGAATGTTTTTTTCGGACTCCATCCTCAGCTGGCACAAGTCAAAAATCGTGCTACGTTAATCAGCTGAGCTGTGTTGATCTGTGCTTGCTGTGTCGCTTCAGTGAAGACAATGAAGTCCCGCCGACTATATCAGTGTGGGATCTGGCCCTCAGATGCTGTCAATGCCACTTAGTGCCACTCTTTCTGCTTCTTCTTTCGCGCAGAGCGATTATTCGGACTTATGACAAGCAGGAGCCAAGCGTGATTTGGTTTCCCTTTCCTGCACCCAGCCTCCTCCCCAGCTCATTACAGCCTCTTCCCCAGCTCATTAACTCCCAGAGGAAGAGGGATGTGGGAGGGGAGAAGATCCAGCCTTTTAGAGGTGGTTCCATTTATAAATATTGACTTTAATGTTAATTTCATGTAGTTGCTTGTAAAAGTCTTCTAGGCTGAAGCAGAAGGCACACTGCAGATGGCAAGGATATTTTTCACAGTTTTTATGGTGGATAACAATATACTTGACATTTTGCTCATTAAATGTGAGCCCTGGTATGTGAGTAAACATGCTAGGCATCTGCGCTCTAAAATTACCAGTGTGAAAAGCAACAACTCAAATGTTTCAGTCAATAAATGTACAGCACAGAAGCAACATTCAGCAACTTTCTGAATGCTGTGTGCAAGGCGAGGACTGAGTTTGCAGTATTACATGGAATGCTCTAGAACCAACAAGGAAGAAATAACATATTGCTTTGCAGGCAGGGGATTACATCCAAAAATCTCTGAAGTCAGTGTAAACACATGGTAGACCATACCCATCAATTTGTGCTTCTACAGGAAATAACAATGTGCGTAGTCAAGCCACAAAGCTATGTCAGAAAGAAAGGAAGGTAACCAGCGTGAGCTGAAAAGGTGGAAGAGATGGTATATGGAGCGTATGGCACTTTGCCATTGGGAAGAACAGCAGACCAGGACAAGAAAGGGCAGAAGGACAGATATGTGGTGTAGTGTTAGCAGTCGTGATGAGTGACCAGCCAGCAGGAAATCAAAGACAATAGGTGGCACAGAATTGGTTCTTCTTCTTCTTTCTACCACAAGAAGTTTTCTCCTCCCCACCTTCCACACATTCTCAAAGAGGTGAAAAAGAGAAAGGATGAAAAAAACTCAGATGGAAAGAAAAGCTGGAAGGGTAAGATAGCTGTAGGATCTTCACTAGTATATGCTTTTTACTTGTCTCTTAAATATTCTGGAGATATTACCTTGAGGTGGCTGTTCAGCCTGAAGAAGAGAAGACTGAGAGGGGATCTCATCAATGTTTATAAATATCTCAAGGGTGGGTGTCAAGAGGATGGGACCAGACTCTTTTCAGTGGTGCCCAATGATAGGAGGAGGGACAACGGGCACAGACTGAAGCACAGGAGGTTCCATCTGAATATGAGGAAAAACTTCTTTACTTTGAGGGTGCCAGAGCACTGAACAGGCTGCCCAGAGAGGTGTGGAGTCCCCTTCTCTGGAGACATTCAAACCCTCCTGGACACATTCCTGTGAGATCTGCTCTGGGTGAACCTGCTTCAGCAGGTGGCTTGGACTAGATGATCTCCAGAGGCCCCTTCCAACCCCAGCTATTCTGTGATTCTGTGTGTGATAAACAATTAGTAATAACCAGAAAAAAAAGGATGAAGGGAGAAAATGTGGTTTAATTAAACAGACCTCAACACCAAACTGAGACCCACTAAATAAATACATTAATTCAGTCATACATTTTTCCTCTGTGTCTGATGTTTCTTCATGCAGTAGTGTGAATTTGCAAGTAGTGTGAACTGAATCTCTAAAGAACCCATTGAAATCAATCACATAAAATCCATTGAAAGAAAATACTTCTCCTTCCTCATCTCCATTAGCTTCAGGAACCATTAGCTAGTTCCCACCAAAACCTAAAGCAACATCTCGTAGTTCAGGTATCACAGAACCTTTGCCAATTCAAACATGCTGAATTGAGATTAATATGGCTTCTATTTTGTGTTATGTAGTCAGAACCAGGGACCTGAAACAAGAGAATTTTGGGAGAGGTGGAAACACTCTTTGATCCTCTGTAAATACACTACTGCTTTTCCATTGAGCAATTCCTGCGCCTGGAGTAGCTCTTGAAGGCAAGAGATGTTACAGTCACTCACCAAGGGAGGGTTTGATGTGAGGAAGGGTGACAGAATCTAGAATTTGCGTATGCTGTCCCATTTTCCTACAAATGCTCATAATCAGTTTGTTGTGATGAATGATCTGTTCCACTGTTAAGTGCTATCAGGCCATAAATCCTCATTCAGCAGGGAATTAATAAATTCACATGTTCAATATTAATGTATTCCTTAGCTGACACCAGGGCATTCAGAGCATAAGACGTTTATTCCAGACAGATAGCAGTGAGATATTTGCAATTATTTCTAACAAGCAGACTTGACATTATGACATATATTCTATAATTTAGAAGAAATCGTAAGTAGTAAGCTGTGGTGTCTGCTTTGCATTTGTTAAAAAATAATCCTAGATACTTGTAAAGCAGAAATACAGAGGTTTTGCTAACTACCAAAAAACCAGACACATCGCTAGCATGGTCTTTAAATGGTAAATATTACTTACATTCCTAAGATCCTGAGAAGCCTGAATAGCAGTATCGTGGTGTGGTGGGATGGGCTGTAACAGCTAAGCTGAATAGAGCAACTCCTTTGACATTTCTAACTGAGAGTCTTGCTCAAGTTGCCATGTTTAACATATTGCCAAATATCAGTCGATATGGGATTACCGTTTACTGGCCTGCAACAAACGCAAGGTACTGCAGCAGCTTGGAATGCCTCCACAAGACAATGGACACATGTCCTGGGTTGGGATTTCTGTTGTAATTATGTTAGAAGAGAGATAATTTGCCATCAGAAGTAAACAGTACAGTCATTCAGGAATCAGCATCCATTCCTGAACACAGCAAGTGTGTGTCCTTCATCCGTACCAACGCCACCCTTCTGAATTGCTAGTGGGAAAATAATGTATTTGGAGTTCTGCCACACAAAATCCATCCAGTGCTGGTTTTCAAAATGGCTTATTTTTCTCACCTGTGATGTTTTTCCATGGCTGTAATCAGGTGAGGAATATGAATGCAGATGAAGTGAACAAGGAATGATTTGCATATCTCTCTAGGATTGGCAGCAGATCCATTTTACCATTGAATTGAGTCTGTGTAAGGATTCTCTTTTAGTAAATATGCATCAACTAGATGCATTTTCATTGATACGTACAGTCACTATTTACCATGGGCATTCATTTTCCTCTACCTGGAAGGAAAATGCTTTCAGAGTTTCTGGATGGAGAAGCTGGAATTGCCAATTCCATTGCAGTATTTGGTCTTGTTAGAAAGTTGAACTAGCCTGCTATTTTCAGAGTCCTTCAAGAGAACAGTGCTGAAGGTCTGGTGGCATGTAGCACCTGGCTGACTGAGCCTTTGAACATACCAGTGGTGGTACTGGATTGGATGAAGGTCCACCAGCCCTGTGTCCTACCTATGAAGATAGCCAGTATGTGGATGCTTATGGGAGACCATAGCAGCAGCTCAAATACAAAGTGGTATTTCCTTCAGTAGTTCCCCGTTCTCCAGGTTTTGTGCCTCAGGGATTCACCGCATCAGTTATTTTCTTTTAATTCAATGTACTTGCCAATCACCTTTTGAACCCATACAATTTTTCGGTCTTCCTGAAATTCTGTGATTAAACCGTGGAACTACTTCTTATGAGTTGTATAACGTGGTATCTCTGTCTATTTTAAACCTGTTGCCTACTATTATTTTTTTATATCCTCTGATTATTATATCAGAAAATAAAGCAGGCACCATTCCCTGTACGTCTGTCCTCTCCCCGTTAGTCATCCCTTTGAAAGAAGGCGGCCTTCATGGCCTGGATCCTGAGATGTTAGCTCTGCTGCATCCCTCAGTCATTTGGGCCTTCCTGCACTGCTTGAAAGATTTTGCACTGGGCTGACCACAGAGAGAGAAGCTTCTTATCTGCCTCTGCTTTTTTCATCACAGCTACTTCTTAGGTTCCCATGATGGGAGAAGATAATCTTTCTAACCAGCCAGAGCCAGGTCAGGTATTATGGGAAAAGAGAAGAGGACAGGAGGGAAGAAGAGAATAGATTTCAGAAAGCATGCCAGAAATGGGAAAATCTTAGCACAGACCCACGCTTAAGGGCTTTCTGCATGGCAAAGGGAGGATGGAGAAATTCAGCAGCTGCTTTTCCCTAACCCAGAGCCACAACTGTGGAAATAGGCACTGCAAACACATCAGAGTTCATCAGCTCCTGATGTGGACTCTCTCTCTGCTGATGGCTACCTAAAGAGGGAGGCTGGAACAGGTATCCAGGGAAAATGCCACAAGATCTGTGTCCTGCAGGGAAACACAGGATATCCAGGGATGAAAACGGGGACAAGAGTATCCACATGGATTTGCCTTGAGATCTGCACTGCACAAGGACCTCTGAATTAAAGAGGGATGTGGGTTAAGCCATATCTCCGAATGAATTTGCTCTCTTTATGGAAGTTACCATCACTCAGAGCAGAAAGGAGCCTTTCACTGCAGGACCTGCTAGGTCTACACTAACGTACTTCCATGCCAAAGCAAACATTATTCCTACAAGCCCCTCCATGATACGTGAGGAGTACAGTTTCAAACCTCCCTTGCTCCAACCAGTTTGGGCACCAAATGCGAGAGTGCAGGCCAACTTCTCAGCTGGTTCAGACTGGCTCAGCTCTTTCAAAATCAGTGCAGCTCCACTGCCACAATCTAATTGGGGTTTTGGCCCAATATCCAGCCTTCAGCTCTTCAAGAAGGCAAGTTGTAGATGTGTTTACCCATTGCAGACGTCCCTTTTTTTCGCCCTTCTGTTCTCCGTTGCTTTCCCTCTCCTTGCTGCAGCCATGTCCCCCTTGTCCCCTCAGCTACCAGAGCTCACATAGAGGGCATTGTTAGTTACACTTTACAGGGGGTGAAAAGCACTAAATCATGAGTTAGGAAAATAAAGCTCTTACCCTGCAGCAATCAGAAGCAAGCAATACTTCACCACCAAAACACAGCATGTGCAATGGTGCATTTTAACTGGATTGCAGGGCACAGAAATATTTGCAGCTCTCAATCCTAAATTATGCTCACATCCAATATCTTGGATTTTCATATTATTCAAACATAAAACTGTCACCATGTACATTTGGGGCTTAAATTATGTAGAGATGATATTTTATTGCATAAAATTTGTTTTGCATCTCTCTGGAAACCTGGCACCCAATCCACTGCTGAAGTCCAAAGGGGCAATGACAATTTAGGAAAAAGCTGAGAAACAATCCAAGAAAACAAGTTACATATGCTTCGTTATCTAATTGTTTTGTTTTGTTTTGTTGTTTTTGTTTGTTTGTTTGTTTGTTAATATTGAAGGGAAAAATTCATAGAAAGAAGCATGATTAAATAAAAACTGACCTTGAGTAATTTGAATGATAGACCAAGCAGCAGCACAGGATATTTTCACAGGGACTGACCTTCACTCTGATTAGGTGCCTGCTTGAAGTAGGTCTAACTCACGTACGGGATTGCATAAGCTACCTGTAAGTAGTAGCACTTCAGCCTGGGGGAAAACAACTGGTTGTTGCTTCTGTGCATCTACGGACTGGGTGAAGACAGGAACGTGTGGTGGCTTGGGCTTCTGGTGAGCAGGGAAAGGGCTACAAAAACTCAGGACTTGGCTGTGCTTTCTCCTCCCATGCTAGCTGCAGAGATGCGTGCACCTGGATGTGCAGTTGCAATGTCTCCTCAACCCATTTGCATTGGAAAGAGAGGTGCTGGGGGGAAAGGTAAGGTGAGAGATGGTGGGAGCAGGCCCTTTCTGACCTCTCCAGGTGGCACAGCAGCAGCCAGAAGAAGGCATGAGCTTGAACACCTCTCCCTTGGCATGAAGGACAGGTAGGGAATGAATTGAAACCTCCAAATGTGACCGCACCTCGCTTACGTGAGCAGCAGAGTTATTCTTCATATGGAAGAACCCAATCAGTGAAGATGTTCCCAAACCATCCAGGGGGTAAGCTTGCTGTCTGCACCTGGGAGCTGTGTGCCAGAGCGCGTGGCTTTCACTTCTGTACTTTACCTGAGCTGGAATATCATGCCCAGTGTGAAATTTGATGGGAAATGATTCTGCATGGAGGGTCTTGGGTTTTGTTTGTTGAGGTTTGTGTGTGTCTTAAACTCTGAGAGGTGAGAAGGAATTAAATTATGCCTTACAATTAAAAAAACAAAACAAACAAACAAACAAACAAACAAAAAACAAACCAAAACCAAACCAAACCACCACCAACAAAAACCACAAAAAACCAACCAAACAAGCAAAACCAAACCGACCCATGAATTTCATTACAACTGGACTTAGATAAAGTAAATAAAAGGCAAATGAGACAAATAACGTATAAACAACTCTCAACAACATTTCCTCCAGAGCAATAGAAAATTTTGTTAGCTGATGTTAATTTTCATGCTTCTGTGGGAGAAGTGAAAAAGGCATGCTGAAAGTGATATTTTTGAGTTGCCACTAATAAAAATGCAGTATAAAAGTAGCACCTTAATTCTGTGTTCCTGCTGGAGAGCACACTTTTTTGGCTCAGATTTTTCCTGTCTCTGCGCTGTGTGCACACAGCTATCACCAAATCCACACTTCAAATTTCTGAGGCTAGCATAGCTAGCCTTAATCAAGACCAATTTGACTCCCAGATTAGACTTCATACAACTGAGTGGAGCTAGTAGGGATCCAGTTCCTTTTTCTTGCCCTCACTTTCAGTTTTGGGTAGACCCTATCACAGACAAGCAACTGTCTGGTTGACATCCTCATGGGCCATAAAGGGACAGGATACCCGCAAGACCAGGTGCTACACCCTGCCTGGAAATTCTGCGTGTGCTGGTCCAAGACACCCTCTGACTGTGTCACTTGTTAGTTTTCATTGGAAGAGGTGATGTGAAATGGAAGCCCATCCCAGGCAACTCTTTTCCTATCCCACCTCCTGTGCATTTGGGAGAAGCCATTTAGACAGGGCACTGCCTGCCAGCAATTGTCCATGTTTTGCGTGGTGCTTATCTCAATCGGTTCCCATTTTTGCCTGTGTTGTGTCTGGAAAAGGAGAGGCAGGAAGCATGCCTTGGGCAACTGCAGTTAGGCACAAGGGAGGTAGCTGGTGGTTACGGATGCCTCCAAAACGCAAGTGGAGTACTTCGAACATGCGCTTACCAAGCCTGCTTCATATGCTCCATATAAACAGTTCTCTCTGAGGGTGACTGCAGGCATTTCTCCTATTATTGGCCACCCATAATTCCTGCATACAGTCATACCCTCCTCAGATGCCACTTTTCTGAAGAACTTCTCTTCCCACTTACTTCCCACCCTCCCAGGCATTCCTCCTTAGCACATTCTTCCTCCCCACAATTTCTATTTTGAGGGTGGAAAGCTCCCTGCTCAACCTCCTCTCTCCCTTCTTGAAGTTGGGGTTCTGAGGGGTCAGGAGGAGTACCTGAGCTTCTTTCCATCTCTGCTGCACTCCTGCAGAACCAGTGCTGGGCACGGCAGATCCACCTGTCCCCTGGTACTAAACCACGTCTTCTCCCTGGTGGAAAACCCTATTCTCATTGCAGAACAAGAATGTTTCCACGTCTGCTGCTCTGTGCTTCCCTTGCTTCTCCCCAGAACAAGTGTAACTATGGGGGAGGGAGGCACAGAAAAAGCACTCCCTGCCACACGGAGGATTTACAGGCACTCCATGCTTTTGTTATATAAAATTTCAAGAGTGGATTTGCAAATATTCAGCAGTGATGTCACATCTACAAAGGTGGAAAGGCTCTGAAGGAAGAGCCCTGACCAAACATACATCAGGGTAAGAGAGGAAGGGGGAAGGAATGTGTGTAAATCTATTATGCATCCTGTGTTATCTTCTATTGATATTTGTATGTAGAGCACATATATTTGTGAAGTGTAAAACTCCAGTAAAGGAATGGGCTCAGAAAGATGTCTCTAGATGCATATTTATATTTTAAAAGAGACTACATAGCTATAAAACTCTCCAGCCAATTTTTTATTACTATTTTGTTAGACTGCTTGTGCATTTCTTTGCAAAACAAGCTAATAAAGCTAAGAAAACTGATGACACTCGTGCTTGGACAGCTAACAGAGGAAAAGAATAAAGTATTAGTGTAGGGAGAGAACTGAAACATTTCCAGAACTCCATTAACAGAATGAGAAGTGGTTTCAGAGAACATGATCTTCTATATTAGGAAAGCTTTACTTATTTCCTCTGAGATTCTGCCAGTCCCATGGGTGCAAGAAAAGGCAGTGGCGGGGGTAGGAAAAGAAGAGCAGCAAAGAGGCAGAAATTGAGAGGATGATGTGGAGAAAAATACTTTGCCACTGTTTATGCAGAATGAAAAGGGGATCCTGTCTGAGCATGCGAAGAGCTTTCTTTAAGTAGCACCTGCCACACCGTTCTCCTGCAGCCTCCCAGGATTGGGACCATATGGGAGACGACAGTTTTCATCCCTTGAGTCAGAGGTGCCATCCGAGCATGGAGGGATTACACCACCACCCACCCACACACACCCACACCACCATGCAAGCACGGCAGCAAGGGGGGAAAGCTGCAAAGAATGCACACACAGACACACACATCACCCCCCCCAATACCCACATCCCTCACACACATCCCCCCACAGGATAACAGAGCAATAAGAGCTTGGTGGAGAAGTGTCCTTTTAATGACTGAGCCGTTGCAGTAGGAACTGCTAGAAGCTAAATTGACAGCAGCAATTAGAGACAAGAACAGCCAACATCTGTTGATAAGATGTGCTGTTGCAAGTGAGATGTGTTTACAATAGCTGAAAGAGATTAGAAGAAAATTTCTGCTTCTCCCCACTTACTCACCATGTTTGACAGCGCTCTTGATAGTTTAAGTTTCCTTACTATTTAGTTAGTCAGTTTTCCTTGTTTGTGCAAGACCTATTCATGACAGTGTGTAAAAAAAACCCAAATGTAGAAAGACAGGCAAGTATGATTGTAATCCCCGCTCTCAAAAAACTGGATGGGTTTGCAGGTGGTCATATTTCTAGTTCGCTCTTTGAAGAAAAAAAGGAATTTAATTTCTAGTTGATGCCTTGTATGTACAAAAAGAAGACCTATGGCAAAGAAGAACATCTTACAAAAATGCAAGAAGCATGGGGGGAGAGGTGGAAACTGTTTACTATAATATAATAATAGAAAGAGAAAACATTTATGGCAGCCTGTTTTGCTGGGATTTTGTGCCTTGTTTACACAGACATAAACCACTAGGCAAGCTGCAATGGTAGCTTTGCAATCAACACATCAGTGCACGGGGCAGGGGCAGGAAAGAAATGAGATGCAATCAAAATATGGTGTGAAGCGTAGCAGCTCAGCATACAAAAAGCCTTCTGGTATGCTGCAAAACAGCACAGGCTTCTTGAAACCCAAAACAGAGAATCCCCCTGTGATCGCCACGGAGGATCAGACATCCAGTGAGTAACTCCTGCAGAGGTTGGAACAGCAGGACCCAAGGATGAAACTGTTGCCTGAAACCTATGAGGTCCTAGGCTTCTGATTAAGCATTTTCCACCCAGTCCCTACAGTGCCTCATCTGAGTACCTGTAATGGCCCTCATTTTCAACTACATATTGAGCTACTCCAAATAATAACGGTATTAATTAATTAGCTCTCCCACCTGCCTAGGGAAGAGGACAAAGTCAAATGCAGGAGAATGCTGTGGAGGAATGCAAATACAATAATAAAAGAATCTGTGCAAGGAAGGTGGGATTTAATAGGTGGATTTCAGTCTGTTCTTGTTAAAGACATTGAGGAGAAATGTGCTGCTATACACATGTAAAGAAGCCCATCAGAGTAAAGACAGAATTACACATCAGACAGAGCTGCAAAATGGAAATTCTGACTGAGTTTTTGCTTGAATGGATGCCTGAACACAGTACACATCAGCTCTGCTTCAGTGCAGATGGACTAGATTTGACGTCTTCTGGAAAGAATCCATGTATTTTCTTCAATTACACAACTCCTGGGTGACCATGAAGCTCTGGTCTGATGTGGTCTCTGTGTTGCTCATCACAATATATCCTCGTAATTTCTGAAATTCTTTACAGATGTCAACAGCTCTAATGTCTTCCAGCCGTCAATGAGTGGCCCCAGAATGAGAGACTTCATTCTCCACCCAAATCCAGAGCTGGACAGCAAGACTTTAGATATAAGAGATGGAAGAGTCCCAGCTTTCCAGGCGAGTGCACAGTTCAGTGGCAGACTACTTGAAAAAGCTAAGCAGGGGAAATGGAAAACAGTTTCTTCCTTGTATGATGATTAGTTCATAGGCCCGGCAGACTTTACAAGTTTGTATTGTGTTGTGGTTAAGTCCTCAAACAACCTCAGTAATTAGTCATCTAGATTCTGTAGCAATTTTTAGGAACTTCTCACTAAAGGCTTTTAGGTGGAAGGGCATTCCCTAAAAAGCTTCTTCCATTTGTATGTGCTGGAAAACAGTCCCTAACGTACCCTATTAGATTTTATGTAAAACAACAGACTTTATTTCGTTCTTATCTTTGTAGGAGTTAGAAGGGCAAGCAAATTGCAGGTCTTCTAGCACATTGCACTGCAGAGACCAGGTCCAGGATATTCTGGTTCCAAACAGACATAACCACAGAGGCTTTTTCAACAGGTATTTATTTTTATCTCCAACTTAAAATTAGCTAAAAACATTCCATGTACAAAAAGAGTGGTCCAGCAGAGACAACAGCCATAGCTAGGAGAACATTCTCCCCTGTGTTACTAAAAGGCGGTTCAAATCTACCCAAGCAGAAAATAAAATCTCCAGAATAGGAAACTCAAGATGATACCAAAACTCTGAGCATAAAACCTTACCAGTCCCTCTACACAACTAAAGGAAAGTCCTTTTTCTTTATTCCTGATAACATCTGTCTATATCAGATAATATCTCTCCACTGGGTTATATTATTTTGGCAGCAAGGGTAACCAGGGGTAAGTGCAAGGCAGTGGAGGAAAAATTCAGGCAAAACCAAAGAGATGAGTTTTTCAGTTTTTCTTTTACCACTACACAACTGAACGCTACATACAGTTCAAAGAAACTTTGGTATTCAGTTTAAATGGCAAGTTCCTATGCTTCTTGCATCCTTGTACTTTATAAAGCTCTAATGAAAGTGCATAAGGAATTTTCCTTCACTTTCAGTGGAAGCAAGGCCAAACCCCCTCTAATTTACAGAAACAAATCTAGGCTCCCTCATCCTCAAGCACAATTTCTGAGCAGATAGCTGACCTCATTTCCCTAGGCAGTTTTCTGACAGATAGAGAGCAATGTACCCGTACGTTCCTCAAGCTTCTCTTCATTAGCGTGTCTAGCAGTTTAATATTACATGGTGCAGCGAGTTCATTGGGAACAAAAGTGCAACAAACATATAGGTGAGCTTGGTCCAATCACACAAGCCAGGTTATAATGAATCACACATTTATGACCTAGTAAAACCCTCACACTGTCTACTCTATTTTAATCTTGGGTTTGGGGCATACATGCTTTTCATTGTCCTTTAGGAGGAGTAAAAATTGATCGCTGTTTTTATTAGCCTTGCAAAGCTGCTCTGACCACCAGGTTCCTGGACACAGATGGGCTGAGGAGCATTAAGCACAACTGAGAGGCACTGTTACAGAAATAACTTCAAAATCTATTTTTCTTCCATCTCGGGGTCATTTCACACAGGTCTTCATGATAACACTGTAGTGACCTACACTGGCACTTATCAGCTCCAGTGGATGGTGGATTTCAGGTTTGTGGGTATTGTCTGGACACAGGCAAACGTCGTGCTGTCACAGACATACAGTGCATATAAAATGAGCTAAATCATCAACATATGTAGTTACCTCATTACTGCCCAGCTTTCTTGTAAGAAATCCATTAGGCCTAACTTTTGATTGAGGTGCAATACATGCATCTGTTGCGATACGTGCAAAAGTGCATGTGAAGTTGCCTAAAAGAACTAACAATACAGAAAACCCCACTGATTTGCAATGAAAGTATTTTTACACTGCTTTGCACACAGGTGAATAGAGATGTGGGGGAGAAGAGGTGGAATGAAGGAGAGGCAAGCCAAAAGGAAAGTAGATCAGTTTGTGAGCTGTGATTTGAAAGGCTGAAACTTATTTTTATTTCAGGAACATAAAATGCTCACAGGTAGACTTCCTTGGTTACTCAAACCACAAGACATTGTGTTAAATGTACTTAGAGCTTCTTCAGTATAATTTCTTAGCTGTTTTTCTTGAAGATTGTTTTGTTTTGAATTTCAGGAGAGAAACCATTTTTCAAAACATGGATGGTAGAATACACAGGGAAAATGAGGAGGTTTTGAAATAATTCACTTGAGAAGGAGTATTTAAATACCTTGTTCTTTCAGAACACATTACTTAAAACAGGCATACAGCTCCTGGAGGTGAGGTGATTATGAGCACCGAATCATCTCCATTGAATTCAACTAAATTAGACATCCTGCTGGCTGTATTCCGGTGCTTTGACATTTACAGGGTTGGGCTGTTGCCTAGGGAATTGGCCTCATTAGGAAACTATATAATATGTAACTGTGACTATGAAGTAATTTATACAAACCATGACTGGCTATTCTTCTACATCACAGAACAAGACAAATCCCACTTGGGCCAATTCTTATTTAGAGCATTGGGTGGGTAACAGAGAAAGGATGTGTCACATCACTTACAACCATATCAATGAGAAGGAATTGTTAAAGATTCCGTATTTTGCAGAGGAAAGCATTTCTGTCTAGAAATACTAGAATTATATGAGAGAGTGTCTCAGATAGCACATACTCATTTTCATTTTATCCAGTGACAGTGCCTCCAAGCAGATGAGGACATCTAAATAAAAGCATCAGTCATACCAGTAGAAAATGTGTGTATATATATGTGGATCTATTAAAAAAAAAAAAAAAAAAAAGAAGGAAAAACCAAAACCAAGCACAAACCTTCATCTGAGTCCAAGACTGGAAATTGTACTACAATTCAATTTCTATCCAAGCCAGGACTGGATAGTGTTGGGTTTTGCAGAGCTTTTATACTTGCATACATGCAATGTTTTATATAAACACATATTTTTCAAAAGATTCTATTTAAACTAGGTTGAACTAAATCACTCATAAACCAAATGACATTTTTTAAAACCAATGTAGAACAACTTCGTTGTGTAGGCAAGCCCTTAAGAAGTGTCAAATGTGGGAAGCAGAGATTGTAGAAGTATTTATCTGATAGTGTTAGCAGAGAGGTCTTCAACACTGCTATTAGTTTAAAGCAGTAATTTGTCAGTATGTCTAACTTCTGGAAGGGATAAGTCTGTAGGCTAGTGATACTCTGACTTGCCATCAGACAGAAAAATGAAGCATTATATGTTTTTAAACTTGTTAAGATTGTCTTAGCCTGGTAGGTAAGCATGGATAAATAAGCATAACCACATACTTAACATTACTACCTGGCCTATTCAGCCACCAAAAATGTATGTACCTGTTGCCCCAAAGAGCACAACAGTTCCACTTAAATCTACAATTACTAGGTGCCAGCCTCATTGCCAACTGCCAGAGGGGAAAGCTGATTAAAGAAAACAATACCAATACATAAACATTACGTAAATGCACCTACAATATAAATAGCCCAATACTGACAGCAGATCTGCAAACAAACATGGAGAGATTTCTCTGTCAGCACTATAAAATAAGATTGCTGAATGAAGGACCACCATACACCTGGGTTTGCCAGCTGTGCTACAACATGTGATTCTGGGGTTGTATAGCTCTTGTACAATATTCTGGGGCTTTTGGGAAGCAGCTCACATGTAGCATGGTGTATGCACAGTGCATGGGCAGATATTAATGTTAGGGAAATGTACCAATTCATATACTTGTGATTCTTTCTGTGGGGATTCAGTGCTGAGCTGTCAGAGGAGGCTTTGGTGCAACAGGTGCTGAGATAAAGGACTTTCTCTTGTAGGACATATGCTCAATGGGATTGCCAGGCAGTGGCTTTCTCTCCTCCATGCACAGTCATACTGTGGCCAAGGAATGGACTTTTCCTGGCATTTACTCTCTGCTGTGTCCAAAATCCTGCAGCTTTACTCTTTTTCATATTTCTTAAGACCTGCCTTCCTCTGGACGTCTGCCATGTGTAGTAGAAGTGCTCTTCCTCTCCCCAGATAGCAACTTCCCAATTAGACTTTTCTTTCCCATATTGTTTCATCAGTTGTCTTCTGCTGGAGGAAAGCCAGGCAAGGTTCCTAGCCCTTTGCTTTGGGGCAAAGAGATCTTCAGGGAGCAGTACTTGGAAAGTCTCCACAGCAGGAGCAAGCTGTGATGTGGATTTTGCGCCTGATTCATAATTCTGCCTATAAGATCCTGAGATAATCTAATCTTCTCAGAGAAAGATAGGCTGTCAGTGAGAATATTTGAATTCCACCAATTAAAAAAGGAGAAAGTCCACGACACTTGGGCTAAACAGATTAAAGGTGTGGGGAGCTTTGCAGGGGAGATAAGCTGATGAGCAGTAGCTTTATAAAGTAAAAAGGAAGCTAGAAGAAGGAAAAAAGCTAAATGGAGTGGCATTAATGAAAAAATCAAGATTTGTTTTAAGAGTTGAATGGGTTGTGGAGAGTTGACCTCAAAAATCACCCTATTTCAAGACATAAGCTTTTGATTTTTATAACTTGCAGCATTAACATATATTGAAATAAAAAAATCCTAAACCATACAGATGTTTGTCATTAATAGCATTATACTAGTGAATTTGTATTGTGATGTGAATAAAACTAGCGTCACTTATTAAAATGTTGGCACTTCTACCGTCTCGTTTCATCTTGTTTACTATGAAGAGGAGCATGAAGTCTCTGAGCGTCTGTTTAGGTACTCAGGCATGTCCCAGCCACCTTCTAGACACATCTTCTGCATATGGGAGTGGATTGTCCTGCTCTTCTCTGTTTATTTGGATGTAACTGTCACCTGTAACAGACCCACTTTGAAGAAAAAGAAGAAAAACAAAACAAAACAAAACAGAAGCAAGGTACTTGAACTGCCCTCTCACTTTTTTTCCACCCTTCCAGTCAGGCATGATTTTAACAGGTTCTATCTTGAGAAGTACTAAATCCAGAAACCAGTATTTTATGCCATCTGGAAGCTTGATATCCTTGTTTTTCAAATGGCTCACAAAAATATATCTAATTCTAAATACAAATTATGGGCTGCTACAATCCAATTTGGAGCAGAATAAAAACTAATCGAACAAGGTAAATAGAAAAGCTAATCTATTGCAATGCACCAAGTGACTGGGGAATCAACAAAAGAAGAGATATCTGAGGCCTGCTGATGAATTGGAAGAGAGAAGTTGTTTTCCAGACAGAAATACAACACGGAAATGTAGAAATGCTTGTGTAACACCTGGAAAGTGTAAGGAGAACCGAGCAAGGTGTAAGACTCAGGGCAGGCAGCAAAGGTGTTTTGCAGTAGCACTCAGAAGACGACACTAGTATCTAGCAGGGTGGAGGAGCCAGCAAAGATGCTAAGAGGAGAAATGGTGGCTTTTTTATCACAACATACTGAGCACATTTAAATAGGAGAAGAGGTGAGAGCCATGGAGACTGGAAAGGGAAGCTTGCTAATGGTACTGGAGGAAGAAACGCAGAGAGATGAAGTGGAGCTTTTGACCAATCTGGAGAGCAGCAACTGCAGAAGCTGCAAAGATGCCCCACTGCTGCTCTGCAGCCAAGGGTAGAGAGCCCTTTGCCTTGGGTGCTATGAAAGACTCCAGTACAAAAACCAGCTTCTCAAGCTTGGCACTGGGTTTAAAGCTTCAGTGAATATTTATCTTTAGTGTGTGTGTATATAAACGTGTAGATATATACACATACACACACTATTTGTTCTCTTTCTTTTCAGAGTTGCAGTAAAAATAATCAACGGCGTTGCCAGCTATCATCTTTGAGGTTACTACCTTCTCAAAGATATGCACCGGTGGTTCCATGGCACATCCACAACAAGTACTGGTGGTGAAAGAAAGGCTAAAAAATATGCACAGTAGAAACAAATTTTAAAAAATCAAATAAAGGAAGGACATGTTTTGTCTACCCTGAAATTCTTGGCTGTAATATAAAAATCAAACTTCTCTTCCTGGATAAAAATATCTCCAATATAACTTCTGAAAAATAACTGAAAATGAGGACTCTTAATGGTTACATAACAGGCAAGAAAGAAAACCAATTCTGCCTGCAGTTGTGAGAAATTTTCAAAAACTTGGTGAGAGAAGGGAGTTTTCCACTGCCTGATGTCTTAGGGAGTCATTGTGGAAGTGTGGGAGATTTTGGTTGAGAACATCTCTTGGTATTATGACCAATTACAACTCCCAGCTAACCTAATCCAAAGCAAGCTGTATGCAGCCCTTTTGCAAAGTTTTAATCTGCTATACTAATTAAGAATTCTCAAAGAAATATATTAGACACATGCAGATTGGGGAAAAGAACCCTGACTTCTATGAATGGGATAATCTTGCTCCCTGCGAAGGAAAGGGATTTTTCCCACTGCTTTGTCGGGAATGAGAAATCTCCACCCTTACAGCTGCAACAGACTTTCCAAACCTGACCAAATATTATTTTAAAAAATGAATCATTGATCTGTAAGTAGATCCCCAGATGTTCATATTGAATTTGTAGTATTCAGCATGCTAAGCTTAATTGTCCATTCAAATCACCCTAACTGAGGAGTGCTCTGCTTAAGGGAGTCACCATATGCCAATGTAAAAGCCTGTGTTAAGTGACTGGAGAATCAAGCCTACGCTGTTTTACTTCACATTGCTATGCATTGCTCTAATCTGAGGGAGAAATAATTACAAACGTTTTAACTGTGAAAGAATAAGAAGTCATAAAACCTTCAATCATATTTTAATATGCAGTCACACTCTACTTTCATAAATAGGAATTGAAATAATTATAAAGACATCATTTTTAATTGTCACTCATCATTCAGTTGACTCCTTAAGTAGAACACACATTTAATTAATGCCTTAGATTTTAGCGTCAATTACCACATTAGATGTTCTCCCATATTCATTCCATCTGCTGCAAGTAAATACATTACCACTGCACAGTTACACACCCATATAGAAACCTGATCACAAATTTTCCTGCCTCTTCATGACCTATTGCACAGCAAGTGGAAAAATTTGCAAAACACAGGCACAAAAAAAAAAAAAAAAAAGCTTTGGCTTGAAATTAGAAATATTTTCTTATAAACATAAGGAATTTGCTCAACTCGCAGGTACTGGTTTAGCTAAGAACGATATGTTGTGCTTAATGAAGATACAGAGTGGCTCTGAGATGCCAGTATAAATATTTCTGGATTACCCAGCATAAAGGACATAGGACATCATTTTGTTATGTCATTGTTTCAAGTCATTTTTCATCTCTCTCACATTTTTGACAGCCAGCTTGATTTAAGGACATCAGGTGATTTAGATTTTACCATGTTCTTGAGTAAATTGCATCAACAATTAATTACATTTGCTGTTAAATAGTTAGACAGATCAGCATCCTTATGTAATTTGCTATAAGGCAAAGCCTTCCCAGCCACTCTTGTTACCCTTTTCTGACCATTTCCAACTTTTCAGTGTCCTTTTTCTAGTGTAAATGCTCAGTCTTTCAGCCATAGTCTTTGTATTGCCTGAGGCAGCCACAAGAATTTCTCTTCCCTGCTCCAGCTCAGTGTTCCCCAGCTAAGTGTCATCCACCTAAGGACTCTTATGTGCCTTCTTAACAGCAACATCACACTTGGAGATGTGGTCAGGTTAGCTGTTAGTAGTGTGCCACTACTTTGTTCAGGTCACTGTGCTCCTGAATGCTGCCTCCATGCCACCTGCCTGCTTTATTCCTGCGATATATGGGACTGATCCCTTGGCAGTGGGAGTGGGCACTGCTAACCAGCCTGCCTTACCTGGTGAGGTCAAGGATAAGGCAGCCCCCAGTCTGTCACCGAGCACGCACGCACCATGCATCAACCCCACAGGCAATGGTCATGATGCTGCTACTGGGAAATGCTCAAATGGAGAGGAAAAATAAAGCAAAGGAAGGGAAGGAGAATACAGTAATATAGTCTGGTCCAAGAGAGAGGCAAGGGGAAGAGACAAATGTCTCAGGTGGTGGATGATGGATGGAACATGATGATATTGCTCAAAAAACTTGCTCCCCAAAGAGTGTTTTAATAAGGGATGCTAACCATTGACCGCTCTTGCCCTGAGGCCCCACTTCATTCAAAAGATTGGTTTTACCAACTGGTCTCTCCGTGGCAGAACTTGGAGGCCTTTCCCTTTTGATTCCTACTTTCTCACATGCCACTGATAGCACTGCATTGACCTCTGAGCAACACCAGCACAGACCAGGGGGTACTCAAGGTGTTCAGCTCCCCAGAAATCTGCCTGAAGCTAGCTGTGCCAGACTGCTCACAAGCATTTTCTGGGCCATTTACTGCTCCCCTGAAGTTTTTCAGGTATGCCTAGGCTTTAGGTGCAATGGTTGATCTGTCCTGGGAACTCTTCTGCAGGGAGCAGGTAATGAAAGTCTTTACCCCAGTGATTACAGGGTGTCAGGAGGGAAAGGAATGTGAGCCCGTATGGCTCCCCCAAGGTGCCAGAGGCACACTGGCAATTACCTCCAAAACCACAACACCAAATACGCGTGTTCACTGTAGTTAGCTTCCCCTCTTCTCTCAGATGCAGCTATTTCCTCCAGGAAACAGTCCAGATGAGTGAAAATCCCACACTTATCCATGGTCTGTTGAAGTGGCATCCCCAAACTGATAATCTCTATTATGACTTCCCCAGCATCTGCCCATTGGGTGGAATGACCTGAAAATCAGAAAGAACAATGTGCCCCAGGATCCCAATCAGCACTGGCACTCCTAATTGCTGCCCTGCACAATGGACTGCTCTGTTACCCCTGCTAGGGACTACCCTGGGAACACTGTCATCTTCTGAGTAGTCATCTTGGTCTTTTAAAGTCACCCTAAACAACTAAATAGTGCGACTTAAGCATTTGCTTAATCACCTTGCAGTTTCCTAGATTAACACAGACTGCATGTATTGCAGAGATAATATCTAGTTCTTTAAAACAGGGCCTTGACTTACTTCATCAGTCATATAATTTTAAAATACTAAGACAGACTTGTACACTAGTTTAAAAAGTTAATATCCAAAACATTAAAAATAAATATCTATCAAGGTGATATTTCATTGTAATGATACATTTAGAAACTTTTCATACAGTTGAAAGAACATTACAGGCTTGACATAATGGTCCTGTAAATTATAGTACTGTGCAGGATAAGTACTTTATGAGATAATGCTGAAAATGGGCATGAACTGTGGGTGTAATCGACATACTGACTTGATGAACTTTGTAACGATTGATTAAGTATTAATTGAACTAATTTAATAAACCTTTATAAATAGGAAGCTCAGCCTTATTTGAAAACACACTTTCCTTTAGGAAGGTTTTATAAGCAACTGAATACCATGGACCACAACTTAAGATGAACAGCTATGAAAATGCATGTCTCTGAAGGAATTCTGAACATTCAGATTCACCATCTTATGTTGACTTGTTCAAGTACTGAAACTCATTCATTTAGGTTCAAGACACTGTCTCCCAAACAGTTGTATATCTAATATACACAAACCTCAGATTTGGGGAGTAATTCAACCACATTTCACACCCAGTCCAAACAAGGCCTTTCAACTAACCTGCCTTCACTGTGTTTAGACTTTTCTATTAAGGAGTAGCATTTATTTCAGATTTTGCATATCGTTCACCAAAAATCTAAGCAACCTCCGTGATCTCAAATACAAGAATTTACAAGCAAGCTAAACTGCAGCAGTGTCAGTTCTGATCACCCCTTCACTTAGCAGCACAAATGATATTTTTGTTTTGCTGTTCCTATGGAATCAGTTCTTTCAGTTACTGAATGAACCAGAGTCTTTTGCTCTTAGTATTAATACATATAAATGACAAAACATAAAGCTCACGTGGTAGATGGTGGGACAGAAGAGCAGTAAGTAGGAAGCATCCACTGAATATTATGCCAAGCTACTGTCTGCTTTTGGAGAGATGAGAGAAGGAGCTACTGAAGGAGGAGGAGAGCAGATCCTTAGGGCTAAAGCTCAATTTTAGTACACAGTCACTCATTGCCAGCCAAAAGTTCAGTATTGGGACAGGCTGGCATCTGATGTGTCTTCATTTAGGTATTTCTGACTTGGTAAGAAGAGGACAAACCCCCCAAACAGCGAATCAGAAACACAGATACAGATGAAGGTGGTTTCCCTATTGCCCTGATGTGAATTTGATAAAGGACTGTTTCTGATGTTCACTTTTCCTTTTCCCACGTCCGTCATTGCCTTTTCCTCCCAAATCGCACTTGCATTATGATCAAGCTGTGTGTTCTTGTCTCACTCCTTCTTCCAGCAATTCCTGTGATGGGTAGGGCAGAAATGGCACTGGAACAAGAGACAGAGTCCGAAAGCAGGAGATGCTATCCAAAAGCCAGGAGTTGGGCATTTCTCCACTGTTTCTGAGACTCTTTGTTTTTCCTGTCCACTACGTTTATTGCCGTGTTGTTTAGGAATTTCAGCCCTGTGTTCCAATAATGAGCTATTTCTGTGAAGTGCTGTGTAAAGGCAGAACAAAGAGATGGTCCTTCCTTTAAGATCTTTCTGTGGACGACAGCAGATGGTGATGAGCAGACAGAGGGGGAGTACAGGAAAACAACAAGACAACTGTGAAACTAATTAGGATTGTAAAACTCTGGACAAGTCTGGTCACAATAGAAATATTAGTGGTTTTGGAGGGTACATTATTTCAGCTTTGAATCAATGAAGCAGCAATCAGAATATATCTACAGGCAATGTTTTATACGTTTGTTTTTGAGAAGAGAAAAACTAGTAGAAAACCCCTCAAATCAATATGGATGCAAACAAAATATAAAAACTCTCTATAAAGTCAACACTCCTCTTTCCTCTTTTTTTTTGTTAGTCTTCCATTATTGCAAATGATTCAAAATGCAACTCCATTTTATTCTGTACTTGGAGACATTTAACTATCCTTTTCATGTGTTCAGCTGTCCTGCGAGGGCCAAATTAATGCTTTGATTTTTCATTTTTTTCCTACGTGGTAATTGTGTTTTTTTGCAGGGACACTGCTCATACACTACACCAAGTTTTGCGACTCCCAGGAGAGTACTTGCTTCTGAAAATCAGTGATGTCCTTCTGTTAATGATGCTTAATTTAAAAAAAGAAATAGACACTGTTGTCTTTCAGTTTAGGAATTACAGACTCTGCTGCTTCTCCCTGCACCATTTTCCTTCTCCCCGAGACATCCACATGCTGTTGTTGTCTCCGCATTAGTCACATCTCAGAGATGGCAGAATCAGCTGAGAATTTACAAATTGCCTTTATATCTTTGGCTGTTTAGGCTTCAGATTCCTCTGTGGTTCTCCTGCGTTCCATCCTCTGCTTGTGCCATCCGTCACTTGTGCTCCTTGCTGTTATCTTTGACAGAGAGCTCCTCATTAGAAATATCCCTTCCTACGGTTTTTGCTGCATTCCTCACTTGCTTCTAGTTATTAGTCTATATAAAGCAATGTGGCACTTCTCTCTGATTTATTTCAGTAGGCCTTGGAACCATGCTAATATCCAAGTTATGACTGTCTGTGTATCAGGCGAAGGAATGTGTGGGTAGCATTTGTCTCTGCAAGGAGGGAGTCCAAGAGCCAGCCATAAGGATATTATTAACATTGTGTCTTAGGTTAAAATATTAGCATGCCTCTTCAGTGCATTGAAAAATATGCCTGGAGATTTTACCTAATGTTCTAAGCTTCAACAAAAAATAACCACCCACAACCCAAGCTCTAGTAGCTTCATTCTCTAGTCCTCAAGTTAGTCACTGACATGCCAAAACAGCCATGAAATAAAAGTGTGGTTTCAACATAAAATTTTCACAGAGCACATAGTGACAAGTGTGTTTCCTACCAGACACTCCTTTCATTCGAGCTAGTGTCCCAGCCATGGTGAGCAGGAGTCCAGGGGGAGACAGCTTCCCTGCACTGGGGAGAGATGGAAGGGAAACAAGAGGGAGGCAGTAACCATCCTACCTCTCTACTGTAGGGTTTACATTTTTGCAGCCCACTGCAAAGCCAGTCAGCAGTAGTTAACTGTTTTTTTTTTCCCTTTTAGTTCTAAGAACTAGGTAACTTTCCATAGATCAGAAGAAGAATCAGGAAAAAAAATGCTGAACACCATTAAATGCGTGTTACAAGTTTTGCCATGTATATTCATACTTGCAATAGCATACTACATGGGAAATAGCTTGTTGTATGGATTTCAGTAATACTGACATATATACCTAGGGTATGTATATAACATAAATATATTTTTTAAAAATATAACATATCTACATATGTAAATTTGTGGGGGGGGATGTGTAAAATATTACTGAGAGAATAAAGAGGATTTATCTCAACCAGCTTTGGCCACCCAAAGTTTAGGAGTCTAATCCAAAGTGACTGTCTAAATTGTGTCTATAGTCAATGAGGTCCTTAGGATGGAATGACCTTCCTACAAACTAGACAGGACTAGATTCTTTATTTTTAGACAGGTTGGGTCACATGCAATTAGTACCATGCAATACATACAAACAAACTGTATAAAATAGACTATTCCAGAGGAATTTGTACATTAATACTCCTTCTTATATGGAGACCTAACATTTTAATACAGGACCAGACCTGTTCAGATCTGCTGCATTGATCAATACGGCACTGGGAACATCCTCACCAAAATTAGTGAAACCGTAAATGGAGCAAGGTGCTGCCTGGTATCTGGTCCACAGTGTTCACACAGAGCAAGGGTCCATACAGAATTTTTGTGTACATGCTGTAACCTACATAATATGTATTTTGATTCTGGCATCCTCCAGTTCTGTTGAATAATTTTGTGCACAGACAGGTTACTAGTCAGCATGAGAAAGTCTGGCAGAACAGTCTTCAGGTGTCACTGGTTTACAGCAAAGACAGAAGCAGTTTTCTTAAGTAAAGGGACATTCGAGAAACGCTTTGTGTTATGGTCTGTTGTTACCGTAAGAAGATATTCAGGTAGTGAGCCAGAGGCCTTTCACTGGACCTCAACCTCATGTCTTCAGTGGAGCGAATCAGGCAGCTGCTCATGAATGCTGAATTTTACCACCTTTGGGTTTTTCAGAAGCCACCCTGCATTTCTATCAAAAAAGATCGAAGACAAATTAAACATTGAAATTCAGCTTGAGAGGGGCACCATTTGTCCTGCCATTTTCTCCAGCATTCTCAGTTTTTTGATGAACAACTCAGCATGAACTAGTGTTGGGTTAGTTTGTTCAGTACATCTGAAAGTGTGCCTCCTGCTCTTGCCTTGGTTGGCTTCAGTAGGAGCGAAATAGACATTTTATCATTAATGAGCATGTACCACTGGCTTTTCTCCCATTTGTCTGGAGAAATGTATTATTTTGCAATCAAAGAAGAGTTGAACAAGAGGCGTCTGCAACAGAACTTACAGGAAACTATGGGGAACATCAACTTGCATTATCTTTTAAACTACCTTTGGACACACCAGGATAGGTCATAAATACAGTACTGTGTGCAATTGCCTTCCTTTTACATAGATATTTTTCATGTATAACAACAAAAGTCAGTTGCGAACTTTTAGTAAACAGTAGTGAATATTGCTGTGGGTTACCTCCTGAATATTTTTGGGAAATGATTTTTCTGGCTTTGAAGGACCTGAAGGGTGAATGTTTTTAGTGATGACTAGAAGGAAGTACTGTGCTCCTAATTTTTTCTACAAGAGAGGTGGATTTTTCCCTCCCTTTTTACAAGATACCATTTTTATGGGCAATTACTTGCTGCATATGACACTATTGTATACAAAACATTACTGTCTGACCCCCTTGTTAATTATGCTAAGCAGTACAGCTGCTTTCCACTAACTGATGAAATAAAACATAATAGCTTGCTTCCCCAAGGACATTGGCTCTCCGAGTCAAAAAAAGACAGAAGTAAAGTTTGACCTTTGATCTAGTCTGAAGTTTAAATCCATGCCACAGATTGTTGGAGATAGGACTCACACCCGTGCTCCAACGCTGCTGACTCCAGCGTCTGCGTGGCTCTGCAGCACATCAGTAACTGGGGCTGGAGATGAAGACCCTCCTTCTCCTTCGCCAAACTGTAAAGTAACTGCATGTGATGTAAGGATGTAAAAATACAGTTTGAGCATTGATGACAGCTCCTGTTAAGGCTGATGAGCTGCCCTACTCTGAACTCTGCTTCCCAGGCACTTGAGGAATTCGCAGAGGAAGCATACATTTATAGGTGATACCCCACTGAACAGAACTTCTCCACAGCATGAAATAAGCATTTTTTGAAGAACGGCTAAGTGAAGCTAAAAAAGGCACCTCCGTTGATGCCATCTGGTGCTGCCCATTAATCAGACAACTATTCTCTTTTAATTAGGGACTAGCTCTGGTACGCCTTGTTATATCAGTAGAACCACAGACACAGATACAGAGAACTCTTTATACTCTTAATTCCCACTTTGTTCTCTACTCCACAATAAATTTGAAGGTAATTAGTTTTCCACAGGAGTGTTAAGTTATTTCAAACCTTCGTGGACTTTATCATTGCTCTTGAGATAGACTTCAATAAAATAAAATACTTCATAGCAGTATGCTCAGCACTGGACATTACAGCTACAAGAAAACATTACAAACCAGTGGGAGGATTTGCTTTCCATGTTTACATGTGAGTAATGTGGGACACAGAGGAACCGCACTACCCAAATTTATAGCAACTGGAAACTGACTGCCCCAAGTTCTGCTTTTTGGTCTCTGAAAATCTGGCTGAAGAACATCCCTACCTCTGGTGGAAAATTTGGACAAGTTTTTCTTTCCCTCAAAATTAAAAATAAAATTAAAAAAAGAAGAAGAAATCCTTGTGATCACCATGATTACCCAGGAGTGTTCTGTCACCTAGAAACAAGTGCTCCATTATTTTGGGGCTTTACTTTGTCACTGTCACTCACAAAGTCAGAACACCCTTTGACAATGTTCCACATCAACTGCTCCAGAAGCTAAATAGCAAGGCAAGGATGATTTCTCAAACATTACCAATGAGCTTTTAAATAAGATTGAAACTCAGAAGTCATCTTCTACTGAAAATATCCCCTGTGGAGCACGCCGTGGCTGAGAGGAGACCGTGCTGGTGTGCGTCGAGTGGTGTCAGAGGTCTTCCAGTAGAATGAGGGAAAGACCATTTCTGGGTCTGTTTTCCAGATGCCTCTCAGACGAAGAGGACAGCTTTCCTTCTTGGCCCTCTGCCACTCCGTTAGCTGGGCTGCAGTGCGCCGTGTTTATAGTTCACATTGCTGAAGATAATCCTGACAATACACACAGTATGAGAGTGCAGCTGGACTGCTGGGAAAATAAAACATCGGAGGATGAAAAAGCAGAGGAGGTGGGGGTTTGGGAGCTCCAAGCTTTTTCCCCTTCAGCCAGGGTAATCAACAGAGTCATAAATTAAATAATTATTCCAAGACAACACATAAGTTACTCAGAAGTCGTCATCATCACAGGGCTCTTGTTCACTGAGTCCGCACATAGTCGGAGGGGGAAAAAGTGAGTCTGTGAAGGGGATTGTTATTTTTATCAGTATTTAGTCATTGTTTGTGGTCTTTCCAGATAAGAAGGCTGAACATATTACAGTATTTATCACCAACACTATCTGCCATTAGACACAACTGAACAGAATTATTGCTTCTATTTTTTTATTTGTTTACATTTTTCAGCCAGAGAGAAGTTACATAGAACTCAGCTCCATATTCTCCATTTTTTCCTTCTTAACTATGTATAAATAATTTATTAAGTAACAGCCTTTTCAGAAATTAAAGAAGTTCATTTTTGATACCTGTGTGAGGCCTTTGTGCAATTTCTTGTGCAGAAAGAATATCCTTAAAAATTTGTCTATTCAAGTATAATATAACATTGATGCATGCTCTTCATTAATCCAGAATTGAACTTTATCATCTGGAACACCAGAGCATCCTGAATACAGTTTTTAAATGATGGAATATAAATTCCGTAAGGTACAAAATGTACTTGATGGGATCTTGTTCGCTTTAAGGCCAAGTTCAATAAATAGTGTATAAATAACATATATTGGAGGAAAAGTTACTAAGATCAGGACTGCATAGATTTCTGCAACATTCTGTCTTCTTCTCTGGACTGTTCACCCGTCATGAAATGTTTCCTACTTTTGCCTGTAAATGTCATTTGTTGCAAAAAATTGCCAGCTTGTTTGGATAAGTGGCATGTCTACCCATGGTTACTTTGCAAGTTGTTTGTTCTGGGTATTTACTGGCTCTATCATGCTGGGTTACACTGCATAATTCTAGCACCTGGACTAGATAACCGAAAAGTCTAACAGGATAATGTTCAAGAACGATTAGGGAAAAAAAAAAAAGAAAAAAAGCCAGTAAACCAACCACCTCTTACAATTTCAGGTCAGAAAAATATTTTAGAAGAACAAATACTGTGACCCTACAAACAGCTCAAGTAAGAAAAGCTGCTGCCCTACAAGCAGCTGTAAGGTTATTTATTCACACATGCATTTGTAAACCTTCTCCTCATCATTCAGCCAGCTCCCAGGATAGTCCCAAATGTTTATCAAGCACTTAAAATTGTAAAAATCTTTGAGCACCTGTGCTGGAACTGGCTCTGACAAGCCCTGATCAGCTTCAAACACCAAGTGTTGTTAACTTCCCCTCCCCAGCCCCCACCTTCCCCCCTAATCTCTACAAATCCTGCACTTCCTTAAGGTGAAATTCCCTCTCTCTTTTCAGTTCCCACACACTGTTTAGTCTAGGACTATACCCTGGTATAAACTCTAAGAAGTAAAGAAATAGAGACTAGACAGTTACATATTCCTTCTCATACCCCTTTGCTTTAAGGACTGTTATTTATGTATGGAAAACTTACTGCAGGCAGCTTTTGTGTTTCCAGAACTTACTCATCATGATTTTCTTTCCACCCCTCAAGGTCTGTATGGCAGATGCATAGTATGACAAGAGTCTGACCTTATTACAGACTAAGTCACATGAAAAATAGAACTAATATTAAAAAAAGTCTTCTCTGAATTATTTGATTATCTGATGCCTTTTTTTCTTAATGAAATAGCATACAGAGAGTGTATGAAGGTACTCTATAGGCAAGATTTTATTGGCAAGTATTTGGGGTAGTTTGTCTTTTATTTACTTTCAAATTTCAACTGAAGTGACCATTTCTCAGCTCAATTTTTACTGTATTCCAGGCTGCACCATTTGGATACCACTGGGGTGAGCAGAGCACATTAAGGACAGCTTAACTTGGTTTATTATATGTCCCCCTAATTTAATCTGAAAGCTTTGCTTTCTCAAATTATTTGAGAAATGTGACAAAACCCCAAAAACTGAGTCTTCAGTGGTTTTATTTCACATCTATGGCATTAATCACTGATTTGGATCCACAAAATTAACTTAAACCGTTAATTTGCTTTAGTGTTTAAAGAAATTACTGTGCAAAGGACTAAAACTGGGAGGAAAGGCAATGGCCCGGTTTTGAGCATAAAGCGGCTGTGCCTAGGCAAGGGCTTATGAGCTAGAAATGTGCAGGAGTTGTGACGGGAACCAAATTTGACCTTTTTATTCGTTCCAGGAAAATCTTATTCATCTGCAACACCAAAAATGTTGCCCGTGCCTCTTTTGTTTCACTGAGGCTGGGAAACAGGAATAAAGCAGCGGTAGGACAAAAGCTATTCTTGCAGATTTCCCAGCTCAGCTAAACCCGGGACCAACTGGAAAGCCCCCAAGGAAGCCTGGACTCTGGAGACGCCCAGGTCCTTCTGGAGCTTTATCCTCAAGGAACAGGGATGTTGAGGGTCAGGCTCGGAATAGCCTTTGGCATGGTATTTCTGTACTACTGCTTCCTGCCTGGGCTGAAGCGAGGAAGTGTAAAGTACGTGGCTTTTTTAAGCAAGGCTCTCTCAGACCCCCCAGTTTGGTGTGCTCTGCTGCTAAAGTCCAGGAGCCAGGCAGCAGAGCTAATGAGCTTTGCAAGGGATATAAATCGCCAGTAGACGTGGTGTACTGTCCCTTTTATAGCAAGCGGTGTTAAGTGGATAAAAGAGGGTGCTGGGGAGCGGGCATCAGGGTGCCAGACCTATTTCTGCACCAGTTTTCTTGAGGCTGATGCAACCAGTTCCAGGCGCTGTCTGTACCTTGGTTTCCTCTGCTACAGAAGCAGGATACAGAGGCCTTTTGCAGTCCTAGACAAATGCTTCGATATCTACTGATAAAGAAGATACTTCAGAAGCAATAAGCGTTACCATTTCTACAGCATAGCACTGAAAGATGAAGGAGTACTCAATACTGTTACCTGTGCCAGAAGGATGCAGTTACATCTAAATCATATCAGTCTGCAATTTTCCTATAAAATCCCTATTTCCATACTTTCTGTTTGTTGACATCCACACTACACTGTAATAAGATTTACCCAGAACACTGCTATAATGAAATGATTACAGTGCATTTCTATGGTGCTGCTGTTAATATTTAATGGACAATGAGACAGGTGTCCCATTTTATAAGGCAATAATACATTTATTGACTGAATAAATGATGAATGCTGAAGGGCTGAATAGTTTTGTCCCTGCATGGGAACGTGATTATTGCTGAGGGAAATAGGATGTCTATTGTATTCTCCAATGTTATCCCAGTTTAGGAAAGGACAAAATCTCCCAAGCTTCCTGCCAATCCAGTTTGCTGTGTTCAGCTCCCAGATTCTATGTCTCAGAAACCACCCAATGAGACTTCAGTTGCTAATTGCACAGAAGCAAAGAGTGGCTACCAGATCTAGAGTAAGAATGAAATGGTGCTATTTACTCTTGTCCACTTCAAAATGTACCTTTCCTAAATCTACAGCAGGGAAAATGATAAAAGTGCCATGCTTTAGTTTTGTTCAGTGTGAAGGAGACTGCTGGACTGCAGGGTCAGAGCGTCTTCTACATCTGAAACAAGTCAGTAGAGTTCCAGTGCTGCGACATGATGGGTTAAGAGCTTGCCTAATTGCATGGTAGACTTAACACTTCCTGAAATGAAGCAAATATGAGCATCTTTGATAGAAATTCAACCCCATGATCAGGGTTTTCTCTGTTCTGCCTCTTGCAGCATCTGAGGTTTTATTTTAGGTTTCAGCTAAAAGGCTTCTGTGCTGATTCTAGGATGTTGCAGATGATCTAAGAGGAAATGGATAATCTTTGGACATTTCAGAGCTGGACATATATGACATACAAATGCAAAGAAACTCAGTGACCCACGTTGTCCTTTGTACACATTTCTATATCTCTCAGAACTATAAAAAAGAAAGCAATAAAAATTTATGGTGATATAATCCTACGTTACACATGAGCAGAAGACTCACAGTATGTCCTCCTGCTTTGTGCTTACGTTTCAGCCTGGACAGTATGTTATGCACAGGCAATGTTACCATCTTGTCTCCATGTCGGATAGAGCTGGTTAGCCTGATTTGTTATCTCCTGGTAAAAGGAGTTTCAGCGAATGAATCCCTCCTGAAGGAACCTCATTAAAAGTCAGTAGGAGTCTGAAGAAT
The DNA here is from genome assembly GCF_037038585.1 of Patagioenas fasciata. NCBI lineage: Eukaryota > Metazoa > Chordata > Aves > Columbiformes > Columbidae > Patagioenas > Patagioenas fasciata. The sequence goes on along the minus strand of NC_092521.1, from coordinate 73,965,868 downwards.
CTGTGCATCCTCCAAGCAAATCCAGAGGGGCAGAAGGCCAGCCTTTTTTTTTTTTTTTTGTGGTCAGCCTTTCTATCATCAAGTAGTTCCTATCTGCCTGTTATGATGCTGGTCATGATGAGTCCAAGACAACCTTCCAGCAGAAACTAAATGAGCAGCCAAACCTCAGCAAGCTCACCTTGTCCCATCTAAAACAGGCCCTGCAGAAATAAACACGCTAGGTCTGATGTGGACTGATTTAGTCACACAATGTGGCTGAGTATCAAATTGTCCTTTTATTAGGATATAGTAAAAAAGGTAGTATCTCTGCCAGAATTTTCCTTCTCAGTGTAATTATCTTATTATTTTGAGGAATCCTAGTGGGTGGTCATGGCAGGAAAGGAGGCAGCCAGGTCTCAGCACCTCAATGGGTGGCTGCTCTGCACTCAAGGGGTGGCCGAGTCTGTATGCCCAGATCCCATCTGAGGCTGGTATGGGAGAGATGTCATGCACTGGCAGGAGTATCAAAAGGGTATGAGACTGGCAGATAAGGCAGAAAGTGGAATAAAAAGATGAAAACAGGAATAAAATAAAATCCTCTGTGGAGTGTCAGCATGTCTGGACCCTGAGGTATTGCTTGATGCCTTTACCTAAATATTATGAAGTATCACATTTCTACCATTTGCTTGAATGTTTGCAATGACTGTGTATAATTGTTTCAGATTTTCTAGTAGGCAAATTGAGGTACAGAAAGGGTGAACTCGAAGTTATTGACAATACCAAACATAAGTCAAGGTGCCGTAGTCTTCGAGCAGCAGTGAACTGAGCAGTTCCTTTACAGCACACAGTGCTAACATAGTCAGGTAGGTAGGCAGATACTGCTGTTAATTTGAATGGCTCAGTTTTTCCTGATCCATACTTGATTTCCAAATGTATAAGTAACTCCACATATCACATGACAAGTGACACAGTCCTTTGGTACACATACTGCTAGGATCTGGATCTTGCCACATAAAAATATTTTAAAGTTTACTTTCGTGGTTAAAAGTCATGTTTCAAACAGACTACGGATTTAGGCATGTGCAATGAAATTAAATTCTTCTCTTAGGATCCTCAGTCATACTTGATGGTTCTTAGTCCAATGGAGATTGGCTTTATTTTTTCAGGAAGTTTTTACTGACTGCCAGTAGGTGTGTGTGTCGGAGGGAAAGAAGCAGTACTGGTTAGATAGCAGGAAAAGTCAGACAACAGAGCAGGCATGAAAGGGGGTACATAATTGAACACAGTGTTTAGATTTCAAGCAGTTCATGAACTGGCCGATCATCCTTTCAATGATCTCCATCCAGCACATTTTGACCATGTCTGTGTTTTCAGAGCAGCAAATTATGGCCTGTGTCAGCAGTTCACAAGCTGGACTGTCATTTTCTTTACTTTAGAGGAAGACAGATTTTCCCGTGGTCTTGTCTGTGTAATCCTCATCCCCAACTCTGAAAGGTGAACACTGAGTGTAGAGGAGCTATCAATTTATTTTGCGACTGGGAGCAGGAGGGAAGCTGTTGTGTGATGTCTTCCCTTAAATTTCCTGATCTCGTTTCTTTTCTGTTTTCTCTCTGAACAGAGTTATCTTCCACCCAGAATGAAAATTAGAAAGAATAACCATGAGCCCTTAGCTCCAAGAATCATCACTGTAGAGATGGAAGAATGCACTCTGAGCAGCATCAGTTTATAATTAAATCATTTGTCTTTTACAAAAGGTGTCTAGGCTATTCCTGTAGCATATATTTTTTTTTTTTTAATAAGCTGTATTTCATGCAGATTTCCTTTCTGTTGGAGAGTGAAGTATTTAAATGCAGTCAGTCCCAGAAAATCAGCTTTTACTAACATTTTTATCTGGTGCATTTGGGCCTATGGCAGACTGCAGCGTTCTTTCAACTAGTGGTTAAGATCATCACTAAATGCAAATGTTCCTCAGAAATAGCCACAGGATCTGCCTCTGTGAGGTGCTGAGCAGCTTCAGCCCTTACCAGTATAAAATGGCAGTCTGTCAATCATCGCACCTCTTGGAATCAGACGGGCAGAAAGGGCTGAACACTGAGCTATGGGCATGAATTCTTTTTCCTGCAGCTGATTTGTTCTTCGAGATACAAGGCAGTTCCTACCACATCCATAGTTTGAACCTTGTCCTTTTGAAATCATTATTCACTACCTTTTCATTTTTCTTAAGTTCCAATGACTGTCCACCACATTAGAGGTGATGGGACACTCCACTGGGCATTTTACATTATCTGGCATTTTGCTTGGCTGCAGCAAGGTGCTACTCTCCCATTCTCTCTGCTTTCCTAAGGACTAAGAAATTATTATGTGAACCTTCTCATCCAACCCAGCCCCATGGGTCAGAGTCTCCGGGTGGTGTAATTCAGCATAGCCCCATCAAAGACACCCAGAGAAGACACGGGCAATGGTTTGGAGAGGATAGCTCAATGTATCCCCACTTTCTGCCCTCCAAACCCCTTTTATTCTGTCCACCTCAGCTCTTGCCCCATCTTAACTTGAATCTATTGTCTCCGTGGCTTCTCAACTGACAAGTTATGAAAAACATTTTGCCGTCTTCTCTTCCCTTCTATAGCCAGCATTTCCTAATTGTCTAAGTGCCTTGCATTCTCCACAGCTGGCCTCTAAGACATTTGCAGCCCCGGGTGCAGGGCTGGGTATATCGGCTATGGTCACAATTTATTTTTGGGATGCAGGAGTATGCCCACATCTCAGCAGCTGTGAATGCTGGCATGTGCTGGGGACAGGAGAGGTTTACATTGCTGGAATTCCTGGGGACTGATTTAGAGCAACTCATTTTGAGGCAGTTGGCCAGTTAAAAACCCGTGCCGATTCCTTCTGGAAAGCTACATTCTAAAACCAATATGGTCTTGTTTTCAGCTTTTGGGCAATGCCCTCAAGAAAACTAGCCTTTTCTTTGGGTCCTCTTTCCTGGTGGGAAGACAACAAGGGGCAGACATTTGGGTTATGTGTTTATCAGTCTTTCCAAGGTAGAGGACGCTCCTAGTAATGCTAGTGGTGTCAGGCCCAATTCTCCTATGAGCACACGAGGAATCAGAGCCATACAGCTCAGCAGCCTTGCTTGTTGATGGAGAGGTGATTTGTGGTTTGTTTTCCTTAGGGTCAGCATCCACAGACCACAATGAGACAGCAGATGATTAATTTCTGACACTTTTTGGAATGATGACTAGCCCATAAAGCATTTTGCCCTAACCCAAACAAGATATGATGCAATGATTAGGAGAACAATTAAAACTCCGACCATCTCATTTGACGCCCATAGTAATGACAGCAACAGCAGGAGAGTTCAGGCTCTCTGGGCATGCATTTCTTAGTGACATAATATGTTCCAAGCTTTAAAGCAGCCATGTGGTTGTGATAAATGAAATAATCCAATAAATTAAATATTGTTCAGGGAGGGAGATAGTTGGTGAGTGCTGGATGATGCTCGGTTCATGTAAGAATAAGACAGCAGCAATCCTGAAGCTTTGCTCCGTGCAAGGCTCCGCTTGCAGTTAGGCTCTCTTGTGGTGCAGCATGAGGTACTGTAACCTGTTTAAGCTGCCTTGCAGGAATCATCTCCACCTCATCTGCTTCTAATTCACCACATGACAAATACTGTCACCCCTGCACAGCTGGTGATCAAGACATGTCCCAAGATTACAGGTCATGAAGAATCTGGGTGGGACAGCATATATTTTAGAAATGCCTGATGCAAGTAAATTGCTGAAGCAACCCCTTTTTGCATAATGGTTTAATTGAGGACTGCCACATTACTGTGTTTTATATGATTCACCACACTTATCAGAAGACTCCTTTTCTGAGGCAGGGATCATCCCTTTGCCTCATGGTTTACACAAGTTTGTCCTCACTGGTGTAAGGAACGGAGGAGGTCCCTTGCATCTCTCCTGAGCAGTCAAACTCCTGCACTCTGGACGTGAGGTGGATTACAACCAAAATCACTTTTGTCCAGCTCTGGAGCCTGTCAGCGGGAGACTGAGGGTGCCTGAAGAATTCAGAAAGACAGGGTGGAATGTAACACTGCTGTCCACCATAGAGACCTTGGGCAAAAAGCACACGGTCAGCTTGCTGGTACTGGGTGAAATTTCTGGAAACTAGTGTGAGCCTTAACATTTTTAAAGGCTGTTTGTGCCTTGAAATTTTAAGCTGTGAGGGAATTGGACCATGCCTCTATCTAGACTGTAAATAATTTGGGGCAAGAGCTGTTTTTATCACCGTGCTTCAAACAACACTCAGCATATTGCTGGAACCAATTATATAAATAAATTATATAATATGTCTTTGGGTGACTTAAATACTGTGCTGAGCAGTCAGTGGTTGAAAGTTGAAAGATGCCAAAGCCAAATTTGAAATTAGAAGGAGATAAAACATTAGATAATTCAGTCTTATTTATTATATTTTTTCATTTTCTGTAGCAGACTGGTAATACATAAAGATATTTTGTTAAATATCACTGTCCTACAGAACAGATGTTTTTCTATTGCTTTCTCAGTTGTGTTTAATAACATATTATATGACATGCTGTAGTCGTAACACATTGTTAACAAACTTCTGCAGATACAACATTTACTTTTGATTAAAGAAGTGTGCTGGGAGTTCAGTGTATCCCAGTGTAATTAAATGTTATTATTCTGTTATTTTGGAGAATTGCACAATGGGCTACTTTAAGAAAATATGAAGAATAACTTTGTTTCTAAAAATTAAGGTCAACAAATTCACTCTTAAACAGTTTAGTGCTGAATACCCCATTCTGCTGAAGTTCAAAATAAATCATATTCCTCTGTTAAAGCAAAGTTTCTTGATAGCATCAAAGTTCTCATTCTCAAAATTCAGATTACCAAGTGAGGACCAAGATGAGCAAAGTCTTTGAACACATAGCAGATAAGTTGTGCTGGAGACCCCCACTAATAGAAAGTTTTAAATCCATGGAGCTAGAGAAACAGAAGCTCAGGCTTTTTAATCCTTTCTTATTCAAGGATTCTTTTCTGAGCACAAAAGAGAGGTAAGGTGCTCTGTACTATAAAGGTGCATGTGCAAGAAAAAAAGAGAAGGTGGTAACAGTGGGATCAACTGGTTTAAAAGGAAATGATGCCAGTGGGGGAGAGGAGGAAAGAAGTGAACATGAAATTATTATGGATAAAGAAGGGAAGGCAATAGCTCTCTAGACAAGAGGTCATCAGTGGCTGGGAAAAGCACCACTTCTTTCTTACCATGAATTTTCAAATACATTGATGGAGATGTCTTTGTATAGAAGAGATTACAGAAATCAGTCTCGGCTACCATTTAGCAGCATACTGTTTTTTTATGCATATCCTTATACTTTGATTATTGATATCCAGAAGGCATTTGACTTGAGTAGTGGGCAATAAACAAGATTGTACCTGAAGGACATCAAGGAGATATAATGTTCCCTGGGCAAAGCATTGCTTTAAGGTTATTTGGCACTGGGACATGAGCACAAACATCTGCCTTGTGCCCATGGTAAAAGGGAAGCTGTTTCTATTAGGTTACTGGACCAAGGTATCCTTGACGTGGGTAACTTGATTATTAGCTTCTTAGCACAAAGTTTGAACTTTAATATGTATTACTTATTTGCATATTATATAACCTCAGTGTATGTGTGTTGCAGAGTATCCTTATCTGAATGATTAATATTAGATCATGCGTGGTTGCTAAAAATGGTGCAGGAAAGATCAAAACAGTGCCCTAATTAAGATTTACAGCTTCAAGGTGACTCTTCAGTTGGTGCTGCTCTCCCCACAGCAGGGTTGTTTGCCAAATCTTAGAGGAGAGCAACTGGAAGACAGTGATCTGCTAAGGGCCTGATTCCTGGAGGACTGAAGAGAAGAAATTGTCACTTGCAAAAGCAGGCACATGGAGAGCCTGAGATCAAAGTCTAACTGGGCTCTCCAGGGAAGCAGGCTATTTGAGTTACGCCTACCCAAAGCATAAGCTGGATTCCAGGTGGAGGTCCAACAGCATGTAAAGGGTGAGCATCATGCTCAGCTGGCATGAAGATATAGCCTGGAGACAGATGTAATGAGATCATTAACTCCTAACCAAGAAAGAAGTGAAGGGACCTGCCTGTTTCTTGGAAAGGGTGCCCTTAGGGAGCTGGGAGAGGTCTCAGGAGAGGTGAGATGGGTGGCAGATGGGGTCAGGGAAATGTGAACTGCATCTACAGCTCATTCGAGGAACATAAGGTCACATTTATGGTATTTGCTGATGAATGGTGAGATTTTACTGCACATCCCAAGCAGTCTACCTTGTGCTGTTAGAAATCGTAAAGTAATTCAGTGGGCGATAAGGGTGTAACTTGACACTCATCAAGTCTGAAATCTCAGTTTCTGCAGAGTCACACCCTTCTGCTTAGACGAGCTGTTGAATAATAAAAGCCTTTGGACTTGGCATTCCACTAAATGTGAAATCAAGGTTAAATGTCAGTTCTTCAGTCCAAACAGTTGGGGCTGATTGAGGTGAGGCAGTTGATCACTGTAAGGGGTTAGGGTGTGCCTCACTGAGCCAACTGTTTCTTCCCTGTTGAACCAGCTTCAAGGATTTTCAGGCAGACTGTACTCCTACTTGGGCAGAAACTATTTCTCCTCCCTATTTTGTTTACCTGACTCAAAAACCTTGAATTGCACTTTGAAATAGTTGACAACATGTAACCTTAGGAAACCACATTCTTAGTGTTCAAACATATTTTTGGGCTTTGCTAATATGATATTAAAGTGTATGAGACACGCTGGCTACCATTTGGTCTGGAGGAAACAACAGATGCCAGGTAAAATAAGAATCCAGTGCTGCCAGTTGCAAGGCCTGGAGGAAATACCAGAGATGTCGATGGAGTAGAGGACGGTGATAATTCTAGGCTATGTCCACACAGCTTGTCAAGCACAAATAGGGAAATTCTGGTGCACCCCCTGACCCCACACTCTGCATCTGTGCCACCAACTCTGCAATATTTCTCAGTCTGCCAGTTGGTATCCACATTGCATAAGAAACTCTGAGCTATAAATTATGTTTGCTTCTAGGTGAAGCAACATCAGGAGCCATGTAAGAATGATTGCTTAGGCATGATTTGTGGCCACAAGGGCAGATGGTTGTTGCCAAGGCAGTAAAACTTCATCTGCCCTGTCTGCATAATAGTCGCAAAACATCTTCCTCACACCTTCCTTCACCCACCTGCCTGCACAGCCCTCTGTTCTCCCTTGCATTCTCACCTGAGTACAAGCATCAGAGGAGTGTTGATGAGTGCAGACTGCAGTGTGCACCTGGACTACTCTGGACAGACAGTGTTAGACCTTTGGTATTCAGAGAACATCTACAGAGGATTCTTTCTGGTGAGGCTTTGCATGGAGAAATTGAATCTCGGGTCAGATTTGTCCCCTGGTCCTGGTAGGAAACAAGCTCCAGTGATGTCTACAAGCAGCTGTATGTGTTTTCCCCCATCTCTAGGATTTCCTAGTGGATGGCACATTATAGAAAGGATGGCACCTTATAGAAAATTGTCTGACTGCTGAACTTTTACAACTCCACAGCATTTTAGTTTTTGGCCTTTCCTTTTTACTTTCCCACTAGTTATTTCTTGCAGAGGAAGGCTTTTACTTCTCCTTCCCCAAGGTTTCTGCACTGTCCCTTCTGTGAATTCTTGATTTCAAAGGTGTTCTTCAAACTCATTTTGTCCCCTCTTATACCTCAGTGAAGTTTAAATGTCCTCAGATGAAGGTCCTTACTATTTCTCAAGAGGAGAATGAAAAACTTCTGAAGTCTTAAATGCAAGATACACACAAATACAAAAACGATAGGTGAACCGTTTCAGATGCTGGAACAGGAAGGCTGTTCAGAACTACTGTTTTACGTAAAAAAAATAGCCAGAACTGGGGTAGCTATAGCAACGTGTGTACTGCCACATTTGAAGGAAATCTAGTCCTCATAATGGGTAATCCAATCTAGAAAACAAAGCAGATACCTAAGTAAATCTAATAAAGTTATTAAAATTAATTTAACATTAATATAATGATATAAAAATCATTTGCACTGCATGCGACAATTTTAACTCTTCAGCCTCAGCAAACAGTCATACTTATCACATCACCAAACTGTGTCAGAAGCAAACTGTTCCTTAGAAACAAACTTCAATTGTCAATCTGATGCTTCAAACACACGCACACAGACACATGCATCCACGTTCCATGGGCACATCGTGGCAGCTACCTACATGTGTGGTGCTCATGCACGTGTATGTATTCTGTAATACTTCTTAAAGGTCACGCTCCTCCTTAATCTCCATCATAACATTGGCAATGACACCATCACAGGGCACGCTGGTGCAGAATTCGTGTCCTTCTGCTCATGAAGCAAAAGCCCTTGGGCTTGCACTGGAGCGTCTTCTTGTCCTTCCAGCAGCACGAGGCTCCAGCACAGCCTCATGTGGTGGGATGAAGAGGCAGGATGTGCTCATGGGGGGAGCTCCCCCTTTACCGTATGGATCAGCTTCCCATCAAACTCACAACCTCCTTTTCTCCCAGAGCCAAGGACACGCTTCCCAGTGAGTGGAGGATAAGTGGTTCCTTTTATCTGAAAAGTAGTGAACGATTCCTAAAAGCACAATTTACATTTTATGATTTTGGCCCTTTTTCTGCACTGTTTCTCATTCTTGGAACTCCTTCCCTCTTTTATGATCCAAGCAGCCGCCCATTTTCATTTAAATCATTCCTTGAAACGCACTTTCTCTGCGAAGCCTCCGGCTACAGATGACTGGATATGGCAGAAACAGTGTTTGAATTCAGAACAAGGGTTTTGTTTGAGCAAATTGTTTGGGGAATAGCCACTTTTTATACCACACCTGATATGCAACAGAGTATTAGCATACAAACAAGGATTTATTATTCACTAGTCATTATTTCATTATTCTTCTGTTGAAAAAAGATTCAGTTGTCTAATCACAGCACCAAGGGAATAGAAACATGTAGTGTCATTTAGTGTATCAATTACAGGCCTTAAATGAGGATGAGCAAATAGTCATTTTGAGTGGCTTGCCAGTTTACCCAGTCTCTAGGGGGGGAACAAGGTTCTCTCTGCAAACAAACAAATAAAGGAGCATTTTTGGGTAATCTGTTTGCAATCAATAGCTGAAGCGAGTCCTTTTCCAGCAGAATTCTGTCATGGAGAAAAGCTCATTTAAAAACAGTTTGGAAAAAAAAATTGCCTCATTTGAAACTATCTACTTTACTTGATTTGTGGATGGTGTTTTGTTCTCTAACTTGGTTTGCAGTGCCATATGGGAAGGGTTTATTTTCATGGTAACTGTCAATGCTACAATATTCCTAATAACTTTCAGCCAACAGCGAAAAGTCAGATTTTCTTGAGCTGAAGTGAAAAGCGGTGGCAGAGGAGGAAAGAGGCCCCAGGAAGCATTTGGGACAGAACCTCTACACCCTCTAACTCTGCATCCCCCACTTCTTCTCTGTGCCACTGCAGGTCCTCAGAGGGGGGTACTCATGCACCCCCAGGGCTCCCCACACTTTGTCAGTGCCACCAAGAGCTGAGGATCTTGGACAAGGAGGAGCTGGCCAGGGAAACGACTGTCACAAGCCTTTTTGGTACTATTTGGGATTCCTTGCATGGAAAAGCAGCAGTGGATTTACGTGCTACATGCAGCAGGCCGAATAATGTTGTCGTGGGAGGAATGCCCAGTTGTCTGTGTGGGCGCAGAGCTTCATCTCCGAGTACCATAAATTCCTCCTGTGATCTGCTGAAATTGTCTCGATTCAATCCAAGACATCATTAACCTCCATAATCGTCTTGTCCCTTTGGTCTCAAGGCTCTATTATTTTTCATCTACTTTCCCATTATCTGGAAGCCCAGAAAAAAGGCTGGATTGTGCTGACTTAACTGCTGTCCCAAGGACTCAGTGGATGGGAACAGACGTCCTTCCCTGAGAAGAACCCAGCTGAATAAAGTTAGCAGAACCATTTGACACCATTATTTGACACCGAACAATCAGGTAAATGCTGATAAGTGCCCGGTGGTGACAGAGAAACATTACATAAAACAAACCAAAGCCTCTTGCTAAACATTTGTGTTCACAGGTAAATACCACGTGGCCACACGCTGTCCATTCATAAGGTGGCACCTGGAGGTCACCATGCATGAACAGAGCCGTTCCCCTTTGTGTCCCCTTCCCACAGAGACCTCTGGAACCAGTTGCTGATTTTGGCCAGGGCTGTGCTAGGAGAGTACTGTACCATGTTGGCCTGAATTGCAAAAAGTCATTAAAGGATCGTGACTATCCCACCTTTCATAACAGTAAATACGTGTGTGTGTATGTGTTTGTGTATGGAAAATAGGGCAGGTGTGAAAAATACTACGGAAAAACTGGGAAGTTTGTCCTCAGTACAGAGTTAAGATGCAGGCTGCCTTCTAGTGCAAGTACATTTTTCTAGTTCCTTCACTATCTGAATGTTAACTCGCCAGGTTGTTCACTTTTTTCATCTGAGGAGATGAATGTTGCCACTAGTTTTGCTTGTGCAGTACAAGTGATATATGTGCTTTGTTGCACATTGCCTTATTAGCACATCCTGCAAAATGATAACTCATGGTGTAAAGTCCTTGCCTAACATTTATAAACACTTCCTCAGAAGAAACGCCAGGCACTCCAGTGCATTTAATTTTAGGAAAGCAGCTGGTCCAAAACAGTGGAGGCTGTATTATTAGTTTCTTCCTCTGAGGCAGGACTGATCATGCTTTCCCATGGAGAGAACAGCCAGGCGCAGTTTAGGAGCAGCTTTGGTGTCACACAGAGGTCTGGTTTTCACCGTTTGAACAATCTGGCTGCCCAGTGGAGGGGAAATGGCCAAGTTTGGTTTCAGCTGGCCATGTCCTGCTCTGGTGGTAAGCTGAGCTTGAGGAAAGGGTTAGAAACACTCAGGAGGGTGAAGTGCTGCATTTCAGGGAGTGCTGGAGAAGAGACAGAGAAGTAATGCAACTGCTGCTCAAACAGAACCTTTTTTGAAAATAAGATGAAGGCAGTAATGAATCATTATAGGAAGAAAAAACAGACCTGTTTATACGAAGCACTGCAGTCCACACATCTTGAAAGGCTAAAATACCCATAGAGAAGCCCTGCCGAGCTGAGCAGCACCCAAATATTCATTGGTCCAGTCTGACCCATTATACAGGCAGATCTAAGCTACAAGCTGACCCAAGCAGACGTTCCTCATCCCGAGGGCAGGTGCGTGCTGCCACCTGAGTCCCCCTTAATGACTGAGCATGGAGAAAGCATACGGAAACCTCAGGATGGGGATACAGCACAAACTGTCTTTGTAGAGGGCCCGTGCCAGTAACATCACCTTGCATCCTGCTAGGAAGCAAGCCAGGGAGCAACGCTTCAGCAAGAGGAGCTCTGAAAGCCTTAATTCAATTTGTACCCAGCTCAGCTCCACGACTGTCTCTTTAGTTGCTTCAAATTACTTTCTTTTTGGCAGCCTAGGAATTTAATGTTAACTCAGGGAACTGTATTAATCTCTATTAGCAAGGAGCTGGAATCTAAATAGCTCAAGTCTAGGCTTTCTGGTATGTCATCTGAAGCAACATGCATTTATCCAATCTCTAAATCAGCTTGTCTGACAAATCAGCCAAAAGAAAGTGCCACAAAAACACAATAGTCTAAGCACAGTGTTTATCTGGAAATCATTTTACAACTTACTTTAAAAAGCCCAAAACAAATAAATAAACAAAATTATGACAAATGCTAGCCTGGGAAGGCTAAAACTATGAAAATAATTCAAAATGTATTTATTTTAAGCTTTTCCCCCCACGTAACAGATTACAATAGCATACTGCAGGTTTCCAGCTGCTACCATTCTGTTTCTGTAAGGGAAACTCCCTCTTCAATAGTTCTTATCTAACAGAAGAAGCTGAATTTCTTTATTACAATACACTGTGCACAGAAAATGCCTGCTTGCCATCTAAACCCATTTCTCTTGTAGAGGCAGTGGCCAGCACCACACGCTCAGAGGAAAAAAGGGCAAGAAGTGCTAAAATGAGCAATTACTAAGGAACCTGCCCCTAGCAAAAGTTGCTTTCTAATCACTGGGCAATTTATTGTTATTTATGATCTAAAGCATGGTGATTTATATCCCCTGTAATTTGTTATTCTACTGAGTGCAATGCTTGGTGTTTTTTTATTATTCATGGGCCTTTTAAAATCTTATTTCTTTGCCGACCTCAATAATAGCAGCTGGGGCAGTAAGTTCCACAAGTTAATTATTGGTTGTGTCTAAAGCACCTTGCTTAAAAGAACTATATTTTACTTACATTTGCCTCCTAATTTGCTTGAGTATTTCCTTTTCCTGCACTCTGAGTATGGCTACTTCCTCTGTAAGGTTCATTATTCTGCTTTAAATACATCTTCAGAAATCATTGCATGTTTGTTTCCTTTGTCAGCTTTGAGCCTGTGCATCTCTTGGTGTGCAAACATTTTCTTTGTGTGACCTTTTGTACCATGAATACTTTCTGCATCAGCTTTCCTCCGGTGAGCTTTTAACGAAGGTCTCCAGGTTGCAGAACTACTTTGCCCTAGCAAGGTGGCCACCAGGGTGTTGGTAAACAGCAACAAAAATTGAGGATTTCTTCCTAAATTCTCTTCTTAATTAGGAAGTGAGCCCCTGAGCAGGGCGTTGGACCAGCCACGCTTGCACTGTCTGCCAGAGCTGTCATGGTGGGGAAATATATTGTCCCTAAACAGATCCTGCCTGACACTATGGACTGAAAAGTGTGCTTTGCTGGGGCTTGCCTCCGTCCCACCGCCCTCACCAGAACCTCTCCCATCCCAGCACTTCCCCACGGCTCTCCCACTGCCCCCTTGGGCCGGGGCTCCCACCTGCTTCTCCCCAAGACACAAGTGCCAGGGACAGAGGGCAGATCCAGCACTAAACCTGCCTGTCCCTTCTCCGTCCCCTCCTTGTGTTTCCCTGGGGGGAAAAGGGATCTTGCTCAGGGCTGGGGTACAACCAGTGACTTCCCAGTCCTGTCCCAGCCCAGCATCTCTCTGTTCTTCCTCAGCTCTCATGGGGGTTTAATTTCTCACTTAACTGTCTTGTGGGGGTGAAAAACCTTCTTCCTACTTATTTTAGCCCCTGTGCCTGACTCCAAGAGCCCCCTGCCCATGCCTCCAACTTCATTTTAAGGCAGAAATCCCTCATCTACCCCAGAGCATCTCCCTGCTCTTCACGGGCTGGAAGAAGAGGCAGTTGAGGAGAGCTGGGATCAAAATCAAGCAGGTACGAATATCACAGAGTCCTGTGTTTCTTGTGTGGTGAGTTTGTTCAATTTCTGCTTGCAAACTGGGTGATCCCACCATGAGGAGTAAGTCTGGGCAGCAGCTTCATGCAAAGAACTCCAGCACAACCACCATTCCTTGTACTTATGCACAGGCTACACCCAACAGCCAGGCCCACCCAAAATGCTTCAGCACAGGAGTGCTGCAAAGAGCTAGACCACATGATCATTTGGTTACTAAAGATGTGACAAGTGCCAGTGAAAGGTGATGGGAACAAGAATTCCCGACTCCCATTGTGCTTCCTGGTGGCTTCTCTATTGAAAGCCAAAGTCAACAAAAAGAAAGGGGTCCCCATTCCCAACCCCATCCCCATCTCTAGAAGGCAGTATGCTTGCCTGAAGTTACTACTGACTCTACCTTGCATCAGAAACAGTGATTAAAAAAACCTGTGAGTATATATTTGTGATGGTATGCTGTAAATCAAATATCCATTTGAGCTAGACATGTCTGGTCTTCTACTTAGATTGAGGTATTCAATGTTGACAGCTCAGGATCTTATAATGAGTCCTGCATTGTGTTTTTTGATTTGTTTGTTTCCCTTTTTCTGTGCTCAGTGCATCGCCTGGACATAGTAATATCATCTGAAACACAACTTTCATTTTTGAAATGGTAGTTCTAAGTCATCCTGACTGCACTGAAAGGACTTCAAAACTAGAGAAGAAACAGAGAAATTAAAATACATACTTTTAAAATCACAGAAGTTTAAATAAGGCTCATTAATTTAGGAAGACAACCCAATGTACTTTTCAATTGCTTGGGCTGCTGCAATGAAGCATACCTCTCAATCTTGTACCAGAAGTTCAAGTATTTTTCTGATATGATTTAATCATGCAAGAAGGGTTGTCAGGCATTGGAACAGGCTGCCCAAGGAAGTGGTGGAGTCACCGTCCCTGGAGGTATTTGAAAGACATTTGGACAAGGTTCTTAGGGACATGGTTTAATGCTAGATCTAGGTTATGGCTGGACTCAGTGATCCTGAGGGTCTCCCAACTGAAATGATTCTATGATTCGAAATGCCAGTATTCATCCAAAATCACTGGAAATGCCATTCCAGCAATCCTGGGGAAAGTGGGAGGGGAGGAGTCGTCAGGGCATGTTGGTGAGAGGTGGTCCAGTCACCAGGGCAGCCATGGACAGGAGCTGTGACATGGGTGGACTTGGGGATAGATCCCTGTGGCAAGCCCTGAGGCTTGTACGAAGTGGGAGGACAGGGAGCTGAGGGTGGCTGTGAAGTGGCATAACATTCGTGTGGTGTGCATGTGTGGGTGGCAGGAGTTGTGGATTTACAAGGGAGCGTGTCCAGCATGCTGGACATCACAAGGGGGAAGTGTTTTACCTTGAGTATTGGGGGAAGGAAAGTGACAAAAGCCCCTTTCTTAGCAGCTAAGTGCCAGAGACTCCAGGAAAAAGCCAGTGGTTTTGTTGTGCTTCTTTACATAAGGAGGATTTATTGATGAATCAGGCAGGGATCTCTGTCGGCTTGGCTGACCGGAGTGGTCAATGCAAGTTGTTAGAGCAGGGGTGGACACAGGCTGATGAGATGGGAAAGGTAGGCAGACAGGGAACATTGTCTGAAGGAGCTGGAAGAAAGAGTTGATATACCCTAGAACAAACAGTGCCATAGCTGTAAGAACTGATGTGATATCTGGGACAGGAAGAGGCATATGATTATCCAGCGCTTCCCTCATAGGACCACATCTCCTAGGATCAAACTACGCTGAAAATTGGTGTCAGGTTGGGCAAAGCCCTCTCTGAACCCTGTGATCTCCCCAGAGCCATGGGACTGACAGGGCAACTCACAGTGCTGAGCTGGGCTGGAAAGTGCACAGTAACCCACAGCAGCCCTGGCTGCACTGCTCAGCTAGCTGGCCCTGTCAGCAGCATCAGCTGGCCTTCAGGCACATCACAGCTTGCTTAAACAAATATAATACCTGATGGTCATTTGGGATGCACCTGAGCTACTGTGGAGGTGGATTACTACACCTGGAATAGGGTAGAAGCCTGTACTGATCAGTGGGACTGTGCAGTAAAACAGATGATGTCCTTTAAAGCAGAATAATTGCAGGATCTCAGGAGATACTGGCAGCAGATCTGTGTCGTACCCTTGGCCTACACGCAGCTGGGCACACTGAGTGTCCCACCAGCAATGCTGGCATCCAGGGTGTCACAAGTAGCGACCGGATGAGGGTGGCTTAAAAGATGTAAGGCGATAGAGATCTTCATTTATTATTATGTCCAGAATGGTTTAATTGATACCATGACTTGGTATCACAGACATAGAGTGATCTAGTGGGTTAAAAGCGCTCATCCACTTCTGGCTCAGGATGTGCCTCTTCCCCAGACCTGGGTGCAAGCACCTGACCAAGGTTCTTAAGGGAACACATATGGAACAGTTGTTCCTGTCCCTGCCTCTTCCTCAAGGTGTCCTGAGAAAATAACCCTGATCTCTCTGCTTTTCTAAACTACATCTAGCTGTAGAGCTAACAGTGTATCACTGTAAGGAGAGCCAGCAATGAGGCTGTGGACACTGGGGCTTTGCAGGCAGCTGTGCTCCTCATGCAGAGCTGCTCCACAGAGGCATGAGCTACTGCACCACATGCACAAGTTGGGTGAGAGAACAAGGCTTTGCTGTGGCGACATAAGAGCTTGTGGAAAAACCCCACCGTGCTTCATGAAGCCCCGTGCTATAACCAGCATGGCCATAGATGTGACACACTGAAGATAATGTTAAAAAGCCTACCTTGCAGATATGAGTTAAAAATAAGTGTAAAGGATAGTTAGAAAAAAGCTGGGAAAGCTCTGTTACTCCAGTCCTGCAGGGAAACAGCAAGTTTGGGGGAACCAGTTTTCCTCCTTCTGATGTGATTCCTTATTCAGTGTCAGAAGGAAAGGACCCAAGCGATCACACTGCTCCCTCCACCTAGAAAGAGCTCATGCTTTAGCTTAGCCAATATCATATGTATAATTGATGAAGTATATTAGAGAGAGAAGTTCAGACCGTTGTGTTCAGGTCAGGACAGGAAAGCTACGAATGCTGACTCAGCAGGGGCTGCCTTTACTGTTGAAGAAGAGGATTTGTTGGCACTCAGCAATTAAGATGTCATCTCTATTTGAAACAGCAATCACCTCTGCAAAAGCTCTACAGAGCAATTTTCCTCTACAAATGGACTTCAATCCTATTAGTGCAACTAGGAGAAGTTTTTCCAATATTCAGTGCAAGACAGAACCTGTACAGCATGGAGGGTGACAGCACCGAGCTTTTCCCCATCTAAGAAAATACCCAGGAATCTGAAAGAAATGCTGTACAATGCGAGCAAGCCTGACCTTTCTCCAGACTGCAGCAACAAATTATCAAGCTAAAAAAAAAAGTCCTTCCAAGAAGGAAAGTAAGCTCTGGAAACCAAGTAATTTAACTTCCTTTAATATCTCCAGCCGAGCTTCATATCACTTGGAGCAGTAAGGAAAAAAAAAGAAAAAGGAAAAATCAAACCACCTTTAATTCCCCTGAGGAGGTCACAGAGTTTATCATGTCCAAAGGCAAGCAGCCTGGTGCGGGAGCTACGCAAGCCATCAGGGATCATTCTTTCTTTTCCCCTTCTGTCAGGATTTTGGTTCTTTAATCAAAGAAAACCACTTATTATATTCAGCATCCTTAGAAAAGAAAGGAAGATATGAGATTGTGCTTTTTATTCAATTCCTTTAAGGCCTTAAAGAAAACCATAACAAAAAATTCAGTCTACCTGACTGCTTCTCTCATCTCATAAAAGATAGAGAAGCTGTTTACCTCTGTTCTTTCAACTGTAGCTCAGAAGCCTTTTTTTTTTCCCTTTTTCCCTTCCAGCTCAGACTCTCAGACGTGCTTCTTTCTGGCATACTTGATGTGAGTACTGAGGATTTGACGAAAGCCAACTACCTGTGCCCTATAGCAGGGGAGCCTGTGGAGTACCTCTACCACTAGCAAAGCAATCATGCAGGTGAACCCAAATGTGCCCAGCTCTTTGTTCATACACATTGAACTCCCAGCAGTTGAGAGAGAAGCTTTCTTAAAAAATATATGACCTTGCCTATTCAGCAAATGATAGCGAAAGCTCCCAGTCCACTTCACTAGTCCTGTCAGCAGGCATGAACAAGGGTATTGTGAAACAACCTTACAGATAAAAAAACAAAAACAAACCAAACAACCAAACCTTTTAGGATTTCTTCATGCACTTTTAAAATAAAAACAGAGGGGGAAAAAACCCTGTCTTGAGTAAACGTTTCTATCACAGAGACATCAAAGCTTCTAAGCCTGGACTATTGTAATACAATATGATCCTAAACATTGCTCCAAAGCAACAGCTTGTTAAGCAGGCAGGTACTTACCTGTAAGGCTGAGCAGACTTCAGAGCCTGTTCCTACCACAATAGCTACCAGCTATTCTGCTGTGCAAATACGTTTCTCAGCTACGTAGCTGCAAGTGAGCTCAGATCTCGGTGTAAGGAAGAAAAAAACCTCTTCAGTCCTGCTGCAGCAGCGGCCTGCCATAGGGATAAGGTTTGAACTTGCAGAGGAGAGGCAGGGCCACCCCTGGGAGTTCACTGTGGTTAAAGATGAAGTCAGTGAAAGTCAATGTGTAGCCCTTTTTTCAGCTCACAAGTTTTGCAGCATTTCTCCAACATTTCCAAAGGCTGTAAGTGATATAAGCTGCCAATGAGCACACGTTGACTAGGCTTAAACAAGGGAAGGAAGGACTGAGTTCCAAACCTTAGTGCTAGAAAAGCAATGATCTGTGAATGGGGTAACAGTAAGTGTGACTTGCAGCAGCAGAGCAAAAAGACCCTTTCTAGCTTCATATTCTCATGGGAAATTCTGCTTCAGGAAGCTCACAGGTCTATGACAAACACATAGGCAAGACCTGGTGAAAGGGAATGACAGCTCATAAACCATCCATATATAGCTGGAGCAAAATGTGAACCGTGTTGCTGACAAACTCTTGTCTAGGATCTGAAGGCAAGATTTACACTCACAGGGGAGCTGCTTGGCGAGACAAACCACTCACGGTGGGGTTTTAACTAATCGTCCTGTGGTAAGGTAGGAGAAGGGGGAGGCACTTGTGGTCATGCCTTCACTAACCCCTCCCTATTTGGACTGGGCTTAGATGAGACCAAGTGTGAGCAAGTCCCTGCGGTACCCCTTTGACTGTCTTCTGTCAAATGACCCTTTAGGACCACAATTACTCCAGAAGCTGGCTCAGATCCCAGCTGGCTCTAGGACTACATGTGTAAAAAGGGCTTAAGGCCATCACCGGTGAATCCACTCACTGAGGGACAGACAGCGAGAGCAGTTCTGAGGCCACCCCAAAAGTCTCTGCCGTGTTCCAGGAGACACACTACATGAAGCAGCTTTTGAAAGGCAGTTCCCTGTCCTTGCTCTGTTCGTGGCTTCTCCTTCCCTCCATAAGATCTGCTTGAGCATCAGAAAAAACCCTCTAGGAAGCTCAAGCCATTCAGGCACCTGGAAAGACCTGCTGCCTCTGGGAGGAAGAAAGCCAGGCCCACTTGGTTGTTTTCCAGCAGGAGCCAGGGTTATCCTGGCAGCTGAGCTGGTTGCTTGCCAGGAAGAGTAGGGCAAGCTAGGGAGGGAGTTTCTAAGGAAAACCTCAGCCTTTGGCTTAAAATGTGTGGCACAGGACTCAGAGATGAAGTTGGGCTGGCAGTCAGGATCTGGAGACAAGAAAATATTGATTGATGCTTGAACAGTATTTGCAAAGGAGGGAGGGGAGACATGGACTCCCACTGGTTATGGAGTTGGGGCCTGTAAGGGGTGAGGCACAGAGAAGCAACACACCACGCTATTATAGGCATCGCTAATGCTCCTGCATGAGCCTGAGGGCTCTGGGGACAGCAGGGTTTCAGCTGACATGGGGCTGAGTGCACGTTCTGGAGATTTTCAAATGAGGCTTTAATAGGCCTGTCTTGCTTATCAGCGCCTCTAAGAGCTCAGAGTTCAGATAAGCACTGCAGAGGATACATATTTAAATAAATGTAGAGAGGATTCTTATTTGTTCATCCATCAGTTTACAGGTTTCCTTTTTAACCTCCTCAGGAGGTATGACTCCTGCTTGTGTGCATGTGTGAGTGTGTAACATCTTCCCCATTCCATCTGGGTTGTGATTAATTTAGATATAAGGCATTCAGTATAACTCATTCTACATATTTATTTCAATTTCTAGATATGTTATGTACAAAGGGTTGTTCAGGAACATGTCTGTCAGTGTATCTTCTTTCAGCAGCTTAGAGAAGAGAGAAAAAGCAGTAGGAAAGAATATGCGGTATTTTGAATAGTCATAATTCTTCACTTTGTCCTCTATGGACATGTTTTTTCTTAAACTTGCTAGTTTATCATGAACCCATGGACTTGAAAAAACATATCATTAAAGGATTTTTGTTTCTTTTTTTGCTTTCAGCAATAAAAAGATAATTGGAGGGGGAAACAATCTATTCCTCTCATGAATAATCTTCAGCATGGGCCAATGACTGCTCTGTGGTCAGCGGTCTGTTGACCACCGTGGTCTGGCTGTGATGGCTGTGAGGAGACATGAAATTCTGAAAATCTCTGACCTCTTCCCCAAGCAGTGATGCCATGAGCTCCATCCCAGCTGCCAAAGTCTGCTCGTGCTTCCAGCATCACAGCTGGAAATGGAGCTGCCCGTGAGATGGTGGGAGTGAAGCACATTGTGCCACAGCTCAGCGCTGCATCAGTGAGTGTCTAAAGTATCTTCATATAGTCAAGGCACAAGTAACTTGCCCAAAAGACCACAACTAGCCTAAACTGGACTATTACTGAACAAGTTCACTTGGGTTGAAGTTGCCTTGTGGATGCAGTCACCACAGCCTAGTTAGCTCCCCTTAAAGGTCCTCTATTTCTGATCTCCTCTTTCCTTCCTGAGAGGTTCTATAAGAGACACCACAGAAGAGGGGGAGCAGCACCTCACTGGGCAAAATTTACCATGGGTATAACTAGGGGGCAAGGCTTGACACTTCTGCTAGTGTTACCCATTCTATGTGCTTTAATCAGGCACTTCTGCAGCTATTCTGTGCATCAGCTGTTACTGCTGAGAGCGGTCCTGGTATTGCCCAGGTTATTGTGGTCCAAGGAAATGTTTTTATCCATTTCTAATCTCATACAACACCGTGTAGGCTTTGGAAACCTTTTCTGTAAACTAGCTTCAGTGTTCAGTTGTCTGGGCCTATCTGGATTTATAGGTGACCTTCTTTTTTTGGCTAAATGGTTATATAAAGATGACATAAGAATATATTGTACTTTGCCTGCCAAATTTTTGTCTCACTCTTTTTTTGGAAGCTGCCTGTGACTGAGGTCCTGCTCCTGCTTGTGCTAAAGTTAATAAGAGTTGTACCATTTACTTAGATACTCCTGTGCTCAATGCATTTATAGGAACATTTGCTGAGATCTTCTGGCAGTAAAGACAACTTAGCACCTTTAATCAACAAAGTGCCTCACAAACATCACCCACATCACCTTTATGAGTCAGCAATATTTGTAAATATCTGCAGTTTCACATCCAGAGAAGCTAGCATAGATGGGTTAAATTAATTGCCTTCTTATTATAATAGTGATATAATAGGAGGATCACAACTGCTGCCCAATACTTGGACATCCCCAGTGTTTCACAAATCACAGCAGCTCAGATGCCTCCTCATTCTCTGCCAGTTTCTTCTGAAACACCTGGACAGGGGAGGCCAGCAGAGGGGATATCCTGTGCAAACAAAGGACTGGAAACCGGGGTATGCAAGAATTAAGTGACTTACCCAGGGTCACAGAGGAAGTCTGTGAGGAGGCTAAAAATGTAACCCAGGCTTGCTGGGTCTCAGGACCATCACCTGTTCCCAAGACCAAATCGTGTCCAGAAACTGCTCAGAAACCAGGAGGTTTTAGCTCCCAACACACACTGAGATTGTGAAATTTTGTTTCCTTTGTGTGATTGTTCCAGTTTCCCAAAAATTGCCACATATATTTTGGAAGTTGGGCAGCTACCCTTTTGGCAAAACTTATTGAAACCCAGGAAGGGGCTGACAGATTTGCTGAGGGCTCATTACTGTGGGATAGTGTGCCACAGGGCAGGTGCACCTCACCATGGACTGAAACCACTGATTTACAGCTCCCTTGCACATCTCTGGCAAGTGTTTACCCTCTCTGGGTAACCTATGTCCTCTTCAACATGAATCAGTTACATTTCTTCTGCTGATAACGTCTTTATCTGTCTTTCTTTCTTTGACCATGTTGGCCACCCCAACCTTGCAAAAATGAGCTCAAATACCACACTGGGACCTAATGATTTAAATATGAGACTGCACATTTCATCTTGAAATTCAGATGATCTTATTAAAGTGTGTAGGGAAAGCAGACAGAAGTACAGCCTTTTGTGTTTGGTTGGCTACATGTATTATTTATGATGCAGAATGAATGACTGATTGCCTTGAATTTTGATATGTGAGGCAAATGAAGAAAAGTTACCTCTTTATATTCAATGCTACAGCAAAGCGGTTTCTTGAAGCCTCTGATGTGAGAAAAGATGGATTATGACACATTTCATATGTTTAAGCTGCAACTGAAAGGTAATAGGCAGAGCTGATTTAACAACGAGGACCAACAGTCATCTGTGGGGCAAATTCCATTATATTTAACATTACAGTACCACAGCTACATTTGCCCAGCATTTGCTGATTAAAACTTCATGTAATGGCACCGTGGTTACTGGGAGAGCAGAGACCTTCACCCCTGCAACTCAGTTTCAAGGGCTGCTGAGCTTTGCAGCTGAATAATAGACTCAGGTCTATGACCTCAGTCATAAAAATCAAGATACAGCTCTGACTTTTTGACTTTTTTCGTAATGGCCATCAGGACAGCAGGCGAATTAATCTCTTTTTCAGACTGCCAAAACAATCTCTAAATTATTAAAGGCAAAGAGAGGAAAACTGTGCACTTGTATATGGTGGGACAGGATTTGGGTAACCAGCTTGCAAGCTCTATCAATAATACTGTAAGTAATCACACCGTCAGCAGGTATTTAAAAATAATTTCCACCCCATTCTTCAAGTTACCTTTCTTAGCACATAACTGGAGAGGCTGACTCCATTTTTAGTACAACTGGAGGCTGTGAGACAATGTCCTTCCCTTCCCCCCCACAGGAGTCCTGACAGCAGGAGCTTTACTCTTTTCCAATCACTCTTCTGCACAGGTTCTTTTTCCTGTTACATATACTGACCTACCGAGTGTTGTCTGTCTTCCTTGTATTTTTATGTAGAGCATATAAAAAAGGACAGAGCACCCACACAGATGATAGACTCGCACATACGTATTCCAGTGACATGAGTTTAACTAGAGTTTGCAAGGCTTTTTAAGGTGAAAAGCTTCACATAACTGCTGACTACCCTTAAAAGTTGTATTTCTCCTTTTTCTGCCTAGTGTATACTGCCTGTAAGTGATGACAACTGAACAGGCTATTCTCTTGGAGGATAATGCCTTTCTGCTTATACACAGTGCTGAGGTGAACTGGAGATACCCATGTGCAATCAGGGAAAGGATGCTCGCTTCCACAGCAGAGAGACACCCAGTGACATGCTTTTTCTCCCAAAGCTTTACTCTTCTTCTGCAAAACTAAGTTAAGCAGACATTGTAAAAGCAACCCTTCCTCACTGTAAGTTGTTACAAAAATTGACTCTCGTTTTATCTGTCCGCTGCCTTTAGGGACCAGCAAAACCACTGCCAGTCAATGCCAGATACATGGATTATTTTACCAGCCAACAAAAGTAAACCAAAGCACCTCTCCTCCTCCTCCAGATTTGATAGTCTGATCCAGTGGAATAACTAATACCTGAATAATCTCATTGACTTCCTGTAGCTTTTTGGCACAGTGAGGCACTGGTCACCATGAAGGCTTTTCCAGACAAAACGTGTACCATTGTGAAGGCTTGGCCACACACAAATTGTAACCACACTGGTATAGTAAAAAATGCCTAGATTTCCCTAAGGTAGAAACAGTCGTACCAGGATAAAGATACTAATATATGCTGATTTTTTTTTTATTTCCATACAAGAAAGTGAGTAAGCTGTACTGGTATAAAGCATCTCTGTGCCAGTACAACAGTCTCCCCCAGCTAGTGCTTATATTGGTTTATCTATTTCAGTAAAAAATATCACACCTCTAATGGAAATAGTTGTACCAGTACAAAACCTGTAAGTGGACCAGGGCTGGCTGAGCCGCCACATCCCTTCTGCTGGACCTGCGGGGCCAGTTTGGGTTTCCCCGCCTGCCTCGCAGTGCAGCTGGGGGGACAAGGTGGAAGCGGACGGCGCTGATGGTCGTACCCACACCCCAGGGACAGACAAAGGAGCTTCAGAAATCAGGCAGACCAAACCACACGGCACAAGCTGTGCCCTTAAAAACAGAAAAAAATGCAACCCTCATCATGCTGGAGACCGGTCTCATGATTTTGCGGGTCTGACTCATGATTCTTCATCTCTGATAATTCACACGCTTAAAAATAAAATCTGCTCCTAGACACAGGTCAGGCAGAGCTGGGATGTGTTTCTTTTTAAAACAAGGTTTATGCCTCCCATTCCATATTTCACTGGCAGACTTCAGTGCTGGACTGGCTTGCTGCTGTGGAGAATAACATTACCTGCTCTTGGGAGAAAGCTCCCCTGAAAATTAACTTTTTAAATTTAATTTTACTTTTTTTTAATGCCACCTTTGATTACTGGTGACAATTTACTGTTCTGGGTATATGAGGTAAATGTGCATTTTTCCCATTTTTGGCAATGGTGGCAAACTTTCTTCTGGTTAAAGGTACGAAAAGGGACCTGGTTGAAATGAGTTTTGAAATATTCACATTGCATCCTCAGTATTATAACATGAGATCAGCATTCCGACGAAAACAAGAAATCCTCACCTTTTGTTCCCAGTTTTGGGAACATGCAGCACATTATTACTCTGGGTTGGGCTCTGTGCGGTTTGTCAGTGCCAGGAAAAACACTCTGGAAGTGAGGTACCGCATTGCGCTGGAGACCACACAAACCTAAGAACAGCTATTCTAATTCAATGCAAAAAGAAAAAAAAAAGGAAAAGGGGGCTGGGGGGAAGAAGTACAGGCTGTCCCCAAGCCCTTTTGTTGCTTGTGCA
Source organism: Patagioenas fasciata (assembly GCF_037038585.1). Lineage (NCBI taxonomy): Eukaryota > Metazoa > Chordata > Aves > Columbiformes > Columbidae > Patagioenas > Patagioenas fasciata. The sequence goes on along the minus strand of NC_092521.1, from coordinate 73,941,290 downwards.
ATTACTGTGCTCACCAAGTTTTGATGTGTTTTAGAATCAGGATTAAAATCCCCACTCTTTCCACTGTGTAAAGAAGGGCGAGTTGTGAGCCGGTGCCGATGTAAGGTTTTTTCCTTGAGAACAGGACTTCTCCTGTGCTGGGTCACTTGTTGGGAATTTTATTGGCCTGAAATAGTCTCCATCGCCTCCCAAGCACAGCATGTAACACAAGATCTACTTTTTCGCAGATTGTGCCCAATGATTTAGAATGTGCAAATGATTTAGAAACGATCTGTGCTCCCTCCAGCTGGAGCTGCCCGTCTGGGCTGCCGTCCTGTGTTTATACAGGGGCTAATAGAAAGATCCTTGTTAAAGCGCTCAGGCGCTGTTGAAGCAGCAATATCAGGAGCTTTTTCCTCTCAGGTCTTCCCTTGGGGATCGCAGGGAGTACAGCTACAGGTGGGCAGGAAGCTGTAACGCAGATATAAGCAAGTTAACAACCCGGGAACTTCTGCCATGCAGAAAATCTGGTTTAAATTTAGCTGCTGTATCCCAGCTCCCTCTTGTATTGTGCGTATGCTGCGACAGATACAAGTACCTAGGAATATTATCTAATATTTCAGACTTTATGCGTTTGTGAGAATAAACAAAAACACAAGGGTACATTAAGGCGTCTGGTATGAAAGACAGATGAGCAGCTGCTTTCCTCATCTCTCTCTGAAGCCTGAACTATGCCATGAAAGGTTCAGCTTGTTTCCTATTTCATCCATACCTACTGTATTTAGTATATAGACCAGGAAGCTGCATGACTTGGAGAACAGGGCCAAAATATGACACAAGAGTCCCAAGTTCCAGTTTTGCCTCCATCACTAACATCTTGGGTGACCTCAAGCAAGTCACCCGACTGCTTTGCTCCCATCCTCTTCTTCTTCCGACTTTTCTAGTTCGTAAAGGTCTTCAGGGCAGGGGTGGTCACTCGTATTTGCGCGGTGCCACATGCAGCAGGGCTCAGGAGCTCAATTAAGGCTTGTATTTACAAATGTAAGTAAATAGTAATATAAATAGAAGATGTTCTGCCTGCTCAGCATACCGTTCCAGAAGTCCAATGTCTTCTTGACCGCTTTGATGCCAGGACAAGATGAATAAAACATGCTACTCATTACTTTTAAAAAGCATTTGCATAAAATATATTGCTATATTTTACTACATTTTCCTGTTATGCAAGCCCACCTTTATGTGGTAAGATTTATTGCAAGCTAAGATTTATTGACTTATTTCAGCATGGAAATGACTATTAAGATTGACCTGTCAGCAGTTTTTAATTTAATTGCTCTTTGATCCTTCAGCCTTGAACATATTTGCATTTTCAACTAAGCATCTCTTTGCAATACTTGGAGAATATGGCAGAAGCAATAGCTGAGATGCAGAGTCCTAAGGAGCTTCTCCATGAGCTTCTCCATTTCTGGACGTGTCCTGGTGTTGAATTACTGCAGCTTTTCAATCTCACTTCAGTCCTTACAAGTGTGCTTTTGGGTGGCAATAATATTGCTCTTTGTTTTCATTCCCTAATCTTTTAATCCTCTGCTGAGCACAGAAGAGGTAGAATCTCAAAGGAACAATTTCCAACACAAAACCAAAACAAGAGATGTCCAAATCTGTCCATATTTTGTGCTCCCTGCCCATGTAAGTGCACAGGCTTCAGCCACAGGGTAGGGGGATGAAACCTGGGGTTGTTCTGCATTGAAATGGTGTCATAGTTTGCTCCTTAATATAAAGCAAAGGTCTATGGGGATGGATGATTTCCATGGTCTTTATATCAAAAAACATTACACAGCATCCTTCTCTGTGGAAAAAAAACAGTGCTGTTACATGTAATCTAGTGCAAAACTGACTATTTGGAAAATAAGTGGGATGATCAGGACTATAAATGTGAATGAGGAAGGGGAACAGCCCTCTCCTGGAATGAAAGACCTGCTCTGATTTCCAGTTTAAACCTGGAAAAATTCTCTCTTATGACAGATGCATAGGATAAAACTAGCAAGCTTTAACTTGTATAACTGGGCTTAGAAGAACACTTTGTACGAACACTGGCCCCAGCAGCAGTAAAGCAGTAATTTTACATAACACAGAATTGTTGCTAAATTATTCATCAACACATAAAAATATAACTCTTTGCACTTCTGCAGCACTAGCTATCTGCAAATTGCCTCTGACAGCTCCTTCCATGAGCTGGAAGGTTTGGAACATTAGCAGCGGGGCTAATGAATGAGGGGACAAGCGCTGCACAGGCAGCCAAACCACAGCTCTGTGCTCCATGTGGGCTGGCGAGGGAACGTGTTGCGTACACCCACCACCACGCCTGACTGCGGGACCAAGGGCTGGATTTTATCAGAGAAGTGTCTGCGGTGGGGATGGCTGAGTCTGGTCTTGAGCACGTTAACCAACCGTGTAGCCGTTATTAGCAGAGGCACTTGCAGTCTCAGGATCTCTTCGGTGACTTCCAAAATCCAGATAAAATCATAGAATAATTTCAGTTGGAAGAGACCCTCAGGATCATTGAGTCCAACCATAACCTAACCTAACCTAACTCTAGCACTAAACCACGTCCCTAAGAATCTCATCTAGTCACCTTCTAAACACCTCCAGGGATGGTGGCGCCACCACTTCCCTGGGCAGCCTGTTCTAATGCCTGACAACCCTTTCCGTGAAGAATTTTTTCCTAATATCCAATCTAAACCTTCCCCTCATTTCCTCTTGTCCTATCACTTGCTACTTTGGAGAAGAGACCAACACCCTCCATGCTACACCCTCCTTTCAGGTAGTTGTAGACAGCGATAAGGTTCCCCCTTATGTATCAGTAGTTTTGATGTATGTCCTGTATGTCGTTTGCACGGGTGTTGTGGCGTAGGGGAGGGTCTTTGGGTTACATGTGCCTCACTCCAAGGTTTTGTCAGAGGGCAGGCGCACCCACTTTCCTCTCCCTTCACCATTACCTCTGGGTTAAGAAGGAGATGAAGCTGCACACACGGGTTGTTGGCTACTGGGACCTGGGTACTACAGCTGTGCAAAGGCTGAATCACAAACTGCTTTTCAGCTCAACTGGCATTCATCTGCGGAGCCTTTGCTCATCGTTGTAGTGAAAGCACTAGGTTTGACGTCCTGAGTGCTGGCTTCAAACCACATTTTGGCTTATTGCAAGGCAAAAAAAAGAGCCAATCAGTGGTGCCACCCAAACCCACACCCTCAAGTTGTGACCCACTTCCCTGTACCAAGCACCACAAGGGACAGATCCCAGCGCCTCGGACAGAACCTCCTCTGTTGAATGCATCGAATGAGACAAAGGAAACCCACGCGTATCTGCACTGTGTTTGCCTTGTTCCTCTTGCAGTAAACACAGGTTACAATGTACAAGACAATGATGTTCCACAGTCTTGTTTTTTCAATAAGGTTTCCTATTTCGACTCCTGAATTGTGAACTGCACAGTGGTGTTTGTGTAGGAATAATGTCCCCTTTCAGTCTGATGTTCAACTGCAACACCACGATGCTTTGTTCAGAGGGGAAACCTTCAGGGCTTCGAGCACAATAATGACCTCAGAAAAGAGACATGGCACGTACATTTTTACCAGTCTATAGACAAAAAAAGAAGAAAAAAAAAGCAAAAGGAAAAGAAATTGTCTGAAGGCAGCGTTATCTGGAGCTGGATTTGACGTTGCTTCCAGCAGTGACTGCGTATAGCTGTTTTGACTGTGGCAAAACTTAGTTCTCGACTTTCTGAAAGTTCCTCTTTTACAGAACAAAAAAAGCTACTGTTAAAAATGGAAAAGGATCCCGCGGTAAAGATCCTTTTTTAACTGTTCCTGACTTCCTGAAATGGGGAAAGAGACTCATGGGCGCATGTTCCCATATGTATGGAGTGAGTGATGGGAGACAATCGGAGTGAGCTTGTTCTTGAACTCCTTAACTGTGAAAAACACAATAGTCCTGCTAAGTACTTCCATTTTATCTCTCTTTTTAGAGTCTTCACTATTGCAACAAATCAGAAAACTGTTTAAACAAGAACAAAAACATCCTCAAATTAGTAAACAAGCACAAGGGAGCGTCACTTTTATTTTCTCATTCAGTGTCTTGCAGCCTGTTAGGACTTAACCAAATGATATTCGTTTAACAAATACTTAAATAGTATTTAGTAACAATAACAATTAAAACAAGAGTACCTTTTAGCTCTTAGGAGCTTCCATCTTAGCAAACTTCGATGAACAACCCTGGGAATTCAACTACATGGAAACTTTCTCCAGCCAAATGAAGACATCAGCAATGAATCAAACTCCACACCCTCCTCAGACCAAAAAAAAAAAAACCAACCCCAAAAAAACCAAACCAAACCAAACCAAACAAACAAAAAAAACCCACCCAAAAAAAAAGCAGATTGGAACAATGTTGCACCAAATCCAGGTGAATATTACTGAAAAATCAGGATTTAAATTTTTTTTTTTCATTTTGTCTTTAAAAAAGGAAGTCTGCCATTGCAAAAGTAATTTCTGCAAGGGGGGAAATTCAACCGTTATGGCAGTTATGGCAGGATTATAGCATATTTTATTGTGTGTGCTCAACAGCAACAAATGGAGTAAGAACAGGAATAGTCTCATAAATCTTAACATAAGTCTCAGCGGCAAAGCACGTTTGTACACATATTGCACATGTAACTCAACAGAGGATTAGGTGAGTAGAGAAAGAGTGCACACAAATAAATACTCCAAATATGTAAAAGTTGCTAATTAGTGGTTGTAGAAGACAGCTATTTTTCATATTGCACCAACAAAGAACTAATTTATGAACACCTCAGACAAACCGACTCAAATCAGGATTTGTGCAGAGTTTTGCATTGAAATTAAACCACCTGTTTAATGCTAAGCAGCACCGAACAACAGAACTGCTGCTTTCTTTTCTGGAGAGGGAAAACATCACAAACTATCTGCATTGAATGGTATTTTCCATTGTTTCATAAATGCGTCTCTCATTCCCTTCCTTTTTCCCATACACTGATTAAACGCCAATTTTGGCTGTGGGAAATGTAGCATAAATTGCACAAATCACTTGTATGAGCTGGGGAAGTTGAATCCTGCCATGTTCAAAACTGTGTAGATTGATGTGCCCGTCAAAAGGTCGTGTAGTCCAATACTTTGCATGACCAGCATTAGCAGGCTGTCTGTACAAGAAAAAAAGAATCTATAATGAAGTCCTGTAAGTCAAATAGCTCATGCAGACAGCCAATATTATTTAAAATTAAATATCTAATCAGGGCGATTTAATGCTGGCTTTATGGTTTAGTAACACTCTGAGCTCAGTAGAAAAAAAAAAAGTTACTAAGGACTTGGAAAAAAGAGGAAGGGAGACCTACAAATTTTATTTGAGACATAAGAGCAGATTTCTCTAAGGCCTGAACATTGATTTGTAAGTGTGCAAGGAATAAAGATACTTAATCCAAGCTCTCCACTCAGTTTAGCTGGTGATGCCATTTTTGACCTCATTTGAATACCTTACTTGGACCAGATGAACAGGGCATGTTTAGGACTCCTTCCTCTGGCTCACCTGAGGTAAGAGCACGTGGGGAAGATCTAGGCTGAGAGATATGGTGGGGAAAACAGGAGCTCACTGGCCTTCTTTCAGTCCTCCAAAAAAGAAACCAGCCTGCAGTTTGTCCACCTACAAGAGTCATGAAAGGTCATCTCAGGGCAGCACGTCTACCTCTAGACATAGGCTGTGTCTGCGCTAGCAAACAGTCTGGACCAGTAGAAGGAGATGTATAGATGCAAATACTTGGTGCTAAGGACACGATGTCTTTACCAGACACATTTCAGGGTTTTTGTTTTAACTCAGGACGAGCTCCAGTGTGGCTTCACAGACAGAATGCCGATTTGTGTTGGAGCACATCTCCCAAATTCTTTTCATCCAGTAGGAACCCAGTTCCCTAGTCCTGAGGCGTGGGAGAAAAGGGGATGATGGGGTAAAGAGCTTCGACAGTGCTTGCCTGATGTGCACTAAACACTGATACATGTTTATTTCCCAAATGAAGATGGCAAAAAGCAATAATAGGAAGCTATTATATGGATGGTCATAACTATAACTAGACTTCATTAAAAATGGGTTTATATTAAATGTGACCTTAATTTAGGGTTAAATTAAGCTGCTACCAGGAATTCAGCAGCACCTGGATGACAATGTGACAGCACACACGTCTGCCATCAACAAGAGAAGGGAAGGGAACGAACACCCAGTCTCGCTTCCTACTGTAGACAGCTGAACTCCCTCTTCTCCATTTTTAGCTTGAGCTGTGACTGAGCCAGCAGGATTTTTCGTAATATTTTTGCTGTCACAGTGAAGGTGACATCTCGTCTTGCAGCTGTTCTTAGTTTTACAGCTTTTCACCCATGGGAATTCAATACTCAGAAGTTTATCCGTGAATAACTCTTCTATAAACTTTAGTTCTATGCAGTGCCAGCACCCAGAACCTTTGCATCGCAAAGCCTGGAGGATCTTATTATCCCAAAATTCAGTTCTGGATCCCTTACATTAAAAAGCGTGTACCCATAAAACTTATTACACTGAAGAGGTGTCAGTAAGGAGGGGTCGCAGACCCAGTGCCTTCAGGCAACATGGGGAACAAGAAGGAGGAGACCTGCACCAAATACTGTCTTACAGCACCTAACCAAAGAAACTGTATTTGCTGCTGGTGGGACTATCTGCAAGCATTGCAGCTTATGAGTGACTGAATCCTTTCCTGAGACTGCATTTTTAAAATGCTATTTTTTTAATGCTATTTTTTCTGATCTAAAGCATACTGAGAAAACTTTTAAGGCAAAAGAAGGCTAACCAGTCAACAAAGGTGATCTTATTTTCTCTACAGTGTGACAGAACACCTTATTTCTGAATATATTAGCTTCCCTATAGAGGAAATGGATCATTAGCAGTACTGCATTATTATCAACATGTATGTAACTCTGACATCTTGATTCTACTTGGTGATTTCTATTGTGTTTCAGATTATTAGTTGTGAGCCCTTTCCTGGCTTGAGACATTTTGGACTAGACATGAGATACCAAACACAGCATACTGGTTAGCTTAAGTCCATCTCTTGTAACTTCTTTCTGTAAATGGAAAACATTTGGCAAAAAGAGTTTTTCAAGCCGAGTCAGGTTTTGATTTTGTTTTTATTTGTGGCACTAACAGACATCAATATTTTACAATATATAATATATAGTCACATTAAATGCAGATGGCTAAATATTCTTGTACGTTCAACATTACGCAGCTATACATTTTAAGTTTCAGCTCAAAAAAAGAGTCTGCCACCACTCTGGTCTGTGATTATAAAAATGTAAATGTACAAACTACTTCTTCAATTTCATTACAATATAGGAAATGTGAAAAAGCATTTTCATTTGTCCTTTTTAAGTTAATCAATTTAGCGAAATATTTTCAAAATATGTACAACAACAACTACCGAAGTAGTTAACATTTGAAAAAGATGCTGCTATAAATACTCATGACACAACATTCAACAGCCACAAGGATTGGAAACAAAGGCCCAGCTTATGCATGACCTGAACAAGAGGACAAGAGTCCTGGTCACTGATATAAACCAGCTTCACTTCATTCTGCAGCGCAGGAATGAATTCTAAATCCCGGACCTCTATGCACTACTCTGGATCTCATTTATGACCTTCACAGTCTGTTGCAAATAGAGATCCTTTGAGGTGTCTCAATATTTTTAAAGTGCCGTGAATGTTACTAGGGTTCAGTATATCTCTGTGCATTAGCATTCTATACATCATATCCCATAAGTAACTTTTCAAAAGACACTGTCTCACATTCATTATTGATTGCCTGATTTCTCGGAGCTCCACCAGAGATATAAAGTTCATATGATTTTAGAAACCAGTGACTCCAGCATATGACAATTTAGGTCCTTCATAATATACCATAACTTTTTTTCTTGTAATAGTTTTTTATACATCTTTATTCTGGTTTTCACCCTAATCACTTACAGCCCATTTCCAAATCAAATAAGAAGCAAGTAAATAGTTTGAAGTAGTTAAATAGTTTTAACAACTTGCAATAAGTATTACTTTTCAGATAGCTAGCAAAGTTTCTTAATTTTGCCCATAAACACAATTAAGTATTAACACAGTACTGCAGTGTTTATATTCTTATTAACCTGCCAACAAGAATAGTTTATTGGCAACCTTAAATATTCAGAGGCAAAACACAATTCCTTGGCACAGAAGCTTTATAGCAGAGCAACATATTTTCCCCTTACAACCATTATGCAGGAACACACAGAAGATTAACTACAACTTATTTTGGCTTGTAGACAAAAGAATAAACTAAACTTCTTGATGTTTTTTTGCCACTTCAGACCTTGAATGATGATTATGGGTGCATACAGAGTAAGATTTTCCAATTACCTGCTCTTTATAAATGATTCAAACGAGCAGAGGGACCTAGAGAAAAGAAAAGCACATGATCATTCAAGGTATTTTTAAACCTCCAACTGTTGATATTGTTAATCAAATGTTCTCCTGTGGGGCTGTTTTCAAGCTTGGTCTCTTCTTCAGCTCCTAGAGACTACTTACAGCTTATCTGCTTTTCTTCTGGCTGTATCGGTTGGTCTAATGAAAGGTGTTCTCCTTCCCTAAAAAAACCACTCTTCACACTCCTTAGGTATTACAGTTGCAATTACATGAATACTTGAATATAGGTGAAGTATTTTTCTGTGAACTTCCTTCATTTTGTGGAACAAACAGAAACCCTGGCTGTGAGTATGAAATACCTGACAGTTGAAATCTCTTCAATATTGTGGTTAGCTGTCACTGGTTGTAAAAAATAGACTGATGAGTACTTCGCTGCTTGATTGAATGAAGGAAACTCCCAAAGGCTTTGTTTCAGAAAAGCCTTAAACAAATGCGCATCTTCCTTCCTAGTCCTCAGGTCATCTAACCATATCCTCAATTTTAAATACATATGCTAGGATGCTCTTCCAAAATCAAAGTTAATGAGCTTGATTCTATCAAGGAGATATACATTAAGGTCACCACAAAAGCTAAACAGGAATAATGTATTTGATCAAGTCTAAACCTTCTATTTTGGCCTCAGTATCCATGGCAGAAGCTTTATTCTTAGGGAGAAAAATAGGTCACGGTACAAATTATTAAGGTGAAGAGTTCAAATTAAATTTTATCTTTCGATTCAAATAGAGTAACAGCATGCAAACGACTGCTTCTCACTGCGCTTGGGAACTAGAATCAGTCTATAGGCTCATTTGACTACCTGCATGTCAAGCTCAGCCAACCTTTCAGTGGGCCTGCTGCCCCAATTCCAGCAGACCGATGCCAACATCAACTGTGGCTTTGAGCCTGTAATCTCTGTCATTGCATCCACAGACACTGATGATCATTCACAATTATGTATCTCTGATTACATGGGAAGAATAGTCCACTGCTTGACATAAAGGTATGGAACTAGGTCATGCTTCCTAGAAGACACTCAGTGTGCCATAATTCAGATCGATCCATTACTTGTTGGCAATCGACTTCAAATTAGTCCAGCTTATACCAGGGACTCATTGTAAGGGGTGCAGTAATTGCCTTACCTGGCTCCTTTGATTGCCAACTGAATGATATACTGCACGTATCAAGAGTTCATGTGACTAAATGTCGATGCCCAACACTGGCACAAATGCTTGTGGATACTGTGACGGAGCCAAACTAATTTTTAAAATCCCAGCAAGTAAACAGAAAAGGCTGTTCTAGGTACAGCTCCAATCTTTATTGGAAAACATGTGAAATCTGTAGAACCTCTCTTGCACGTACCATTAGACAGCGGTCTGAAGAAATCATTCTATCATGAGCAAAAGTCTGTTCTTCAAATATACAATTTGCCTTCCCCACCTTGTGCAGGCACATTTCCGTGCAATATTTCTACCATATCCCTGGGTACAGCTCTACCTAAAACGAGTAGCATATAAGCTATTATATTATATATATAATATAAGCTATTATATTATATTATAAGCTATTATATTATATGCTATATTATATTAGCATATAAGCTAATGCAACTTTCATAGCTGCTTCTTGTTGGGTAAGATTTTCAATCCTGCATGGGCTTGTGCTGCAACTATACCTACAGCTAGACATCTAATGGGTTATTTGCATGCGTAGTTATGTTTTTTTTTCTGCAGATAATCATGGTAAATCCCAAGGCAAGTTACACAGACACAAAAATATACATGCAATGATGTACAGAATTTCAGAAATCTAGCTAGCTTAGTTTGCATTTGCTGAGACAGAAAGTTTAAAAACTAAACATAAAGATCTTAAGTATGTGAAATTGTGACAAAACTACCTTGATTCAATTTACAGAAAACACCAGTTCACTTTTAACACCAGAAGTTCAAATGGTATAGCTCCTAAGTTTTGCTCACCAGAATTAGCCAAAATTTGGTCTCAGATCAGCTGTTTATTTCCTAGATTCTCCTTTGCACAGAAGGCAGACTGCAGGGCTGAGTAGAAGGCTCGTCGCTAGTGAGACACATTCATTTCTCAAGACAATGAACCACCGAAGGTACTAGGTCAGGCATCCTGGTTGGTGGCCTTGCTTGATGCCATCTCTCTGACTTGCTGTTATACTTTGGTTCTTGGGCAGACCGTTTTGAAAACTGAATAAAAAGCTTACTTCCTGCACATTGTCAGGTCCTTTCCAGCTTGGTAAGTTCACCCCTTTCCAATAACACGTCTGCATCTCTGTTCCCTTTGGGTAGGATCTGTAGTCCAACCACTTTCTGGCAGGTCTCTCAACTGCACTGCACTGAGGATGAACCATTTTAATGAGCAGGCACAACTGGGCTTGGCACCCACAAGAAATTTCCTCTGGGAGTCTGTGGACAGCAACAGTGTGCAATAAAACAGGAGCCGTTTCTTCAAAACAAAGTATGATTTATTTGCCAAAGCAGGCACAGTACTCCAAGAAATGGATTAAAGAACAGCCAGGAGACCTATGTGCATACTGTCTTCCCCATACTTGGCATTTCCCTCAGGTAACTATTTTTGCTCCGGTTTGTTTTGGGTGACCCAATTACAGCCTGTGTGGTGCAGACCCTGACTCTCAGCAAGGCAGGGTCAGCCTGCGGCAATCTCTCTCCTCCCTTCCTGCACAGTGGGTCTTTTAACCTTAAGGTTCATGACTTTAGCAAACAGCTGTGTAATCAGGGGAGGAGTGGAGGAGTTCCTTTTTCACAGATATTAATAGAGCTCAAATGTTTGTTGGGATGCTCCTTATCTAGGCAATTGTTTGCTTTTCATGTTTGGTTCCCCTGACAGCCCTGTTTGATCTACTTCCATTGCAAATAACCCCTCATAAATAAGCACAAACACGTAACTAAGCAATGCAGATTCTTCCTGGTTCCCTACAATATTAGCTAAATAAATGACTTCAGTATCAGAAGTCCTTGTTCCAGCAAACTTCGGGAAGACAATGGAAGAGAAACAGACACAGTTACAGAACTGAACTACCTCCTCTGCTGTCCAGTTGCAACCAAAATCTTCTAGAAAGTAAAACCAAAAATGGCTCACACCTCCAAATAATGACATAACAGATCTTTGACAGAAAAGGCAAAACAAAGAAAAAAGTTTGCTTTTGCCCTGGCACAAAATCACTTGCCAGCCACTCGCTACCAAAAATTCAGTGTTCTGTGGAGACATGTTCTTCAGTTGTAAAGGAAGAAAACCCTGATGTGCAGCTATCATATATTCTCCGCTACCAAGTCAACTTTTGCTGTCACAAGTTGTCCAACTGCAGGGAAGGATCAGAATTCATCTCTTATTTGACTCCGCAAGCTAGGAGAGAGATTAATATGCATTGGATAGAAACTCTTTCAGAAATCTGGCAACATTTTTACTCTTATCAGTGATCAAGGGCATGATATCTCAGATGTCTTTGGCATATCCAAGACCTAGCTTGCATATCCAGTATCACGAAGGACAGCACAATAATAACAAGATCATACTCTGTCTTGGACAAAACACTGCTCTTTTATTTTCATGAAAGGTCTATAGAATAAGAGATATACTCTTCTATGATTTCAGTGTCAGAACTATCAAAAATTACTCCATCTTGAAAATGAAAAAAGACAGGCACAGTATTCAGCAGAATATATCAGTATATCGCAGAATACATCAGTATATCCAACTTAATTTCATGGTCTGCACTGGCTATCCAACTGTTTTGGAATAAATCCCCAAGGATATGATAAAGACTTGTTTTAATGAGTACAACTGTGGGTCTCCTCAGAGACTTCTGCAAGCGTAATGCAGTTGAAAGAACAAAGAATTTGGACAGATCTAGAAAACAACTGCATGAAGCATTCTTGAATGTGCAAATCCCTTTTTTCCTGTAAACTGGTGAAGTGGGGAAATAAAGGTCTGATCTGGTGTACTGTTTCTTCATAATTTGTAGTCTTAGAATCATAGAATATTGCAAATTAGAAGGGAACCATAAGGATCATCAAGTCCAACCCCTGCTACCCGCAGGACTACCTAAAACTAAACCCCATGACTAAGAGCATTGTCCAGATGTTCCTTGAACTCTTGACAGGTTTGGTGCCATGACCAATGCACTGGAGAGCCTGTTCCAGTGACTGACCACCCTCTCGGTGAATAACCTTTTCCTAATGTCCCATCTGAACTTCCCCGATGCAGCTTCATTTCATTGCCTCATGTCCTATTGCTGGTTAGAGGAGACATATCAGCACTTTCCTCTCCACTACCACCCCTTGTGGAAGGTGTAGACTGCAATGAGGTCACCCCTCAGCCTTCTCTTTTCCAAGCTGAACAACCAAGTCACCTCAGCCACTCCTCATAATACCATGCGTAACACAGATGTAATTTTTCACATGCAAAATAGCTGCACATTCAGAGTTCTGACTGCATGCTGATGTGAAGTTCCCTGAAACACTGATTTGTTTGTCAGTTGTATGATTCTGTGGAATTTCTGTTTTACCAGAACCAGGATTTTTTGGGCTACTTTATTTAATGTTAAAATTCGATTGTATTTTTTGAATTATTTTAAAAAGGACAAGCAAGGTTAAAGCCTATTTACACATTTATGGTTGGCAACAGCTAAATCATGTGTTGGGAAAACTACATCTGTTTTTGTACATTCCCTAAAGTCCTTGGATTGAAGTCTATTCTTGGATACTGAAGGGTAATATTGGGATAACTATACTAAGGCCAATTGATCTACTTCTCTTCACCAAGAAATGCAGGCTAACTCGAGGTTTGGAAGAACAAATTTTGATCAAAGAGATAAGTGAACTTACTCCAAAAATCACACCTGGAACTGAGCATTTAGCCATCTGGGAGGTGACTAACCCATAGCTGACCGCAGAAGTGAAACACACACCATCCAATTAATAAAGTTCAGACAGACATTAAAATGACCCCATAGTTGTACTGACAGCTCTCAGCATGTGCAACAAAGGTTTAAGTGTTGGGAATCAAGGTCTAGGACACACTACTGAAATTAGGAGAGAATACTTATCTGTAAATTTGCTTCAGGGTCTCACATCTGATCTTTCTTAGGTTCACCTTGTCTAAATGACATTATTATCTCAGATTCACAAGAATGAAAAAGGTATGAAAATGCTTTCTGAAATTCTATTCATGCTCTTGATGTTCTCATCAAAACCCCTACGCATTAACTATCTGTATGCTTGCAGATATGCACAGGCATGTTTTAGTCTTAATATTATGGTTTAATAGCTGTTCAAAGGTTTGAAACATACTCCTGATCTTCGATGCAGTTAGAGGAAACGGTGCATGTACCTTCTGATGGCAGAAAGAAATGTGTGGATAGAACAGATCTTAAATGGCTCTCAAATCACAGCAAGCCTAGGTTGTTTCACCCACAATAAAAAACTACAGTACATTTACCTTTTTTAACTTCGCTGCTCCAGCACCAGAGCGAATGGCCTCCATTAGGGCTTGCCTTGCCTCCACAGGGTTACTTGTAGCCGTGGCAGAAGATTTAGGAGCTGCTGCTGACATCTGAGTGGGAGGTGGTGGTGGTGGCGGCTGGGCAGGGGCTGGTGGGATACAAATCTGCTCTTCTTGAGTGTCTTTGGCCTTCTGCATGGACAGTTCTGCGTTCCTAATACTCTGCAGCTCTTCAGAGGCCAATGAGGAGATCTGCTCATGATGCAATTGAAAGAAGGTGATTAATATCAAGCATGACTAAACTGTAATTATTTGACATTTGATGCACTTTCAGAACCCCATTTTCACTTTGCTTGAATGATGCAGAACACATAGAACTTTTGTTTGCTCATGGGGTTGAACATCTGTTACTACTCACTCACATCACTCAGCTGGGCTGATTACCAGCATCAAGAATTTGGCATTGACTCTGTCTCAGAAACTCAATCTTTTCTACTGTGAGCTCCAGCATCCTGTAACTCTTCTTGGCATGTAAGGTAAGAAAGTGGGTTGGACTTTGTATTCATGTGGAAACAACCACAAGGGTTTTGGAATCAGGAAGACATATGAAGGCTGCAGTAGCCATGCAGGAATCTTGTTACTTTTTGCAGTCTGAGCTGCACAGAAATAATCTCAGATGACAGGGAGGCTCTTCTAGATCTGAGCTCTCAGACATGGCTTCATTGAAAAAAATGTTGTTCAACCTGAATTCTCCAGCCCTACTAAAAAAATGGTAATAAAATAAACAGGACCACAGAGAACTACGTGAAAGCACCGAGAACAAAATCAACTGATCGCTTTTCCAAGCATGTTTCTGTGGCATTTCTGAAACTAAAAGTTCTACACGAACTACCAACTTGAAAACTCATCCTACTTAAAATGAATGCAGAGGGAAGAGGCAAGCTTTCAGACTCGCTAGTTTTTCCATCAGCTGCCTCAACAAATATTTTCGCTGTTAACATTACTAGTAAGAATCACAATAAATTGTTAGTAATTACAACGATTTGGTGATCATTAGGAAATTCAGTATCATGTGCCAAACAGGAGGTTTTCAAGCAGATGCATTAGTGTGCCTTTCTGAGAGAAACTGAGGCAACAAAACTTGTTTAGTGAAAAATGAAAGGATTAATCTCCAATTAAATAATCCACATTCAGAGAGCTCCTATATTCTATTCCTTCACTGCACATGCACACTCAATACATGGGAATAAAGTCACGTAAGGTAACACATGAATATTCAAGATAATGTGAAAGGGACAGACCTTTCATGATAAACATCTATATCTCACCCTGTATGCATACAAACATGGTGCTTTAACTAGCACAGGTGACATCGCGTGAAAAAGAAGCGTACGGTTTCTAGGCAACTTCCTTTAAATGATAGCAAGGGCTTCTCTGCTGCAGGAAAGTATTCCAAAAAGTCTCTGTGATAATACACCACACTTCATTGTCAGAGCCTCCTTTACACACATTTACATTTATTCCAAATGAATGCAGAATGCAGGTAAGTATGTGTGAAGACGGATGCTGCTCAGCTTGTCCTGCTCTCAGGCTCAGAGGAAGCTGTACTGTACCTGCAGCAAAGGCAGGAAGATGTTTGAGGGATGAAGTAATTGCCTAACGCCGGCAAAAGATTCCTTCTATCTAATGGCAGCTATCAGGCTCTATGCTAATGGTCTGAGTCATGAGGGAAATGGGACCCCCCTTGTCAAATACACATCTTTGGCTGGACCAGATAACTGAATGAAAACTAAGGCTTGAACAATGCAGCTTTTGGCTATTAGGAGTAACAGGTGCTTTAATGATGAGGTGAATCTTTCAGAGAGAAGGAATCATCTTGCTGCAATGAAAGTTGATGTCCCACCAACACCAATTACTTGCATACAACTTGCATGCACCAGCTTATGTTAACAGATTAACAGCAGGCATGAAGAATTCCTAGTGTGTTTTCAGGTAACTGGGACTGGATGTATATGGTAAGTAATTCAAACATATTAATCTAACTGCATACTCCTAAAGTACAAAAAAGCCCCATCGAAATGTGAAAATAATGAACATTTGATGTCTTCTATGTACACTCCCTGTAATTTGCTTGGACTTCTATGTGCTTCTTTCTCAGCTAAATGCACACCATTTGACAGTGTTAAGTTTTATAGCAGAGGATAGGATTGGACCCACCATGCTAGCTGCATATATCAGATCTGGTCTTGTGCGTCATATTATTTCCCCCTCAACTTCTCTCTTTACAGCACAACATTTAGTTTGTGGCATAACTGTGTTTATTCAAAACACCCAGTAGGAACTGACTGTGCTTAAAAGTTCACTCATCATCTTGATTTCTCACCTTTTTCAGCTTCAAGGTGCCACTGTGGCCTCTAATTGCTGCTAGTAGGGCTGAGCGCTCATTCTCTGGCTCAGTATATGAGGGTTTCCTGTGATTGCCATTCAGTGCACTGTCTGAAACCTAGAATATGAAAAGAATAAACCTCACATTGTTATTAGATATTTACTTAGAGACAGTTTGGAAACACTATTAAAAATATTTTTGGCACTTCTACCACAATGCAACCTATGGACACTAATAAGTCTGCCTTTCAGTCCTGCTTTTACAGCCCTTACACCGAAAAGGAGACTACATGTAGACAGTAATGCTGTACTTACAGATGCAGTCCCATATCCCCTGAGCATGAGGTCAGTGGCAAACTAGTATCACCCACTAATATAAAATGCGGTTTTCTTTCAGTGTAGGTATTTACAAGTTTTCTTCATACTGTATGTTCCTGCTTTTACATAAAACACAAAAATGCTCTTAGGCTACCCTAAATTGCCTCTCCTTTCTGCTGTTTCTCTGCACCCTCTGCCTCTTTTAGGTAGTGCAGCAGCAATGATGTTGCATAACATACAGGATGTGCAGAATAAGCAGTGGCTTGGTCTGTATTTTGCCATTACAAATTTTTCAAATGCCTTGTGTGCTCCAGCTCACCAGCAACTGTACCTGTTATAAAACCTCTGGTGTCTGACAGGGTGGATACAGGCTAAAAAAGAGGCTCCACTTTACCTTTCTGAGTTTATCCTTTCCCCCTGCTGTTTGAATGGCTTCCATTAGGGCACTGTGCAGTGATGTGTCTTTTGGAATTGGTTTTTGGACAACGGGTTTGAATTTCTTCTTTGGTCCAAAGATATTGGTCTGCACATTAACATCCAGTTCAGTGACAGCATTAGTATCCAAATCATCAGGTTTCTCTTCCTGTTCTGACTCTGCATTTAGTTCAGGTGAAGCTTTAAGGGAACCAACTTGTACATTGTTAGCGGGAGGCCACTTAGTGGCTCGCAAAGATGAGCTGAACGAGGGTGGGACTCCTTGGATATCAGGAGATTTGAGAGGTGAGCTTGCGTTAGTATGTATCAAAGTCTCACATTTCTGGTCAAATGAAAGATGCATCTTTTTCTCTGCTACGCTTTGTTTGCTGTTTAAACCATGATCTTCCAGGTTGTTGTTATCCTTTGAAGAGGATTTGGTAAGTGGGACACTAGCATTCTTTTTATAGACACTCACAGGAGTTGCTTGATTTGGCGCCCTGATGTTAACTACTTTGTTTTCCATGCCAGAATTATCACCAGGTATAAACCTGTGGGACGCGTTTTGACTACAAGTAAAAATCCTTGAAAGTGTTTCTCTTGTTTCTGCCGATTCTGTTTCCACAGGGCTATATTTGGCCACAATAATACATCTTTTTGGTGAAACTTCTGCTTCAGCTTTAACCCCTCCTGTCTCTTGCTTATTTTCATCTTTCTCGTGATATTCCATAGCGTCAGACTTAAAGTTACTCATGTTGATGTGTCTTGCAATGGCAGAGGCAACATACTGACTTGAAGTTCTCCTGTGTGGCTTTAGAAATGGAAGCTCCGGCTTGTCCTTATTAACGGTGGGGGCCACTGAGACTGTCACCTGAGATTGTGTAACTGGAAGAGGTGGTTTGGTCCTTTCATTCTCAGACTGTCTTTTGGCTGCCTGGGTAGTAACAGTTTGTGATGCTGCAGGTTTTGGAGCAGCAAGACAGACAGGTCTGTGTTCTTGTTTTATAGCAAAGGGCTTTGAGTTTGTGGTGACTGCTGACTTCTTAGGAAGATGCTCAGCAGAGTCATCGCTTTGCTTTTCCATAGAACTTGACCTCCAGAATGCCTTTACTTTCCCAAGATGAATTTCCTCACTTTCATCAATAGAGGTACCTGATATGTGCTTACTGACACATGTGTTTGGGCCTATGAGGTTGCCTAGTTCATCTATCTTAATGGCACCAGTGGAGAGGGAAACTCCTCTGTCAAAATGTTTTAGTTCAGGTTTGGGAGGGACAACTTTAAAGGTTGTCAAACCCATTTTAGGTTCATAGTTTGTTCCCAAATTCTGGGCACGATGACACCATGTGGGTGTTGACGGGACTTCTTCTACTTCAAATTTTTTTGATGGTGGCCATTTGATTTCTAGTTCTGATTTACTTTTTTTCAGAGATCTTTCCCTGTTATTACATTCATTAAATGGAATTATCTTCTCTTTTGCTGTACTGATTTCAGCTGTGGTCTTGGAGTGAGATGGAATCAGCTTAGATTTACATTCCTCAGACTTTACACCATGTTTGGGGGGAGGTTCCAGTCGTAAGTTCTTCTCACTTCTTTTTTCGAAGGAGCATGTGAGAGATTCAAACATATCTCTCCTCTGTTCCACAGGCAAGTGACTGAATTCGCTTTCAGATGGTTGCTGGTGAATGAGGTCCTTGGATATGCATATAGCCCCACCATCTGTATGTCCCTTATCGAAGGAACCTGCATTGTTGTTTTTATTTGTAAAGTTCCCTGTATTAACAGAGTCAGCTGAGATATTTTGTGTAACCCTTGTCTCTGTCTCATGATTTCCAGCTG
This sequence comes from Patagioenas fasciata, assembly GCF_037038585.1. Lineage (NCBI taxonomy): Eukaryota > Metazoa > Chordata > Aves > Columbiformes > Columbidae > Patagioenas > Patagioenas fasciata. Next base: position 73,922,363 of record NC_092521.1, on the reverse strand, counting down.
AGATTGAGGTGCCAACTTCTGGAGCATCATCTATGACTGTTACTGGAACAGAAACGGTAACATCTTGGGCAGCCTCAACTTTTCTTATGTGTGGGCTCAACGCTTCATTGATGTACCCGGAGTCGGAATTACTTATACTATCCACTGCTGCAAAATACATGTACAACGTTACATATAGGCAGTATTTAGACAATATGACTTTAAATTACACAAACAGGCAGGACAAGCTTAAGCGGATCAGATATTTCAGTTAAACTAAAACTAACAGGAATATATTTATGCCTGTATTACAAAAAAGGAGAGATCTGGATTCTTTTTATTGTCTGGTTGCTGATTAGGACCAGCCAAATATTCCTGCAGTCCTCGTGCTTCAGCCAGTGGGAAACATACAAATGCAGCTGAAAGCAGAATTTAATCTGTTGTTCATACCTTATCTTTGACTAAGTTCTCTCAGTGATAAACATTTCACCACATGACTCCAAAGGAGAAACATTTCTGAGAAACACTGAGTGACTCCAAATTATGTTTCCCAGACCTAGTTAGTAATAACAGCCCATCTGAAGGATTTCCTTGAGCAAGCAAACAAAGAAACAGTACTTGTATTTTTTCTCCATTCTTCTCCCCCTTCATTACCAGTGACTCTAGAAGTCTCATTGTGCAAGAAGCTTAACTCTCCTCTCAGATTTGCTGGTATAAATCAAGGGTTACAACACAGAAAATAAGAAATTGCAGTGTTAGAGAACTCACAGAATTTAAATCACAATCAAAGTCCACTGCAGAAGTACTGAAATAAAGATGGGAAGCTTTAAACAAGTATCCAACATCATTTGGTTACAAACCCTTTTTATTCACTGTAGAAAAGGAGGAGCACAATATGACGTTTTAACTCTTCCCACCATTTCTTTGCATATTTTTCAGATTTTAACTAATACATCTGCTAATGCAGGGGAAGTATTAGGTACAAAAACGTCCTCCTTCCCTCTACTTTTTTATGATAAAATACAAAACAGAGGCATTGTTCATTAAACACAGAGCTAAATTCAAAAGTGATTTAGCTTCACTGAAGTCAACGAAAATATACCAAATTTGGCCCATAAAATGTGTCCATAAACTGCTGTTCATCTCTTTTTGGCAGCAGACACTGAAATACTATGACAATCTGATAAGCAGCTTGAGAAATATTCAGTGCGGGCCCATAATGAGAAGCTGCACCAGAAGCGAAGGGAGAGCAGCCACTTTGGGTGGACCACATTCTGTCTTAGACCCAAGAGTTGCTCCCAGTGACCTCTGTGACAAATGCGCAGGTGTCTCAGAGCCCAGTTTGACTCTGCATCTCCTGTCTATGACTTTCTCTTTTGTACGTCAGAGATAACACACTTCCCTACCTTCTAAATGTTCATCCAGGCCAGCCAAAGTCCACTGAAGTTGTGCAGCAATATCCTCATCCTCATGCTTAGCTGAAGCCATTCCTTCATCTCTCCTGCTAAATGAAAGAGGAGAAAAAGTTTGGGTTTCCCCCTTTTTTCGCTTTGCCCTGTTGCTCTGAAATACACTCTGATTTCAGCTCCTTTGGTTCCACTAGGGTTCTGAAACTCATTCCCGAAAGCAGGAAAAAATGTGCAGCCTTAGAGGCACAAGCTACCACACTGACACGTCCACATCCAGGAAGGATCTCTGTGGTACCTGTGCACACTCAGTGCGCCGGCCATCAAAAAATTAGGATTAATAAAGCCTGTTGCAAAGAAATTATGTAGCTTCACTGTGAAGGATGCATCTCAGCTGGGCTGCAGGAATGCAGTGTATGCCCAGGCAAAGGTTTTGCACATCCACATAATTGCAAAGCAGACCACTAGCCATTCTGTGTAAACACTGTGCCAATATATCTGCAAATTAATTAAATAAAAATCGCATGGCAATGAAAAATAAATACAGCAAAGTACTGTTAGACAATCACTCTGCATCCTGAGGGGAGGAAGGGAAGGAGGAAAGAGAAAATAATCCCTTGAGAGCTGTTTCTAATGAAACGTATCAAGGGGCCTGATTTTGCCATGGTGTTTGATGAATTTTACAATGATCTAAAGCAAGTCTGAAGTCAGAATAAGTGCCAAGTCCTGTCTTGGCTTATTAAAAAAATAAAAAAAGAAAAATCCTAGCAAAAAATCACCACTAAAATTGAAGACAAAACGCATGGCAACCTGTTACACAGCAGACCTCTTTCCTAGGAAGAAAAATCTTGGCCAGGAGAGCTTTTCTATCTAAATAATTGAGCTTAGCATTTCAGATTGGGCAATTCACTTTTCCAGGTACCTGTTCCTCACCTGAATTTAAGACACTGTTGTCTGTGACACTGTATCTAACTTTTGCCCTTGTGATTAGCCTATTGAAAAAACAATTTTCCATTCTAGCCACACCTAAACTAACTCTGGTCAGGAAAAGCAGATTTGCCCTTTTCAAGATCAAACCCTTAATTTGACAGATAGAGTAACAGATGATGGGTTTTTTTCTGGCAGTTTGTCGAACGGTACCTGAAAAAGGCCATTTTTTCTGCTGTCTTTTGAGATTATCTGAATAAAAATGCAGGGGTGTTTCCTGACATTGATTTAAATGATGTCTAACAGTGTGCTCCCTTTTTCGCTATTTTCTTGTTTGATTCTTCCCTTGTTCATAGCGGGACCAACTGAAAGCACATGTTGAAGCATTTTGTTTTATTTTATTTTCTATTTATTTATTTTTGCATTCACCTTTCCTTCCTTTATGTCTTTTGTAACAGTCCTGGAACCTGATTCTTCTACTCGTACCTAAACTGCCTTGCACTTGCAAAGCTGAGTTCCTGTATGTGTGATCAATGAAAACAGCAACACACATCTGCAAAGAAGACTTCCAAAATGTTTTTCACGTACACATCCTTTTCCTAAACAGAGAAGAATTCAAGGTGGCAAAGCTACGTATGTGCCTAAGTGGTTTCCTAAACTGGAATCTAAGACAGAAACCTGTATTGGTTGTTGGAATATTGAGGAAGAGACACCGCTCTGTGACTGGAATAAAATTTCTTCCAGCATTTGCCATTGACCTGAGTGTTGACAGGCCCTGAACATCCCCAGAAGCCAATGAGAACTGACAGTACTCCAGCCCAGCACCCACACTGCAAGACTCATGGTAAACTAAGAAGGTTCCATTTGAATATAAGAAGAAACTTTTTTACTTTGAGGGTTCCAGAGCACTGAACAGGCTGCCCAGAGAGGTTGTGGAGTCTCCTTCTCTGGAGACATTCAAAACCCGCCTGTGCAATCTGCTCTGGGTGAACCTGCTTTAGCGGGTGGGTTGGACTAGATGATCTCCAGAGGCCCCTTCCGACCCAAATCATTCTGTGATTCTGTGATTCTCCCTGACGGATTAAGAGAAAGGTGGCACAGATCAGTCCAAGTTTCCAGTGGAGGCAACTGGCACTATAAGACCGCAAACCTACTGTACTCTGAAGCACACACATAGATACACAAATCAATGAGACCACTCATCTGAGCAATCTAACAAAAAAGATATAAGCTTACTGCAGCATTCAGATTGGGACAGAAGTCTGGCAAAGGAAAAGCTCAACTTGAAGTTGGCACAAAGAATGAACCAACTGAATTTCATGTTGTTTATGTAGTGGAAAGTCTTCCAAAATTAATAAGAAGTACTTGTTCTCCTCTGAGTGTATTTTAAACCAATGTGTTTGGAAACCTGGAGCATTTTTGATGGGAGAATCATTCAGACTGCACCAGCTAAGTAACAGGTTTATCTAGCATGGAAGGCAAATATTGCTTTTCTTCTTTACAAAGCTGGTCTTGTGAGATCACTGTCCACAGCTGGAAGCAAATTCCTGGCACACAGTGAGACTCTTTCCCTAAAGTACCGTGAAGGAGTTATTTCCATAACCTTGGAAGAAAAATGTGCAAATCCTTATTTATCAGACAATGAGACCTAATTTCATGAAGGCCATGCCAGCTTACCACCTTCTTGGTACCTGATCATGCCTTTCCATCTATTGCCTGACTGCTCTGCAATACAGCCAAAATCTGAACTACTAAGGTTGTCTGTGCTTGGCTTTCTCCAGGAAATAATGGAAACTATTGGTCTGAAAATTTTATGGGCAATTTATCTAGGAAAATGTATTTGGGATGGGAACAGGATTTCCCGGGCTCCATCCATGCAGTGTCTGGTCCATTGGATTGACCAGATCTTTTCTCACGTCAATCAGTTGGAATCTTTCAATGCCTCTTATAGCAAAATTATCTTCTTGATGGACGCAAGAATCAGCAGAGGTCTCTTTCATTATCCTCTGTGCATTTACGCAGTGACTCTACATAATTTGCCTCTAAATCCCTTCTTCAATCTCCTTATCTAGACAAGTGGGATAATAATATGCAATTCACAGATTTTTTTCTGAAGGAAAGAGAACAATGCAGTGAAAATGAAAGGATTCTTATTTGCTCTTACAGAGGGAGCTTCAGAAAAAGCAGATGTTTTCTTTTGCATTTCCAGATTCCTAAAAGAGCTATTGTTCAATTCATCTCCAAACTTACCTACAAAGTGAGCCAGAAGGTATACATTAATCACAGGGATCTTCTTAAAGTTCTTAGCATTGAGAATTTTAAATGTGATATGTGTTTTGTGAGGTGAAAGTTTGGTAGTTTCCAGTAGCTCGCAGGATTTACACATATGCCTACGATGACTCTTTCTTACAACAGTATTTGGGAAAGGAAAACAAAAGGACTTCTAATGTTTTTCATAGCCTTCTTCCCTTCTAACCCTATTCACTTTTGTTGACAGCTCTATTTTGGTCAGAATCCAAGAAAAATATGAATTATTCTGATACCATGTTTTACATTCTGGATAAACATTACCAGTGGTATTTTCTCACACACACTTTTTTTGACTTAGGGGAGAACTTGATAAGCTTTACGCTGCCATTCTGGTAAAATGTGAGGCACTAAAAATACAGCACTGGTGGGCATTTAGCACAAGTTCGAAATGGCAAACATGCATGGTCCCTGGAAGCCTGTGCACTTATTACTTATGTAGATTAGCAGAGATTTGTGCAAGAGCACAGAACAGAGCAAAGTGACTACTAAACTACAGCCTTTAGTGTCCCACTGAGCTCGGGCTACAACACAGAACTACTCCTCAACGGTCGTTTACACAGTTGGAGACAAAATGAAACTTACAGCAGCATTTCATCAAATTAGTGCCACGGGACATGGACACTTATGAGGAAGTTTACATTCTAAGAAAGAGAGAAAATTCTCTGATAAACCTAGCTGGAAATGCTGCATTAAAAGGACTAGTAGTAAGACAATGGATTTACAATGACAGAAATTTATTAAATTATTAAAACTGATCCAAGTGTCTTCGGGGACTCCTCAGAAGTTCTGGTGAGCCTCATGTATGGTACCAGACGTATAGATCACAACTCCCACTGTAACCGCTTAAACACAACACAGACCTGTGTAACTGCACAGAAGGGACTGAGGAAGAGTTTCAGTTGTCTAAACCCAGGCATTTGGTGCCATTTGAAATACTGCAGGATATTCTGTCTGGGGCTGGGAGACATAATGTGGAAGACAGGGAGACCCATGTCCTGCTGGTGTGGCAGCAGGCAAGAAGAAACTGCAGTAGACATCTTTCAGGTTAATTGAATGTGACCTGAAAGTCTCATTCATTTTGCACTCTGTGAGAATACGGCTCCTGTGACTTTTTTACTAGCTGGGGAGGGAAGACAGAGCCATTGCAAATAACAGAGTCAAATCCAGACAGGCACACACCGAGACGTAGTGACCACTACAAGGCTGTTCAATGGACAAGAGCATCCAGTTTCTTGCATGTGTCCTAGGCAGCTAACAGAGACTGACCAACAGGGCAAGCTGATGTTATAGTTACTCCAGACTGCGCTTTCGAGTAGCAGGGCTCCTTTCCCAGCTCTGGTAGTCTTCTCAGCCTGATACTGGGGAATTACATCAACGCGTCTGTATGTATCCAAATTTGTCCTCTTCAAAATGCATCCACAATATTCTCCTCTTACACAAATGATAGAAAGAGACATGCTTCTTCCTTGGGTATATATCAAGGTGCTTGTTAAAAAAAGAGACTAGTGCTAAAGGGTTTTAAGTTGTAGAAAGTATAGCTGAAGCTTTTTGAATACAACCTTCTATTCAACCAGGCCAGAAAGATGTCACTAAGTAAACTCAAGGTGTTTATATTTCTGTGTTTGTGAGTGATGAAGTGAACTACTCTTCAAAAGCGGAGGTAACTATTTTCCAGCTTTAACCAACAGTTCACAAAATCTTTCGGACTATTTTTCCATTCTTTGCATTTCTATATGACACTACTAGATGACTTTTTTCTATTTCCTTCCAAGGATGGAATGTAACAGCAGGAGAGCGGCTAGTATAAATGGTGGACTTTCTGGAGACCTAAGCTATGACAGTGATATTTTCCATTTCTGAGCACAAAGTTTCAATATTCAAATGACCAAAGCCTGTTAAAATGCAAAATCTGTAGATTGAAGAACCAACTTAGGGCTGGTTAGATAGCAGTCATCACTTGTCTTTGATGCAAGGTAGTAGACAACTAGGAAAAGGAAAAAGCACACGGTCATACTCTGTTGAATGTCAGATAACTGCAAGAGGGTAGATTTAGATTAGATATAAGGAAGCAATTACTTCCTATGAGGGTGACAATGCACTGGAACAGGCTGCCCAGAGAAGCTGTGGATGTCCCATTCCTGGAATTGTTCAAGCCCACGCTGGATGGAGCTTTGAGCAACCTGGTCTAGTGGAAGGTGACTATGCTCATGGCAGGGCAGTTGGAACTAGATGATCTTTAATATCCCTCCCAATCCAAACCATTCGACAATTCTATGATAACCTTGCTTTTTATGTTCTTCAAGGAGAGACAAAAGAAAAGCTGCACATACTTTTTGAGAGCTATGTACAGATACAATTTCCACTCCAAATTTTTAGTTTGTGTTCTGTTTTTAGTTCTGTGGGACTGCATCACACTTACAAAGGTTTTTAGATTGCATTTATATCTGTGCTAAATTAAATTATTTTCCAATCTTGGAACACACAGGTTCAGTGGTGCCTTCAGATATAACACCACCCAATTAAAAAGAAGAACTTGCAAATATAGATGAGAAGGAAAATGAAGAAATTTTTCAGCAGCAGCTGGGTTTATGGTCCTTTTACAGCCCTCCTCCATGGTTACTGCCAAAAATCTAACCAGGAAGCAAACAAAAATGCTTTTGCCTAGTATCTTTTTGTGTTTTAATGGTAGAAATCCCTAAGCTTGTAACATACCAGGGTGACTTAAGCTTCCAGAGTCCCCTGACATATGTCAGTTCCAGAGTCCTGCTGCATAAGCAGCAGCTTGCAGTTGCTATACAGCTGGAATCGTGTCCCCGCTACCCCCTCCTCACATGGGCTGCTGGCAACAGCTTCTCAATGGGGAAGCCCGCAGGTGGACAGCCTTGACAGAAATAGTCAGGAAAGTGTGGTGATCGAGATTAAATAACTTCTCTTGGTTTAGACAGAAAAAATAAGAAACGGAGCAAGGACCTGAGCCTTTCTTTCCTGGAGGCCAGCACTACACCTTTAGCAACCTGAGCTGCTTCCTAACATGTAAAATACACCAAAGTACGTGGCATTTTTCCAGTGGATGAGTTGAACAGAAAGGCTAATCTGCATTCTGCCTCTATAACAACTGTGTCTACTACTTAACCATCATATCATTAGCATCTTCCCTCCATGAAGATCTGCCAGCAAGAAAGTGCATGAGAGTATCCAAATTTAAAGAGTTTTCTGGAACAAGGAGAAAGGGAAAGCCAGAGATAAGGAAGGAAATTAGCAAAACTATGTAAGAAGCAGAGGCTTGCAAATCTCTCAGACATCTGGGTCTTAATTAAGTAATTTTTCATCCCTGAAGTTCTCCCTACCGCTTTAACTCTTCCTGTACTTTCCTCCCCCTTAAAATCACATTTCTGTTTTCAAAAAAGTAAACCAAGTGCCTCCCCAGCTAAAATGAAACCTATCCTATAGGGAAATAACAGAATAAAAGTTTCCCATATTTTTCAGAGACAGTTACAAGTGAAATGTAATTATACAGAACATGTTTGTGCACAAAGAGGTATATATAATACATACATACACTGCTATTTTTTATTACAGTTTTTCTCTTTCCTTCCTGCCTGCCTTCTGCCACTCACTATTATATTTTTTCTTCCTCTGAGCAGTTTCATTGCTGAATTCTCTACAGCTACTGACTTTTCTTTCCCTCTTACCCTTCCTAAGTCAAACCTTCTAACACTTGTATTTGAATGGTTTGAAAATTAAGCAGAACAAGTTTATGCACCCTTATCCTTTCAAGCGTTTGTTTTAAATTACTAATAACTCATCAAAACCCTTTTGCAGCAGACAGTGAGTATTTCTCAGGTTTGTAACAAAGAGGATTCTTCTCCTTCTACTCCCAACAGCTTCAACTACCCAACCAGAGCCAAAGGTAACAAATTACCCCAAGAGAAAGGGAGGAAATGGGATTATCTCTGTCCAGACCCACAACATGAACATATCTCAGGAGGGTTCCCCCACCCTCACCCTATGCCCTCCACCAGCTGCACCTGAAAGAATGTTCCTCTCTCATGGCTACTGAAACAGAAACCCAAGGGAGGGGAAAATCCCTTCAAGATCTTTGGAAGGTATTTTATCTTTTTGTCTCAGACAAGTTTGTATTTATTCATCTTTATAACTAACTGCCAAGTTTCCTTTACATTTAAAAAATATTTCTATTTTAAAAATATTTTAATACATTTAAAACCTTTTCAAAGTTGAAAAAAAAGTTTTGTATTTTAAAGTGGTTTTCCTACTCTGAGAGAGGCTGGTGGAATCACTCACTCTTAAGACCCCTTTTAAAACTCTCATTTCACTTGCTTGTAACTTGGAGAAACTATGTATCTTTGCTAGGTGGCAGTCCAAATGTGACGATTTCAGTTATGTCCATGATCACTCTATTATTTTATTTAAGCCAAAATGGTTAAATGTCTTCCAAGAACAGAGTTTGGAGGAAGAGGAGAGCTGCATTCTGATACATGAAATGCTACTTAATGCTCAGTCCTCTGAAAAATAAAAAAAGGGTTCCTGTGTGGTCTAACAAGTCACTAGTCTGCCTTGACTCCCTGCACATCAGCTCTCCTTCTTCAAAATCAGATAACACTACATCTTCATTTTAAGTGAGTACTGTGCCGAGAAAGGAATTAAAGTCTGCACAGCACATGGATACTGGTGTGGTGAGCGACATAAAAACAGTAAAAGGAAATTAAGTAGAGAATTTGAACTGAGAGTGAATGGTGGTATACCTGCTTTATTAACTGAGCTTTGAAACGCAGAAAGAAAATAAAATAAAACAGAGTATTATCACTTTAAACAGAGACTATATCCTACTGTACAAAAGGGGAGAATTAAGGTTAAAGGGAGGAAGCTAAGGTTACACAGACAGCCTTAATATTAATGTTACCTAACCTTGAGCGTGTGACCTAGCATCCCTAATAATATTATTTTAACATAATTTTTAATATGTAATTATTTATAAAGCTCCAGACAGTAGGTGTGCATGATGCGTTATGGGCATATAAAATGGTCTGATCCCTGCCCCTAGGAGCTTGTGTGATGACACCATAGATGGGATGGGAAAGGAGGGGGTACGGGAGGACAGAGTTGCAACACTGTGAGATCATGAGATGTACTTACTGCTACATAAGCAACATTTCAGCTTCTCTGTGGTTTTCTTGTTACTCATTTAACACTATATATTAAAATTTGGCGAACAGATACATAACACAAAGAAATCAACCGTAAGGAAGGATATGAAGAAAGAGAACTATGTAGTACAGTGTTCAGTCAGCAGTTAATATTAAAACATCCACAGCCAAACTTTGCATGTAGTCAATTATTTATATGGGGTTAGCCCTTGGCACATCCAGCTGAGGTCTGGATTCTGCTCCACCAGGCGCTGTACAAATACGTTGTGAGATATGACAGCTGTGTTATGGCTTTTTCCATAAAAAAAACCCCATCAGTGGCTGAAAGGGATATCAGAGGTGGAGAGACAAAGACAGTTTAACAGGCTAGAGGCAGAGCCAAGGGTAGAACTAGAGTGTTCTGAGATTTGATTTGATAGTCTACATGTTAGTTAATATGTGTTTTTGGATTAAGATTGCTTGAACCAGAACCCCAAAGGAAAACAAAAGACAGTGCACTTGCAAGTTGCTTACGTGTACTGGAAAACAAAACCATGGAGGAAAGACCCCAGCTTGGAAACCTCTGAATCCAGGGATCTTATTTTAGACATTTCTTTGCTTTGGGAACTGAACAGGATTTGAGCTCTGCTGTGGTTGTCATTTCTGTGTGTGCACAGCCCACGGTACGTGCCATTTCTGACCTGGCTATACTATTATGTTGCTATATGCGGACAAACCTACTGCATGATGAAGACTGTACCCATAAATGCTCTCAGCTTTCCTTGACTTCAGTGGTAGATGAGGTGCAGACCCTCCCGTGATGTTCTAATGCTATCAGACAGTTCAGCTATGCAGAGACCACCCAGGACGCCCAATAAACAACTCCAGAAAACCTAAGAAAAATGAATTTAAAACTAAACATACAATTAACCAAAGTAAGCAATATGGCAAAATCACCTTGATCTCCTGGAGCACAGGCTAAGCCCCTGGACCAAATCAAGGTAAGAACTGTGGAGCTGATTCTACTTTTCCCTGCAGTTCTTCACAGTGCACATGCAAAGAATCACTTGGGCTTTCTTTATAGCCCTAAACGCTCCAAGTATAATTTGCTTCCACTTTAAGGGCACTTTTCACAGCCCACAGAGTACAAAATAATTTTAGTATACAGCATATAAATTCTTAGGAATTAGTTATTTCACTGGGTGAAAAGCCCAAGTTTTAGTCAGATTTACAATTTAAAAGGATGAGCTAAATATTCCCACTATTCTGATTAACCTTTTTTTCCCAAGCCTCAGCCAAATTAGTCACTAAATAAAATTTCAGGCTTCACTGGAGCTCAGACTAAAGGAGGACTTTGACTCACTACTACTAACCACTACTTCTTTACAGTAGCTACGTGTTCTCCCAATTTTTCTTGTCTTCCATTTAGGTTTGAGTTAGATCGTAGTACACTGACTAGAAGACAGAAACGAATTAATAAACTCCATGTAAAATTCTCCTTTAAGTTTTGTAGCTTCTGATATATATTTAACACTCTGTGTAGCTTGGTATCAATTATTCACATGAATGGCACTTTGACTTGTCTGGGAATTTAGGAGGCTGGTTTTGTCCTGAAAGCAGCCTGTTCATCGTAAGAACTACAAACAATCTCAGAGCTCCCAAAAAAATTTATTAGTGGAGTGGCAGCTGTTCTGACAGTGGAAGCTGAAACTGATGTTCTCCAAATTTGGCTGTACTCAAATTTGTACTCAGAACTGATTTACATCCCACTAAAACAAGAACTTCATACAAATAGGTTTTAAAAAACCTCATTTTTTTCCTTCCCTCTACACTTAGGAAGTGGCTTTTGAAAACTTAGCAAGTTGACCTCAAAAGCAGAATTTTCAAAGCTGGTTTGTTTACAAACATAGGTTAGGAGTGGAATTGGATTTACCTTCAAATATTACTGGCACATTCAGAGCATAAAAGTTTAAAAGATACTACTGTCAGCATTGCTGCTGTGGCAGTCTAAGTGGTTGCTAATATAAGATTAAAATAAATCACAAACGTTAAGTTTCTGCTATATCCTAAAACTGATCTGAAGAAATTTTACTGTCCCAGAGCCTAAAAAACAAATAGAATTTATGAAAAATAACTGCACTCCCCAGACAACAACAACTGTCTCCAATAGAACTTATGAAAAATAACCATGCTCCCCCAACAACAGTAACTGTCTCCCATTTCAGTCTAAGCCCACTTTTTTTAAATTATGGACGTATTAGATACAGAATATTCAGCACAATAACATCACAGAAAAGATTGAGTTGGAAGCCCAGCCCAACCTCCTGCTCCAAGCAGGGCTAATTTCAAAGCCAGACCAGGCTGTCCAAGGCTTTGCCTGGCTACATTCTGGAACCTCCAGGCATGGAGATTCCTTGACCTCTCTGGGCAGCCTCTTTCACTGCTTAACCACTCCTGTTTCGAGGAATTTCCTCCTTACATTCAATTTTTATTTCCTTTACAGCAGCTGGTGACGGCTGCCTCTTGTCTTTCAACTGCGTATTGCTGAGAAGCTTCACAGTCCTCCTTCAGTTGAGGGAGAGACTGCAATCAGGTCCCTCCTTACCCACATCGCTTTTGCAAGGTGAACAACCCAGCTGCCTCCTCTCCGCCTCACACCTCGTGTGCTCCAGCATCCCAGACCTCTCTGTGGCTCTTCTCTGGACCCTCTCCAGTTTGTCAATCTCTCTCTTGAACGGGTGGCCCGGTGCTATGGCACTGGCCTCACAGCAGCCAAGCAAGGGGAGCAATCACCTCCCCAATTGCGACAGGCTGTACACCACGCCACCCTTCAGCTTCACTCCTTCGGCTCAGCTGGACCCCTGAGCAGCAGTCCTGACAGCGTCTTATGAAGCGTCCCGTTGCCTCTTCTACATTCACTTTCTCCAGCTACTGAAAACTTTGTGTGGTGAATGTGCAATGTACAGAACATAAATCTTTGGCTGAAGTGAAAGACGGAGAGAATACAGACTTCCAAGAGGAAGTGTGTCACTTAATGACCTGTGGTGATACTTTCTTTTACTAAAAAAATAAAAGAAGTCAAAAATATTTTTCACTGATTATGATTGTTCTTACAGGCTTTTGTCTTGATGTCTTTGCTCAACATTATGGCAACTTCTTCCCCCACCACTCAGTGTGCATGTGTGTTTTCCTAACCAGTTTAGAACCCACATTTTGAGGAAAGTTGAGATTCCTTAATTTCCTTACAAGGCCCAATCTAAGTCTATAGAAATTAATAGGTTGCTTTTTTGGATCAGGTCTGGAAAGTTATTTGCAGTTACTATACTAGCCTATCTAATCCACCAAATAAAGACTGCTCAGGACCTAAGAAACTGTAAAATGACAATTCAGGAGAAAAACATATTGCCAAGCAAGTATCTAAGTGAGGCTTGACCTTGTCCCTATTGATACTGATGGATAAAGAAAAGCCCTGAGATCATTCCAATAGGTTAAATACTGACTTTAGCCTAATTTATCCTTAATTTATCACCCACTGAATGATCCAAGATGAAGTTCTCCCTCAAAAATGTGAGGAAGGAAATAACTAGGTCATGAAACATGCTCTTATGAAGGAGCTACAGATTAGCAGCTGAATGGAGACCAGAAAGCACAGACTTTGTGTCAACTGAGAATTCAGAGGAATTTCTGGCCCCTGTCCCATGACTCCGCAGCATCACACAGAGCGGATCCCTGTCAGTATTACCAGGCCACCCTCCTTGCTGGAGGCACAGCTTCCTACTTGGCCAGTTTGTATTTGCAAAGTCCTATAAATTTTGGGTTCCCTTTGCAGCCCTGCCACCAACTATGTGAGTTTTGGCAAACAAACAGTGTCAGAGTCACTTGTGCTTGAAGGCAGTTTCTAGTTAAATTCCAGGTTCTCGTATTTTCTTGCAAAAACTGCAGGAAAAAGTTTGTTTATGCCAAAAAAAAAAAAAAAAAGAGAAAAAAAATAAAAGGAAATATGCTGAAAAAAAAACCCCAAATGTATAATGCCAGTGAGGTTAGAATTAGGTGAACATACATATGGGTGCACACACTCATCAACCAATCCCACATTTCACTGAATACAATCCTTTTCCACCTGGCTTTTGGTAGCTTGAATTTTTTCCATTTTATGAACTTTCCATTTTATGTCCCATGTCATTTTTTAAAATCAATATATAGTAACATTTTAAGCACTTCATATGTTATCAGAACTACAAAATAAACTAAACTGTAACAGCATTATTTCAGACTTCTTGGAGAAATTGACTCCGGAGGGCAGCGGTCTTTTGCAAGGAAAATAACTACAAGTTCAAACAGAAAAGTGACCTTTGCCTGTTGCTACAAGTATGTCACTGGAGGGGATTTGGCAGTGAACTCTTCACTGGGAGGAGTCACTTGGCATTGGTGCTGGTTTTCGAAAGAGCAGAAGAAAGCAGAGGTTGGTTTTCTTAAATGATTCCCTACAAGGAGGACACGGAAGATACTTTCCAAGAGCCAGTTGCAAACCGAGTTTTACCTGTGTGGAGCACTGTCAGATCCCACGCTACGGCAGCAGGTGTTCCTTACAGGGCACATTTCTGTGCCACACGTCGCATTTGCCTCGGCTGAGTCCGTGTAGCCATTGACCAGCTTGACGTCTCTCGACTTCACACTGTCATTTTGTGAATCCAAAGAGACTATGTCGGATGGGGAGCTCACCACACCCGAGTCTTCTGTGGTGTCCTCAGATGCAAAACAGCTGCTTTCTGATGCTGTTTCTTCCACCTCTGATAGCTCCAGTACCACGTCATCCACTACATAAACATTAAATGGAATACAGCAAGGAAAGTTAGTTAAAAGTCATCAGTACATAAATCAAACACAGAGAGCTATTCCTTTGTAATTGGAAAAAAAGAAACAGTATATAATAGTATTTGTATATAGGATAAAGATTATTTGAAAAGTGACAAAAAATTCCGTCTTTGCTTTTAGAAAGGTGGTTTGTTATACCTGTCCTGTGGAGTTTGGGTTTTTTACCTTTCATATCAAATCAGTTTCCTTACTTCTATGAAGGAACAACTTTCCAGGGACAGTTTCTTGGGGAATTAGACCAAAATTTAAATGATGTGGTACAAGAAATCACTCCTGTTATTGCTTCTGACAACATATTCTCATTATTCCTCTTCCACACTGCCAAACAGATAATGAAATTTCCAATAAGAAGTCTATACACAGGTAACAATGGGCAGCATTTCCTTGTCAGGACACTGAACTGGTAAAGTAGATCTGCTGCTGGCCCACTGGATGTCACTTCGTTTTACCATGCTTCATTTTCCTATGTGTTAAATGGGAGAATAACAATCATCTCTTTTTTCAAAGCATATAAAATCTACTACTAAGTGTACAGAAAAGTAGACACGACTATGCTCAAAGAAGAAGGTTTTTCAGCATTTAGTCATCTACAAAGGAGATCAAGGGATATTCCCTTTGCACATTTAACTCTATTAAAAGATTAGACACAGAACAATTTTTCATACTCTGTTTTAGTTTGGTTCCTATGAGCTACTTGGGGTTTTTGTTTGTTTGTTTGTTTGTTTTTAAATACACTTTTGCTATTTCCCTTCAGAAATGTACAACTCTACATTCTCTCCTGCAATCACGCCATTAAAGAGAAACTCCCAAGAAGGTCAATAATTTCAAAGACTGAAATTCTTGAGTGACTTAAGACAGAAGCAAGCCCAAACAAACTTATTTTGATCAAAAGAAATCAATAAAGACTAATCTAAATGTTTAATTTGGAATTATAAGTGTGCTCCATTCTCTTCTTCAACCTCAGTAAGCAAAAGGAAGATTAAATAATAGTTTATGGTCTGATCCTGAAGACATTTGTGGTAGATGTTAATTATATGAGAAGTTCCAGGTCTACAAGTGTGACTAAGATTAAACAGACACCTCACTGGTTTTTAGGGTCAGAATCTACAACTTTTTGAAGCACACACGAAGCTACAGCTCAAGAAAAATGATCATCAGAGAGAAATACTTCTATTATGTTGCATACACAAAAGTATTTTCTTTAAGTCAGAGAACTGAAAACAACTTTGTCAAAAAATGTCATAGAAATAATTTTGAAAGGGTGTAGCTTAGCAATGAAGCCCTAAGTAAAACTAAAATAAAAATCAAACCAACATTCTCCTTGACTGAGGTTACAAGATGCCATTAAGTACTGAAATTGATTTCTGACAGCAGAAGCAATAAAATTCAGAGGGTTACAAATCATTATTAAAGTTGTAAGTGCTGTCAAGAATTCACATTAATAATACAAGATGATCCAAAGACTCTATTGTGACTTTGGAAGTAATGTTACTTGATTTATTTGACCTTATTTTCTATAACATTAGCTCTAGGTTCCAGATTTAAGCCAAGATATAATTCTGTTTAAAAATGGCAATTATAGGAACCAAGTATGTGTCACTGAATGGATTAGAGTATGCTCATGACAAAATTGCAGTTAGGAAAACACCAGCATCAAGGAGAAATATGAATAATTTTGACATTAAGCTCCAAATCATAAAAGCCCACAAAGATTGTCAGTAAACGAACAGGTAAGAGAATATGGTCTGCTTGGCTTTCGAACAAAAAAACCCCAACAGTAACAACCCACCACCGAAGCATTAATAAAAGGCAATTAAGAAGAGAATAAAGTAGGATAGCAAAGAAATAAATTTAAAGAGTGGAAGTTGAAGAGTGGAAGCACACGGGAAGATTGCGAAGCAATGCACAATGCAGTATACCTCAATGCAAAGAGACCTCTATATAACACAGGCCACGTCTGTTGTCACCAGGGTGCCATAAACGACCTCCACCCTATAGCTGGCACAGCCATTTATAACAAAGTACTTGCTTCCAGTTCCTGACACCAGGATGGCAGGCTTTTCCTCCCTAGCTGTCTATCTCATTTCCTCATCCTCTTCTCGCCTGCCTGCAACTATTTCCTGCATCTTTCTGCTCTGGGATTCAGATCCTTTTGGTCACCCAGCCCCACTTGCCTTCTGTAGTAACAACACCCGAGCCTCTTCCTGATGCAATTCAGAAAGATGCTCTACGGCAGGATCTCCATTCCCCAGCCCATTCTTCTCACATATCAACAAACAAAATGAAAACCAAGTCTCTTATTAATCAGGGTCCACATGCGAATCGATCCTGATCTGCTACATCTAGATCTCAGCAGCTGAATCACCCAGCCCAGTGTAAGAACCTCCTCATTCAATACCAGTTTTATCCTGAAGTATGTAACTACAGAAAGACACCTTTCTATTCAACAACTAAATTCCCTGCACTTAAGCAAAACCAAACTTTCTCCCGTTCTTCAAGTCTATCAGTATTGTCAAACCGCTTCCCTAATCTTTTATCTTCACTGAGAAGATCCATGAATTTTTAACAGAGTTAACACATTTGATTGCTACTACTACTCGTCTGAACATGAAAGCACCCACATAAAACACGACTGCTACAGTTCCGTGTCATGTTAACAACCTTGTTTCAGCTAAGAGCAGTACTAAAACACCCCTGTTTTAAAGTTGAGCCATCCTTGGATGGATTAAGAAAGAATCTATTCCTCCTTCTACATGCATGATTAAGTCTCCACTGGTGCAAACTGAAGTTGTATTGGCATTACTGGGTAATGATACATGACATGAACAAAGCCCTCCTCAGCTTCACTGAATGGTCTTGACTTCAGGAGTCAGAAAATACCTTTTAAAACTTTCTAATTCTACAGAGAGAACTGGGTAACATGCAGTAGTAGATGTGATTCTCCCTTGTGATTTTTGCCTATTTTTTCTCACAGGGAATGCACATGCAGGAAACCACCACACACAAAGCAGAGTGTGGTCACAACGACGGTGGCCACTGAGGTTATCTGTTGGTCAAATAAAGAAAAATCTCAACATTTGTTTCTCTCTTCTCTGTCAAGACACTACAAGATTTCAATATGGGCTCTGATCTTCAAGACCTCATGTAGAGATACTGAGGTTATGACAGAATATTCGGCAAGTACTTCAAGATTGGACACACAAATAACAATTGCCACAGACACTATATTACTGAAACACTGATGTACCTCAGAAGACTGTGTTTCCAAATCTATAAGAATGCCAAGATCTCTGTTCATTAGCTTCAGGTGGGGTGCGATATTGAAAGGGGTGTAGAACTTGGCCCGTGGTTTCCAGGTCATACTGAGGTCTCCATGGGACATGTCGCCCCCAGATGAAATTGGAGAGTGTCCCTCAATGCCCTGCATTGTCACTTACCTACGTCCTGCTCCAGGTTGCGAACTGTTCCATACCAGAGATCTCCCCTGCTCAGCATCAGCGGCACTGCCGCTGAACAATTAGGTCAACCACAATTTACAAAGGCTTTCTTGTGGGGGGGGGGGGGGGCGCAGATGATGACTGGGATGTCTGTTTGCAAGAATGTTGCCTGTGATCATCAAGAGGGAGAGAGGAGAGTAGCTCACCAGTAAAGAATGTGAGCTTCTTGTTTAACACAAAGGAGATCTTGTCGCTTTAATCTCAATAGGCTGTAAGTAATTAGGAAAACACTGAACTCCGAGTTTTGAGGAGTCATATCTGCACTCGTGTAGTTTGATACCGCATATATGTACACATTACTCATACAGAATGCCAGCGATGGGGAGACAGATAAACCTCACCTGGTTTAAATGCTAATCAGCACTTTCAGAAATGAAGACTTAATTCAATAGCTGAAGACTACCATGGGTAAAATAATCTGATTACTACCATGAATATAAACGCCACTGACTTTGAATTAAATTAGAATTGGACCTAAGTGTTCAAAAGATGCACATTCTACCCAGACTTGGAAGATCAGTCACCAAAGCCCAAGCCATCACTTCGAGTCCAATGGGCACAGGGTGTAAGTCTTTTCAGGCTGTAACTGTTTGCGAACTGCTGTGACCTCCTGGTTTTACAGCTCTGCTGGTGGTGTACTGTCACATTCAGTAATGACAGAAACTGTATAACCAAAACAGTAGCAGTTGATTTAACCTTACATGGTGAATAATTTGAACTTCATAATGCTTTTAGAGACGCAGAGTTCCTCTAATTCCTCTGTGTTCTTGCTAAGAGGTTGATAATTACTTTCCAATTTCTTTCAGCACTTGTTTCACTGCCAAAAAACTTTCTTTTCATGGGCTAAAATTGCATTGCTGTAGTTCAAATGGTCTATTACAATGAAGATGTAAAAAATATTAAAAACTTCATGATGTTAAAGAATATTAATTCTTATAATGATTCCCAAATTACAACATAATTATTTCACTGACAGTACTTAAAACTTCTAGCAAGAAACACTGCTCTAATTATTTGTACTAGCAGTAAAAAAAAGACCAGTATTACAAATGTGTACATTTTTTCATACACTTAGAAGAAGGTCGGTAGAAGACATGGGAAAATAAAACATTTATCATGGCAATGATTAACAGAGATTATGAAAATGGACAACACAGGATTATCATAAGACTTTTCACACAGTTACAATGTGTTCTCATTCCACTTTACTCATTTTGCTCATTGATAAAAAACTTGTACGTAGAGACAGGTGTTAAAAACCATTAAGCAGTTAAAGCACAAGACAGAATGGGAGGACTTCTCTCTATTTATCACAATTAAGATTGTTTTAATCCAACATGCTTCTTAGTGTATTTGAGCCTACATACATACTTCCTTTTGTTTTTTAATTAAAAGAAACAAAGAGAAAATAAATGACTACTGTTACACATTAACAATAGCATGGGGGCAGTGGGGGAACAGACGGAGCTCTGAGGAACTCCTTCTCTCCCAATTCCAATAACTGCCTTGCAGAAACTGAAGGTGACGCTAGGAAATGCTGAGGTGAGGAACCATGCTCTGCAGCTCCAGCCCTCCTCCAGAATGAGGATGTAGAGCAGCTTAATGTTGGCTCAGCTCATTTAGGTCACAGAACCACAGAATCATTTAATTTGGAAAGAACCTCTGGAGGTCACCTAGTTCAATGTCCTCCTCAAAGCAAGGCTAACTTCCAGCTTAGCCAAGGTTGCCCAAGACCCTGAGCAGCTGAGGTTTGAAAATCTCCAAACATGGAGACTCCACAGCCCCTCTGGGAAACCATGAACCAGTCTCTCGGTAATGTTTAATGCTTCTCCCCATAAAGAACATTTTTTTATTCCAAATCGATTTTTTTCTAGCTGCAACTTGTCACTTGCAGTTTTAGCCTTTTGCAGTGGATCTCAGAGAAGACTCTGGCTCACTCTTCCTTTTCTTTCAGATGCAAGACAGCATTCGAATTCTCCTTACCCCTCCCTTCTGCAGGTTGAATAAGCCCTGTTGCTTCAGTACCTTCATGTGCACCTTCAATGCCCTCTGCCAAACCCTGCTGTCTCTGCTTTGGTTTGTCACTATCTTCTTCTCCAGAACTCAAAACTGAAACAGTTTTTGGACAATGGACACAGATGGGGCTTCACAGCCAAGAAAAGGGGAGCAATCATTTCCCTTGATGTGCTGGCTCTGCTCTGCTAGTGCAAGCCAGCCCGTGGTTAGCGCTTCATCACTGTGAGGGCACGCTGCTGACTCACACAGTCCTGCATGTGACTCCCAGCTCTCACATAATGAGACATTTTCACATCTCCTTCCTAGTCTTATGCCCCACGCTCATGTTTTCCAACAGGTCCTTTAATTGCAAGTCATTCTTACTGCACAAAACCTGCAAACAAAAGTAAATCCATTCCTTTACATGCTAGCAAATAACAAAAATTAGAAGACTCACAAAGCACATGTCTCACCAGACATATAATCAGAAAGCTACAGATGGAGTATTATTAGATACACCCTGTGAATATACAGCATTCTCAAGCTAATCAGTTAACTTAGCTACCTAGACGTACTGTCCTATGGTTGAAAAATAAATGCAGTGTGGACTGACTTAACCTGCCTTACCAATTTGAGGTACGTAAGAACTTCCCTTGAGGTTAAACCTGTCTGCTGTTGGTTGATATCGGAACACAAAGGTAACTTTTTACAAAAGCATTTTTGGCAATGATGTTTCCTACACCAAAGGCAATAAAAGATAGGATCAAGCCAGGGAGCAGGAACTGAAGAGTATCCCAGTACCTCCACTGTTTTGTCCATGTACTAGTGACTGTCAAGGTCTGTGCATTAATGTTTGATTTTCCTTTCAAACCCATGCTGAAAATTATCGTGAAGTCTCTCTCTCAGAAGAACACTAGGTAAGACTGTCTGCTGGCTCTTCAAAGACTCAGAGGAAACTACCACTTCAAGCAAATGTCTGCCACCCTCTCCCATTTCAGACCTTTATTTTTACCACCTGCCAAACAAGGAAAGAAAAATTTCTGAACTAACACAACACAGATTTTCAGACAGGAGAAAATTAACATATTGGACTTCACTATCCCCATTTATTTCCACCAATCTTTTCTTCAATGACTGAAAAAGCCTCTCTGGCATCTGCAAAGCCCATTTGACCTAGAATGCTGCTTGTATTGCTAAACTGCTTTTCGATCCTCTCCTTTTTGGCACTCTCTTGAACCTACTAGTTGCTTGCTTTTATAAAAGCCTTGTTTTGAGGCTCTGATGAGTCCACACTGTAGCAAGTAACCAGCCTTCCTTTTCCAAAGAGATCAGATGTCGCAAAAGCGACATGAAGAACAAAATGCTCTTTGACAGGAAAAGGACCCATGTGTCAAAGTAGATCCTTCCCTGATAAGCTGGAGAACATTGCCACTTGTCTTGGAGAAGGACAGATTTTAAAAAATGAGTCAGCAGTCTGAGTTATTTCCTTTTACACATGGTGAAGTATAATGGCGAGACCTTCAGAACAGCTCCTGGTGTTCACTATCTGGAGTTAACAGCAAGTCAGAACGACCCACAAGGTGCTTTCCTGCCTCTTGTCGGTCCTTTACTTCGGTGTGAGGAGAGGGACAGTTTGCCTGGTCTGTGCACTTCAGAGACAGATCATGGACAAGCAGACAATGTAGGTTAAAGGAGGAGGACAACATGGAAACATATTTAAGAGCATATAATAGACTTGCACTTCTTAAATCACCATGTGTAACACTGGTAACATGCTGTGATCAATGATGGGGCTCTTTGGAGGCCTTTGCAGGAAAGGAAAAATCTAGATCTAAAACCAGACTGCCCAATATAAGGAGCCTGGTGAAGAAATAAACCTCTCTCCATGTTTTGCTGCAAATTACTAGTCTTAAGCGACAGATTTTTGGCAATCTGCATCCTTTACAGAGGCGGTGAAGCACACTGCAGAATCTAAACAAATGGACTGTGAAGGTGATTTTCATGAGCCACCTTAGAGAACACACCCTGTAAAATTGCATGAAAAGCATACGTAGTGTAACAACTAAAACCAGAAATTATTAGTGCACCTATGCAATAAAACAATGTTTTATTAGGTGATTTTTAAGACCACAGAAAAATGGCCATTTGCTCAACTTTTCTTTTTAAACTTCACCATCTTCCCCTCTTGTGCACTCTGTTCTATCAATTCATTCTCTTCCTTCGTTTGTCTGTTGACAATTCAATGAAATCTCTACTACAGTTTCATATTTCTAGCATAATCCAGAAGAGAAAAACATAGAACACTTTTGCATTGTAAATATACTTCTCTTCCCCAGGGACTAGCTGCCAGCAAACTCAGCAAAGAGACAAAAAAACCCAACCCGAAACCAAACACACATACACATACATACACAGACACTTGTGGGATTTAAGAGCTCTTTCTGTAGTACAGAGGTACTATTCTACTCATAGTTGTGTATTTCAAGTTAAAAGTGACTTAAAATTTAGGACGTGTGGAACAGAATCAGGTCAGTCTGTAATAATGTATTATTGGAGACATTAGGTATTACACACATAAACAAATTTGGAAAGTTGCTTTCTGTTTATGGGGACTTGCCTTGGGCATATTCATACTTCCATTGAAAACTGCTGCATGAATGAGAAAAAATACTTCTAGAACCTTCCTAACAATGGAGACTTACTAGGCTGTAACGGCAACAAATACTGGTTTTGCTTAACACCAAAAGCTAAGAGTGAACTCCAGGCTGGAGTGGCAGTTAACAAAATGGGATTTCATCAAACCTGTAAATTTTTTTCTTATCCATCCTCACAGCACTTCAGTCCATTCAGATCTGTGATAACGCCCTTCAGCTCCACTGTCAGCGCATCCATTATTTTCCCTTACATCACCTTCTATCTTTGTAAAGGATAGTATCTATAGTATCATCTGAAGTCAGACAGAGCCCTGAGAAAATTAAATGTTTCATGTACAAACCACCTAACTTACAATTAGGACGGAACAAAATAACTCTGTTTAATTGGCCAAAGCATGCTTCAGCCAAACCACCAATAACGTAAATACTTTCACAGAAGATTTTCAGCAGCTAGCTCCAAATATAAATATGAAAACATTTTCATGCACCTCTCTGCTATAAAGACACAAAGCTTTACTCTGATTTCTTTTGATGTACATAACTGACTCTTCTTGGACCTCCTCAGTAATGGAATACCTGCGTCCTCCAAAGTTCAAAGAACAACAGGCTTTTCAGTATACTTTTTCAATTATATTTAAAAAAATACTTTAACCTAGAAAAGCATGCTTCCATTCTGAGTTTAGTTATCTTTTTACTGCACGTTCATGCTCGATTACTCTGCTAACATATTTCTCATAGCTGTGAAGACATCCAATGATGTCAACAGAAGTATCTACCTGGAGGGACACTGCTTAGAATACCTGAACACTTCTCATCACTATGGTGTTTTGCCTCTGAAATTGCCCAGTGAAGAAACAATTATTCTTAGAATCACAGAATGTCGAATTGGAAGGGACCCACAAGGATCATCGAGTGCAACACCTGTCCCTGTACAGGACAACCCCACAGTTCACACCATGTGTCTGAGGGCATTGTCCAGTCTCTTCTTGAACACTGTCAGGCTTGGGGCCGTGACACCTCCCTGGGGAGCCTGTTCCAGTGCTCCACCACCCTCTGAGTGAAGAACCTTTTCCTAATGTCCAACCTAAACCTCCCCTGGCACATTTTCCTGTTCTTGCAGAGAACAAAACTAAGCACCAGCGTATGCTAAGTATCTCCCTGAAGATCTTGTGTGATAACCTCCACAGGGGTACGTACCATTTTCAAAGAGCAGTTCCTGGGCACTCTGCAGACCAGATTCCTCTGCTGGGACGAGGGCAAATCGAAGGCAGTGAGGGCAGGACAGTGAAAGCCAAGCACACTCACCACCTAAAACACTGCCAGGCATCCTGGGGCTAAGCTGGCAGCAAACACCCATCGACATGCTGCAGAATCCCAGAAAGGCATTTGATTGTAGGGAAGGATGGCAAGAGACAGTCATCTTTCCCAATAACACAGATGTAACCAAGAAATCACTGTGTGGGGCAAGAATCAAATGCAGGGGTATCACGAACTCCACTTCGGGCTCTAGCCATGAGGTTCTCCCTTTCAGTAGCACAAGCTGAAGCTCTCCCTGGGAGCCCCGTAAGGAGGGGAACACTGGACAGGTGGAGAACGAAGTGCTCATGGAAGAGCTCTGCTGTCATGTCATCATTCCTCTCTGACAGTAGATGGGCTAGATCATATTATTTCAAACATAAGCAGAGATGGAAATACTTAAGTGAGATCTGAATTTGGCCCACTCTTTCACAGTCCTTTTGTGAAGTCAATTATCTCATCAATCCTGCTTTGCCCTGGGGCTCTCTTTCCCTGTTAACTTGAAACACCAGGAGGAAGAAATGCAAACATGCAAGAGTGGTAACTGGATGTTACACTCTGTGCTGATTTGCTGATAACAAAATGTTAATGGCAGCGTCATCTCTGGTAGTACGATGAACAGCAGCCTGATGCAAGAAATAGGTCATTATCTGAACACCCACTTGGAATGAATTTTACCCTTCCATATTTTGTGCTGTCAGCATCAGATCCTGTTTTCAATCCAGCAGTTGGGTTTTGCCACTGACTTCAATGGGTGCAGGACTGGGCCTCTCATTGACTGAAATGCAAAGCTGAAGCGATCTCCTGCATGGGATGGATCGCCACAGGGAAAATTTGTCTGCATTTTTATTCATGTGAAGCATTTTAAGGCCTTCATTTACACAGTTCATTCAATAATAACGTGCATGCTGTATAATGGGGTACCTGATTAAGCCTGCTTAAGTGCTCTGCTGGAGCAGGGCCATTTCTAGAATGTGAAGGTTCAATATGATCATACCGTCAAAACAGACAAGCTAGTTTGGGGAATTTTTCACCCGAGTTAATGGGCTTAATTAGGATCAGTATATAAGGTCATTTTTCCTCTAGAAAATTTGGAAATGTCTTTGAATTTCTTTCTTTTTAGCCTCAGTTCCTCCAGAAATTAGGTTGAGAAGGTCACAGTGTTGTAGTTTTATAAGTCTGTCTATGAAACTCTTCAGTAACTTTTAAACTGGCTGCCAGCTTCTCCTGAATTAGTCAGGAAGGATAAAAGTCCAAAGTTGAGTGCCAGAAGTCTCATAAAGAGGTAGAAGGATAGAGCAAGGTGACTTTCTTCATATATGTGCTGATATAAAAGCTCATTCTCTGTTATCTACCAGGAATACCTGAGGGAAGGATGCAATGAACAACAGCAAAGCTTCAACCCAGAGTGTGCTGGGGTTTAGACACCAGAGAACCGAGTTAGGGCAGAAGTAAAAAAAAATATGCTTTGGGAATCACCTGATGGGGTCTGAGGGAAGAGAAGAAGAAAGCAAAGAATAAAAAGGAAAAACTCCCGAATCCTAACATCCATTTTGATTTTGAAAACTAGAAGGTGAAGCTTCTGGGGTTTTCTCCTCCATCTATTTTTTCCTTTTTTTATCCATTATTAATCTCTTCATTATCCCTTCTCCTTCCCCTTCTTATCCCTAACTAAAAAAGAACATTTAAAAAAAACAAAACAAACAAACAAAAAACCAACCCAAAACCAAACAAAAGGCACCTCCTCTTTTAGACTCCAAAAACTTGTTTTGGTTTGGTTTTTTCCTTAATAACAGCACACAAAGATTGTGTTTGGAAAATTTTTTAGCAGGTGTGACTGGTCACTTTGTACAGTACAGTAATGCCCAGACATTATCTTCATTCTCTTGATTGCAAATAATTTCATCATGAGATTATAAAACTCTCCTCTCACCTTAGAGTGGTCTCTATCAGTCCAGCACAGAATCAAACTGGTGGTTTGTTATTACTCTTTGCATCACAGCATGTCAGTTTGAAGACTTCTGTCTCCATTGCTTTCAGTCTGCTAATTTTCTCACAGGCACTAATTTCACTCCATGGAAAACCACAAGGAGTTTCCCTGTGCAAGGATTTTTTGTGTGAAAAAATGCAATCGATACCTTGCCAAAGCCTTGTCCTATGAATAGCGGCATGTATATAATGTATCCTGGAAGTGAAGAAAAGCCTTTTTAGTACGATCTGTGTCCTTTGTACAAGCAGACTGAAGACAAATGATTTTATTTGAGGAACATCTGAATCCCATTGATCAGCTTGATGAATACAGAACAGGAAAGCTGCCAGGTACAGAGGAAGCTGGGCATGTCCACAAGGGAGTGGAGCAAACAAGCAAATTACAGTGTACGCATGCCCTTTTTATTTTTTTTTAACGGAATGTTTTCATTTGGAAAACTTGGACACTTAAACCTCCAAGTTTCTTTAACTGACTGGTCATATTATTCTCATTTTGTGAAGGTAAGCAGAGAAGGGTTTTAAAAATACGTTTTAAAAAATTATAAATAATCAATATAATGTTCATATACATCGTGTTTAAACAAAATAAGATTTCTTCTGGAAAAAAAAAAGCTTTCCTCTTTTTGGGGAGAAATCAGTATAAGTTTTACCTGGTAAAAAAGAATCACGCCATTCCTGAGCATTGATTTAACATGTCTGAGGAACTTGTAGTACTAGAAAAAGGTTTCAGAAAAAATTTGAAATACCAATGCATTCCTGCAACAGTCCTCAAAGTAGTTTCTACTTCTAGCAACACCAGGAGGTGTTCCACGCTGGTCCTCCTACAGCCCTCAGCAGCCCAACATGAGGCTTTCCATAAAGCAAGTCAAGTATAAGGATCTGTTTAGTTTCCAAAATGTTCCATCTCTTACGAGCCAAAGTCAAGCAAAGGAACTCCTTACCTGAACTTAAAGGCAGTGTACTAGTTTTTCTTCCAGTCTTTATAATTCTTACATAGTTCTTCATAATTCTAATAATTTAGGAATGATAGGAATTCTTATCTTCTTACATTGAAATCTTGACTGTTACATCTACAGACACACCTTTATCAAAAGAGCTGTTGCATGTTTTCACTTAGTTAATAAAAAAGTTGAAAATATTTCTCCATTAATTTCCATGTTTTTACAAACTGAAAAAAGTATTTTCCCCTTCAGTTTTTAACTCCCTGTGTCAACTGAAAAAAATGAGGAAAGAAACAATCATGGGAGAGAAAAGAAGAAAAATGCTAACCTACATGTTTTAAAAATCAGATATCAATAATAATTTTCATTGGATGCTTGAAGTTAAAACATTAATCCTTTTGTTTGTTTACTCTAGCGAGTAAGTAGGTGCTTCCCTACCAGTCTCCTTCACTGTTTATGCAATGTTACTCTATATTTAGCTACTTCCACCTTTTAATCACAATAATCTTACAAGAAAAAATATTTGTCACAGTCCTCCTTTCTCATTCTTTCCTTGGTCTTCTTTTGTCTCAGGTCTTTGTCTTCCATTACACCCCACCTTTGCTTATGGTACAGTAGGTTGGAAGGTAATTCTTTTATCCATGCCAGGAGCCAATTATGGAATCCACAAAAGGAGCTGACAAAAGCGACTTTGTCTCTGGTCTCAGCCTTTTGTTCCTTCAGGCCCTAAAACCCAGAAGCGAACGTGCATGGCCAGAATTCTCAATTTCTTAGAAGAAAGCAGGTAGGCATTTTAGTCAGTGTTTACTGACTTAGAAGTGGTAATACAAAAAGCTGAGTATGAGCATCTCTAAGGATGGACAAACACTTTGGTAGGGATATTATCACCTACCTGGAACAGAGAATACAAACATTTCCAACAGTTTGCTTTCTGTAGCTCTCTGTGCACTGCCTGCATTTGAATCAGTAGGATCCTGCACTACAGATGTCAATGCAATTTCAAATACCAACCCTACAGCTTTGTTTGGCCCATACATAATGCGTAAATCAAGCATAGCTTCAAATTCATACCCAGGATTCAAGTCCTCTCACACACACACTCACATCACGTGCATGTATGGCTGGACACTGATGTTCAGTCTGGTTTGTACTGATAAAGCCTGTGTCCCTCTACTTGTATGAGTGTGATGGTTTCTTCATATTCCACTGTTCAAGTACAACAGAGTATGTTTAAGATGCCACTCAGTTATTAAAGGTACAGCTCACGGAGTTACACTGCTCTCATTTTGACTAAGGAATAGGAAAACAGGGAATCTGGTTTCATTTAGAATAAACATCCATGGTTTATCCACAGACCACTTGAATTGCAGAGCTGGGCTGCAAGGGAATTAGAAGAAAAATGTCTTTACATTTAGTCAGGATGGGAAATGTGAAGCTAAGGTTTATTCCACACTGCATGAAATAGGTAAAACAAAAACAGTTAACAACTTAAAGAGCAGGAAATGAAACTAGGAAGACTATCTGATTCACTGGAGTCTAGTCCCATACTTAATATAACCAGGAAATATTTCATTATATTCGAAGGAATTGTGTTCCCTTATAGTACGACTGACTTCTGGCTCAAAGTCTGCAAAATCACAGGTATTATTTTCAATATCATGTCAGGCAGCAGAGTGAACACGTAAGGGAATACAAAATACCCCCTTTACAACTGGTGTTACCTTTACCCTGGGCTGCATCTGCTTCTTCAGAACTTCCTCAAGTCATGAGAAAATGAAGCAGATCTGGTGACCCAAATTTACAATTCTCTTATTAGAACTGAATAGGAAAAAAGTATGTTTCGTGTTCAAACAATATTCAAGTGGTATAAAAGACTCATCAGTTGATACCTATTCAGCAGGTTATCACCTTCTAAAGTAGTTCACTCTTGCTACTGGGCTTGATCCTTTCAACAGTCATTTACCACTTGAAGTCAGAGCATCACAGAAGAACAGACGATAAATAAGGAATGAAGCAGCTGATCCTTGCTTAGAAAAATACCAGATCACCTTCCCTTCTCCACCTCAGCAAAAGTCAGCAGAGTTTATTATGTGTAAGCTCTTCTGGATGAACAAAGTACTAATCACACTACTTTTTGTTCTGTCAACTTCATATAAATCCTAATGGTGGATTTCTCTAGCCATACAGGTGATATAGAGAAGCCAATCTACATACTATATGTGAGATATTTGAGTAAGAAGTGTGTAAGCAGTGGCAGCAAGCTTGTCTCACTGTTCTTGAGGGGAGAGTTCATAGTTTTGCAATGACATTAGAAAACAACATGGTTGTAATTTTGGAGGGATGGAGTAAGTTACATTCTGCCTTCTAAAATAACATGTATTTTAGTATGGAAAGTTAAATGGTGCCTACTGCATGTGCTAAATATATATTGAGAGTCATGGCAGGGACTGGAAGCCAAGTTCAGAAGACAGAACTGCTGTCTTACATACACACACATGGCCCAACTCACACAAAGAGACACTTTTATACTGGGATGGAACAATAAAAAGGGCTTAAAGTGGCTGTAAACATAAATGATGAGTGTATGAGAATCATGACCACAGAGTTTACCTTACAAACACAGAATACAGCGACAGATGATGAGCATACGACAGATTACGTGGTCACATGTTTAATAAATAAATGCATCATAGGCCTTTCCGATTTATCATACAATTTGGACTGGAGGATTTCTCTACTAGTCACTCTCCCTTGAGCACTCTAGATGCCATGGACAGCTTTAAAGACTTGCAGTTAAAAATGAACAAAAGGAAATATTTCCTTTTGCATTAATCTATTTGGACTATTCTCTCCACATTTTACTTTTTCAGAATAAGCTTCAGTTCTGGACCAGTAGCATACTTTCTAAAGATAAAAATGGAAAGAGATCAAAGTTTAGTATTCTACAGTCCTGTCCCTGGAAAAGAAAAAAATCCAGCTGCTCAGTGAAAAAGACAACATCCATTTCAATAATCAGGGATTTCAATCCTAATGAAAAAAAAGGAAGCATTACATGTAGGAAAGACATTTAAGGATGTTTGGAGAGTCTCTCAATCTTAGATTTTAGTATCTGAACATCTGACTTGTTTCTAATGAAGTCATTTGTCTGTGAAAGAGGGTGAATACCGAAACAATTTACTCATGCTTTTAAAATTCTAAAACTCAGGCTGATAAACCTTTCTAGCACAACATGTCTTTCTATATGGGCACTAAATCTGACCTGCTCCTACGCACTTGTTCTGAAGCACATATACCAGCCATATGCACTAATTTCCACACCTTGGACACACAGCTGCTACAAATACAGGGGCAATGTCTATGCAATGTAACAGCCAACCCAACCTGCCACCATCCTTTTCAAGAACATCTAGAGTAAAAACGTGAGCTTGCATCTGGAAGATGCCATCACTGTGGCA
The DNA here is from genome assembly GCF_037038585.1 of Patagioenas fasciata. Taxonomy (NCBI): domain Eukaryota; kingdom Metazoa; phylum Chordata; class Aves; order Columbiformes; family Columbidae; genus Patagioenas; species Patagioenas fasciata. Next base: position 73,891,895 of record NC_092521.1, on the reverse strand, counting down.
TCACCTGCAAATATGATTTTATTTTCATTTTACTATTAGCGATGAAAACAATTAAAAAAAAAGTCTAGAAAAATATTTTTCTTTTTAGTTTCTGAAAAAAACAACACAGTAAACTAAGTTTAGTTTAATGCATTCTTAAAGAACTGAAAATCTTTGTATAAGTGTGGTACGTTTTAGCTTAAAATTCACCTTCAGCATTATTCTTACTTGCGATCTAGTGCAGTTATATGACAACATCGGCTCCCTCTGCTGGTCAACATAAAAAGAGTTTTACATGGCCATTCCGTAAAATCCACGCATCAGGAAGCTTAATCTAATTCACCGGACTTTGTACGGGTGGACGACATTCATCTGGTATCAGAATGAGTTTAACCATAAATTATACATCTGTTCTTATTTCCTAAGAGCACTGAATGTCATGGACATCAGAGTTGTAATACTGGAACTTGTTTTGATTTATAAGCTATTTATGCATGTACTTGTCCACCTAAAAGGTCTCAATAACATTTTCCATTGGTTGTTCTTTGTTTGTTTGTTTTTCACCTGAGATATCTCACCATGAACGACAGTATTTGAGCAATGCTCTTTGGTAGGGCAGATAAATCCTGAATACATCAAATGAGTTTCTTACTAATTTTGATAAGAATGTCTTGGTAAAAAATTATAGTATAATGCTCAATTTGTTATCAACCTCTCCATTACATTCTTGGTTCACTTCTAATGTTTGCATGGTTAAAATAAATGGAGTAAACCCAAGCCAATGTCCTTTCATATCACTGTTAACCTGAGAGTCCATCAAACCTACCTAAACTGACGTTTCTTCCTCTCACTGAAAACGACAGAAAACCTCTCATTCTCTTCCAGAAGTCAAATTGAGGTGACATTAGAAATCCTGCATCAAAGCCTGGACCAAGCAGGGATTCCCCAACTGTCCCTCGGTGCTGAGCTGGCGTTTGCGAACCGAACTTCCAGTGAGTTCATGTTCCCATAATCACACACACTATTAATGCATCAACAGTTGTGAAACAGAGTATCTATGTAATTCCACTGAATAGATTTGGGTTTAATGAGTGTCACTGGAAGTTCTTTCCCACACTGTGTATAGTAATGGGAGGTTTTAAATATGCTAATGTTATAGTATAAGCATTATTTCTTATAATTAAGATGATTTCTTGTAAAGATGCAGCAATTCTTTTTTTTAAAGCTCTTTTTAATACTGTATATATACCTGGTACTTACAAAATTGTAAGGAACAAAGGTTATGAATTAGCATAAGCAAGAATTTTTCTCTTAAATTTGGAAAGGCAGAGCTGTAAAGCTTAAACTGGTCAGTAAAAGATTTTATGTAGAAATTTCACAGAAAATGTTAATTCTCATGAACATGGAAAATTTTGCATTTTAGTACAAAAACAAAGTAAATTAAGGATGAGTAATGAGCTTTTTGAGCTTTTAAGAGTTTGAGCAGACCAGCTGAAGACAGACAGCTTTTCACAGTAAACTTGTCAGCTATGTGGAGAGGGGTCATAGCTGTACTCCTTCAAAGCAAGGAAACTTTTCGTTGAAAATGTAATTCTATTGAAAACTAAAACTTCTTTTAAGCTCAACCAGCGTCAATGCAAAGAACTGCTTTTACAACACACTGTACTTCTACATCGTACTCAATATAAAAAACTTTGTTTCACTTCATTATTCCATTTTTATACTAGTCTGAACACTATGGGGCATGTAACTCTGTGAAGTTACAAATAGGATGTAAATAGAGTAATGAGAATGGGAAAATTAGGCTCTTAATCTTCACATTGTGAACATCTACTGTTTTGTTTTGCTTTTTTTTTAAAAGAAGACTTACAATTAAACCATTGTCCTGTCTTAAGAAGCTATTACAAAGTACCTGGCAGCACAGAGAGTTCAATTCTACTTCACTTTTATTAGAAGACCCTTAGGGTATCATGTACACTTTCTGAAGCATCACTTAAAACTTATTAACTGCATGTCATATTTGTATTAAAAATTGTCAAAACCCTTTTTAGTCATGTCTCACATTATCTGTAGGAATGCTTTGCTTTCTTATTCTCCATTTTGCCTACCTGGAAAGGATCCAAGATGAGCATGATTATTTGCTTGAGGGTAAAACAATATTTTTTTGTCATTTAAATTAGAGTTACGTATTGCAACTCATTTAAATAACATAAATGTCTTAAATCACAGTACATGTAAGGTCAGAATAGTTCTGGGTGTGTGCACCATTGCAACTCATAAAACCTAAGTTCATAGTTCAGAATGATTAAAAATACATGCCTTATGGGCTGTTCACATATAGAACTTTCTTCAGCGCAAAGAAGTTTTTGCTAAGTACAATCCTATAGCTGATATTTTAATTATAGCTCACTGAACATTCCTAGTACAACTGTAGAAAGGAGACTTGTGGAATGAGATTTATCTTGAGCAAATAGTGCTTGCATCTTTTGTTACAGAAATAGAACACACACCTTGATTTCCATAGGATCTCTCCAGCATAAAGATAAAATTTCTCATACTAAGCATCAGGATGACAGGCCGAAGTAAAGCCTATGAATCAGTGCATTTGATACTTGTTCTTATCATTCCTTCTATGCCCACTTATAGACTCATCAGATCTTTGTTTCTTTTTTTCTCAGCAGCTTGACTGATAGAAGATATAGAAAGAATCTTCCACTTCAACTTGACTTGGCCATGCCCAGTTCTAGTTTTGTTCCAAAGGAAGAGAACATACGCAATGGAGGAAAAATATAATATATTAGATAATGTAAAATAATAGGATAACAGGAAAAAAAAAATGTTTTCAGGAATTTTTGCATTAAATCTTCAGACAGTATTGAAAGAAAGACACCCTGCCCCAAAAACACACTCTTTGAAACACCAAATCAAACTAAGCCATGGATCAAAACAAAGAGAATCTTTTGAAAAAGAACAAACAAATGTATGGATAATCTTTCTGAGGCTGACATATAGATTTATATAACACAGCATTCAGTTCTGGAGCATACATCTCACAAATGAATATGAACCACAGCCAAAAATAATCAATAGTAATTAAAAGAGAATGTGCGAGTTCAAAGAGAAAGGAAGCCAAAATCTCAGCGAAAAAAAGGTTCTTTTCCAGCAGGGGAGGAAGGAAGGCAACAGAAGAATCAGGGCAGCAGAGGCAACAGGAGGTTCAGAGGTATGAAGGCCATAGGAAGAGGCAAAGTCTGTCAGACGCGCTTGGTATATGAAGGGAATGAAGCACAACAGTAAACTGTTGAGGGAAAAGAGTAAAAGACAGAATTATAAATACTGTGTAGGTCAGACAGCAGAACGGCTAGCATGCTCAGTGATGTTCAAAATCAGACGCCCAAAAGAGGTGCAGGTACGTGGGCACATGTATTAAAATTCAGAACCCCACATGCTCTGAGACTGACCCCCTGGGTTCATGTACAAGATAACTCAATTCCAACAGCACAACACCTACTGATATGCAGCATGTCTACGAATCCTGCTTTATTTGGCCTGAGTTTTAATTATTCAGAAGGTGCAAGACAGATTATGCTGGAGATTCAGCTTCATTCTTTAGCCTCAGATCAGGCCGGATGAGTAAGGAGTGATGGTGGTATAAGCCTCCTAAGTCACACTTGCAAGTTTTCTTACTTTAAAGACCACCTTTAAGAAAGAAAGGCTGGGTCAGTTGGCAGATGCCCTCTGAGGCAGTGCACTACGACAGGTCAGCAAAATCCCCTACTCACCAGCCTGCAGTTCCCAATTAATTTAGAACCATATATAACAAAATGTAGTTTCCTCTCTGTGAGCTTCTCTATCAATTTTTGCTTCAAGTTAACAAAGTCCAGCTCTTAGAGACTGTGAAAGACTAGCTATGTATCTATGCAGACTGAAGAAATATGACCAACTCGCTTGTGAAATTGCCACAGCTTTTGTCAAGTGGCTTATATTACCTGTTACTTTATTAATGATCTAATGAAAAACATTAAAAATCTGATATGGAGACAGGGCTCCTTTCTGTTCTCCTTATTCCTTAAAATTAGCCTGGTATTATCCATCAACTAGTAGTTTACATGTCATCTATATAGAATAACTGGGAAATGCTTACACCCACTCTTACGGTCCTTTCAAACTTTCTGGTTAAGTGATGATTGATTATTTTGATCTATAGTTAAAAACAAAAACAGGTTCAAATAATTATTTCAATCTTTTAAAGACAGAACACTTTACGAAATTTAAAAATCCATCAGTTGTCAAGCCTCAATCCAGTGGAAACCCTGAGCTCACTAGTGCTTTATCCAGTGTCATGAGTGAAGAATTTAGTTTTAGGATCTGACTCTACAGGAAGGTAAATTGTTTACTCTTTGGCAAACAACTTTTAATTTCTTACTACATTTCTTAATGATGGTTCATAACAAACCAAATAAAGTGCTAACCATGGAGGTTCACAGAAATATTGCATTTATTCTAAGGAACTACTTGAAAACATTTCCAGACAGCATATTGTAACTGCTCGTCTAAGTGCAGAAATTTTTCAGTATGTGCATTCTTTACCTGAGGTAAGCAGGACAGAGCTTACTACTGACTGACTTTTTAATTGGGAACTTCATAAGCTACATGACACAACCAAACTCCATGCAAAAGTAGTGACAGTCTCCATTTCTGCATTTCCAAAGCACAGTCAATCTCAGAATTGGAGGGCAAGAACAACCAGATTAGTAAGATAAGGATGGAGAAAGCATCTCATAAACATATCATTTTAGACATGCACACAACATGCAGCTAAGGGTCGACCAGACCAAAAGTTAAGAGGAAAGGTCATGTAATGAGAATAAAAAGATTAAAGAGCAAAAACTGTTGGGAACAATTGTACTCGTTTGTGGAAGAGATTCTTACCATTAGAGCCAGAAGTATCTTACTGAAGGCCCTATTCATTAATGACTTACACTCCACATAAGTTTGGAAAACTCCATGAAGAGCAATTACCACCATCCTTGATGAAATGGAATTTCCTCAACATGGGTTTCCCAGGGTACAAAGGGACAACTGCGTGCTTGCTGGGAAGCAACGAGAGGTGAGGCATGGTGTCCCACACACAGCGGCAGATCATAAGGAACAAGAATTTCAACTCCACACAATCACGGAGTTTTAATTTCTGAATGGAAATCGCATATTGTGAAAGACAAACTGCTGCTAACAGTCACCCACTCAGCAAACAAGACCACAATCCTCAGAGAAAGCTGTTTTGAGAGTGATTTCAGAACAAATATGCCTTTCATCAATAACTGGCATCAGTAGCTTATCCTCCTTCCCACCTTGTTCCATGAGAAAACACATCTACTGAGGAAGACTGAAAATGTTGTTCTTTGAATCTACCGCTAAGGTCCTATTTGCACTGCTTGAGGCATTCTCAGGCAATAAAAAACATTGCAAAACTCTGTTCTTAAACTGCTCAATCGCTACAGTATCTAAGCACCTTTCAGAATGCCATTGGGCAATATAATTAGCATCTGTCATATGTGCTACTTTCTCTCATGGGTACATCTATATACATTTCTCTTGTGTAAGTCTATGCACGTATCTTTAGGCAGAGCACAGCATAATTATAAAGCTAAACTTGTCCCTCTCCAACACTGATGCTTTAAGTCTAAAATAAGCACCCACTAAGCACTATTCTTTTGCTCTTGGTAAACTGAGGATAATAAAAGCTCATGTTATGTTTCCATGTACAAGCTTAATCAAATCCTTTTGGCTGGGATATTATGTTTAAGAGCGAATGATCAGACTGATAAAATCAGAGTTGCATTGATTAAAGGGTATTTGATCACCAAGGTAGATCAGGAAAGCATTGCAAAATCATAGTGGTAGAAACTCAAATGAAGCACAGATATTAATGTAAAGAAGGCCACAAGGGATTTTTAATAAAGAAAGCATTGTAGGCAAGCTGATGGTATCTAGGGGAAAAAAAGGGGGAGGGGGGGTAAAGAAAATTGTAAGTATTATATGATTCCTGTGTATATGCTGGTAAAAACGAATTAGGGTTAATTCTCAATAAGATTCAGGATTTACATAAGTTTGGATCTTCTTAATTTCCTTCTCTCTCCCCAGTAAAATTCTGTCAATCTATATTTCCTCAGCACAGATTTGAAAAATAATGCTTTAGATTTAGCTAGTATCCAGGAGCAAACACACCAACTTCAGTGTGACAGAGCAACAGCTACCTGCAGAATAATGTTGGTAAATGTTCTGGAAAAAGACCTTTTGTCAAATTAGCAGCTAATGGAAACATTTATCTATCACATGGTTAGGAGACACCCTCCTAACCTCCAAAAGAAGTGTGTCCATGAGGTGCCATAACATGCGGAGCTTTGCTCTCTTTACAGGACCTACATGGGTGTGCAGGGCAAGCCCACAGGCAGCATGATACATGATCAAAGACTTGGCTTGCGTACAAAGACGATCGATGGATAAGCATGAAAAAGTAGTATGAAGACATGCTTTTCACAAATACACAAGGATGTTGAAAATATTGTGTTTCTTTGTCTGCTGTTATGCCCCAAGGGGAAGAGCACACAAAGGACTATCCAGAGACGGCAAGGAAGATGTACCCATTAGGACAGGAAGGCCCTCAACAGCACGCAGCTCCTGTAAATGGTTTAATTTTCCTCAGGGAGACACCCTGTAGTTTTCAACTGAGTCTGATAGACCTATCGAGTCTCAAAGGAACGCGTCTCTAGAGAGACAGAAAAAATGTTACTACAGAAAAACAGACACGGAGAATCAATACCAGACAACAGGTTTTTGCTTCTAGCAGCACAAAGTCACAAGGTTTGATGTTTTTTTTTAAATGCTTCCATACAATGGCCAGGTATCATCCGCAAAACTGTCTCCACACGAGTGTTTTGTTTATTTTATATTAATTAGTTATACTGCATTGGGCATTTTAAAAGACAACAGGCTGGAAAAAAACAGACGTGTATGTTTAAAGAGCAGAGAGGAAAGTCTGGAAAAGCTAACCCTGGGAGTAGCCATCAGAAGAACGGAAATGTAAATACATGTAGTTTCAAACATACGTTTAGGTACCAGCTCTGTTGGTGGTGTAACATCTGCTTCTCTGTAACAGACTGTTGGATCCACAATGTCAGGAGGAGGGTAAGGTGGGGGTGGGGGGATCACTAACTGGGGTGGACCACGAGTGGTGCCTCTAGGAGGCTTTTGTGGCACTTGCCGTCCATCACCTACAGGGGGATCAATTGACTTGTTATTTCATTGCAAGAAAATGATCACTCTGCTTACTGTTATTTTTTTAAACACACATTGATTTTCCCTTACCCACACCCAAAGTCTCTCTGGATCTAATTCTGCCCTTGTTTACCCCCAAATAATTAAAGGAGAAGGAAAATCGAGGTCTCTCCTAAACCAACAGCAATGGGACTAGAACTGGGCCCAGCACATAAATATATATAAAAACTAACAGTTAAAAATCACTATTTTGGCAAATAGAAAGAAGGAAAAAAAAGTTTAATTAAATAAAATGAAAAAAGCTATGTAAGGAAATGTGAAAAATGTGTTTTATTTTTATCTTCTTAAGTGCCAAACTGCCTGAATTTGTTGACCTCTAGAATACTTTACGTGACTATTTTCCTGACTCTTTGAGAGAAAGAAAAAGATGCCTCCAGTCAGTATTTTGAAGTAGGTATCTTGACAGGTTTTTATTTTCTGAGTAGGTTTTTTATTATTTTGACATTGTGGAGAAGCAGATGATTAAGTTGTTTTTTTGCAAAACACTGTTTTAAGCTACCAAAGAAAATGCTCGTAACTTTGGCTGGGGGCTTATTTCAATCCCATGTGCAACAGCGAAATAAATACATGTACCTTTGCACTATATTCTATTAACCATTTGCAATGTTAAAAAGCTGCTGCCAGTTTGTAGTGTACAGACCTAGAGCTTGGAAAAACCTACAGACCTTGCAATTTGGAAAGCCCTTAGAGGCTAAAAGTGCCCTGAGGAACAATGACTACCTGCTGGTTCTGCACTCATACCCTGCCTTAAGCATCTGCTGTGCTCATTGCTGAAGAAGAGCGTGGCAGAGATGAACCCTGGTCTAATCCATTCTGATCATTCCCGTATTCTTTGTCTCATGCTCTGGTGCTGCTAAGAAGGGAAGTAGCACCAAGAGGGAGGAAAAAAGATTCAACTATTATTATTTTCTATTTAGAAGTCACTAGCTTTCAGAGATTCAAGACACAATCTAATGCTGGCAAATGTGCAGACCCTTTGTTACTGTTTTGAGAAAACTGGGCACAATGCTTTGGAGTCAGAGTAAATGATTCAGTACTGAATACTGAAGTGGATTTACCAGTTTGAGCATCTTCTTGATAGGATCTTTTGCTTTGATTCATGTGGCTAACTTTGGAGATACACAGAACTATACGATAGTTTGGGTTGTAAGGGACCTTCAAAGGTCACCTAGTTCAACACCCCTGCAATGAGCAGGGACGTCTTTGACAAGATCAGGTTGCTCAGAGCCCCGTCCAGCTTGGCCTTGAATGCTTCCAGTGATGGGCATCTACATAGGCAGCTTTAACGCTTTTTCCATCACGTGGCTGCCTACTTCTTGCAGTACGTTTTTCCCCTCACTACAGTCTTGCTTTTTTCACAGCTTTTCTCTCTTGCTCTCAGAGCCATCTGTGCTTTCTCATCATTTTCTTGCAAGGGCCCCAAAGAGAAGCTGTTTTACCAACCTTTCCGTAACGTTTTTTCTTGTTAATGAACACATTCATTCAAGAAAGTAGCAGAAAATGAAAAGCACTGAAGATAGGGCTACTGTGGGACGAGTTCTTTGTCAGTGTAAATTAATAAGGCTCCATTACAGTAAACGATACTACAGAATCCTACATCAGTAGGGTCTGGCCAGCAAGCACTTACGTACACAGTACAGAGCGGCCTAGAAGTGGCTCTGCTCTGCTTTATATCATCTGTAACATTATGAGCACTGATGCAAATTAAAATGAACACTTACAAAAAGGTAAAGCACCAAATGTCATCAATAAGTGACCAGCAGCAGGGCAAAGTATGAGGAGCAACAGACTGTGGTATCTGCAATGGTTAAAAGTAAGCCAATTTGCTGAAAAAGTCCTGTGTTATATGGCACAGTGATAACATTCCCCTTAGAGGGTTTAAATAAGAAATGTCAATGGAGTCGAACATGTCACAAGATAATGGACTCCTGCTGCTACACAAATGCTGAGGCATTAAATGTGAAGCATTTACTGAAAATAAATGTTGGAACAAAGCCAAGAGGTTTCTTTCTAAACTGTGAGGCATTTCTAATGTAAGCAATTATGTATGACAGGATGTCATATCTGTGTGTCTTAGGCACTTTATGAAACATGAGGTCAAAGGCACGAACTGAAATGCACTGCATGCATTATAGCACTTGAAGAATGATTCTCTTAATGTACTGAAAAATGAGTTTAAATATGTGGGGTTATTATCTCATATCTTACCCATCATATTACAGAACCACTTTGTTTGCTAAAAGCATTATTTTGGGGTCCTCACTCAGGCAAAGCTCCCACTGATCTGAATAAGTGAGCAGTCAGATAACGACAGAGGTCCAGAACTTTTTTCGGTCTTTCTGTATGACAGTAGATGGGATGTCACATACAGCTGAACACTAAAGTTGCTTCTGTTGTCTCCAGGTACATATGGCATTCCTTTGAGAGCACCAGTCCTTTTCTTCTGTTCATTAGCTAAATACTCAGCACAGATTGATTTATAATAAAACTATCTCCATTTACTAGCATTTCCGTTTACTATTTCTGTACTAGCAAAACCAACATGACCTTAAAGGCACAAAACAGGCCCAGGGCTTGTGCTTTTGGACATCCACTTTGTATCAAGCTTTAAATCATCCGATGAGTGTTATCTACCTTTCACTACCCTATGTTACTCTGAATGGTGTCATTAAAAAAAAATGAGATAGTATACAAACGTTTCTTTCCAGACTTTCATTCTGCAAAGAAATGCATTTTTTTTCCCAGAAGTCAAAAAAGTTTTCAAGCTCACAGCATAACGGAATTAATGAAACTTCAAACAGTGAGCACTAAAAGCACATGCATGGGATTACACGGAAGAGAAGAACACCTCTCACCCATTGTGCTCTTCCTCTTGTCTTCCCTCTCTTCTGTCCTGTTTGGCATGGCAGGAGTGGGTGGAGCAGACGCAGCTGGTGGAAGAGGAGCACGCCTCTTCTTTTTGTGTAAATCATTCAGGGATGCTCCTTGTGAAATCTAGATAAGTTGAAAAATAGGTACAGTAAATGGCATGTTTTGTCAATGTTGTAAATTGACAGTAACAAAAAAAAAAGGTGATTGCCGTATGACCTAATTTCTCAGCACAGTATACTTATAATGAGCATTTATAGTGAGAACAGAAGATTAAAAAGACAGATCAGAAGGGCTATAGTAATGTTGCACTCAGAGAAGGAAAGGGACAAGAACTGCAGATGAATGTCATGGCAGAAGTACCAGTCTGGTAGACATTTGATGTTTTTGGTAAAAGGGAACTAGAAAGCCCAACACTCAGCAATGCACAGTACGACACTACCTGTATTGTTAAGCTTGAGCCATAGTATCATCTTATTTTTCTATTGGTTTCTTCAGACCTTTTATTACGGTTAAATACTCCCATTTGTATGTGTAGGGAGTAAACTCACTCTCATTTCTTTGATTTTCCTCTCAAATTCTTGCTTGAGGACTTCTGAGAGAAGAGCCAGAGTTAAAAGTTTGTTTGCATGATGATATGAGATTATACCGTACTCTGCTGTAGTTATGTCTACTAGACTTCATAGACATACTTTTGAAGATCTGTAACACCTCGGCTTCCAATAATTGCAACATGCTGGTTGGCAAGCCAAGACTTCATTACAGTTTACACTGCTTTTAAAAATACAAAAAAAAAAATCATTACAAATGACTTGGGTTTCACTGGGTTGTGTAATATTTTCTGTAGGAAAATATAATGATTTTTTATATTTGAAAAGTACTGACAACACTAGACAGAACCAGGCTTAGTCGAGGCAGAGGGTAATGGGAGCTGCCCACACATGGCATGCTGTTGGTATTCTTCAGTATTCACATGCATCACTTCACTCTCTGTCCATCCTCATACTCCCCATAGCTGAAGATATCTAATATACAAAACTGCCTGGTGGTTTTCTAATATTTCAAAGGACTAAACAATAATAATAATCTTTCCTTTAATCCAGAGGATTAATGAACCCTTAAAATACATTTGTTGTGGGAGATTTCATTAAACAAATAGTAGCTTCACACTGCTCAAAGCTATTATCAGAGTTCAGAGGAAAGACACTAATTTAGATGCGTCCTTTATATGTTGAGTGAAAACTCTGAGAATAAATTAATTTTACAAATAGTAGGACATGAGTAGAGCCTCCTTTACTTTGTCCCCCTTTTCAAAAGCACTCAGGAGGGTCTTAGGTTATAAAACAAGAACATTCAGTTCCCATTCATCAGGCTAATGCTTTAACCACTGTGCCACATGACAGCTGGACACTCTCCACTCCTTCCTGGTGAATCTGCATATGGAGAAACTTGGTAGTAACTGCACTGGACATGGAGCATGTTAACCAGGATGAGCTGCAGCTTTCATAGCAAACAGCTTCTATAAGGTGGAGGGGTCAGAGGGTGGGAAAGAAAGATGTTCTGGTCTTGCTTCCTACTACCATAGATTATTTCTGCATTTTGAACTGAATGTCCGCTGGCTACAGCACACAGTTTTGGCCACCAAACTTCACGGCATTTGAGAAATTAGATTTCTATGAAGAAAAGAGCACCAGGTCAAATGTTCAGGAATGGATACAGTAAAATTCTGGAGCTCCTGTGAAACATTTTTGCCCAAGGTTATGATGTTACTCCATAGTAAGATGGAGCACCCCTCCTGATGAAAAAAACTGACTGCCAGTGGTTAGGAACTGATTGCAATTGACTGAAGTTGAATCCCACCCCCCTCAGTTCTTGTAGAAACAGAATACCCAATACTGAGCTGGCAATAGGCAAATAGGTACGTGGAAAAAAAATCACATTCTCCTGCACTGCATTTTAAATAACTAAAGTACATGTGAGCACTTAATACTGTATCTTGATTCTTCAGGATACTACCTTATAAAAAAGGAGAAAATTATTGAAGTGGTGGCTTCGATTAATCTGACTACGAAGTCTCCAAAATTCAGTAGCTATGGAGAAACTGGATCATCTGGGAGACAGGCAGCATTTGAACTTCCTCAACACTTCACAAGCACAAGTCATGACTTCTGAGGTTACTTAATGGCACTTTGCAGCTTCCATATTCACTCCCGTCTCTCCAGACAGAAAGGTCATTTTACTTGAGGACAAAAAAAATGGATGGACTGGTGATTTAAAAGATAAATCTAAGAAATCTTGAGAATCAAGGTAGAAAGTAAATGTGTGTTTCTACTTGAAATAATAAAGATCTCTGATCACCCTTCCCCAAGTGCCAGATGAGTGAAGGATGTCAGTTTGGTATATTAAAATTCCTCAAAGATATGTTAGTGCTTTACTAAGAAGAAAGGATCCTCGTTAGAAGCCAGCTTATCTTTTCCAGCTCTATGTATTCTTATTTAGTTGAATCATCTGAAAAAACATAAGATAGATGTATGGATGGACATACTGCTACTACTAAAGAAAAGGGCAGAAAATACCTAATGCTCAGCTGCAATATACACACACAAAAATGCTTTTATTATACTGTCAGCTAAGTGCAGGATACTTCACAAACACCATAAAGAAGATGAAAAGCTTGTTTAAAGTCAGCCACACTACAATGTATATAAGAAGTGTCTAGTTCAAGAACAGGTCATAAAAATTGTTAAAGTAGTTCTTTAATGCCAACCTCGGTAAACCTATGAGGCTAAACATAAATGGAAAAAACACAAAGAACATTCTGTTTCTTTCTTGCACTTGTATATACCAAAACAATAGAACTTGAAAATAATTTGTTACGGCTGGCTGCTTCTTTTCTAAAGAAATCAGGCCTTAACAACAGTATCTGAAGTAATTTCCCATCCAAACTTTGTTATAGGAGCCTCCCTCTGAGCGTAACAGAATATTTCCTAGTCTTAGCATTTGTGCTTCACCTAAGTATCATTTCTAACCAGAAGAAATTATTACGTCAGCTTCTGTTATGCAACTAATACATAACGTTTAAGTATGTTACTAAGCGTTCCCTGACTAGAATTAGCATCATCAACTGAACCAGAGATTAATAATGCGGGCCAAAAAGACCTAAGACTGACAAATAGTGTCACTTCTGTTCCCATGTTGATGAGACCACATACAATGCAAAAGAACAATTTTCCATTAAATTCATGTCATGGCTCATACCCTGTTTGAAAAAATACTTTCAATATTGCAGACATAATATTCAAGGAATGTGCTGACTGGGTTTTCCTTTTGTTGTTTCCTTCAACATCTTTATTAAATTTGAGGACTTCAGATGAGATTTTAGAATATATTTAGAGCATAACAACAATGTCATGAGGAGGTTATGTATCAAAATTGTGTAGAAAAGAATCCCAAGGCTAATGCTTGAAATTTTCAATCAGTAGCATTTGACAGCCACCTTACTTCCAAAAGCTCTGTGGATACACTAAAAGTGGATGTGTAAACTGAGTTTGAGTTCCCTCATGTGTAAGAGTTCAGTATTTTCTTTGAGTTATGTTGCACTGAATATGAATTCATAAAAAACATTAATGGAGGCCCAAGGAAACAAAGGCCACCACCACTACAAATCCATCAAGCATTCAAAGACAAGGAGATTCTCAGATAAAGTTCCAACGTGAGCTTCACTCCCTGCCTGTCTTCTGCTTAAGGTCAGACACTCGTTTTGTATTTATCAACCCTTCACTACTAATCTTTCTAACAGAAATGTTTATCTGTGTAAGTACTTGCTAAGTCATCTGGCAGATCCCACCTTTCTTTTATTCAAAGACCAAACTAGGCCTAAATTTACTGCAGGTTTACTGCTCCCGAAACCGAGCGTCCTTCTGTAAGCCAGAAACTATATCACTAATTTGTGCTCCTCTGCCCCTCCAGCATCTACTCACATTTGCAACCCACTGGATGACACTGACTATGTACCTCAGTCGCCTGAGTCAATACTTTGACCAAGAAGGAAATCTCACTCTACTGTCTCCAAAGACAGATTAAAGACACTACTATAGCATACTTGGAAAGCCACACGTATCAAGTCTGCTCCGTTAAGGACAGCCCGCATGTTCTTGCCATAGATGGTAGAGGCAAAGGGTCTGGGTTTAATGCAACCTTGAAACGCGCACATTGTGCAAACAGCAAAGCATTCTAATGTTGTAATTAATGCAGTTATATCTCAACCAGTAAAGAACCCAGCAACTAGCAAGGTGTTCCAAAATGGTGATAAGGCCAAGTAAAAATCCTTAAGCTAACACTAGAAAGCCCAGTTGGATTTTGTGGGCTTGAGGGAAAAATATCGCATAGCCTCTAAACTGGATGTCGAAGGCCACTTTAGCACCTTGTGGCAGCTACTGCCTTTCAAGCAACACATTTTGCCCACCTACTGAATAGCCAAGGGGGACTTGATAGTCTTCAATGACTACCGAGTTGGGACACAGAGACCAGGGGAACAAATCATGTCTTCTTCCTTCTCCCAAGATTGATGTCCACAGAGAAGAGCGGACATACGAGAGACAAACTTTCTGCAGGACTGAGAAAGAACTTGTTTTTTCAAGCTGCATGATCTCAAGTCAGAAGCACAACTAAGAACACAAGCAGGGAAGAACAACTTAAAAACTGCCATGGAAAGACTTCCTTGAACGTGCATACTAAAAGCAAACAGCACCTTCTTGAGTTACTTGGAACAGGTTTTCCCTGAACAACTGCAGATTTCTGCTGTAGTTTGCATCCACACCTACTGGAGAAAGCCTGGACAACTGACAGACAGATCTAAGCAGTATTAAATGTGTCTTAATAGAAAACCCCTCAGTGGATGTAGCCAATATGTGACTGAGATGTTAAAAAAAACGACCTGTATAGTTTGTGTTTTGAAATCCAAACCAATCTTCTTCAATATTTTCATAAATATGACAAGAAACATTTGCCTTACAGCAACATTGTAGCTATGGGTAATACACACATATTCTACCAGCAATAGGATGATGTCTGGAATAAGGATTTTTTTTTTCAGGGATGTCTCATGGTGGTTTAGCATCTACAAATATAAAAAAAAAATTGTATAGCATTTGATATAAATTGTGTGAAAAAAGCTCATATACTCTTTTGCTGCTTTCTCCTTTTTATGCAACGCTACATGTCAGGATGTTTTATTGTTTTATAGAATGATAGTATTGTTGTGACTTCTGTCTAATTTGTATACAAAATGTCTGTTTGGAGAAACAGTGAGTGATTGTTTGTACAAATTATTTTTAGAAGTAAATAAAAAGGACTGGAAAAAGAACACATGGATTCAATCACTGACATGCCCTGACTACAAACTGTTTTCTATCATCCAACACTGACTAGACACACACTCCGATTTAAGCAAGACAGATTCTGATACACCTGCTGGTGATGACATTTTGTGGGGTCAGAATACCTGTCGAATTAGAAAGTGTTTAAATATGATCCACAGAAAAATTCAGAGCTAGCTTACAACTGCACAAACAATTGGATCACCCCAAACTATGTGTGTGACCATCGCAAGCCTCTTCCTTTCACAAAGCATTTTGAGCAATCTTGAACTAATTAAGAGTCATTTTACAAGAAGTGCTAGAAGTAAAAGGAAAAGACACATATTTTATTAACACTTGATATAACCAGAACTGTACTGAGGTTTCTGTAGCATTGTGTGAAAGACAAGTTGGCATGTAAGTTTTATTATTTGGGAGTTTTCAAAAATATTTTGCTATGATTTTGTGCATGATTTAAACCAGTTGAGAAGAAAACCTCTGGATCGAAGAGGAGCTGTTCTAGGAAAATCAGAGATAAATCCTTCAGCTGCAGAAGAGAGACGCGAAGCTGTCCACCAAACTTGATGATATAAAAGCTACTCTATCGAGCTGATTCTGCATTTTCACAGGGCAACAGATGCTTCGACATGCCTAGCACTATAAACCACAAGAAGTCCCAACTGAACATTAATGTGTCTTAAAAAACATTTATTCACATACCTAATATTCCCTGGACAGGTCATATATCATTAGGCTTTTCCCCGGCATACACTGACAAAGGAAAATTCAGGGAGCTCTCAAAGAAACTAGGTGTATGAGCAATTCATGAGGCTGACCACTTTAAGTCACATTCTACTGTCTATTCAGCACTGAACTTCTCTAATTTGTTTCCTTATTAGGCAGCACCCCATTTCATTTGATTAAAAACTGAATGTTTAATCCGCAAGTACATTACAAATGACATTCAAAGACAGCAGTCTGATGTCTCCCAAAAACATGTCCTTATGCTGCACAATGCATTTGTGTGGGTTATTTAAAATGCTCACTAGGATCCCATGCAATGCAACAACACATTGCAAAAACAACATACACAGAGATACTAAAAAACTGAGCACATGGAAACAGTTCTGAAGACGACATTATTTTGAAAACTGGTCATTTTCATAAAAAGCAAAGAAATAACAACACTTCAGAAATTAGCAAGCAAGTTTTCTGGGTCAGTCATTTTAGTTCTGTAAATCTTGATTTTTCCAGTGTCGGATCTTGCAAAGCTGACAGTAAAATAATAATATTAAACTTAAAGGGAGATTTTGAAATAAGCCATACAACATTAAGAAATGCTTGCTGTGACAGCAAGACTGACATTTGGACCAACAAGACCCAATAGCTCGTGTTACTCTGAACATGCCGCTCTCGCACGGAACAAGTGCAGATGGGAGGTTCCAAAGCTACTGACAACATGAGTTCAAGTCCACAACGTGCCACCAACAGCCTCTACGAACAGGACAACCACGTTTGTGCTGTGACACGATGTCGCTCTGTATCAGGGTGTTTCCTCCTAATTTGAGGCTCTGCACCAGGCTTCCTTGGCATGGGTTTGGCCCATGTGATGGTTGCACCCAAGCCATGTTCTGAGCTGCTTTGCTGCTGAAGTGGTTCAGGTGCTGTGTTAAAGTGGGAAGTCTGGCTTATTACTGGACTGCAAACTGCACTGCTCGCCTGCAAACACCCTTACCATTAATATTTTAATCAGATGACAAAAATATTGTATCGTTTTGCCTACTTCTGCGCTGCTGGATTTCAAATTTTTTTTTTTTCTCATTACATAACTCTGGTATTAAACAGGGTTTTGTAATGAAATTTAGTATTCATTACCAAAAACGAAGCTGTGACTGCAAAACCATCTCAGTCTTAGTAACAGAGAAAAGCTTAGCAATACTAGATTTTACAGAAATTGCTGTGCTCTTGTGCTATTTTATTCATACAATGAAGAAGACAAAAGCCAAGGATGTCCTTGAATATTCAGCTGACTGGTGACAGAAAGCTAAATCAGTTGACACAAGAAAGCCACCACAAGGTGAAGGGGCAAGCTCATTTTTCCATCTGTTTTTACTGAACACACCCTTTGTGAAATGTCATGGTCAAGGGCAGTTAAAAATTAATGTCATTCTAATCTTCTTTAAACACTTTAACTTGCTCAGTTAAATGTGTCAGGCAGGAAACTATCCATAAACAAATTCGAAATGTTAAATTACTAACATAGCTGTGATTTCCTTCTTTTGCAAAATCTCATTACTAGCTGCAATATTATTTCCACCCAAGGAAGTCACTCTACAACACCAAATATTTTCACATGCATTGAAACATGTAGACTACACAAGTCTGCGGATGTTTGCTTTGGCATGGAATTGAACTTCCTCTGTTTCTCTGAATACAATGTAATCCTCCTCATTGATGTCTTCATTTAAAGTGGGAAAAAACCAAAAACCCTGAAACACTTAAAAATCACATCTTAAACCCACCAGAAACTGATTTTCTACTAAGATTCCTTCTCTGGAAAAGTTAAACAAAAATGAAAAAAGCCACCTCCAAATTTTCATTTCATATTTGTGCTCACCTCTTCAGTTAGAACAATACAATAAACAGAACAAATGAACATTAATATAAGCTTAAAATACATAGTAGGACCTCAGCTCAGTATTTTGTCTGGCAGCTTTGTCAATGAGTTTGACAAGATCAATGTATCTCCTTGAGTTATTGTCTTTGGGAAAGGATTTTATACATCACCTATTCCTCCCCAGTCTCACGTCCAGGATTACAGGTTGGCTGACTCATTGGTCTGCTTTTCTGTCCTTAAAAATACAAGAGATGTTATGAGCCAGCTGAAGATGTGCAAAATTTACTTTGCATCTTTGTCTTATTTTCTACCAAAATGGTGGGCTGTGGCCTCAAATCTGTTAGGGCTAGAAAGTGGAAGGCAATCACACAGATGTTTGACCAGTAACAAGGAGAACCATACCCCTTCTACTCTCAGATCTCCCTGGAGCTTAAGTTTCCCTTTACACTTACAATTTTATTCTGTAGAGACAGCCAAATTGAATTTTTACTGCGTAGTCTTAAGTCCTAGGCAATCACCTCAGAAGTCTTCTCAGTTAAGAGAAAAACATACCTGACTTATTTCAGCCTAGTTCATTCCAGCACTCACAAAGGGCTGCCAGAAGCTCCGACTTCCACTGTCTTCATAAATCAGGAAGAGGGAGGAATAGCAAAGTGGTACCAGAGTGGTGATTAGATTTATTACTAGGGACTGCAGAATAACATAGACCTACATGAAGTTACTCCCCACAAGTATATGATTTTTATAATCCAAAATTACTAACAGACTCTGCTGCAAAGACCTGTTAGAGAAACCCACCATGGGACTTTGCTCGCTATCCATGCCTGGAAGTGTCAGCAACATATGGCTGAGCAAGACTCAGGGGCATCTGTTGAGCTGTGATGTTCTGATCAAGGTGAGCACACTGCAAACAGAGTCAGGTACCCCTGGGGACCTGCACCATCCATCCTCTAAAGAAGTGAAAAACTGAAGTGATGTGTAGCCAGAGGAACTGGATTTGCGCTCCTCTCCTCTCCTCTATTACTTTTGGGATATATCTGAATTAACTCAAATAAAACATAGTAGCAGAGAAGCAGAGAAGTATTTTTACTAGATTGTACTTATTTGTGATGTATTTTCCTGCTTTCTTATTTGGCTAAACAATGACCAGAATGCAATGCCATTAAGCTATTAAATTAAACCTGACCTTCATTGAATGTACTTACTTAGTTAATTTTTCTATTATAGAATTTTTTTACCTTTTTTCATTTGGGATCTAAGAAATGTGGAGTTACAAGCAAAATCTGAAAAACAACACAAATCCCGTTTACAAATTAAGCCCAGTGTTAGGGTCATTTTTCATTGCTTACTGAATGCCAGTTCTTCAGAAGCCTTGCTGCTTAAAATGACTTTTGTCTATTAACTTCCCTTAAATACTTTGCCCAGCAAAGCCTAATAATTACTTGACAAATACTTTCTCTTTAATGAGAGTTAAAGCTTACGATGACATCAGCCTGTTCTATTTGTCTGTGACTTGCAAGCCAGATGAATTTTACTTACTAAATGCTGCAACCCCGCCAAAATTCAAGGCTGCACAGAACAGTATGTTCGGGCCCTGACGTCTTGCCAGTTTTCAATGAAGTGCTTGACAGAGACCACATGTGGAGGTCAAGTGATCTCACCAGATGGCAAGTTGTGGTATTATTCCCAAGACAGGTAGTATAGTCTGTTCAGAAACAGTTGGCAGGTGATCCATGAACTCACAGCCAGAAGCAACTGGATTATTGCAAAAGACCAAGAACATTATTGATGTTAGTGAAAAGACTACTCCAAGAATTTTTCTTGTACTTTATTCAAGTATTTGACTCTGAAGTTGTATGATTTCTTGAAAAAAAAAAAAAAGAAAAAGAAAAAGAAAAAAAAAAGGAGGATTTATTTTATTAACTGCTATCTCAAATCAGAAGTTCCCCTGTCAAAGAAATCTCATACTCTTGCATGATTATTATGTGATGTATGTTAAATGGTAAAATAAAGACACTGCAAGCTCAGCGTACTTGAGTTCTTGTAACATATTAAGGATCACCAGGTCATTCTGACTTTGATGTCAATTCAGAGACTGTATCTGCACAGGTTAGAAGGCAGGACTGGACTACTCTGCAGAGAGCAACAGGAAATCAGACCATGGAGGGACCTTACAAAATTCTGTAGAGTACCTTCCTCACCCTTCTACAGTAACAGCTTATCCAAGGCACAGTGTGGAACACTCAGCACTTCACACAGTCCAGCCTTCAGTTAAAGCAGGTAAAGCAATTTAAATCCCTGGGGAACTGACATTGCTACCATTTCGTACACAAAACTGCAAAACATAACTGTTTCTCCAACGCAATAAAGCCACACAGCGGACTCCTTTCATGCAGCAACAGGTTTTTTGCCAAGCTAAAGTAGCAATAATCTCCCTTCAGAAAAAGACACCATTTTAAAGTAGACTTTAAAATTTCAAGTTCCTCTGGTGCAAAACCTATTAATTGACCGTGAACTTTATCTGAGTAAAGACAGATTCTCAAAGGGCTGGTGTAAAGGCAGCCTGACATCCCCGTGCACTTTTGAGAGCCTGCACCTTCTGGCTAACATCAAAATCTTCAGTGAAATTCTACACTGACATCCTCGTTCATACTTGCCAAACTTCAGAAAAAAAATATAATCAACTGTACTTGATCACTTTGTGACTGAGAAAGCTAAGACTCCTTTTAAATAATTCATCACTCAAGGATACATTATTTAAAATTATAAGACAAAATAGTCAGAAAATAAGTATACTAGTTACAATTTTTTTTTTTTAAGGGCAGGGACACAAAAAGTCCTGGAAAATAAGGTGGTTGCCTAAAAGACATTGCCTGAAGTTATTAAAATGCTTTCCGAAATTTTGTTTTTAAAATGGGATACATGCTGCTAGTAAATAAATGTGTAGCAACACAAAGTTGAGCATTCTAAAGAGGATGGGTGGCAATTTGGACTGAAACTATGAAATTTCTTCAGATATATAAAAAAAGAGAATTCTATAATATAATATTAAAATGTAAAATATCCTTAACTTACACTCTTTTAAGATATTGAGAAAGTAGCCACTACAGTGCCTATATCTTCTAGCTGTCACCTTTGATAAGCATTGTAAAAGAATTAATGTTTGATTAAATGTGCATATACCAGAATTAATTTTTAGAGCTGTTTTTCTCACAAAAAGAGGTACAAATTACTCCCTTTCCCTAGCAGCTTTTTCTGAGCTTTCTTAAATTTGATAATTTACATGACAGCAAGATAAGCCTTCAACCATCACTGCACTCTTCTCTCTTTCAATTTGGGCCTGCATCATTTATAAAAACTAAAGTGTACTTGTCTAGCTAGATTAAGCATCCAGGTTGCACAGCAAATATTATCTGATGTTCTGTCGACTTGTTTCACGTTTGCCATCTAAGCACTGTTTTGTCAGACATGAAAAGAACAAGTCTGGATACTCCTCAATAAGCTAACTGAATGTCATGTCTAAAAGCTTGTTAGGGAAACATTAACAAGTCACCTTCAAATTGGAAATTATTGTTCTGTGTTCTAATTTCTCAGTCACTTTCTGTGGTATAGGGCATTTTAAGGACCACAGACCTCTTTTAGTACTCACTAATTGGTGCCAGTACATCTTGATAATGGACTCTGCAGTAGGATAGCACCGGCCAAGGCCAGCTCCAGTGGAAATACTAAATAGATAAAACTTTTCAGATTTATGACCAGTTACAAAGACCATTGTTTCTATAAAACTTAATATATGTCACCACAGAATTTCATGTCTGTGAAGGGCAACAGTTTGCACATGTCTTTTTCAACACAGGGCAATTAACTGGAAATCATTAAGAAAAGTTCCACCCTTATATACTTTTCTTAAAGAGATATTGCCTGATCCTTTGGGCAAAACTGGATAGATCCAGGAAAGTAGCACACCATAAGAGATCATTTTGTGTTGCTATCTCCTGAAAGGCAGAAATCATGATTTGCTAAGCCTGATCACTGCACAAGACTTACAATCTAGAGAATATTTGGCATGGACCTGGATCTGATATTGATTCCAAATGGAATGGGATCAAGTCTTTACAACACCAAGTTGGTTGCTTTAGGGTTCATGCTGGAAAATTCTTACTGCTGATATGATTTACTGGCAAAACTTATGGTCTCATTCTGCAAGTGTAAATTTTTGCACTTACGAGCACAAAACAAAGAGAGCAATGATTTGGAATAGCAATCAAAGACAGCTGTTTCTGTTTCTAATGAGAGACACGTTGCCTGTTCATCTCATTACCAGTGATAAGAAGGCCTAGTGAAGTCACTGAGAATGCTGCCAGTGACTTTCCTGGAGTGGTATCAGATCACATGAGACAAATATTTAGGTAGGAATCTCTTCAATTATTCTCCAAAATCTAGCTACACTGGGTTACTTCAAGGGTTCTGCTGAGGCTTCTGTATCAGACTGTGGCAAGCACCTAGAGAAGGACAGAAGGGAAGCTATGTTCAATACTACCTTCTAATACTTTTGCAGCCACCAACCATCTTCATGTCTCTTCCCCTTCTGAAACAAGGGGAACACTACTGTAGTATTTAAGATGGCATAAGAAAGTTCACAATACAGCAGTGTAATAAAGTTACCTTTTCACCCTCTTTTCCTCTTGTAAATTGTTCTGCATCTGATCTTCTTTTTTGATTGCTGTTGAGCTTTGAGTTGACTTTTTCCAAAGAAGTATGTCTTAAAATCCCAAGATCTTCCTAACTGGTTACTGACAGCTGACAGACCAGTATTTTACAAGGTATTAGGGAAAATGAAGAGTGGTGTTTTCTCACGTACATAATTTCACGCTTATCTACACAGAACGTTACTTGCTTTTACCTGCAAGTGCTTCCAGTACTCCATCTCATAAGGTCTTTCAGCAGCTGATCTTCACACTTAGCCTTCATCCTTACTATCCATATAACTCAGTTACCAGCAACAAATTTTTGTCACTTTACAGCTTTTTTCCAGATCACTTCTTAATAAGGTGAACATGGATTCTCAAATACTCTACAGTCGTTGCAACATTCCACCACTAGATGAGCAGATCATTTACTCCTAACCTGTGAATTCTCTTTTCTTTTCTGTACTGTCAGTTATTTAAGAGTAAGGTGACCATCCTGCTTATGGAATGGAGACTTGGTTTCCTTAAGAAATCCCTGGTGAGAGACCTTGGTGAAAGCTCTGCAGAAACCCAGACAGACTGTTATCAATCGGATCACAAAGATCCATCTGTTTGCTGAATGTGTCAAGGGCACTCTAAGAGAGTCATAAGGCAAGGTTTCTGTTTTATTAAAGCTAAATTTACCCTATTCATTATCTTCATAGAGATATCAATTAATTTAATACTCTATTTCTAGTAATTTTCACAGTACATATGCCACATTAGGAAGCTTATATTTTTCTTGATTTCCCTTATACTTTCCAAACATCAACTCCATTTCCACCTTTTTTCTCTGAATTTCTTTCTGAAAATCGAAAGTGTGGCATCGGTAGCATTCAGCTGTATTTTCTCTATTTCTTTGCTGCACACAGCAGAAAGAGAATTTATATAGATACAGTTACTTTACACGATCTTCTCCACTTCAGATAGCACTGCAGTCTCTGGTGCATTATTTTGAAAATACTTTGCACAGCTACTACTCAGACAAAGGAACTAGAGTGCACTCATTTGACAAAGGAACTACAGTGCATTTCTTATCCATGTTATTAGACAAGCTTGATGTTCATTACCTGCCTACGTGGGCAACCTTAATCTACACAAAATGTAAACCAAAGCAGAACTGTTTAACCATCCTAGGAGAATAGTAGGCAATTCTCCAGCCAAGGAGTAAGGTAGTCTTTATGGCAACATGGCAAAATAAATTATTTTTATATGTCTATATGAGCAAAGGACAAAGACCCTATCTTATCCATAAACTCTCAACATCTTACTCTCAATGTTTTTCTACAGAAATGCATAAATTAAGTAAATATGCTTTGAAATGAGATTTCAGACAGAATGGCTGGAATAAAGCCCCAAATAGAGATGGATACTAAAAGCCTAACTGAAAGTTTCATAGTAACTATATGGTATTTACAGTCTTGTACATCCAAAATAAGCCACTGCTGTATGAATTTGATGTGAAATACAGAGAAATAGATACAATCCCCACTTTAATGAGTTTACCTATTAATAATCTTTTTGTGTTAACAAGCAGAGACAGACTCAGCTACTCTTTGACATTATAAAAATGTCGCCTCATGCCACTTGAGTAAAAAGCCCTCAGCCTCTTGATCTGACATTGTACAGCAGTACAGTGTGCACTCCAGCACCTAATATCCAAACTGTAATAAAAAAACTAGGACGACAGCATGATTTAACAAGTTTTTGTAGCAGCTCTACTACCCCTCTATTGTCTCAAGAACCTTGGAAATTATTCTTAAATCATGAAAGGACATCTCATACATTCTTGACTACCTGCTTTTTTAAATTTTTTTATTTTTTTTAAAAAAAGCTTATAAAATAGGTAAATTTTATGCTTATGTTATGTAAACATAATTTCTTTTCTTTTACATGACTTGGGCACCTGAAGAGTATTCTGGAGAAGGAGCATCTTTAATAAAGATTCCATAACCCTGCCTTCATCACAAAAATGCTGTCGAGAGAAATCACACAATGCCTGAGAGTTCTAACAAGTCTGCCACCAAAACCAGAGAAGATCATAGCTAACACTCCTCATATCCTCAGTAAATGAAGAATGACAAAGGACGTTTTAAAAACAGCATCCTCTGTTCATATTTCAGGCCTTCTCACACAAAGAGAAAACCAAACCAGAACAAACTAAAAAGGCGTACAGACCCAGTTATTAATTTCCTTTTAATCAACATTTTAAAAAACTTAAGTCAGTCAAGTGTTCTCCCTCCTCCTTCAGTTCAAATCTTGCTTTCACATCCTCAAAGAATTTATAAAACCCCGAGAAATAAGCTAGAAGATGCAATATTTTGCAAAAGCAAGAGACACATTAAAAAAACCCCATTTTTTTCCTACAGCAGAAACTGATTCATTGCATCCTTCCTCAGAACATGAAAAAGTATCAGTTATTCTCAAAGGAGGCTTCTGGATGCTCCACAGTGAAAAAAAAAAAAAAAGGGCAAAACAAAAATATATTCACAGAACACTTAAGGGAGAAAGGAAATGTGTCATAAGAGAAAGGTTGAGAAGACCTCACCCAGAAGACCTCTGAGTCAAAAGAAACCTCCCTTCCTCTCAGAAAGATGATAAAAAAACATGCACTCATATCTTGTTGACTTCTACTAGACATTTCTGGCTTAGGTGTAACCTGTGAAAGGGAGATAACTAATCTGACTCCATCCGCCCTTTTGCTGAATTCTGGGCTCCTTATTAAAGCAGAATACAACTGTCAGGTGGTCTTCACCATAAACTTCTCATTATCTTTCACCTTATGCAGAAGTATAGAAAAAAAATATAAGGTACAAAGGAAGAAAACACTAACAGCACAAAGCTGTTCTGCTGCAGTATGAAAAACAACCAGCCTTCCCCCGACTACAACTATAATAATTTGTACAAAAGTAGCATCAACCAAATCTAAAGCAATTGGAAACTCTTGCTCTCAGGACACAGGACTGATCGGAGTGGAGTTTTCACAGTAATAAAGTGCAGCAGATGCACAAAGGAACAGGTAGAGGACAGTGAGCTGGTAAGAGTATGGTGCTTATAGAGGCGGATCAAGCAGATATTAATCAAGCAGGTTTTAGACACCTGCCTAAGATAAACCTCAGTTCTACAGGTAATTGCGGTAGCTGTTCTCATCCAGTTGCGATACTTTTGCCTGCTGGTATCATGCCTCTCCCACAAAATGATGCTTCTGATAGTCCAAAAAGATTTGCGAGGAAAAAAATCTTCCATTCACGCAAACACGGGTTCTTTCTAAACACTCAGCTGTTTCTCAGAAGGAAAACCAACTGCAGGAGTATTATTACTTGAAACACCAGCTTTATATGTAATCCTCAGGGACAAAGCAGATTCAAGATTCAAACTCCAAATCACAGGGCATACAGAGCTCTACTGATGGCATCTTTACTGACACAACTGTGCATACAAGGAACATTCCTTACTCTACACTGTTCTATAGGATCTGTATTCATTCCTTTAGGGCCTAATTTGCAGCCAGAAGGAAATAAAACGTTGAAAACCTAAGAAATACAGCAGTAACAGTATGATTTCATACCAATCAAGATTATCCTTGCAGTCAGCTAGCCACAAATCTGTGGCATTGGATTATGAAGAAGTAAGGTAATCACTTTGTGCAAACATGTAAGAAAGATATCTGTGCAAAAAAATCACTATGCTCAGCGGACATCAGTGGAAGAAATGCTTGCTTTGCTCACATTTATATATTAACAATCTCAGTTTAAAGTCCTTTTGCAACAGAAGGTGGCACAGTAAAGAATAATATGATATTAAAATCACAGTGGCCAGATATTGAGTTGCTGAGCAACCAGACGTAGATTCTGACATCTTAAAAGTTCAGAAAACGTCAAGCTACAAACTCAGCTTCCTAATTACAGACAGCTGAGCTAACCATTTCTAAAAATCTTGGCTACTGTTTTAAAATACATTTTATTTCTAAGGGAGATAATGAGTCACATTTCCAAGTGGCATCCAAGTCCATGTCTGTAACATACACCCATACACATGGGAAATGTGAGAACTGCAAATTCAAGGGACTGATTCTGGAAACTTGGGTGAATACGTGGTTTAACAACACTTGGAACAAATGTAGTACATTAGTTATTATTTCAATATAATTTTATTCATACATTTCCTTCACTGCCTGTCCTTTATTTTTCCTACTTGAACATTATTGTGTTGTTCTTGCTAGCAGAAAGAAATCCAGGTATGTTTTCAACATACACTGTGCTCATTTGCAATGTCATTTAAAGTATTTCAGGGTTGCCTGCAGATGGGTACAAATTCAATAGCTTTCAGCAGGACATTTTGCTGGAGTATTTCCTCCTTTTGACATAGTCTTAATATGCTCCATCAACCAGAAGGGACCTAAGCTTTTAATCACTGGTGTATTCCGTTCATATTGGTTTCTATATAAAACGACAGTGAACAGTACTGTAACACAAATTCTGCTGTGAGAAAGGCATCCCTACCAAAAGCATGAAAATGCTATTAAATGGCTAGGATGCCTAATCCAGTGTCCCGTGTGCTCCACAGAGCACCTATTAGTGATTGCCAGCAGAATCATAACTCTTTCAAGTGCAATATGTACTGGAACAGGGGAACATATGTCACAGGAGACTGTTATCTCCAACAGGACCACAGACACACTTGAAAAGGAGAGAAAGAAGGAAGGAAAGAAGGAAAGAGAGAAAGAGCGAAAGAAAGAGAGAAAGACAGAGAGAGAGAAAGAGAGAAAAAGAGAGAAAAAGAGAGAGAGGGAAGGAAGGGAAGGAAGGGAGGGAGGGAGGGAGGGAGGGAGGGAGGGAGGGAGGGAGGGAGGGAGGGAGGGAGGAAGGAAGGAAGGAAGGAAGGAAGGAAGGAAGGAAGGAAGGAAGGAAGGAAGGAAGGAAGGAAGGAAGGAAGGAAGGAAGGAAGGAAGGAAGGAAGGAAGGAAGGAAGGAAGGAAGGAAGGAAGGAAGGAAGGAAGGAAGGAAGGAAGGAAGGAAGGAAGGAAGGAAGGAAGGAAGGAAGGAAAAAGAAATACCCTACATGGTGGTCAGTACTACAAATCACCAACCAAGATGGCACAAGAAACACCTCCTCTGCATTTCCACATTTTTTAATTCCTTCAATTTAATAAAACATACAGCAAATACTGAAGGTATCTTCTCTATATAAGCAAGAAATCCGGTAAATTTTTAGTGTGAGTACATTATTTTCTCCAGGAAAATTATAAAAGTCTAATTTATGTTTGCTCATTTTAAAATGATTTTCTTAAAAGCTGAACTTCGCTTTTAGGCATCAAATAGGTCATAATTAAAGTGAGGCAGGGAGAAAGACACCTGTCAGCAACGATCTACATAAGCCTGTGACTCTCTTTGGCTGGAATATTCCTTTTTATTCCTGTGAGTAAACCTCTCCAATGAATACGTTATTCTTGGTGAGAAAACATCAGCCTTGATAAAACTGACGGCAAGCTGCCTGCTCTAAAAGTGCAGCCTTGACCAAGAACTGGGCATCAACAACTGTCCTCAGCAACCCAAGTTTGAGATCCAAATGGAGAGGAATGGAAAATGCAGGGTAAAACCCACTGGACGTCATATATGTTAGTTTGTCTACAGCAACCTCCAGGAAACTATATAAAAAGGGAAATAAACCTGAGAATCATTTTGGTTTATAATGGAGCCTTCTAAAGTGTGAGGCCAGTTCCTCAACCTGCACCAAAAGCACCGATACAATTTTTATTTAAACCCACTGTCTTGCCGTATGACAACTAAGATTAAAATCTATAAAATAAATGTTAGAATATTGTATCTGTTATATCACCTTATTCTTCTGTTAGTACAGGAATTTGACTGGCTAATAACAAATCCCAAATGCCTCCTGTCACATCTATATATTACATGAAAGTGCTTTACCGAAGAACCCTCTTCTAATTCTGATGTTGTCTCCAAAAAGTCCCGGGATTTTATTCTGAATAAACTACTCAGTTTCATAGAAAAGGGTCTCACAGAATGTCCCTGAAGCCTTCTGTATCATCCCCCCAACTCCAATTTCTGTACTTCCCCATACATGCTAAAAAAATTATATTCCCATGAACTAATTTGCCAGCACACAACACTCCTGAACTCCAAAAGACTCAAATACTAAATTCTACAGGTCTTCCAAGAAATGACCCAAACACACTTCTTTTTCTTTTAAAGAAAGGTCACTGAATAACCCTCTGAGAAGATGTGTGTAATTCTGTCAGACTTCATGTGCCGCTTTTCTCTGTGTGCTCTGCCTACAATGGCATACTCATACAGGTTTTCTCTTGTGTATTTTGTCTATATAGTGCATGCTTTTTGAGATGGGGACTAAGTTTACACTATGCCTACCGTAAGGTGGCCCCAAATTCTGCTAGCACATCATCTAAAGTGCTGTGACAGAGAACAGAGACTGTTTGTAAAGGGGGTGCAGTTGTTGTCCACCCCCTACACAGTTCTACTCTACTCTCTGGATGGTGTGGGCTTCATGTTGCAACCTAAGAAAGGAGGGGATGGACTTATTTCCAAAGCATTCAACCTTCTGGATTTCATACTGGAAATATTTCCATACCCTGGTCTTTTGAAGATTATTTTTTTGAAGATTATTTTTTTCAAGTGACTTGTCGTTATTCAAAATAACATCACTTGGGAGATGTTTAGAAAAAAAACAGAGAGGCAGTCTCCAGGGAAGAGACCTATGGACTCCTTTCTTTGAGTCTGCATTCCTTTGCAAACTATTTAGTGCATGTTCAGCGCACTCAGAAACATTGCTCGATTATGCTCTGAACAGAAATGAAGATTTTCTGAAGAAGATTTACAACAGTTACAAAAGGAACACTACCTTTAAATAGACATGGAAAACTAATGATGCTGCACTAAAAAGTAATTCAAGTTACTGCAGGGGCCTTGCCTTCAAGAGGTAAATTACCGTAAGTCCCACAGAAACAAAAACTGCAATATGGTAAAATTATATTGCAGTAATCCACCTATCATGAAAAGTGAGTAGAGAAAATCTAAATCTAACACATAAATTAAAACACCCCAGTCTTTGTACACATGGAAATCTCCGACTGGAACCACTAGGCAGGGAGATGGGACATATATTCCTCAAGAATCATCTGTGCTGTAAAGAAATTTGGATGCCCTGGAGTGTAACAATGGGCTAAAAATAACAGGCTTATTGGGTTGCAAAGTCAAACTACAGGTATGCATAGCAGCTACAGTATTCACTTTCCTGAAGAACTTTATGGAACCACACAATTTAAAAAGAAAAAACCTTCTGAAAGTTCAGAACACCACCTTCTTCATTTTCTATTAATGTGCTAGCTTCAGTGGAAATAAACATGTTCCCCTTTTGCAGGATCTTCCTGTTAGTAACAGTTGCACATAAATAAAGTCTTCTAAACAAACATCTTATCTTCTTATGGAAGGAAGTCCATTAATAAGGAATTGACGTCCTTCCCTGAAAAAAAAATATCAGTGCTAATTCTTTCCCATAAACTAAAGAAATAAACTTACACCCTGAGATTTTTTACTCTATTTTCACAGCAAACTGGATAGTCTGCACGTAGATGAAATAGAACTGTTTGGGTTTTCTCATAAACAATAACCCTGTTGCTACCTTGCCACATAATACTGAATAATTAATCTCTTCTCTCAGTTTTTCAACACTTCATGGAACTTGTGCTTCATTTCAGCTGAGCTCCACACACTCTTGTTCAAACTCCAGGGCAGCCTGTGAGCAACTTCCAGCCTGGGAGCTTCAGAGGCACATCAGAACTGCTTAATACTTTGACCTAGGCAACTGTGCTCATAATCTCCTGTGCTCTTCATTGTTTGTCAGCTACACAAGACATTTCTGTTGCCCCAAATTTACTTTGTCATGGAAAATCCTCTAATGCAACCTTCATCTCTTTCCTTTCTTCAGAATAGCTTTTTCCTTAGACTAAGAGGTTGACACTGTAATGTATGCTACTTGCAATAAATAAATACTTTTCTCCCAATGGCTTCAGAAAGCCAGCACTTTAATCTATTTGCAACAATGCTGAAAATAGAAATGTTAACATGTTTAATGAGAGTTTAGATTTTCAGAGCTTTTGTGCAACACAATGTAAAATCTCAATGCCACATTGCATGGAGATAAGCCTAAGAGAATGGAAGAATAATATACTCTGTGATTACTATACTTGCATAAATTTAAGAGTTATAATGCCATAGTATTTCTGTATCAAAAGATTTATCTTAAACAGATTAAATGTTTAACTCTGGGGGACATAAGAAATCTCATCAAAATATTTACAGTAGGAATTTCAAAAAGAAATTTTAAAAAAGAAAGTGCACTAGATGTTGCAAGAAAACCTTGTTTTCTCTTCAGCTGTGTCTGTAAATGAGTGCTATTTCAAAGGCATCCTACTTCAACTTTGAAAGATGAAACATCACTATGTTCCAGCAATCACATTTTTAGATATCCTAAGAATGGGAAAACAAGGTTCCACAATCCTTTCCCAAAGTATGAATCAACTTTGCTTACACAGCGCTTCACTGGAGAAGGCACTTAACGTTATGTCTTAACGCATATAAACAAAAGAGTGTCAGGGAGCAAGACTGGGCACTAGAGTCCTCCTTGGCTACCCTGAGCTCAAAGAGTCCTGACTCCATTTCACACCAACATAGTTCACTTTCCAAAGACCAGTCTGCTGTAGAGGAGCAGATAGACTCAGTGCACATTACACAACCTTGAAAGTACTGGTTCCTTGCATTCTTATTTAGCATCCATATATACCTTTACACACTGATTTTTATAGTAATGCCTTTTGTTGATAAGGGAACCAAAAGTCCTAATGCGCTTGCACATGTTTAGTAAAACACATACCTGAATATCACTATAAAAACAAGAACAATTTCCTTTTCCCTTAACTCTATTATTTTCGAAGGGCTGGGTCCTCAGAAAGCTTTGCCCCCATTTCTGTTTAATTCTCGATAACTTTATTGCAGAATGGTGACCTTTTTTAAAAGCAAAACCAGAGCAGTGCTTTAAAAGGTCACATGGCTGAATTCTGAAAGCAGAGCAATGGTATCTCACGGCAGCACTGGAAAACAGGGATGCAGGCAAGTCTGACAAGTGTCTCAGCAAAACAGCAGGCTGAAGATTTTCGTCAGTCATTTCAACTGTCACCTGTTTTCCAGGACTGCCCTGACCAATAAGGATACCTAGTCACCATACAGAATTTCCAGCTTTTCTGACTTTTTCTTCATCCTCCTTCTTTTAGCGTAATGCTTCATGACACTTTCCTGATTTAGAAAGATTCTTGACACAGAAGAAAGCTTGAGGCAGTCTCAAAAAAGCTCAGTAAATATGTACAAAACTCTGAGACTTTTGATAATTTTAATTTATAAAATCAATAGTTCTGGTGAGTTGTAGTTAATGGCTTCAGCTCTGACGACTGAACTGATGGCAGCCATCACACCAAGCAAAGAAGCCCATTCTGTGGTGTCACTGTTACCTGCGCTGCTGTCTTGTCCTGTCCACTACTCGTCTCCATGTTCTGCAACGCAGGTGTCGCCACTGGTGGAGGAGGCGCTCTGCGCTTTTTCACTTCTGGGTTTGCCGTCATTCCTGAGATGTTACCAAGGGACAGGGATGGACCCAGGCTACCGGAACGAGAATTCACCGAAGGGGAATTTGGTGCTGTGGAAAAACCCTGCAAAAGGATTAACATCTTGAATTAACATAACTTTTTCAAAAAACAATGGGAAAGAAAGAAGAAAAACAAGACGCATCTGGTTACTGTTTAAACAATGACATAAATAATCATGTATGCTCCTCTGCCAAACTTGGTGAATTGCAAACTTGTAACTTTTGGAAACTTCTAAAGGTCAACTGGAACAAAGCTTACAGGCAATATTAATAAGTCAGGAGGCACGATGAGCACCTGCTGCAGTTTAACAGTACTATTGATGGGAACACTACTGCTGTTTGCTATTTGAAGTATAAGCTTCATCAAGACACATAATTGCTGTTATCCAAATCCATTTGCACCTGTATTTAAATCACAATACACATTTCTGAAAGCAAGATTTACTCTTAAATGACAACACTGCATTAATCACATGCTGCCCATGTCCCAGGTTTGTTTATTTCATTATCAATCTGCCTGATGTACCTGAGTCTTCTCTGCAGATTACTGAAGAGAAACTCTTGTTACCCTCAAACTATTTCCAATTTACATGAACAAACAAGCATAATCATTCACAGTCTACTGAGAACAACCATTTAACCTGGTCAAAAGAAGTCCCACTGTCAGGTACCACTCTGGATTTCAGCAGGCCCGGATGAAAGGAGGAGCAGAAAGTTTTATTTCAGTAATTTCTTAATGTTAAAAATTACTTTGATTTTCATTGAAAACTTAATGAAATCAATGGAAAAAGTTTCAACGATTTCAGATCAAGGCTTTAATGCATTTTTGTTTTAATACACAAACAGAAATACATGCTGTCATACAGCAGTAAATCTACAAATAAGAAAGACTGGGAAACATGATTGCTTGAAACCGTGCATTTTAAATTTAGTTTTGACACTTAAAATTCAACATAATTAATTTTTGAATCTGCTAATAAAGATCTTGCAAAACCTCTTCCCTCAAAACCTGTGAGTCACCTTTTGCTCTTTTTAATTAAGAGAAGCTTCTACGGTAAATTGAAGATTTTACTTTTTAATTAAGTTATGAGACGGTTCTGCTACAAAACATCTTCTGTGAAACCATCACTGATACCAATCCACCGTGAGCTGGAGCAGGATACTTATTCTGGGAGGACAGGGTGGTGACCGTGGCTGATAAGGCGGTTCTTATCACAACACAACATGCTACAACACTTCCAAGCTCACCCATTCAGGACATAAAGCTCTCAAGTGGAATTTTGCCCAAGACTACAGAATACATAGGTGCAGGAAACTAAAGGACACCATAAATCCCACCATTTTCCAAATAAAGTTCTTTGAACCTAAACTGTCCACTCTGGAAAGTGCTGGAAAATGTTTTGCCTGAAATGTATGGCTGCCTCATCACTGAAGTGAACATCTGGATTTTGTTAGGAGTGTAACAGTTCTCTGAACTCAAGGGCAACAACAGCTTCTTCATCTTTGTAGCAAATGAAGAAAGAAACTCCAAGTGGAAGGTGGGGTTTAAAACATTAGGTCTAATCTCATAAAGAAATACACTCTATTCTTGGCCCTATAGTTTGGGCAGTGGAAAATAAAATGATCTCATCTGTAACCTGCAGGTTTAAGCCACTCTCTGTGCATAATGTACCTGGTCCTACCAAATAAAGTTTGTTTACTCCTAAAGAAATGACAGCATTCACAGGGTGGAATATAAAGTTGTCTCCTCTTTTCACACACTTATAAAATGACTAAACAAAACAATTTTCAAGTATACTGCAGAGTTATGCTTTTGTGACTGTTTTAATTATTTGATTTTCTCTGCTGGACAAAAAGGTTGAGAAATTTTTTTAAGAGATTTTGAGATATATATAAACAATAAAAAACCCCTAAAACTTCCCTCCCAGAATTAGAAATTATAGGGTACCAGTAAGAAGACAGGATATATCGGATTTTCAATTAATATCCTAGTCAATTCTACCTCCAGGTCTTGTGGCTGAAGAGCTATCAGAATCCTTTTCAGACCACTGTGAAGGAATACAATGATGACCAACTAAACATTTTAAAGCTGCTATTTTTTAAAAGAAGTTTGGATTTCCTAACAGAAGATACAGAAAAAAAATGTAACACTTACATGACACTATAAATAGTTTATAATAAAAAAACTTTAATGAAAGGAAAAAAAAAACCATCTTGGAAATTCATCAATGCTTTCTTTTCCAAGTCCAACTTTTATATCAAGCCTATTATTTACTGAAAGAGCAGTTCAAGAATGCTCATGTTAAGATCTTCCCATAAAATAAAAACTCACTACAGCTTCCAGGGGCATAGAATGCACAGCAGCTTTGAATACCCCACCGTTCAGCAATGAGAGCGCTGTCTAACTGGGGGCAGACCTTCAAGATCTCCCCTGTGTGTAGTCCTTTTCATTAGCTTTAAGACAAAAAACAAACAAACAAACAAAACAAAAACAAAAAACTACTTTGGACACAAACCACTGACACAAGTGCTTTTAGCCTGACTCGTCTTTTATTGTAAACCTCGTCTACAGAGACAAAACCTTACCCAGCTTTTATATTTTATGTTGTGTTAGATGCAGTGCAGTTTCTTTCCAAATCAGTGGATTTGGGAGGTTTGGTTTTCAGGCAGGTTAGCAAGGCAACTATTAAGAGCATACAACATTAATTAAGCAAACTTGTAGGGACCTGATATGTACATGCCATTTACTCAAACCATCTCTCATTTGTTGTTGTTTTAATCTATCAGTGGGCCAATTTCAGTGGAATTCCTCAAATTACAGCAGTGTAAGTGAGAGGAAAGCCAAGCTTAAGTTTTGCAGCCAATGTAGGTGGCAAAAGAAGTCAGCCCTTATCCTTCATTTCATTTGAAAAACAGGTTAGCATTAACGTCATGCTAAGAATCAAAATCAGTTCCTACAAGCCACGTCTTTTGGGTTTTTTTGGAAAAAAAAAAAAAAGAAAAAAAAAGAAAAAAAAAGGAAAAAAGGAAAAAAAAAGGAAAAAAGGAAAAAAGGAAAAAAGGAAAAAAGGAAAAAAGAAAAAAAAGGAAAAAAAAGGAAAAAAAGGAAAAAAAATTGTATCGTATCAGAAAAAGAAAATTCATGGCAATGACTTAAAGAGCTTTTACAAATGTCTCCCAAGTTGTAAAAACATAGTCTTTGATGGACCACTAGTGTTAAAAGAACTTTGCTAGCAGTCCAAACAATAATTAAGTAGTACAACCTAGCAAGAAAAAAGTTTCCTTTCTTTTTTCTTTTCTTCCCTAAATTAAGCCAAAACAAACCCAACACAATTACAGATACACCAACATAGGCCGGCAGTCAAGTCAGTCTCTAGTCGAGCACGGGGC
The DNA here is from genome assembly GCF_037038585.1 of Patagioenas fasciata. Lineage (NCBI taxonomy): Eukaryota > Metazoa > Chordata > Aves > Columbiformes > Columbidae > Patagioenas > Patagioenas fasciata. The sequence continues at coordinate 73,855,944 of NC_092521.1, read as the reverse complement.
TTGAACGTGTACTGAGCCACAACCACGGCCTAAAGCCCAGTTCAATTCCATGAAGCAGAAATCAGAAGGAGGCAAGAAAGAGCTGAAGCACCTCCATATCTACATCTGGTGCCATCTGGTTTCATGGATCCACTGTTTTATGTTATACTTAGCAGGTAGTTTTTTCCCTCTCATTGAACTTCCAAAATCTAAATAACTCGTTTTTTTTTTTCCAACATACAAGATGGTTTCTTTCAGGTCAAGCAGTTTAATTTTAGGACATCTTTCCTACTAGTCCTTCTAGTTGGAATGTAGCTTTCCAAGATTTTTTTGGAAGGGCAGAGGGGCTGTTAAAACACAGAAGTGTGAAGGCTCTGAGTAATCTGGCGACTTGGGCATTCCAGTCCCCTTTTCAAAAGAGATTGAGAAGTCAGTTTTCTCCAAGACTCCCAAAGCCCACAGCCTGCTGAGCTCAATACAAGCTAAATTAAGAACCTAAAGCAAAGACCACTCTACGTTCCAAGGTCAAAAATCTACAGTGTAATTACGAAATGTCTTTTGCAAACTATCTCTTTTTAAGGATGAACAGAAGCTCTGACATCTTAGGGATACTTCTGAAAATTTTAATGTTAATATTACTAAAATAATGTAAGATAAATCTATTAAAATATAACTGTACTGCTGTGAAAATTCAGTTTTACAAAAATAGATACGTACAAAAATGGAAGTCAGTTTATGTTTGTTTTCAAAAGGTATCCCTCATATACAACTCTCTTACTCAAAGCCCTGTTATTAGCATTTCCTTGATTTTCTGGTGACACTAAGTGGCATTTAAAGGTCAGCAAGGAAGAGACTGCCGTTTGCCTGTGAGAGTGATTTGACTTCCCGTTCCCTGTCCACACCGGTCAATAAAAATTTTTCAAAATGTCAAGTTCCTTTCCTGCGAGGTTGCTCCAGCCAGGCCTTTCTTCCGCAGCTCTTTGCCAAAACTCACATATTTGAGCTCCTAGTCTTGTTATGCAATTTCCTTCTGAGAAGTTTTTAAATCAGAAGTAATCAATTGAGCTGTTTTTAAGCCCTCAAAATACCAGATGTATAAGCAAAAAGAGTTTTTATTTGTTTTCTAAAACAAAGACAGAAATAAGAATAAAGGAAATTTTTTTATTTTTTTGCAAGTGTACTGTGGGTAAATATGAAAGGTGAGATTTAGAGCAGGCAGACAAATCCATCTACTCAGTGATAGCAAGAATATTTATGACTGTTGGACATTTAAACTCCATTAATGCGAACTTTTATTGATCTGCTGAGTGACACCTTAACTGATTACATTTGGCCATTTAAAATGCCAGACAGGTTGGAGGCTGCTTTCCTTCACATGATACTGAAATTCCTTATACCAGCACTAAATGCGACAACACCAGAACTGAATTAATCCAAGCTCCTGTTTCAAAACCAAAGCATAATACTGCGGTCATGATATTGCTTGGAGACATAGTTTAAAAATAAACAAACAAAAAACAAACCAACAAACAAAACCAATAACAACAACAAAATTGTTTCAGATTTTCCTTTCTAACCAGCCACACTGAAATGAAATTTGTGTTTTGCACTCCTCGAAGCCCCTTGTGATTCTGGTACTTGCATTCAGTCTGCAGTCAGATATGACAAACAAAACAAACAAACAAACACCCACAACCTTTTCCTACTCTGAACTAAAAATGAAACATATTTTTAATGCACTTTATGTTGCTTTATTATCTCATTGCATTTTGCTGTTTGTAGGAAATTATCTGGTCATCCATCACAATATTAAAAGAGAAGCAGCTACCTAATTTCTGCAACAGTTACTTTAGAGGCAGTACCACGTCAATTTTATACGTCTGGTGAGTAGGCTTTTGAGGTTTTACTGTAAAAGTTTTGAGTTATACTTTGAAGTCTGTAAAACTACAGTGTTCTTGTGCTTGTATGAGTCTATTTTAGTATCTAGCTAGGAATTCCACATTTTGTGGTCAGGTCCCATTTGGTGGAAGCCAGAACTCACACAAACAGAATTAGAAATGCCTGAGAATGCTCCTCTGCTGTGTCTCTGCCAGTTCCCCCTCACCATGGACAACCACGCTCCTCTCGTTTTAGTACAAAGTTTGTTGATCACAAATCATAGCAGTGCCAGGTACAAGGAGGTCATCTCCTTCACAAAGGCATCTGCTTTATCTCCCAGCACTGAAACAGCATGACCAATCTGTCCCTAGAGAGGTTACTAAAACCCTCCTATAACACAGGTCCACACCATCCACAATTACGTTATTTTTTTGCTTAACTATCCTCATCATGAGAATTTTCTTCCTTGTACCTTAAATTTCCCTTCCTGTAGGTTTATCTGATTACTTCTTGTCCTCTCCTCAGGTAAGGCCATATGATGTAAAGAATCTCTGTGTGTCTCTACAGCTTGGAGCACCACCTTTGTTTCCAGCACCAAGTGATTTCTGTTCACTTTGCACCTCCTGCAGTGTCTAAACTCTTTCCCAGTAGAAAAGTTGAAAGAACAACCACCCGAAGGAAAGAACTAAAGAAGTGGAAGCCTCCAGGAGAAAAAAATTCAGTAACAGATTGAGGGGCTTAGATTAGATTCACTGTTCATGAACTAAGTAGGGAACAAGTGTGGGTATTAACTCCAGCCCCGTGCACTACACTGAGGACAAAGATGGTGCCCAACCAGAAAGAGCTTCCCAGAATCTTGTTTAGTTTTTGCTACACTTCTTGTGTGTGAAGCAGTGTTCAAAACTCCTTTTCCATCAGACGGATATTGAATGGATATGGCAAAAACCATAAATAAGTTGATTCCTTTTTTTAGGAACAAATATTTTACTTTAATGTTTAGGAATATAAACTTTTTATTCAAATTATTAGTAGGTTGGAAAACATGGATTGGGAATACATGCACTCCAGCTAAACACAAACACGTCTGTAAATTCTTGAAAATATGAAGAATGACACGCAGTAAAACCAAGCCTAACTGCTAATGTTGATATCACCTACTACAACCACCTCCCTCAGTATTCACTCAGCCTGAGATTACAACTTTCACCTGAGTTCTCCAAAAGCGAATAAACTACCATGCCATATATAAAGCAGCAGAATACAGATCGATGAATTCAATAATGTATATTCAATATGCAAGCAACTCACTTTTTTGAGATTTTATGACAGATGTAATTCCTCAATGCTTTGAGAATAGAATCTCTTGAGTCACCTCTGGTGATTTAAAATTCAGTGTGTTTCCTCTAAATAATTTCTCCTGGTTTTGTGTTTCACTCTTCAGATCTTCCCAAGTCACACTACTCTTCACACTTAACAAAATCTTTGTCTACTACTGCTACCCAACAACACCCATGTCAATCTGAGGAGGTCTCCCTGGTAGGATGAAGAAGACAGTCGTACTATCAAGGGAAATGCATGCAATGATTTTTTTTCCATTACAGTAATACACATAGAAAAGTGAAGACAAGCTAACTTGATTTAAATTTGTGTGCTTGTATCATCCCTTCTGTTTAAATGATAGTGTGTTTCAAATAAACCCATTGCTTTTTAAAAAAGTAGAATCCCAACAGAACAAGCAAAAATAACCTCTCAACAGGACAGGGCAGACAACAGCTTTTCTGAATGGTGGGACAGAGGGAAAGCAGGCAGGGCCCTGTCTGAACAACTCAGGAGTTGGGAGCAGGCAGCTGCCTGGTGCTAATGAGAAGACTGAAGTGTATAAATCAGTGTTTAGAAGGCTCACATCAATCACTTGTGTCCTCTCCTGTCAATCTGGACACTGTAGTCATTGTAGTAACCAACAAGCACGTATCCTGTGGACCTCGTTGAGGAACTTGTTAAAGAAGATAAATGTATTTCCTTTGATTCAAAGTTGTTAGCACTAACAAGTCAGCCTCAACTCAATGCAGGGAAAATTGATTTGCTACAAATCGTTCTAATGCACGATTTCTTTAATTTATGACACTGTGTGTCCTATGAAGGATGAAAAATTGTTTTGCTGAAATATAAAGCTATTCAGTCACAAATAAAAGAAACTCAGGTTGCTAAACCTTCTTTTTCTAAACAAACGTGACCAGCAAACCAAGTAGATGTATGTTCAAGAAAACCAAATTTCAGCTTGTAACTACACAAGCTGATACACTCTCCACTTAATATTCTGATATCCAGCAGATTCTCACTTCGCAGAAATACAGCTAAAAAGCTGTGAAACATAAAATTATTAGAATATATTTCAACTTTTGTATAAATCCAATTACATCCATGAAATAGCCATAAGCTTCAGCATGTGTGTATTACAGGTATTTCTGTACATGGATATACTAAAATCACCATGATTTTTAAAACATTCATGGATGTGCAGTTCCTTAAAATGCCACACTAAGGTGACAGACACATGACAAAAGAAATCATAGTCATATATGCACAAGTTTCCAGAACATGCCAACCCGCTTCATGCCTGTGTGCTGTGCTACTGATACCAATAGGCTGAAGGACAGCACACAAAGCACATGTTGGTTTTTGTTGTTATTGCTGGAGGTTTTTGTTGTTTGTTTATTAGGGGTTTTGTGGTGGTTTGGTTTGGTTTTGGTTGGTTGGGTTGGGTTTTTTTGTTCGTTTTAACTTTCTGGGTGACAAAGGAGGTTTGAATACCACTGACGTGTAAATATCCTTGGTTTTATTATGGGTACGTAAACCCTCGTGAGACAGAATAATCATTAACATAGCATAGAAAACATTTCTGCATTGGCTATTTTCTATGCTACTCAGTATTTCAATAGAAACTTGGGTGGGTCCATCACTTGGGTAGGAGGTAGGAGTGCAGGCTGCAGATACAGTCTGAAATTAATTCCAAAGTTAAGTTGAACCACGGGTGATAATCTGGGATGCTGGCAGATCCTTAGAATAACGTTTGTTTGCATTTCATACAACTGTAAAATGATTTATCTTGACTTTCAGGAGTGTGTGGACAACTTTGTGTCTCATTTGCTAGAATGCTGGTTTCCTTTTTTTCTTTTTTTTTTTTTTAATATAGTTTTGGGAAAATACCAGAATCAGTTTATACATAAAATGCACCCCCTGAGGGCTGATTTACATCTTTCTGGTTAAACTGCTAAAAACTTATCTTCCGCAAGTACAAGTCTTTTTGTCACAGTGCACTGTCAAAACGTATCAGTCTACCAAAAAAAAAAAAAAAAAAAAAAAAGACCATATTTTGAAAACAGAGTTTTCATAACTGTCAGAAATACAAATACACAAAGTCAATATAGGGAGACAGATTAAATTCAAAATATTCCCAGAAGGGAATGGCTAATAAAAAATAGGTAGTCAGCAAACTCAGCTACTCGTGTTACTTGTAATTTTTTGATAGCTATGTGCATATATGTTGAATAAGCATTAAATGACTTGATAGCGCGATAGATAACAAAGAAAAGCTTTTGTCACATATTATGCCAGACCAAAAAAAAAACCAACCAACCACCACCAGAGCAGCTAATATATAAAGATTTTATATGAAAAGTCTCATAAAATGAGGACAGAAGATGGGCTTGTAACAACAGACGTACAGGGAGTTGTGGGACTACAGTGGGTCCTTGGATTCCCTGACAGAGGGCATGGGAACAGAAATTAGCCTTGAAGATATGAAGGCCTACCTGTGAGAGAGATGGGAGTAAAGGAGTATCCGGAGATGTTAAGGATGTACCCGTGAGAGAGAAGGGAGTAAAAGAGTAACACTGATGATAGCAAAAATAGCCCATGAGATGTTACTGCTGTAACTTGTAATCAATAGTGAAGGGACACACGAATTGGTAAAACTGTACAAAAATGCACTTGTGGCAATAAATGGCACCTACTACTTTCATCCTGGAAGAACTTGCTCTATGTTGTTTGTCCGTATCAATCACGACAGGGCGTTTGGTGAATTATAAAAGGAAACGGGACAAAACGTGGAATATATTACAAGTCTCTTTTGGATATTTGTCCGAGTGGTACAAAAGCAGAGAAAGAAGTAGGAAAGAACATAGGAAGAAGTGAGGAGAGAAACAAAACCAGTTATTACGGGGAAAATGAAGTGACTAAGTTCACCAGATTTGACCAGAGAGTCCTTGCAGAAGTTCAAAGACAAAAGTCTGGAAAAGAAGAGGAGCAAAGCAAAAGCAGACGACTTCAGAAAATGCGATGATAGAGCACTGGCTCATATCCTGGGGAAGGAACAATAAACTAAGCAGACTGTGCAGGACAGAAACCATATTCTGCAAGAAAATTTAATGATTGCTCACATGTTAACCAAGAAAGATGGTGATTTAATGCTTGCTTGTTGACATGAAGACAGCGGGAGAAAAGTTACATGAACAGAACTCAAACTGGTAAAGATTCAGTACTAAAAGGAAAGGGGATTAATACAAAGATTTGTGAATGTGTAATAAATATTTCTGGAGCAGGGATTTAATGAATACAAAACCATGAAATGAGACAAAATGGAACAAAATAACCTAAGACACATCTTCAAATCTACCACAAGAGGTCTAAAAGTCAACGACAGACTCTAATGGAAAAATGCATTTTTAAGAAATCTGAAGAAGAAAGAATTACAGGGGAAAATTCACACGGACTCCAAAAATCAATTCAGTTGCAGTGTAGAAAGAAGACAGAAAAATATCAAGCCAGAAGGAAAACAAGGAAAGAACATTTGAGAAGAGGCCATGTCCATTTGGCCTTCGAAGGCCATTTGTAGATCTAGTGAGAGCAATCTTGAAAGAATGAGGATGGAAAAAGCCAAATTTTTGTAGGTCAGAAAAGGCTGGTTTCTCCTTTCACTTACAATTTTGCACTATGTGAAAAGAGATTAGCTCAATCAAATAGTGTTGAATAACCAAGCCAAAAATCAAAATCTGTCTTCAGTAATGGTCTGGCAACCAGCTTCCAGTTCAAAAGGTCAAAGACCAACAAGAGTGAAAAAGACATTTTCAGAATTTCCACTGGTGTTAAGCATTCATCAATCATAAATAACCACAAAATGGATCAGAGGTCTTGAGTTAAACGAATTCATCATTACAGCAAGAGTTTATTTTCTCTAGGTTTACTAAGCCTTTTAAATCAATCAGCCAATGTATTTGGTCCATTGAAGTTGGCAGTTGTTACATTTGCGATATATGTCCTTCCAAAATTGAAAATATTTTGAAAAACTACTGAGAAGAACTTCTGCTGCAATAAATTCTTTTAGTGTATAGGAACTATCAAACTCCTAGTGTTGATCATCTTCAATATATTTTCATTGTAGATATGCCAATTTATACTGGAGTAGGAGATGGAAACTTCACATAAAACATACCATTTAAAAAATGTCTGCTCTAATGTCTGCATAGCAAATTTTTATGGGGATCAGAATTATGAATGGAATAGTTCCTGGCATGCGTTATTTGGGTGTGTATTTGTTTGGTTTTGAGGAAATAATTTCCATTTTTTACTGAAAGTATTTTTATTCCAGTTAAATTAAAAAGTGTTTTTTCGCCATTTTAATGACAGTGTTGTCCTTACACAAGTTTTCCAGAGACAAGAAACATTAACGACCAACTCTCATTAACTTTCAGTGTCTGCAGAAATTCTGATACATATGACCTTTGGCCTCTCAAAATCTCTACTTATTATAGCTCTTGATGAATGGGAAAAACCTGTACCGAAATTCAAAAGCAAATTTTCACCAAGAACTGCAGAACTTTTCTAAATTCAAAGGAATTGCTCTGATCTATTCAAGCTCAGGGAACTGAGTTCTAGCTCCCGTCCCTATAAACCCAATTCCCACACGAATACTTTGTTAATTTAGCAGGAAGTTGTGCAGCTACTCTTCCCTTTGAAGTCTATGGTAACTGTAGGTGTTCAGCTAGGAGACAAATAAGATCATTCAACTGTCGAAGCCGATTTTTAAAAAGTAAGCTTTACACTTTTTAATGATAAAACTGCCAAAAATATTCCTGAAAAACAATGCAACCTCTGAGGTTTTTAAAGCTTAAATTAGAAGAACAAATCAGCTTCTGAACTCTGAAACTAGTGCAAATCTTAACACAAATCCTAATTACAGTTTCGCTAAGAGGATTCTAGCAACCTGAATCAGAAGTCAACAGCCAGAAATTTTACTGTTTCAATTAGTTCTTTCAGAAGTTTGGATGCACACGTGTGCGTGTGTGTGTGTACATGTCCTGTGTGTGTGTGCATACGTGTATCTACAAACGAACCCAGGTATGTATACATATACAAAATGTATTACTTCCATTAGCTCTTTCAGACGTCTACGTGCATGCTTGTGCGTGTGTGTATGTACACTTAAGCAAGTCCCCAAACTGTATCTGCAGCTTCTATGCTGAGAATTTCCAGCAGCAAGTCACGGCACTGAAGCAGACCAGTACTTTAAGGAGGTCTGACAGCTTGCTGCGGAAGACAAAACCAAAAGGCAACCCTCTCCTGCTGGACAATGGATAGAGCACATCCACGTTTCATACACATCCATCTTCTGTTTCAGAACACCTACAGATCAATACCTACAGAAATTAAGCTTGTCCCATTAAAGGAGATGAACAATTTGGGCAGAAAATATATATGCTTATACTCAACACAAGTCACAAGCAAATTCATTTCAGGATCTCAGTCTTGCAAGAGGCTGAAATTCACATCCAAGCTGCCTTTCTATCCTGGAGGATTCTCCAAGGCTGTCCTCTTTGGGGAATAATCAATATCCCCAACACACTGGCAAAAATCACAGTTCAATAACTGGGTACAAAAGAACAGGTTAAGAATAAAGACACGTACCCCTCTCTGAATTGTCTGAGAATTACATTCAAATATTATTTCAAACATCCATGGCCTTTTATTTTTTTCCTATTGTGAGCACTCATTATTATTCTTTGACTGCGACTAGACCAGCTCACTTTCTAAATAAAAGCGAAGTGGTTACTACTGCAAAGCAACTGGAAGTCTGGAAGTACTGCTGTGCTGAAGTCCAAGCTATTTCAGCCTCTTCCCACTTCATATATTCCATATTTTTATCATCCTTTGCAGTATACTATAGCTGAATCAGTTCCTCCAAGTCTAAAAATTCAACACTATAGCCTTAGAACACCAGAGCCTGACTTGTGAATGTTTGTTATTCCTCAGAAACAGTTTTTCCCACTGTGTATACCCCTGCTTCCCTTGTGAATTTAGTGTGAAATACTAAGAAGTCACAGTTCTCCTGTCTATTTACTCCCACTGAGTGGAGCATTCCAACCCACCACAGTGCACTCCCCACTGAGAAGCTGGGGTGGAAACTTTTCAATTTCAGTCCCAAATTTAACAGACGCTGAAGTTAAAAACCACGGAAATAGATACATCATATATCTACACTTGGACTTTCACTGCCACAATACATCTTAAACTGGGCAAGCAATGCTGAGAATTTTGCTTTCTTCTCTGGGTATACACTTCTCTGGGTATACACTTCATATACACTTCATATTTGTTGCTTTTGCAACAAATTATTGGTCCGTGAAAGCCACTCCTTTTCTTTGCCTCTGTTTGCAATTCATCTTCTACAAGACTTAACATGTTTACTCTGGGGTTTTCTCGTTCCCCAGTGAGAAAACGCTCCATAAATTAAGCAACTTCAATGGGTTTATCCGTGTCAACCGCCCCACAAGAAGGAATGAAGGTCTTATATTTTCAAAGATTATTTCAAAATGGCCTAGCGTAGATAATGGCTAACGACTCATCAAGGACATAGTCCAAAGTCTGTTGAAACCAGCAGGAATTTTTCCATTGGCTCTAGCGAGGTCTGCATCAAGTCTTTGATGGTCACTCTAACTTTATGATGCCAGGAGACAGTAATGCTCTAAACTATGCTGCCGCTGTCATTTCTCCAGGAAATCTTTTTCAGTATACTTTCAAACTCAATAAAAATCATAACAACGCCAGAAGAGAAAGCATAGCTCTGAGTTTTTAAACACAAAATTTGGCTGCAGATGATACCCATAGTTTAGTCTCTGCAACTAAAGAAATGAAAAATGTAAAGCATCTCCCACAAGACACATGTGAATCGGGTCACAACCAAGAGACAAGGAGTTGTTTTAAAAGCGTGAGTAAAATGCAAGTTCAAAACCAAAATCCAAAAAACCCAATGCATGATCAGATATCCTGATGTACAGACTATTGTGTAACTATTTGGCAGGGGTTTAAAAAAAGAAAATGTAGCCCCCAAAATGATGTTAAACAGTACATGAACACACATCTACAAAGCTAACAGACCCCACACTACTTTCACCCTCAGCACGATGCTTTCTTTTGACATGATATTCAGCCACAGGAAATTAAAAGTAGAACAATATATTAAGACAGTTCACAATCCACAGGAAGAACATGAAGAAATCTCAAAGTGCTGCCTTTCCATAGGTAGAGAATAAAGTGTTTTGGTTTGGGTTTTGTTTGGTTTGTTTGTTGTTTTTTTGTTGTGTTGTTGTTACTTGGTTTTGGTGTTTTTTTTTTTTTTCTTAATGCAAACAAGTTGCATAGAATATTTTCCCTCAAAAACCTTTTTCTTTTTTTCTTTATTTTGTGAAGAGGAGGAATGTGTCACAACTTTGGAAAGGCAAGTGGCTTTTAATTAAATAGTAGTTAATGACTCTGACTTGTAGAATTGCAAGTGTTTTCAGTTGATATTGTCTTTCTGATCTGTAACCCTTAAACTAGAAGGATCTTGTTTAACGTTTGTTCATTTAAGACAGCCACACTATCCACTATTACCCCCTCCCACCGCTGCTGCACTAATCTCCCAGGCCAGCTGCCCAAATGTTTACATTTGAAGAGCTTTCTCTGTTTGTGAAGAAATGGTCTCTGCACAGTATCTCTCAACTGTACATTTGCCAGAATCACAGCAAGAAAAGCCTCACTGCTGGAATTCTTGATTAATAAATAGTCCTAAATATTTCTTCTTCCCTTCCTCCCTCTGTCAAATCCATTGCCATTAGATTTTTAGTAGGCAAACCTCCACAGTGCACTTTACTGGCCTGACTCTCGTCCTATGCAAACAACTGTAAATCAGAACAAGCTCCATTTAGAGTCAATTAAATCAGACCATCTCTGGGCTGAACTGGGAGAGATCAAAATCAACATGTGTACCTGAGCATTTCCTGGGATGGAAAGAAGAAAATGTTATCATCAAGGAGGCGAGGTGTGGGGGAACCGAACACTAACAATTATAAATCTACTGGTAATCTCTCCACCTCTCTGTGTCAGTAAACTTGAGAGGCTGCCTACACAGCTCATGTCCCAGACATCGGTCGCTTCTGGCTCTCTCATCAGGTCACCGAGGTACTGACCCAGCAAAACACTAAGACAGGTGCTTGGTATGACACTGAAAAAGTCAGTGGGTCCAGCTCCTACAGCTACTCACCTATTTAAGAACTCCGTGGGGCTACGTCTTGCTATTTGCCTTGATCTGCTTTCTCTTCTGGCCTTGCAGCTGACCATTTATAAAACCAGAAATATTTTCCTTAGTTTCCCCGAGTATTTTGAGCGCTGCTCGAAAGTGTAAATGATATAAAAAAATAACTCAAGAAACCGGATCTCCCTGAAGGTACTATTACTTCATGCTGTTGTGAAAGTCTCTAAGATTGACCGCTATTTGTCACACTCTTTCCTCTCTCCAGCTCACATCCCAAAACGCTGCTGAGAATTCAAATGAAATATTAAACACTGCAGAATAAAAGTAGTGCCTGAAATTATTTGTAATAATTTCTGCTAATCTCAAAAGAGGATATCAGTATTGGAGCTGCACATAAGATCAATAAAACCTAACTTAACAGTTTTTTATTAAAAAAGAAAAAAGAATGTGAAACAGCTACAGAGACTACAGGCATAAGAAGGTGTTGTTTTGTAGTGAACAACTGAGCAGCACACACAATACCGAGTGCTACACAGTCTTTGCTTCACACACGAAACTCCTTTGGGAGTTAAAACGAGACCTGTACGGCCTGCTAAGCCTCATGTAGGCTTGACTTTGCATGAGAGAACTAATCCATAGAGTTCACTTAGGAAAACTCCATCAAAGTAAAATGCATTGTGTCCTGTCAGCAAATGCTGTTTTGCAAATCCTCCCTCACCTACCATAAGATGTTATTGAGACATAAGGTTTCACATGCTACCAAGCAGCTCAGTTTTGCCAGCGAACAATAATACATAGAACAAATACGTGTGGAAATCATGAGATCATCTAATTAAAAGAAATGTTATTGTTTGCCACTACTTTTAATGAAATTGAGTCCTCACTGTCCACAGAAGAAGCTGGAAATGAATCAAATCCTATTAGTGCTCATGCCTCAGAAATTGTTTGCAAAAGAAAAGAAATTATACCTTAGCCAGTGTTGAAAATCTTCACTGTATCTAAAATCTACATATGCTAATAGAACATTTTAGACTAATGTAATAAATCTATAGTTACATGAGATTCAGATTATGCCACTACAAAAACAGGTGCTACTGTCTGAAAAAAAAATTCTATTGCATATTAGAAATATGGAGTCGATAAATACACACTAATCCTTTCATTACAGCTAAATTTGGAAAGCATTACAAGAAATATTTTGGATATCCATCACTGAATCAAACAGAAATGTACTTTGCAGTGGAATTAATAATTCCCTGACTCATTCCCAGACCACCCCAAATTTAAACACAAAAAACATTTTATGTTCACAGAAATAGGTGAAAGACTTTCTTAAGGAACTACATCTCTGCTTATCCAACTACAGAAAAGCCTGATCCTGGGATAAACTTTTCTTTAAAGGTGGTATTTTCCACATCACTGTATGCTTGCCAGTTATACCAGGAACAACATGCTGAATAAATTATGACCGAACATGAATTACAAGGCTATTATACCCTATTAAGGGGCTCTGGTAATATTAAATACCAAAGCAGCAAAGCTTGAGTGGTTGAAATGTCACTAGAAAAATCTCAAATGGAATTTAAGTTTGTCTTTGGGTTTTTTTTTAATGTCCTTTTATTAATGCAAATTAAAAGCCATTGGTCTTATTAGCTGCCGCTTTATTCTATTTTTTTCCAGTGAGTTGACTTCAGAACTTTTCAGCGAAATCAGTAAGAGAAGATGAATCAGACATAAAAGGATTTGGGTGGTTAAGGGTGTGTCACCAGGTCTTAATTAAACATCCGAGGGAGATATCTGAGCCAATTTACGCCAGACCGACTGGGTACATCCACCGCGTAGAGAACCATGTCATGCAGCCCACGTCTCAAAGCTGAATTCCCTCACACCAGCCTAACTTACTGTGCCCCTGTTAGGCTGGGCCTCCCTAACTCACGGTGCTTTGTGCTTTCCCTTCAATATGCCTGACACACACACTTTTGATGTGCTTACCCCCATTTTGGTGCCCGAATTCTGCTCCTGGGAGAGCTGAGCATGAAAACTGTTGAGAAACTATGCTTCAGTTTTAAGTTAGTTCTGCGTAAACCCCATCAGAATCCATAAACTGGCAGATCTCTCCATCTTCATCAGCCAAGGGGCTTGATTCAACAGGCGCACTTAAAGCACAACTAAGAAACCAGGCTCCACAAAAAAAGTGACTGCTAGAAGAGGCAGATTCGGCATTTCTCTCCTGCCTCATCCTCCCTCCTGCCCCAAGTTCAGTGATTCAGTAAGAATACAGTAAATACAGATTCAAAACCTTCTTCTAGTTGAGAAAAAGCAAACTTCCTTCTCTTGTGAGCAGAGTAAGATTATTCTCTGTTCAAGGACATGAACATGAGTTCAGCTAGAAAGAGACTGAGGTTGGGGCACTCATCTGGGAAAGGAGCAACAGGCATTTTTGCTCTTTCAGTTGTAGTTTCAGTGACTAGTTATTTGCTGGATCTAACATCTGATTAGCATAAAACAGAGAAAAACATCTCTGGCGCTGGCTCTGGAAGCCAGAGCTACCACTGCACTTAAGTTATTTCGTTTCTGGTCTGAATAGTTAAGCTTGCTCTTGCTCCCTCTCTGAGTCACTGAATGTTTGGGTATTTTCACAAAAGGGTGCTTCCCACATCAAGAATACCTCACAGCTTTGTTCCAGGCAGTCTCCAGCCCAACAAGTACTTTGGTTTTCTTTGCAAAGGAGGAAATAATTCTCTCAATAATGGTCCTGAGAGAGATAGAAGATTGGCTGGTATCTCTGAAGGCAGGGAAGAGAACTGAACTTAGCTCTCACATTTTGGCTGACATTGCTAGGTAGAAAGCTTTTAGAGTAAAAGCTTTAAATCCCTAAATCTAGCAGCTGACTCAAGGTTTCAATCTTGACAAGAGACAGGTAGCAGGCACAGAGGATGGGCAGAGTTTAACGTGCAACCGCTGTTGTGCAGAATTCAGCGGCTTTAAAACCTGGGAAATCCGACGCTGGGATGCTCAGATACAGTGTCCGCCAGAAACCTGCATTGCCAGGGATTTAAAACAGGCATAGTTGTGTCCAGTTCTTTTTGTAGATACAGCTGTACTCAAGTCCTTTCAATCCTACTCGCTCCATGTCTCTCTGTTAATCTCAGAACATTTCCTGAGAATATTTCCTTCAAAACGTCTTGGAAAAAAACACTGCAGAAACTGAAGTTTCCGAGTTGTCTTTTTAAAAGCAACAACTTGAACGTAATGCGTTGCAATGATTTTACTCTGAATCACACAGTTTTATGTAAAGATGCAGATTCTTGTAACTAATGATGACATGATAATTTTTGTTTTTAACAAAACCTTCATGGTCGCAAAAAAAAAAAAAAAAAAAGTTTAGAAATGTGATCCCTACAAACCTAATGCTCAGAAGCCAAATGGAGGGAAGTCCATCCTTAATGATTTGTTCGCAAATCTCATGATCTCAAGCCACTTTTGTGTGGTGAGGGCAAGAGCTGACAAGTGATTTTTGAATGCATGAAGCTGGCAATCCTGTGGTAGCACAAGCCAAGCAGCACAGAGAGAACAGGGGTCAGCTGACACGTCTCTTCACCAGATACTGTTTTTAATAGCTTGTAACTTTACCATGCTTAAACCATAGATGCTGAGACCTTCCATTCCAGGTGTCTGCCTCAGGCTATTTTTCCTCTCTCTCTTTTTTTTCCTTTTGAGCCAGAGTAGTTCAGCTGGTTCTGAGATTTTAATTTTTTTCTTTACACTAACTCCAAGGACCTTTTCTTTGAAGAGGACTAGTAACACCGTGATTTGGAGCAAGAACTTCAAATCTGGTGGAAGACAGCCACCGTTTCAAGCACTTGCCTTTTGCTACCACAAACTCTAAGAAAAATCTAAAGATATTATATTACGTAAAAGTACCTATGATTCACATGAACAAAGACAGTTAATAACCTGTGAGTGCACACCACAAAAGGAGGTGGGTACAGCTGCATCTCTTCGGTAGCTATAATCTGTCTGAAAGGCACCTCCACAGCCTACCTAATCTATCCCTCTGCTCAAAGACAGAATCAAGTATGTGTAGCTCGTCCTCTAAACATTTTTTGAGGTTTTATAGATTAGGTGATGATAGGGATTTCACAGTCTCTTCAATAACCTGCTCCCTTGTGAAACGTCCGTGAAGTTAGAGATGTCAAACTCACTTTCACCAGAGGCCAGATTTAGGACTGTATAAAGGTAGGAGTAGATACATTTACACAGTCGTAAAATTACACTCAGCCCTTTGAAGGCAACCGCAAGGCTGGTGTGGACCCCAGTGAAAATGAGTTTGACACCCCTGCTCTAAGTTAAATGTTCATTGCTATATATAAAGCACATTACTTCTTGTCCTGCCCTCAACAGACATGGAGAAAGCAAGTTGATCACTGTCATCTTGGATACTTACTGGAATTTTCTGAATGCCAGTCATGAGCCATTTAGCTCTGGCAAACATTTTTTCTTACCAAGGGAAGTTAACAAGAATACTTCTTTTTCTGAGAGTACCACAGGAGATCAAAATAAATTTAACCCGACTGTGATGGTAAACCTTTTCCAGAGATATCTGGTATTTAATAAACCTATTTTTCCTCTAATCATGTAAACATTGGCACAAATGAAAACATTCACAACTATATTGTATCTTCCCTAGTGTCGTCCTGTGGCATCTAACTACTGGTTTATGGTCACCCTGTAACATAAGACTGGGCAGAACAGACCCATCTGACGTAGTATTTAGACAACTCTCTATACTGTTGAGTTTTCTGTTTTGCAAACAAAACCACACTAAGCAAAATTGTTTCAAGGCCAGATCACAAGCTACGCCTTTGACAGTGTACACAGATAGCTCTAACTGCAAAAAACGCAACAGAACTATCCCAGGATTTGATTCTGGTAGTACAAATAAACACACGTAATCAACACCATCCTAAGCACTGCCAGGAGACCAAGGAGCAAGAACATGAAAATAGAAATTTTAAGTGAATGTGACTGTCACACACAAGGGAATATTAAAAGTAGGTGGCTGTTAACTTTCATTTAGATGACATGCCTAATTCCCTAAACAGTACCTGGCCACGTGAGGTGAAATCCTTGACAGCAGACGGCATTAACTGATGGCCTGGGACCTGACATGGTTTAAGAGAAATCACATTTCCAATCACTTCTACATCACTGTACTTGATCGTTCTTTCCAACCATTTCTAAACTGCGGAAGCGTATCATGAATGATGTAACTCCTGCCATCAATGAGGGCATAAAAGTTAGAGTACATTAACAGCAAATAAGGCCCTGAAAAGGTAAATTATGTATTGTTTTTAAGGCCTTTATAGGGAAAATAACTGTTCCCATCATTTAAGAAGTGACTGCCATGGTTACTAATGCACAATTAGTCTTGATGACTTTTTTCAAACTTAAGTTCTGTATTCTTCTTCTAGAACCTGATCTTGCAATTATACAGGTATTAAGAAATAAAAAACACCCATACACATATCCTAAATGTATCTGAGAAATGTTTGGAATTCAAAATGACATTGTTTTTTTCCCTGATAATTCTGTCCACAAACATATATAATAATACCTATGACAGATTCATTAAGGAGGGAACTACTGGACTATCTGCTTCATTTAGGTTCATTGATTCTGTTTGAGTAACACATATTCAGACATACACTGAAGACACGATTTTTTAAAAATGGTCCCAATGAAACTCCTCTAACACTGCTCTGCTGAAGCCCTGTTTGAACTAGAGAAACCTTGTGTGATAAGACTTTGTGCTGAAGCTTCAAATCCTCTGATAAGTGTCCCTGGCTGTACTTCTAAATATTTTTTCCAAAGCTGATTTATTACATAAACAAATTCCACATCAGAGCTCCACCTCGTTCAGCACTTGGGATGTGTTTTTTCGCTTTTGATTTATGAAAACACGAAGGCCCCAAAAATAAAACCAGCTAATTTTAGCACTACATTGCAAGTATCGGGTTTCATCATGATCAACTGTTTATTTGAGGACAGTGACACCACGTGGCAGAGATGACTTCAACTCCCTTTTTTTCCCCAGCAGTTCTAAATTCCAGCTTTGTCCGCCTTTGGCATAGAAAAAGCAGAATATAGTTAACTGTGCTGCAACTTCCAACTGCTTTATTTGTATGTCGTATTTATACACCAGTGTATTTCAATAGCATTTGGGTTGTGAAAAATCAACCCGGATACAAAGCTCATCTGCTTAGCACAAAACTGGAACAGCTTAAGGGCAAAGATTTCTGCTTAATTTACGATACACCATTAGATTTCAGATCCCTTACTGAGTTGGTATAATGAACGGCTGCAGTCTGAGGATTGTCATGGCAAATTCCTTTCTCGCATTTTTATAGTCTCTCAGGTTTTAACACGTTCTTCTTTTTCCACCTTTATTTTTGCCGATAATGTGAACAAATGTCCCTTCACCTCAAGCATGAGTGTTGACTTTCCCATTTAGACTTTGAAAATCTGCTTCCTCATCAACAATCCAAAGTATTTTTAGAGGCATTAATAATTCCAATAATAATTAGATAAATATGACACTGAGAATGGTTTGGTTGTTAAAAAGTTAATATAATTTGTGCTTAAATAAATACTAGGGATCTGTTCTTTCTTATACATTTATTCCATTCCTTCATATTGCACAGTTTGGTTTTGGTTTCGATTTTTTTTAAAATAAATCAATACCCAGAACAGAACTATTGTTTTTTCTACAATTCAGTGCACTTCAACACCACATAATAGAGAAAAGGATTTAAACTAAGCATACCCTTACCTCAGTTGTATCTCATGAGTTGCCTATTTCTTTCTAAGCAAGAAAAATGTTCCTGATCCAGCCAATTCATCTCCTGGCACTATGCTGAAAGCAATGGCAAACTATTTTCCTTTCAGAAATAAATCTGCAATTTTGACTTTGATTACTGCACAGCACATGCAAAACACTTTCAGATGACCCAAAACAGTAACATAAAGTAGACCTGAGGAATCTGCAAAACAGGAAGCTTTTACTGGGTGACATTTTGCCAAAAGTCCTATCTTAGCTCAATGAAACTTCTATATAATGAGCTCTAAATGTGTATTTCGCATATATGGTTATGTAAGATATCACTTATTTTGAATAAGGACACTCAGCTCCACCAAAGTAAAAATCTGAGGAAAAATTCTGAGCAAATGGAATAAAGAATTACTCAGAATGACTGAGAGTCTCAAAGTTTAGCCCATAAGGAACCAAGCTGAATTTTTTAAAGTGCTGTCATTGTTGTTTTCATCTTAAGTTAACACAAGTTATCTAAGCCACCTATTTATGCCAAATTTAAAGTACTTCAGAATTTTTCACCTTAGACGTCACAATTGTTGACTTTTTCCTTGAAGCCCATCTAGCATGTTCAAAGGATGGACCTTCTGTACTTCTGAGTGGATCTGTTAGACTTCTTTTATACATCTTCTGCAAGCTTTAACAGAATAGTACCAAATTGAATGGAACTATGTCAATACATTCATTTAAGTATGTACTTCTGTCTCAACAGCATGAGTGCTCATATAAACACGAGTGTCAAGCCAGAAGTGAAAGACAAACACTGAACAATGGCTACATTGTTCTTGAAGATGAAGTGTTCTTAAGACAAAATGGGAAAAAAAAAAAAAAAATAAACCCCTTACAGGTTCATGTAACTGAATACAAATAAAACCTTTTTTACCTCTTCAAAACACCTTCGCTCCCTATCACCTGTGCCTTTAGAAGGCAGTTACATGTCCAAGACAGTGTTGAAAACTTTTTGTCATCAGTGTCAAAAGAAAAAGAAGATCTTCATTTATTATATGCCCTATAAGATTCTCTACAAAAATATATTGAGAGACGTTTCTCTTCTGAGGAAAGCACCACACACTAGCGTGAAAGACCATTCAGAGTTATCTGAACCACCTTCATACCCTCACTTGGAATCACTCCTCTTCTTCCTCCTCCTCTTCTAGTATTTGGGTATCAAGATATTGAGATTAATTCATAATGACAATGAATATAAAACAGAAGATTAATTTATTTTAGCAGAGCTTGTGATGTTTTTTCTGTATTTTTACCTAGTATATTTGAGTTACCCACGTCACTCACTGCTAGGTCTTTATATTAATGGAGCTCTCTCACTAAAACATTCATCTTTATAGTGTTATCCAAATTTTTAATATCAGAAGCAGCTTTCCCATTCCGGTACCCTTCCATTATGAAGTCTTCACAGGTTTGTAGAGTTAGGGTTTTTTTAACCTCACAATCACTTCTCCATCTATTCCCCCTTTTTGACTTCTTCTGTATTATCGTTTTTATCAGTTTTTTCCACAATTTTCTGTCACCCTTCTCTGTGACTGTTGAGCTGTACAGTTTGTGGATCGGCATTCCTTTTCTAAATATTTGTTTGTGAAAGGGGGATTCAGAGCTGAACTTCATATTTCAGGCTTCTATCACATCATCAGAGTCTTCTCCAGGTTTTGAAAATACGGCAACAAAAAAACCAAGCAATTAAAAAAAGCAACAAAAAGACACACCATTTATAATGATTCCTAATCCACCGGAACAGCCTAACAAAAATATGTAGGGTTCAGACTTCCTAATTAAATTCCTAAACCCTCATAATTTAGTAACCTGTCAGGCACTTAAAAACATTTCTAAATGTGGTCGATGGGATTTTAGTACCCCAAAACCTACTGAAGTACTTAGCAAAAATCCCTTCTGCTATTTCCAGTGTTTAAAACAAAGTGCTCTCCACCCTCAAAGCTACTTATGAAATGAATGGAATGCCACCATGCTGCAGAAGACATGTGAAGGGATAAAAATGAGAGATGTGGTTTTATAACAAAAAAGCCCCCTTTAAATCTCACTGATAAGGCAAACATATCCTTGCACCATGCAGTACTGTCACTTTTTTACAGTCACAACACCTATGTCCTTGGTTAAACTGCTTTTTTTTTTTCTCACAACGGCTTAGAATTTAACTTCAAAAGAAACTTAAAATTTGCTAGCTTCACTAGAAATAATTTGAAGACAGCATATTGTATTTTAACTTCATCAAGATACACAAACTGTGCACTCATGTAACTAAGTCTACTAAGAAGGAAGCTATTTCTACTTCTACTTTGCTAAGCACCAGGAATAGCAGAGGTTTCTGGTTATTGAAACTGCAGGATCTAACAGGAACGAAGCAGCATCTACAAGCCATGTTAGTACTTACATCCAAGCTTCCTTCACTTGTAGATGCAGAACTAAAAACATCCTCCTCACCCCAATCTCTGTTCATCCTCAAGTGTTCTTCTGTCTGCAACACAAACAAGTATCCTACACAGCAGCAGCAAAGGAAAGAAAACAGCAAAAAAATGTCCGAGCAAAGCATCAAACCTCACCAAAGAACCAAGACAAAATGTCTCAGTAGTGCTGAACCTGATTGCTGAGAAACTCTGAAGTGTGTATTGCAGTTCCGTGTCAGTGCTAGAATGTGGGAATTGTTTTGGGCTTCAGTATTCTAGCTTGAAATAGTACAGGAGAATACTTCAATTATAATTGTGATCTTGTGTTATTTGCTAGCTACTGAGTTATCTTTTTATATTTGTTGTATTTCCAAGTTTTCTCCTGACTGCTGTGTGTTGAAGAATACGGTCTTCAAACATGGGATTAACAGATGTAATGTTTCCTGTAGATGAGGTTCTTAGGGACATGGTTTAGAGGGGGACGTGGCAGTGTTAAGTTAATGGTCGGACTTGATCTTAAAGATCTTTTCCAACCAAAACAATTCCATGATTCTACAAAATTTCACTAATGTAAGCAAGGCTCTAAGAAATCCATTAGCAGAAAGGTTTAATAACAAGAATATAAAGAAGCAGAACAATTCCTGGGCAAGGAGTTAAACAGGTAGTAAGGAACTCCTGTAGCACCAGAGACCAGATCGTAAATCTCTGCTATATGCAGACACAGGGGAACAAGCAGAGAACTTCTTCCCTGTCACTTGGACTGTTTCTGTGCAGTAGCACATACCCTACCTAAGCCCAGGTTCCAAAGGTTATCTGCACAGGACCTCTGCTCCACTGGACTGCTTAGCAGTGCCAATTTGATCTGGATTTAGCCTCAGACACATCATTCATTTCACATCAAAAAGATAAGGAGTTCACACCATCTTTATGTTTTTTTTATGTCAGCTGCAGGAGAACAGAGGGTAACTGATCCAGCACAAAATTAGAATGGAGAGAACAAGATGAAACCTGATCTAGCATTAAGCCTGCCAGCACAAAGTTAACCAAAGAAACACTTTCAACAAATTTGTATCAGCCATGAGAACAGGAATCTGCTTTCATTCTGTGTCACCGTGTTTTTAATACAGCAGAAAGTTTTTCCAAAAAGCTAGATCTTGTGTATTGTCATACCATGATTATTGCTCTCAGTGACCTATCTGAGAAAGAAAGCACGTGTGTGGGCACGGGAACCTGAGCGTGGGCTTGTGGTGTGCAGTGACACCTGACCCAGGACAGTTTGCAGCACACGCTAATACTCTTCTTCCCTTGCAAAAGAAATCACCTTCCCCCTGTAACTCTGCAGTCCTACTGCTGTGCAAGACATTGGACAACTCTTGCTATTAAACAGTTCTAAAATACAGGCTATACATGGCCACGGCATCAATGCTACTCATAATGCAAACAAGGAAAAAATAAAAAAACATATAAGCAGCACCAACTTAAGTCTTGTGGAGGAGTAAAAATGTAAGAATAGCTGTAAAGAGCAGAGTTAAGGAACTCTGGCCCTTTGATTCCAGTGCCCTGAAATCACAGGGCATCCCATCATATAATCCGTTCATAAACCTACCAAATCCTTTCTTAAAATAATTAATTTGCCCTCATTCTGCTTAATCTGTTGAGCAGTTTCACTGGTGCTTTGGCTAGAAATTTTCCACAATACCAAGCCAGATGTATTATGGCTATTTAACACCTGCTTGATCCTGTGCGCTGCGCTATTCTTCAGTTTTCTGTAATTCTTCCATCTGTCTGAGTTCAAACTCCTACAGGTTTGTACTGGAAAGGCAACAATGACTTCTTTGCTGTACTAAACTGATTGATTTAGTTTATTTTCCAGCAGAGTATTTGTCATTTAAGAGTCCAATAAAAAAAAAAGATGACCAGGTAAATTCACTTGTCAGAATCAACAGCAAGAAAGACTTACACCTTTATTT
The DNA here is from genome assembly GCF_037038585.1 of Patagioenas fasciata. Lineage (NCBI taxonomy): Eukaryota > Metazoa > Chordata > Aves > Columbiformes > Columbidae > Patagioenas > Patagioenas fasciata. Next base: position 73,833,261 of record NC_092521.1, on the reverse strand, counting down.
CAGAGTTTGAAACGGTTTCTCATACTGGTTTGCACAGTTCCTTCTTTTTCACAGGTCAACTTGTTAAGCGCTCCTCAGTATCCTTAGCATCTACCAAAAATTGTTTTTTGAAAACGCTCACAGTATCACCTCCTTTGTGTTTGATTAACAAGCATGAGGAAGAGAACAGAAAAAAAAGAGTTTGCAATCTTGGGACACTCATCCCAAACTCAGGTGTGAGAAACTCACTGCAGTAACCACACAATTGGGATGCAACTTTTTCTAAGGTTGCGAGCGTAAATATTGTACAAGTTAAATCTGAGCTGCTTCAGGAGTTAGAACTCCAAAAGCACAGACGTCATGCCGAAGTTCAGGAAAATGGAATCAGAGGACAAACCATAATGCAGAAACTGTGTGCTGGAATGTATTTGGTCCTTTCAGAGCAACTACCGCCCTACAGCATGCTCCAGGGGCTCCAGCTGAGCTCCCTTGTTTACTATTCCAGGCAGATACCACATCATTTTTCCAGTTACACTTTTGTTCCCTTCTAAATGGGAAATATTATCTTATTGAGAATAAACACTCTGAAAGTGACTGACTTGCTATCTCATAAAATACAGTCTCCATGTGTCCTTTCTAACACCTTAAGAATAGCTCAACATCAATGACAGATCAACACAGTAATTCTCAATGTCCATAAAGGAAGCTATTCTCCAGCAAAAGCCCTCCAAATTTGATCATAATCAAAAGGGCAGAAAACTAATAAAGATTTTGGAAAGCTTTCACCATTTTAAAAACATGACTGAGAAGACTGGAAGGGTAAGTGAAACACCAGTCCATTAACAAGCATATATTTCTTAGTAGTAGTTAGCCAGGCGCAGATTTTATTATTTCATTGTAAATGTCTTGGAGGGCTTTTTAAACTAGACAAAAGAAAATTTCCCTTTTACTCTGACATCCTAGAGTATTAAATATTTTACAGTCAAAATCCGTTGACGCCGATATTTGTAGCGAAGGATGCAAGAAGTATGGAGTTCAAAGCGCAGTAGTTTTTTATGTTCTAGAGTTAGAAAGTTTTTCTGTATTTTATTTCTGTGATGAATGACAATTTTTTCATTAAGGCATCTCAACAGAAAAAAACTATCTTATATGAAACTTCTAAAAATTTTCCAAATCATAACTAATAACAAAGTTAAAAATGCCTAACATGCACCCAGCAGATACTGATCCTTCAGTTTAGCACTGCAAATTATTTCTTCTGTACCTGATTAACGGGTTTTACACACTTGGAGATGGCAATAGCATGACTGTAGAGAGATTCCTAAAGATATATATGCTTTAAAAGAGTTTATCACCCATGAACAGAAGATTTAAGAAGATACTTCTACTTGATATCTTAATTGTTCTGTATTTCATAAGTTCTTTCATAAATGCAGTTTCTGGTCTGAGTACTACTAAAAAATGAACAGAAGTTGGTTGAAACTACTGGCATCTGTTAACATTTTCTGAACCCACAGCAGTTTAACAAAAAGTAATTGGTTAACGTGCCCGACTCAATTCAATAAGCAGCTGTTATCTTCATCAGGCTGCACTGATTAAACATAGCTTATGCACCTGCTGATTACTCTTTGGAAGAAAGGACAAAATCCCCCAATCAAATGCCACCACCAACAGACACAATACATCTGGAAAGAAAACAGTTGTCTTTAGTAAGATAATATACAGCTGAACACTTACCTTGCTGCTTCTTCTATCAGCTTTAAACAATCCCAGAAGTCTTGTCTTTTCTTTTTCTATTGCATCATTGCTTACTGAAACTTTCCGACTTGGTTCTGAAACAATTACAATGGAATATTTTTTACATTTCTGAAATAAAGATTCAGAAGATCAGTATTTTAAAACATCATGGACTAACAGTGTACTTTTTATGAGCTGGAGATGTTAATAAATGAATTATCTAAGTAACTGCCAGATCCTGCACTTTTCATCAAATATTTATTTGCTCTGAGTTTGTTCCAAAATCTAAAGGAGGCACATAGTATAATTTAATAAACTGCAATATTTTCAATTGTAATTTAGTAATCCTTATTAAAAGGCAAAACATGAGCAAGTTGTTTATTCTTCAGAACTCCTTAGATGTCTCACTTAAAACTTGTGGAGTACTGTAATACTAAAAAAAAAAACTTTAAAAAATATGATGGTGACTAGATTTAATGATTCACAGTTCTGACTTAACACAGTGAAGTTAATGGAAAGACTCTCGATGTGGATTTGGATAAAGCACCATGAAGAGGAAGGAGACCTTTCCCTTGGAAAAGGGAAATGAACTTAAACCCACTGGTTGTGCTCATCTTTTCTCATCTTGGTGCTTTTACTTCAGGAGGGAAAAGAGGCAAGTATACAGGCATTTCAGGCTGTAAGAGCTCAAACATGCATGTCCTCCTTGAACCAGCTAAGGAACTGTATGAATACTCAGATGATTCAGTCTCCTTCCTATGTCCCCCACATCAGCTAAGCTGGATGAACAAAATGATAAGGTCATGAATTACAGGGAACAGCCACTGGTTTGACGTTCAATATAGAGTATAAAGCTCTCCCACTTTCTTAATAGACACTGCACAATGCTATAAAGATTGCTCCCTGGTTCCAAGCACAACAGAGTATCCCACTATCACACAGAAAGTTTAACGTAGAGAGAAAAAATGCTTTATCTTTTAAATATTTGCTATATTTGTTTAATAACAATTAACAATAATGTGCAAAACTACTTGTTTGTTGACACAAAACAAATGTTTACTTCACAAAACCCTCATCCCAGAACTTCTGTAAACTGATTTGCACTTCACACAAAGCACGTGATTTTCACACAGATCACTTTTGCATATCAACAATGTTAGGGGTTAGAAGGTGTTAAGAACATACAATATTTCTACACACAATAGAAAAGATGATGAACCCAAAGGAAAACAGGAAGAAACTATCCCCAAGAAATGCTGCAACTCCACTGCAAAAAAACGTAGTAATAAATTAATACCTTCCTCAAATACTAAGTGCTGCCTGTGCCCATTCATCAGAAACTGCTGTTTTTCTGTTCTGAGATTGAATGAAATGTGGGTCGCGACTCTCTTCCCCACATAGTCTTCAACTATGACAATGAAAGGCTGGCATAAGGTATTTCAGTGACAGCTGATCATCAGCGTTATCACTAAACATTGTATAACACCAATAAATTGGGATTTTAAACACAACATATAATCTCAAAAAAACAAGGAATCTTTATAGAGCTGTATTATTTTTTCTTAAATAAATACAGTAGGTATTCTCTCTAGTATTACGCTCTGTGTAAGAGGAAGTCACAGCAAGTGAAGACAGAGGATTAGGGGGAAAAGTGCTGGCATTAGTGAAGCCAAGAGCCAACCATACATTTCCTGAGGATAATTAATTTAAGAAATTTATTATAACAGACTTAGTGGGAGAAAAGGATATACTGAATATACATACTTTCTGTTTAACTAGAAGCAGAAGCACTAATGTAGTCTAATCAAACCCCACCTGTCACAGCAATTCAGAAGTCAGCACCTATCCAGAGTTACTCAACATGTCTGCATAGGTTTGATATTAAAATGCTATTTTGAATGTATACTGGAATCGGTGGAAGATCTTGTGGATCTCAAAATATTCTGTCTTTACTACTAAATAAATTGTGAACCCAAGAGACCACTGAAATGTTAATATTTCTGAAATTCAACTAATCATGCTTTAGGTAACCTGAATAAGTTTGGAATATTGTTAGAAACATACCATACTGCAGAACAGCAAAATGACAGGATTTGTTAATTACTGGCATTTCAATGACAATTACTGAAGAAGCAGTATGCACAGACCTGTGTTTATTCCAACCAAAAGCACAGACATGTTAGCAACACTTCACAAAAGACAACACAGATGGAAATTAGCTAGTTTCTCTACAGCATTTTACACGACATTCTACCAGATCCATCTACCAAACCCACATTAAACATAGTATGATGGGAAAGATAGTTTTCCCTCAGTAGCGTTGTACAGTACCTCTATAGTTCAGAGAAGGTTCAGACTGAGTTTTTGATGGAGGAACTGGAGAAGGCAGGCAATGAAAGGACAAGAGAAGACACATTAAAGTTCTAATATTGCCTCGTAAGTTACAATATCCATTGATTACTCCTAGTAAAGCTTTCCTAAGCATCACAGAAAAAAAAATATTGACCAACAACAGATATGCAGAGCTGCTACTAGAAGCAGTTTAGCTGTCTTTGTATTAATTCCCGATTCACTCATGAAGCTGCTTCAACTGCTAAATCAAATTAAGCAAGCAGGTGGCAGCAGAGCTTGCCTTTTAATAGTCCTTCAGCACTCGGTATTTCTGTTTCACCTAAGGAGAGAATGACGAGCACAAAGTTTTTCTAGAACCTGCTCTTACAAGCACAGCCCACGCTGTCAACACCTGTGATGCCTTACTCATTAGTGAGAATGTGTTTTAAAAATCCATCTGTTCTGACAACTAAAACAGACTGGACATCTACTCAATGCACAATTCGTAGACCAACTGCTACTGAAACCAATGGGATTATTCCTCTTGGAGATTACAAATGAGAACACAGGAAGAAAGAATTTGCTGGAACAAAGGAAACCTTTTGTAAATTGCATGTGTATTTACTGTTTTTTTCATCAGACACCATGGTGAAGAGTAAGAGGAAGGCAGAGAAGTCTGAAGTACACTCAGGATCGTGGGGATTTTATCATAACGAAAGATACACTGAAAGGTTAAAAAAGAATAAAATATAAAGAAAAAATCAGAATGCAGAGAGCAGCACATTACGAAGCGTTATATAACTTGCTGCTATAAACCCAGTCCTGAAGTAAAGTCTTGGTTTTGACTCCCCAGGCTACAACCAGATTCAAGGATGAATGTTGCACCAGTATATACACCATCACTTTCATTTTAAAGGAAAAGACTTCAAGTAAGATTTAGGCTAATTGGTCTATAAGTTGTCCCTGAAGTATGCTGAAGGAATCCTGTTGAATACTCTGCATGTTCAATATGTTGCTCCAAAATGGTTGGCTTAATTACTGTAAACATGTCTCAAAAAAACAAACATGCAATTGAATTATGACGTGTTGTCAGCCACTTTTTTGAGCATCGTAACAATTCAAAGGAAAAGGAGATATTTAGTTTACTTAAAAGTCTAAACTCATTGAAATTTGACTCACACAGAGGTAGAACTGTCACTTACTAAAGCAGTTTGAAAGAAGAGACAGAACGTCAACATAAATAAATAACTATATAAATAAAAAATAAGCCTCCTGCTCAGCGCCTACAAGACTGACGTTATCTAAACAATAAAAAGGAAATTTACCGTGCTAGAAGCGATACCGATTGAGACAAACCGTAGGAGACAATTTTAATGAATATCGCTTCCTGACCTCAAAGAAATAGCGCTTGTCAATGCGTATTTTTAAGGTAGGTACTTTAAAGCACATCGCATAATTATGCTATTTGAATACACAATCAGGTTGGAAAAAACTTAAGCCCAAGAAGCTGCCACTTACAATATCGTCTATGAGAACACAGAGTGAATAAATAAAAGAACAAAATTTTAAATACCAATACCTCTTAGCTGCTCTTCACTAGACCATCAATAACTTCTCTCTTTGGAGGGACTGCGTCCGAACCTATCCACAGTTTGTTCCGCATAAGCCCTGGTCTGTCGCCTCTGCCTCTCTGCTTTCGCAGCTGCCATGTCTATGGCATGTCTTCCTTCTTCCTCTCCAAACCACAGCACAGGTGTGTGACAGGCTCTGCCCTGATGAGGCCCCCGTGTTACACACACCTGTACTGACAGCAGCTCCAGGAGGTAGCAAAGCTCCTCCTTTGGCCTTGCCCCAGGCCAGCCTGCGACCCGCCAGGAGCCAGCCCAGCCTGGCAGGGTGCCCAAGAGCGGCCAGGGACGGCTGAGTACACTGCTGTCCTGGCTGCCGCTCTGGGCACGGCTCTCTGAACAAACCCATGCTGCTCTCCAGACTGAGATGTCACTCTGCTTTTCCAGCTGGGCCCCAAAGGAACGAGAGCACAAGTGCTTTTAAGCTGCTCATAATTTTGTTGGCATGTAATCTAACCATGCAGCGACCGCCTTCAGTCTCAGCTCACCTCTTTTTCTGTCCCATGCATACAGCTCCTTGATCCCCAGCTCCTCCAAGGACTTGGTAAGCTCCAGCTCCTCCCCAGTGATGCCATCTCGCAGAAGAACAATGTGCTCTTGACTGACTTCACACTTCTCACAAATAGCTGGGATAATGCTGTGGAGAGGCACCTCTGGACTAACTCGAACCACGGTCTTCTGTGTCTTCAGGTAGTTCACAACCAGCCTCACAGATTTCTGCAAAAACAAACACAAACTCTCAGCCCTCACTCCATGATAGCTCGTCTCTCTTACAATGAGAAAAACACTGGGGACTTCTATATCATCTATACTCCTCCCAGGCAAACTTACCCAACATGCATACTATTGCAAAAAATATTATTAAAAAAATATTATTAAAAGCCTCAGAATTCCCTTCTCACTAAGGAGACATTTACAAGAACAGGCAAATATGGAGAAGGAATCAGAAGCAGATGTAATTTGTGAATGTTTAAAAGTACCAATCCGAAAGGCGTGACAGTATAATTAGCTATAGGGATTAAAAAAAAAAATCAGCAAACGTATTTGGAAAATGGTTACTTCTGAATCTTGTCAATACTGTGATACACTATTATTAACTATCAGACTTCTCCCATATCTTCAATAAAGATGGTAAACCAAATACCACCAAAACCCTACCTACCTCCACACAATCCCCTTACCCTAATTTCAGGCACTACAGCAAATTTCTGTCACCCTGGCCTTCAACTGAGGGTTCTTTATAAGATCAGATTTCCATCTATCCAACCACATGCAACTAACATTTTATCTAAATGCCGGACTCCAGACCGGCACCTGCCAGTCTGCATGCAAATCAGTTAAACTAGTAAAGCAGGTTATAGTCAATCTCAAGCCTTTCCCATCTGGTTTCAAGATGCAAAGGTTGGAAGAATTGCTTGAAATCACAAGAACACAATGATGCTTCACGGCATCATTTTAGCCCTACAGAGTACCAACCTCAGGGGCCCTTGGCAGAGGTCGCTTTATCTTCTCTTCGGGAACCTTCTCTTTCAGAAGTACTGTCTGTACGTCCAGTGCTCCTATTAAAGTGTTTGGCTTGTAACTCAGAGGCTGTTGGGTTCCTGAAGACTTCAGTTCAAGACTGTGTTGGGATGGATTTAAGCGATACTGGCTGCATAAATCAACCAACAGATCCATCACAGCTTTACTGCAAGGAAGACGACATTCACCATTAGCATGAGAAAAAACAGTTGCTAAAAAAGTTACCTTGCGTTTAACATGGGAGAAAAAAAAACACAGTACAAGCTGTGGATGTGTCAGTAGTTAACCATCTTTGGGAGGGAACAGTACTAATACTTTGAAATGCCAAACAGATCAGATAAAATGTTAGGAATTAAATATATTCCCACTTCAGTGTGTGTTGATGAGCTGGAAATTAGCTATTCACTATGAAGCAGATAACAGTGCCAATAATTATAGAATCATTTCAGTTGGAAAAGACCCTCAGGATCATTAAGTCCAACCATAACCTGACCTAACTCTGGTACTAAACCATGTCCCTAAGAACACTGTCTAAACGCCTTTTAAACATCTCCAGGGATGGTGACTCAACCACTTCCCTGGGCAACCTGTTCCAATGCCTGACAACCCTTTCTGTGAAGAATTTTTTCCTAATATTCAATTTAAACCTGGCACAACTTGAGGCCACTTCCTCTCATCCTATCACTTGCTACTTCAGAGAAGAGACCAACACCCTCCATGCTACAACCTCCTTTCAGGTAGTTGTAGACAGTCATAAGGTCTCCCCTCTGCCTCCTTTTCTCCAGGCGAAACACCCCCAGCTCCCTCAGCTGCTTCTCATCAGACTTCTGCTCCAGACCCCTCACCAGCTTCTTCGCCCTCCTCTGAACTCTCTCTAGTACCTCAATGTTCTTCTTCTGATGAGGGGCTCAAAACTGAACACAGGATTCAAGGTGGGGCCTCACCAGTGTCGAGTACAGTGGCACAATCACTTCTCTAGTCCTGCTGGCCACACTATTCCTGATACAAGCCAGGATGCTGTTGGCCTTTATGGCCACCTGGGCACACTGCTGGCTGATACTCAGGCAGCTGTCAATCACTCCCAGATCCAGATAGCACTAAGAAACATAAGCCAAGAACAGAAAAAGTACATCCTGTCTGTTAAATCCATACATTAAATTCTCCAATTCATACTCTGTTTTTTAACACAAAGACAAGATATAAATAAATGATGCACTCATTGTACGATTTAAAACATCACCTAATGCAACTAAAGATGGAACATTTAAATCTCGAACAAAAGGTAGATGGGAATATTTTTTCCAGCTTACAGCTTCAAGTTTCCCCTATTCTATCCATTTGACATCAGCAATATTTCCAAGTAGAAGAAATCCCTTGCTTTTTTTTTCTTTTTTTTTTTTTTGGGGGGGGATACCAACCCTGTGTAAAAACATCTGGTTTTGAGTATTTGCATTATCAAGAACTCTTACTGCAGATGTGATTCTTAAACCACGAGTTTAAAAGAATCAGTCACTGCCCCTTTTATTCCACGCCTCTGCATGGATGTACTCTGTTTTGTGTCAATAACTCAACATGCACTACAGCTTAATACTGCCAGACAGCAGATATGAACTGTGTTCCTCCACACCCCAGAAATTCTCTTCAACCAAGGTATTGAAGAGCTATTTGTTTTCAATGTTCCTCCCTAAAATTCCATCCAGGATCAGAGAAAACAAGTTTATAAAAACTGGTTATGTTTCTGAAAAGTTTGGGGTTTATAAACCAGTATCTACCATCAACAAAACAACATAAGCTGAAAAAAATAATCATCAGTACCTGAAACCTGTAATATACATGGAGTATTTTTCTTCTGGCAGAAATGAAAGCAAGTGCATCGAACATGTATTTGCCAAATGAACTGGCATCTCTTCTAATATGTAAACTGGAAAAACTGTATACAGATTCAAAATGCAAGCAATTTCAAATAAAATAAAATCCTTCAAAGGTTATTAGCTACCAGCATTACATCCGTAGCTCAAGAACTGCTCTTCAACTGCAAGCTGTCAGCACTTGGGAACCAATTGTGTGGTTGGATGATCATCTTCTATGTATACATTGTTGGCCAACAACTGGAAAACATACATAGGTGACAGCTCTTCCCACAAAAGAGAGTAGAAAGGACTTTCTTTACAGTAACCTATTTCAAGTTTAACTGAGTTACACAGCATGAGCTGAAAAAGTGGCAAATGTGGAAAATTTTAAATAGGTGATTGCATTGAAAAGAGAAGAACACAGTGAGAAGGTGATGACTGGAGATCAAACAAGGAGAACGGATGCCATTAATATGTATTGGAGGCTTCAGAAAAATAGAGCATTGTGGTAATTGCTAACCTAGAGAGAATCTAAATAGAAATGTGTAGTATCAAAAAGTGAAACTGTATCAGGTCATTTCATCATGACATATTCTGGCACTGTGTCCCAGTTGCAAAGGTCTGTTTTCCACAACCAGGTCAAATTTACATGTAACATGCCGCAAACCAACAGAAACATTTACATCTACTAAGTCCAAACTACAGGAGAACCCCAGCTACAGTGATATTTACATGAATATTCATTATGTTGTGCAGCAGCAAGCATTTAAGGAAGCGTCAGTCTGCTTGATACAGATCTCAGCTTGTCTGTTCACAGACATAGTTCTTTTAAAGGGAAATTTGCATGTGTTTTTTCCCCTCAGCCTTATTACTATTGTTTCAGAGAAAAGCAAATAACCTGGCAGAACCTCAGTAGATGGTGTTGTAGGTGCTAGACATTTCTCTTTGAAGTAGAACACTAACATATTTCCATAGTGCATAATATTGTCATAATTCATTCCAATTTGGACAGTTATCTTACCTCATGTAAACTATTTCATTAAAAAAAAAGAACAGCACTTGAAAAAGGACTTTTTAATGACATAGTTTGTCAAAAGAACGGTTTGTGGTTCTGTGCACCTTCCCCTGAAATTATGAAATATGTCCAGCAAGCAACAGCACCACCATTGCAACAAGAATCCACACCAGCCATCTAAGAAAATAGGTTGCAGACAATCACGCAAGTTAAACAGATTTGTCTGGACAATGAACAACTTAAAAATCCAGCCAAATTTGAGGTTTCATCTTACTGTTGATAACAGAGCAGGTACGTGTTCAATATAACACTTCAGTAAGTCTGTAACATCCCATCCTGAGTCATGCTGCTCAGAAAACACAATTTTTCCATGAAAAGCATCCCCAGGCTCCATCTGTACCATTTACAAGCACAAATTAAGCAGTCTGTTCAAACTTTTTGAAACAACTTCCAGCGAATAGTATGCTCTTCCCAAACCTAAATTTGGAAAAATAATCTCCACAAAACTTGAAAAAGGATTAAAAAATAAAAAAGGAAGAATTCTGTGATGAATTCTACAAACAAAATTCAAAATTCATGTGTTTCCAGAGAAGAAAAAGAGCTGGGAAGTCCCTGCAATGAAGTTACTCTTACATCAGATTTCAATTTCACAAACTTGAAAAGTTTTCTTTTGTAACTGTAATAAAGATCAGCTTTATTTTAAATGGGAGTTTTTTTTCAGGTAACTCCATGTATATGCCACACACAGAAGAACGCCACTAAACACAGCAAGAGAATGGTATTGAGCCACCTACTAATCTAGACCAACTTTTCTTTCTGACCTTGGGCTGAATATGGCTCTAGGATGATACAAAGAGTCAGCCCTTCCTTTGCTTCCATCTCATTCCAGACATATCTGCACTTTATTCTAACCTGATTTTGAGACCTGGTAGAGAGCATAATTTACTTTCAATTCAGGCAGGTTTGATCATAAAGGATTAAATCTAAAGCTAAAATGAAGTGAAATGTCTCCTGCCTTTCCAGCTACTCATCCAAGAAACACACTGCTTTCTTATTTTAATAAGATGTTGCTGAAATTTCGGATGGAGAGACCAAACACTACGTGACAGATGCCAAACACTGATGAACAAATACTACAGCACAGAAATAAAACTGGAGGATGGACACAATCTAACATTCAGAGAGGATGGTCCAGACAACTATCCTTAGCAAAGGAGAGTACTTAGTTCTGTTCTGATACTCTTATTACTAAGCTGTTTGACATCTAACACCAATTCTGAACAGTAAAAAATAACTACTTTGTCAGTAATATTTATCAGGCTGAAGTCCTGGTCAAGTTTGAGTTTGTCAGACCACTTGCATCCTGCTGTTCACCAGTAAAATGCAGCAAAGACATCTATAGTTTAAGAGGCGGAAAACAACCACGTTTATTTGGGTGTGGCTTGGCCTCATCTTCTTGGATTACACAGAGAAACCAATTTTAAACTACAGCCTTGTACATCTAGGAAATAATGTGTAGGATAAAGTTGTACTCTATCAAATGGCATTGACTTGATTATTACCTTCTACTTTCATGCTACAAATGCACATTAAAAAAGTCTCAAACTGGAGGAAAGAATCTTCTTTATTTAGAGCAATGCCAAACACTTGTTAGGAATCTAAAGACACAACTGAATGGAAAAGCAAAGCAGTAGTGTAAAGAGGGTGACCTCAAGTCTCTGACACGTTGACTATCTGCATTTAAAACCAGAAAATAGCATTAATATTATTATTTTCTTATGCTCTGAAGTACAGCATGCATTTTATGAAAATACTAGTTTTCCTACACAACCAGAAAAGTATACATTAAATAGCAAACTGCATCAAAAGAATTACAGGAAGCATGATAAACAGATACTCATAAATGCTTTCTATTTCTTTCCTTATTTTGCTAATGCACATTTGGCTCTTTATATCCATAATTGAGCAAGTCCACAGAAGGAACATCAAGATGACACACAAGAAGAGGCAGAGGATTGGGTTTGTTGAACCTTAAGATGAGAAGCATGAAGGGAGATTTGTTGCTGTCTATAAGTACCAACCTGCAGGGTTACAGAGCCAGACTCTTCCTGGTGGTGAACAGCAAGAGGACAAGAGCCAAGTGCCAACACAGGAAATTCCATTTAGGTACAGAGAAACATTTTTTTTCACCACGAGGATGGTCAAGCCCTGGAACAGAGAGGTTTGGAAACCTCCTCCCTGGAGGTATTCAAACTTGCCTGGAGACAGCCCTGAGCAAAGTGCTCTTGTGAGACCTGCTCTGAGCAGGGAGTTAAAGCAGGAAGTTACAGTGGCCCTTCTCCAATATAAATTATTCTAAAAATTATTCTAGTACTTTTTTTTAAAGCCTACAATGAGCTACTGTAGTCTTGACCTGACCCCTATTTAGTATTTAGTTAAGCTCATTTTCAACCCTTTTGCTATATCTGCCCTGTTCATTTTCTTCTAACAACACCTCTCTCATGTTTCGCCAACCTGGTCTAATTTCACACCTTCAGTCTTTCTTGAGACGTAGTTTTCTATGTTGAGCTACAGGCCCACAATTAATATCACTTAAGAGTCTTTTACTGCAAATTATGTGAGAATATTCTTTCTGTGATGACATTAACTTTATGCTCTGCACTGAGCTCTGTTCTCCAGTATTTGCAGAACATGACTACAGCTTCAGCTAGTTTATTGTTTGTTCTAGTATTCTGCTCTCTCTGCATCACCTGGACGAGAGAATTTATCTAACATGTAATTCTTCACGGAAACGATTGCTGGGCATTGGAACAGGCTGCCCAGGGAAGTGGTTGAGTCACCATCCCTGGAGATGTTTGAAAGGCGCTTAGACAAGATTCTTAGGAACATGGTTTAGTGCTAGAGTCAGGTTATGGTTGGACTCAATGATCCTGAGGGTCTCTTCTAACCGAAATGATTTTATGATTCTATGTAAGATAACAGCAGGAACAACTGCTGTTCAGTCTACTCTTCTGCATTTTGGTCTACTCTTCTGCATTTTGGTCATCCATGTGCTGACTACTCCAAACCAAATATCATTTTAGCTTCAAACATCCCAGTTTTTCTGCAATGTATTTCAAATACTACTGACTTCTCAAGCTGCTCACACTGTCTGTATCTTTGTTAATCAGGAAATCTTCCTCATCGTCACTCAATGTGAATGGAGACAGATGCATGATCCATTTATTTACAGGTTACCCACTGAAAGTATTATCTGTGAGAATTCCAAAAAGAAAAGATTTCTGGTAACTCCTGTGAGCTTTTCCACTTATTTTCTTTTTAAACATCTAGCCATTGCCTCTATCAGACCTGCTAACAGTTTGTGTGGATCTGCTACAGATCTATAAGAATTAAATAAGAAAGTGGCCAACGCTCTGCCCATCCTTTCAGCACATCAGTTAGTGCTCGTACAACAGCAGAAATATAAATTAGTTGTGGGGTATCCTATAATCCTTTTCAGGGGGAGAAGGCTAACAGTTTTTCATGAACACTTTTACATGTGTTACAGTAGAGTTGATAGAGTTGATAGGGACCAATTATTTTTAAAAAAACCCTGTTTTCTAATACCATTCTATTGCTGCACACACTTCTTAAGGACTCAACTTTGTTCTAAAATCTGCACTATGTATTTTCAAAATCTCGAATAAATTGTGTGTTACAAGATGGCAATAAACTCTTTAAGAGGTTGTCACCTTGAGTTAATTTCTATTAATAAATCTACTTTAAAATTCCAGATTTCAATAAAATAATTTAAAATAGCACACGCTTTCTTTTTTTCCTTGAACTATCTTTCAAGACAATGAGAATTTTTCGCCCTCTTAGTGATACTTATAGGAACTTTCTATATAGAGAACAAAGTAAAATTAACAACATGCTGTTGTGCTTACATACAACAAACAAATTGAACGAGGTAATTTTGACTTTTAACTTGGTTCATTTACAATAACCTTAAGTGATACTAATTAACTAGAATAGTTACATTTTCAAACATCCTCTAATGTACTTCACTGCACTGTGAACTGCAGAAATTGCAGAATCATTTTTCATTATGATGATGCCCCGGGCAAGGTTTTGCGAATTTTTTCTGCAAGAGAAAAGCTACATCACCAGGGTACCCAAAAGCAGATTTTGCAGAACGCAGTTTTAAGATGGCAGTGAAAATACTGAAGATTTATAGCAGTATAAACAACAGCAGAATTTTTCTGAAATGTCTTTCCATTTTATCACCATAGATAAAAAGAGTGATCAGGGAAAAGAATTTATTACCTGCACTGGCTCCCATACTTCCTTCAAACTAAAAGAAACACATTTGTTTTAAATCCAGTATCTTCACCATTAAATGTTTACCTCTGCGTATCATTGTACCTCGTAGCTGTCCAGTTTGCAATGTCAAAACAATGCAAAAAGATTAAGCAGCTTGGGCTTTCACCCAAACCTGGAGTCTTAAGGCAGTTCATCCCCTAAAACTTTCCCCTGCTCTTGACTTGTTTTTTTTATTCCACATGCTTAAAAATGTAACCAGAAAATTTCAACTTCCAGTGGTCAGAAAGAACAGCAGTAGATGCCAGGTCTGTTCACAGATTGATGCCACTGTAAGGCAGGGCGCATTACAGGGTATTCCTTATTTCATAACTTGTTAGGATTATTTATTCCCCTCAGTTCCCATAATCTTCAGTTTCCCACAACTGGCCACCCACAACCTCTGCGCTGACAACTATTCAAGATTTTAAACGTACTTGAGCTAAAGTTCACAGTGGAAGCAAAATAATTGGCAGTGCAGAGGTAAGCCTATTTGGGCTGCCTTGTTGTGGCAGGACATTGGTGATCGGCTAGAGAACCTGACTGTAAAAGTTCGTCATGTAGGCGTCCATGTGCCTAAAAGTCGAGACACTGAGGAACATCAAAACAACCAGCAAGCGGATCAGGCTGCTAAGACTTAAGTAGCTGAGGTGGATTTGGACTGGCAACATAAAGGTGAACTTTTTTTAGCTTGGTGGGCCCATGATGCTTCGGGCCATCAAGGTGGGGATGCAATAGATAAAGGGGCTCATGACCGAGGAGTGGACTTAACCATGGACACAGTGGCTGACATTTGTCACTCACTCTCCACCCCAAGCATTCAAGATAGCGCTGAGGGAGAACACCTACTACCTAGGTTTAGGCACTGGTGATACTCAGATTAGCAGATGAGTACAAGCAGGCATTTAATTGCTGTCTAAATCAGGGGCCTAGACCTCTCATGCAGTCAATAGAGGAAACTGGGCACCTTCACAGAACAATGGCAAGATCATACTAGTCATGTAGAGTGCTTAATATAGATGATATAAATAACCCCACAGAAATGTCTAGGTTTAATTTTCGACATTTCTTTTAGGTCTAAATTAACTAAAGACTCTAATAAAATACTCAGGCTCAGTGTATGTGATAGCAATGGTAGCGATAATAAACATCTGTGTGAGAGACAGAATGTTTATCGTACAGGGATCTTCCATTTATTCTCTGCTCCTTTAGCTTGTACATTCTTCAAAAGGCCACATTAAACCACCACCCTTGTAGTACTCTTGGAGTGTTTGGTTTGGTGTTTTTTTTCAATTTGTTTGGTTTGGTTTGTTTTTTGAGGTTTTTTTGTTGTTGTTGTGGTGTTTTGTTTTGGTTGGTTTTGGTTTGGTTTGTTTTTGGAGGGAAAATATTTTCTAACTATATGGCAATTATGTAGCTCTCTATACAAAATGCTACCTGAAGATCAGCCTCTTGTCAGCTCCCAGGTGGCTTGTGTTTGCCACTGAAATATCACCTTTCTTTGAGATCTAATGACCAACGAGTTTTATGTCCTGTTCTATTTTCCAGACCTGTTCTCTTCCGTCTCTCATTAAATCCAAATTTCCCCATAAAAACTCGATCACTAAATATATAACTTGAGAGCTCTGATAAGCACTGCTTTCCTTTAAAACCTTTAACATCAGTTTGGCTTTGGGGTTGACCCACACAAGTTGTATCTGTCTCCTGAGAGTGGCTAAGAGAACACTAATTTCTTCAAGACAAGTAGGGGGAAAAATGAAGCACCAGACACTACAGACTGCTGTATACATCCTCCTCAGCCATAAAAATACACAAACAGTCAAAACAGACTAATATATCAGACCTAGAAGAGTAGTTCTACAGGAATGCAGGCTAACTACTGCAAACCCCAAATGCAAAATAAGCAGAGGCCCTGACTTATCAACAGGCATCTACGTAATCTTCCTGATCTGGTATCATCACTTCCTACGGTTTCTTGACCACTACTGACCACAACATTGTTTCCTACAGTTTCATCATACTATTGAATATATTTTAAAACTCTTCCAAATTATTTCTTAAAGTCAAAAGTCTTCCTCTTTCAAAACAGTTCCCACAGAGACAATGAAGAGCAGGTAAAGGTCCCATGGTGAAGAATTTCATCTCAAAAATGCTTTTCCAGTACCATTTGCCCTTGATTGTACCTAGTGACAAGCACAACCTCT
This sequence comes from Patagioenas fasciata, assembly GCF_037038585.1. Lineage (NCBI taxonomy): Eukaryota > Metazoa > Chordata > Aves > Columbiformes > Columbidae > Patagioenas > Patagioenas fasciata. The sequence continues at coordinate 73,816,658 of NC_092521.1, read as the reverse complement.
CTTCTTGTGGAAAAAAACAATACACATTCACATAGAAAAGGCTTCCTAAATACCAGCAGATGCTTTGCTGTCTACACAATAGCAATATATTTATGCAGGCAAGTTCTTAGAATCATAGAATAGTTTTGGTTGGAAGGGATCTCCAAAACCCATCTAGTTCAACTCCCCTGCAATGAGCAGGGACATCTTCAACTAGATCAGGTTGCTCAGAGTCCCGTCCAGCCTGGCCTTGAACTTTTCTAGGGATGGAGCATCTACCACCTCTCTGGGCAGCCTGTTTCAGTATTTTACCACTCTCATTGTGAATCTCCCCTCCTTTAGTTTAACACCATCACCCCTTGTCCTGTTGCAAGAGGCCCTGCTAAAAAGTCTGATCCCATCTTTCTTATAGGCCACAACAAGGTCTCCCCAGAGCCTTCTCCAAGCTGAACAACCCCAACTTTCTCAGCTTTTCCTCACAGGAGAGGTGTTCCAGCCCTCTCATCATTTTTGTGGCCTCCACTGGCCCTCTCCAACATGTCTTTCCTGTACTGAGGGCTCCAGAGCTGGATGCGGGACTCCAGGTGGGGTCTCACCAGAGCAGAGTAGAGGGGCAGAATCACCTCCCTTGACATGCTGGTCACATTTCTTTGATGCAGCCCAAGATACAATTGGCCTCTGGGCTGCAAACGTACATTGCCAGCTCATATCCAATCCACCAGTACCCCTAAGTCCTTCTCCACAGGGCTGCTCTCAATCCCTTCATCCCCCAGCCTGTATTGGTACCAGGGGTTGCCCTGACCCAGGTGCAGGACCTTGCACTTGGCCTTGTTGAATGAACATCATAAGGTTTCATAACCTCTCTTGAGCTCATCCACGTCCCTCTGGATGGCACCCCATCCCTCAGGCATGTAAACTGTACTACTCAGCTTGGTGTCATCAACAAACTTGCTGCAGGTGTACATGATCCTACTGTCTGTTTCACTGATGATACTAAACAGTACTGGTCCCAGCATGGACCCCTGAGGGACATCACTTATCACCAGCGTCCATCCAGACATTGTGCCATTGACCACCACTCTCTGGGTGCAACCATCCAGCCAGTTCCTGATCCACCAAGCAGTGCACCCATCAAACCCATACATCTCCAATTTAGAGAGAAAGATGTTGTGGGGGACCATGTTCAAGGCTACAGAAATCCAGACAGACAACATCCCTAGCCCTTCCTTTGTCCACTGTAGTTACTCCATTGTAGAAGGCCAACAGTTTGGTCAGGCAGGACTTGCACTTGGTGAAGCAATACTGCCTGTCTCAAATCACCTCTCTGTTCTCCAGGTGCCTTAGCAGAACTCCTAGGAGGATCTGTTCCATGATCTGCCCAGGCACAGAGGTGAGGCTGACAGCTCAGTAGTTCCCAGGATCCTCCTTTCTACCCTTCCTAAAAATGGGTGTGATGTTTCCCTTTTTACAGGGACTTCCCCTGACTGCCATGGAGAGTGGCTTGGCTACAACATCAGCCTATTACCTTTGGACTCTGGGATGCATCTCATCACATCCCGTTGACTTAGATGTGTTCAGGTTCCATAAGCAGTCATGAACCTGATCTTCACAGTCAGAGGGACTTTGCTCCCCAGTCCCTGTCTTGCAGTTCATTTTCCACTCAAGAGGTGTGGGAAGAGAGCTTGCCAGCAAAGATTGAGGCAAAGAAGTTGTTGAGAACTTCAGCCTTCTCCTTGTCACCAGTTTACCAGTCTTGCTCATCAGGGGGATTATGCTTCCTTTGACCTTCCTTTTCTGGTTTACATACCTGTAGAAACCCTTCTTGTTATTCTTCATATCCCTTGCAAAGTTCAGCTCCAGCTGCACTTTGACCTTCCTGACTCCGTCTCCGCACAACCGGGCAGTGTCCCTGTGCTCTTCCCAGGACACCTGTCCCTGCTTCCACTGCCTGTGCATTTCCTTCTTGACCTTCAGTTTGACTAGCAGCCCATCTCTTGCCTTCCTTACCTGATTTCTTACACCTGGGGATTGACGGCTCTTGTGCTTGATGGAAAGCATCCTTAAAGATCTACCAGCTTTGCTCTGTTCCCTTGTCCCTGAGGGCAGTTTCCCAGGGAGTCCCGTTGATGAACTCCTTGAAGAGCTGGAAGTCGGCTTTCCTAAAATTCAGGGTCCTGACTTTATTCTTTGTCTGTCCCACATCTCTCAGGACTGCAAACTCCACGAGCATGTGATCATTGCAGTCCAGGCTGTCTACATTAGATGTCACCAATTAGCTCCCTTGCACTGGTGACCATCATATCCAGTATCACTTTTCCCCTGGTAGGGCTGTCTATTACCTGTCTGAGGAAGTTACCCTCAGTGCACTCCAGGAGTCTCCTGGATTGCTTACATCTCACTGTGCTACTTTTCCAGCATATGTTGGGGTGGCTGAAGTCCCCCAGCAGGACAAGAGCCTGTGACGGAGATGCCTCCTGCAGCTGGAGTAAGAAGGCTTCATCAATAGTCTCGCCCTGACTGGGCAGCCTGTAGTAGACATCAATCACAAGGTTGTTGCCTTGGTCTCTGATTCTTACCCATGAGCTTTCAACTGGCTCATGGCTATTCAGCGACAGCTCTTCACACTCTATCCATCTCTTGATGTAGAGGGCAACCCCTCCACCCTCCCTTCCTTGTGTGTTCCCCTCTTAACAGCCTGTAGCCACTGATCGCTGCACTCCAGTCAGAGGATCTGACCCATCAGGTTTCAGTAATGGCCACCAGGTAGTAGCCTTTTAGCAGCAAATGTGATGAATCATTCATCTTCTGAGCTTGCTTCTCAGCTTGACTCCAGACAGGCATACTATCAGGATTGTTGTTTGCCAGCAGCACCTACTTCCCTTGCACCAAAACCCCTGTGTATTATGAGAGCAGATACAATCTGAGATTAGCTCAGTGGCACTACATGGAAGAGATGGTTCCATACACATACTGAGGGTGACCCATAGGGAAAAGAGTGACATAATAGCTGCTAAATCCTTCTTGCCCCAGCAGAGAGGGTCCTTTACACATGGCTCTTGGGACTCTCTAGCACAACAGCTCACTAAAATACAGCAAGAAGCACAGCAGAGGAACTGCATCAGCTCAGAAAGGGAGACATTAATATCAGCAAGCACCCCACTGGGAACAGAGGGCTCCAGAAAGTGGGAGCTAATCAAAGCCTTACCTTCCTTGTACTGTGCAATTCTGCTCCAACCCACTGGGTAAAATGACTGTGAAGTCCACCGATCTGTTTATCATGTTCTCTTTCATGCTCACAAGGTTCTGATCAGAAATTACAGCTGTCTCTGCAGGTGACTTGTGCTCACTGTGAATTCTACTTGCTGCAGAAGGCTGATTTGGTGGAGGAGGAGCGCGAGCTTTCATTCTTCTCCTTGAGAAATAAAAACAAGAAGAAAATCAATAATTTCTCATAAGCAAAGTATAAACCTGTTAACAAGAAATCATGTTCTTTCAGCCATAATCTCAGATTGTTTTAAAACATTCCCCTAATGCAAGTAATTTTTCTTTATCATGAAACTTTTCAGTGGAGCTGCATTTTATTTTTACCTCCTCTCTCAAAATATGCTATTCTTTTAATGATGAACTCCTACTGTTTGCTTTCCGTGCCCCAGGGGATGAATCAGTTTCATGATTAGGAAGTGAAATAATCATTATTCTGTCAAGTATGAAGCAGGCTCCTAAGAAGAGAGAAACGGAAATGATGGGTCCAGTCCAGACCTGACTCAAGAAAAGAGTCATATTTACAGAAATGAATGTTTCCTCCAAGTCCTAACAGCAGGAGTGGAGGCAGGCTGAGGTTTCATTGAGCTATATTTGGGTTCCACGGTATTATTCTACTTGAAATATTGCCTCTTCCTCTGCTCTGAGTAACTAGTATTAAATTTGGCTCATCGAACTTCATAGGGAAGCACCATGCAAAGGTCAACCATGAATGATATCACTTCTTACCATGCAACACTATGAGACTATAGCTCTTTGAAAGCACCCTGAAAAAGACTCATTCTTCAGTAGCAGGTTATGCTCCATAGCCGACATACAGAAAATCTGCATCAGCGTGCATCAAACAAGCAGTGTACTTTACAGAGATATGAAACCACCACAAACTCAAAGTTTACTTCACTGGCAAACTGCCAGACAGATAAGTAACATATGTGCACTGTTCGACTTCTGAATAGTTGGCCTCATACCAAGCACACGTCTAAAAGGATTAATTCTGATGATTAATAACCCAGTGACCTCTTCTGACTAGATTTATGCTTAGCTTAAGTCAGATTTTAGTGTAACAGATGTAAAAAGCAGTAAAATATTTGCAGAGAAATTATTACCCAGGCTTACTGCCTGCATTTTTTAATCTGCCTGTTTTTAGGGTTGAGGAAGAGATTATGATTCCGCACATCATTTTCACCCTGCAAACAACATAAACAGAGGTCCAGAAAAGAAGAGCACAGAAAAAGCACTCTAACCCGTAAAAGCCTGCAAAGCTCAGTGGTTCGTTCAGCCAGGGGCAAAACTGCATTCAGGGGAAAAAGAACAAAATATTTAAAAACTGAACAGGATTAATACCAAACCAAATTCTTCTTTAATTAGAGACAAACCGTATTCTCACAAATGAAAAGACGAAATATACAGTTTGGATTACCAATGTAAGCTCCTAGCAGAGAAAAAAGAGTTCAGAAACAATCCAAATGCTCTACACTTTTTAATCAATATTTGCATTTGACCAACAATTTCTATAATGTGTCTCAACCTGAAAAAAATCATTACATTGCCCTGAAAATGCACATTTCAGTGAGAACTCAGCAGGACTTCCTTTCATTTCCTGTGTGCATAACAAATGGCATTCTCTACAAAAATGCAGTGAGAGCTACTGCTGTATTTACTAGTATACAGCAATTTTTCTTCCATGGGAAATTTTCTCTAAACATTTGATTTTTATCCTACATACACCCCATGAGTCATACAGTCATCAGTCACTAACTTGCAGCTCCTACGCTCCTCCCCATGGAGGTGATGATAAGTTCAAGGCTTTATTGTTTGTCTTAACTACCTTGGCTTTCTATATGTCTGTGAACCAAACTCTTAATTTATTTCACTGTTTATAAAAGAAAAACAAGGAAACTGCGATTAATCTTCTGCTCAGATCCCTTTATGTTTGGCTACAGTTGTTATGTGTAAGCAGGTGGTGAGAGATATGGGAGTTTTTAATAAATCCAGATCATGCCAACCTTGCTTTATAATCATGTGGTGCAACATTGAAGGACTTCGGATCAATTTACAAATTATGTAATTCTTGCCCTCCATAACATCAACTGCATCAATATAAGTAGCTACAGAGATTCACATCAGCTTGTTTCTTAATAGAAGCTTTTCCTTTTTGGTTTTAAAGCTTGTCCTATAATGTTGGGGACAATTCCAACACAGTGCTCCTGACAAAGTACCAAAGGCAGTGGGAAGGAAAGAAGCAGGTAAGTGTCTTGAGCCTGACAGAACTAGTTTTTTTTTAAACTAAGATTTACCTGGATTTGCAAATCCCCAATCTCACAGTGAACAGAGAGAAAACAAAGCAATGCTAATAAAATAAGCACAAAACTGAAACCAGTTGAAACTGAACAGACTTGAAACTGCAGGACAGAAGTGAAGAACGACTAAGTTTTGAAGCTGATGAAGGAGCTGGAAGTAAATCTGGAATATGCTGTAATAAATGGGTGTTTTTTCCCTAGCAATACCATAAGCTGGATCTGGGTTTCTGAAGGAACAGACAAACAAGGCCAGACACCTTAATACCAATTTATAGCTGTGAAACGGGAGTGTGATTTTTATTTGGCCACTTTTTAAGTACCCTTTACACCCAATTCTGCAGTTACAGACCTTGTAAAACACTGCTTGAGGCTGGGGTGGGGAGCACAGTATTAGGAAATCAGATATCATGCCATCAAAAGCATCAGCTATACATCGACTAGTGATGTCCACTTTACCTCCATAAAATATGTAACAACGCATATTCTTTTTTGGCATTACACAGTCAGGGCCTTTTAGACACTACAATCTCTCCTTTTCTTTTGTGCAGAAAGGACAGTGCAGGTCTGTTTCCTTCAGAAACATTGGAGAAAGCAAAAGGGAAAACATTCTCACTACAGTCTCGCTAACCTAGCAACAGTTCAGGTGACCTCATACGAACTTTTCCACAGTACTGACTACATATTCTCTTGAAACACTGCCACTGCTTTAAATGCCTGGTTTTCAACATTTTCCAAATGACAGATCTCAAACTATTTCAGTGGAAGTAGACCCCTTTTAAGCTTACATTTCCAGAGTGATCCGTGACACAGATCTGCATTTCCTAGCTAACTTTCTGAAACATCTCAGTAGCAGAAAGTAACTCGGTGAACCGCGGACTGAAACCCACAGCTCAAGCTCTACCTTGAGCCTGCAGGAGCAGCTGCTTTCTGACGGGCCCCAGCAACTGCAGCCAGAAGGTGCCGAGAAGCCTGTTAATGCTGTTCAACCCAAGTCAGAAAAGGAATTCAGCTTTCTCTGTCAGAGCCACAACGGTTGTAAAGGACAAGATGAAAGCACTCCATAATAAAAGCCATTTTGTTCCTCCACTAAAATAATGCACAGAGAAAGTGTGTCACTTCACAGCTTGTTTTAAGCATGGGTACTTACCACACTATAAACACAACATACTATTAAAAAGTTGTATAGTATTCTTCAGTGTGAGCTAAATTCAAACTAAATTTAGCTTAACAGCATTTTTTTCCCCACAAACATCTTTCAGTGTGCTCAGTAATGAGGTACTTGTTAGGCTCCCCCACCTGCTATCAGTCTGTGGATGAAGTTGCAAGCGGGAACACTTCAAACCTGTGATTCACTCATTATTACACAAATGCTTCAGTCCAGCCCTTGATAAGGAGACAGAGTCAAAACAAATCCCCGATTCTAATACACAAATTACAATGCCTTTTACCAAGGTTCAAAATAGTTCATCTCACTTTACTGTAAGCTGAAACAATGCATACAGCGATTAAATAATTACGCAGAATACATGAATAACCTACCAGCGCTGTCCTCAGGAACAGCATCAGGCTTCTCAAAACGGGAAAGGAAAAACAAAAAGCAAACTGACCAACACGAGCAGTGTTTCTGTAGTACAGCACATAGAAGAAATGTAACAGAAATGAAGAAAAGCTTCACCAGATTAAGAACTTCAAGACAAAGTTAACACAAGCCCTTTGGACCTACACTTTATTAATATATAACCACCAAGCAATAGGAGGCAGCCTGGACTTTACAATTCCATGCTGAAAAGACATGATCTCTATCTCAAGTAGAAGTGGTCCTGGGACTTCCACCCTCATGGCAATGCTATGCAGAGATTGTCTTTCTTCAGATAAGGTTTAACACACAGGCACACAAAAAAAAGGTGGAGGCAGAGGGGGAATAATGAAGTCATCCTACAAATTTCCACCATACTGGAATCTGGAATCCTCTCTGCCCTGTAAGGCAAAGGCAACTTAACAGGTACAAGGGCAGAATTCATCCCATAGATGTCAGCAGGAGTTTGACAAGAACTCCATACTACACCGGCTTGTAGAATCCAGTCCTTTCTCTGCCAATTCTCTTTCTAGCCATGCATTTAAAAATTAAAAAAAATGAGCAACCAAACAAGACAAACACACACACCCCCCCAAAAAAAACCCAAACAAACAGATGAAGGAAAAAAAACAACAACAAAACCACAACCAACCCTCAACACAGCAGAAATATGGGCAACATTCATTTCTGATACAGTGAATAACTAGCACTGGACCTCCAAAACAGTCAAGTCAGTTTGCAATCTTGTCAATGCACAAGGCTGAACAGCTGCAGAGGGTTCCCCCGTGACATTCGTGTACACCCCATCTCATAATTAGGAGGAACAAATTAACCTGAGAGTGCTCTGTGATGAGCACAGGACAAAGTGTCACTTGGGTGGAAAACAGGAAACAGCGCAGTAAACTTTCTCTGCTTTCAGGTGATTGCACTCCTGCAGTCTTTTGAGCAGAAATCTATGCACATTGCTGTTTGAGAGAAAAGAAAAAGCTGAGGAGTGCCTATACTCACTCTCCCTCTGCCAATTTAGACAGCAAAGCTAGAAACCTAGCCCTGAGGTACAGCTCAGAGTCCGAACCATCAAGACAAAGACAGCATGGTAAAAGTCACTCCTGCATAGTGATCTAGCCTGTGAAACAGACATCCTTTAGAGAACACTTATTTTTTCACTCTTCGTCGTTTAATAGCAAAGCAAGAAAACCCAAACTACAGGCTGGGAAAAAGACACCCACCACATCAGAATTAACAGTATGCCAAGTTCCCTCTTTGTAAGTAAAATCCTTTCAGCTTCTGGACACGGCAGTTCAGAAAAATTACAAAGCAACACAAACGTAAAGGAAATACAAACATACTGGCACCAACATAAAGCCACCTCAAGAATGTTGAAAATGGAAAACAAAAGTAAACAAATCACACAAGGACGGAGAACAGAAACCAGGAGAGTGTGATCGTGTCCACAGCTGCTGAAGAGGAAGGAGTTCAGCCAGAGAACCCTACATCATAAACTAGATCTCCATTCCACCTTGCCATCTGCAACACTTAGACTAACCAATTACACTGAGCTTTTGGGCTGCTCTTTATTTGGGGGGGAGCAGGGAGGGGGAGGTAGGTGAAAGATATCCAAGAACATTCTCAAGTTTACCTAGTCTATCACAGGCAAAATACACGGATTCATTACAAGTATGTGCAATACAGGTAACTTATGCCATTAAATGTCTCAAAGAGTAAGTAAATTGCAGGTCTAAAATACTACTATTACAATCACTTTTTTTTCCCAGTGTTATTTTATAGCATTTTGTAACATTCATAATTTACAAAAATTTTACACTTTCTAAACACCTGAAATCTTCAGCAGACACTAAGATCTAATGAACTGGATTACTCCCATATTGTTATGGTTCAGGAAACAATTAGGGTTCCTGAAGTGACTTTATTTTTTTAAATAAGATTTTCTTTTTTTTTTTTTTTTTTAAACAGACTTTACTCTAAATTTCCTAGGTGTTAGAGTACATAATTATTTTACACTTTTTCCAAATTTTTGTTTGAATATCGTATTACTTTTAAAATATCATTCAGTTTCTAAGGCAAGATCAGACTGACAGACATGATGAAAATTATTCCCTTGCGGGCATGATAAAGTCACCCAAAATAGACAAGAAAAAATAATTTGTTTTTGGCAAAGAAATTAAAGTTATTTAATTGTATTTTTGATCTTCCATTTGATTCTACTGATGAGAAACCCTACAGCTTTATGTATTTTAAAAATAAAGCTGAAATGCCAGGGGAAAAAAAAATGAAGACTAGAAGCAAACTGAAAGAGAGCATTTGTAGAAGAGGAAGCAGAGATGGAAGTGCATGACCATGCTTGCCCAAGGGTGAAATTAAAGGAAAATAAACAAAAGTCAAGGCGAGCTGATACAGTCTAATGGAAGTAGTTCCTAATGACGTATCTCTAATTTTAAACCTTTCACAAATTTAACCAATCGATCATTTAAAAGTGCTGTGCCGCAGTTTCCCAGTCTCAAATGTACGAGTGAATTATCTCATTGTTATAATAACTGCTACCAGGGACATACCCCCAGAGCTGACCCATTTCAGGAGAGGCTGAGATGTCCCAACCCATGGCAGAGACCTGGCTGCTCTGTTGGTTGTGAAGCATCGCACAGCTGCCGAACAAGAGAAAAACAGCTGCACCTGGCCAGGGCTCAGAGTCCTGCACTGATGCTACGCAGCTGAACTACTGAGAGCTCATCCTCTGGTGAGAATGCCAAATGATTTGTTAGCCTATGGCTGGTATCCTCAAATACAGGGTTTTTATATATGTATCCTCAAATACAGTTTTTTTTATATATCACCCACACTTTCGTTTGAGAGTATGTTTTCTTCCAATAAAAGCCTAATACTCCTTCCAGTCACTGAAGCATTCCCTCAAGATCCAGTTCATAGCATCATAGAATCATTTTGGTCAGAAGAGACCCTCAGGATCATCAAGTCCAACCATAACTTGACTCTAGCAGTAAATCACGTCCCTAAGAACCTCGTCTAAACGCCTCTTAAGCACCTCCAGGGATGGTGACTCCACCAGTTTCCTGGGCAGCCTGGTCCAATGCCTGACAACCCTTTACATGAAGAATTTTTTCCTAATATCCAATCTAAACATCCCCCGGCGTAACTTCAGGAAAAAGCAGTTCACGTATCAGTTTTGTGACAGTCATTTTTTAGGGCCAGAAGAAGCCACAAGCTCGCCAACCCAATCTCCTGTAGTCCAGTTCACCCCACTGCTACTTTAGAGAGCCCTCACTTGAGAGTGCAAGCAAAGATGGGGCTGTATGTGGGATGGGTTTCAACCGATCAAGGAACAACACTGCAGCCTACAAATGCTTTACATCTGCTAAACACAGTCACACTAGGGAGCCTAATAGATCTACCTGTATCAGTTCCCAAAACAAAAAACACAAGCCTTAGAGGAAATCTTTTAAAAAGCAGCCAAATCCCAGGATTTGGGTAGACGCCCGCTACAGTTAATGAAAACACAGCCTGAGTAAGCACTGCAAGGTCTGGCCTAATAGCTGTATCACAGGACTTTTGAGATACCACCCACACATTCAGTGTGTGGCAAAGACCACACTACCAGCCAGTGCCATCACGTGCAGCTCCATCAGGCTGTGCATCAGTAAAGAGGAATGAAACAGGAGAGCAGCTAACATTATGTAATTATTTGCCTCATCTGCTGAAACAGGTGATAAAGAAAAATAGAAGTCTATCGTGCTTAAAGGCAAGAAAGCACAGATGAGTTGCTCTATACTGGAACGTTAATTTCCTGCATTCTAAACTGCAGTACTATCGCTTCTCTGAGTCAGATATACACCAATAGTTTTAACTCTAGTTCAGGAGATATGATCAAAATAAAACCCCACTAACAATTCATACCAGAGGCTGGGTAACAAGCCTTCCCTTCAAAAATATTCGGTCTAGAAAAGCAAAAGTAGAAAATTAGTACACTGGGTAGGGATGATGAAACCTTGCTCTTCTCACAATGACATCTGCCAGAGGAGAAGACTCAGATGAACCAAAACACAGATAAAAGCAATAGACAATTACATTCTAGGACGTAAGTATGTTTAGCCACCAGCATCTGAGCTAGAACTACCTGCCAGTTTCACAATGACCAAAATCAAGATTGCCAAGCAATGGCTCTTACATTGACTTGCAAAGGAACCAGCAACGCATTAGTGCAAAGCCTTCAGTAACCAGCCATCCTATCCTATTCCCACCAGTATTTTTGAACTTCTTCCTCCATTATCTACACACTCACATTGTTTTTTCTCCATTTATCAAGTACCAAGCTATCAGTCGCATTCCATTCTGAGCAAAAATAATTATGATTATGATAATAATAATTATAATAACACTCTAAGGTAAACATCACATTGCACATGCTCATCTGAAATGTTATCGAGTTCCTCCACCTGTGATTAAATCAGGCTACTTTGCAGAGTATGATTAAATAGGAAAAGAGATTGACGCTACTTTTATGTTACTGATGCTTAAGCACAATGGCACTAGTTACTGGCCAAAAAAAAAAAAAAAATCTATGCTAACATCCCATACATAGAGAAACACCCAGAATATTGCTGCTTGCACTGTACAGTGCCCAAGCCCTGCTGCCAGGGCACTCTGTTCTGTTCTCAGTGCTCTCAAATCTCCACTGAGCTGTTTTAAGGATGCTCAGTTCAGCATACAGGAGGCTAAAACCATGCAGACAGCTGCTGCACACTTGAGTTCTCTGCAGATGGCAAATCCTATGGCTAAACTGTGAAAAAGACAACTGGTGAGCCAAATAGTGAGATTTCTCAGCATTATTCATGAAGTTATAGTCAGGTTCTTGTTGGCTAACTGGATTCTCAGTAACCATGCTCACCTGTGGAACAACATGGGCATGAAAACAAAGTCAAGCATATTTCTAAGTAGGCTGGAATCACTGCTGGCATTGCATCCTCTGCGTATTGGGGCCAAACAGGCATCCTTCAGATGCACTCACTCTGCTACGCGTCAGCTGTGCTTTTGTGAGGATGCTGTAGATCTCACCCATGTGCCTGGTGCCACCACTCCATGCTGAGCTCTCTAGTAACACTCTTAGGTCTGGGAAGGTAAGTTATTAGTTGGAACAGGTTTTATTAACACCCAATAATTGCATTAGTCTTCCTATTTATTAACAGCAAACCATGAAATCAATAAGAATACAAGTTGTAGAGGAGTCAGTGACTAAAGGTCTGATTACGCTAGGCTGAGGCTAGCTCAGAAATACTCGCAGTGTATGGTACATCCCCTGAAGTTATAGGTGCTGTATAGTCTTAATCTCTTACCAACAATCACTTTGAATAAGGCTATTTAAATAAAGAAATATAACAGTTTACTGCTTAATACCACTGATTTATAACCTCTCTTGTGGCAACTTGCACTGCCCATTAAGATGCAACTTCAAGGTGCATTTACACTGTATTACTGAACAAATGTATCCCAGACTGTGCTCAATTTTTGTGCTCAGACTTTTTAAACTCACTACCACCTACTGAGAAACATTCTCTAGAGCAGGGGTGTCAAACACATTTTCACCGGGGCCCACATCAGCCTCGCGGTTGCCTTCAAAGGACCGAATGTAATTTTAGGACTGTATAAAATGAGTTTGACACCCCTACTCTAGAGGCTTGAAGACTCTGTAGATAAGGACCCTACTGTAGTAAAGTGCTTTCTTTATTGTCTATTTACAAGGGACACAAAGATGGAATCATCTTGAAATAAGCAGAGAAAAGCAACATACATAACTAGCAAAATTCTGATGCGATTCACTGTGCTAATTTCTGGTTTTATAATATACTTACAAGCTAGTGGGTACTTCAGTAGAAAAACGCTGACATTACTATAAATTAATATTCCCACCAATACCTGTTTCAACTAGGAACAGCCTTAAAACAGTGTCCACCTGATGTGCAGATAGGGCAGAATTGTGTTTAGAATGATTACTTCCTTAAATAAGTACACCTATCACAAACATTAACACATGTAACTGTGAGCTGACAGATCACCATTCCTCATTTAACGAGAATGCTCTAGGAGTATGCTAATCAAGTTCATTTCACCTATTCACCTTACACAACCGATCCCACAAAAACAGGCAGGCAGTGGTACTTGAAGGAGAATTTCCAGAGTTAAATCTATGTTATTCCATCTACCTCCATGATGCAAGATCACAACTACTTCAGAAAACCTACACACCCTAAAGTACCAAGGAGGAGGGCACAGACAAAAAGTTGAAGGGTGTGGACCAGAGTAAAGAGGCATCTTGGCTCAGTTCCAGAGCACCCCTTAGATCCCAAAGGGCTTCCCAAAATACTAGAAATTATGTTTCTAGGTGGAATTTAAATTAATCACTAGCAACTAACTCTATGTCTTTCCAGGCTGCATGCCAGGACACACAGAGCAGGGCACCCAGGCCTACTGAAGCCTTTTATTTTCCAGCAGCACTGAGCTCTCCTAAAAGGGGGAAGGCCTTTGTGCTTCCTGGGCTTCCTCTCAAGTTTACTTGCCCTTGGAGAAGCGCTCATGATCCTGTCATGGCTGACCTCACATCAAATTTCTTCGGGTGGGGAGGGGAAGGTTGCATCCAAGTCCAATGCCCACTGTTCCTATGTGTTCATAAGTCCAGATCCAATGATAAACAAGGAGACATAACATACTTACTTTGGATTGCCAGTTCTACAACATCAAACGCACGAATCTACCCTCTTTTTTCATCTACAGCTATTCTGTAAATTCTGAATCTGTAGAAAACTATGTGTCACACAAGAAGCCCACACCAGAGCTACGGGGGTAACAAGCTTCTCTTTAGAGGTAGGGAAAAAATCCCCTAAATGATCTAATGATGTAATTTGTGAGATACAGTCTACATTCACTTCCAGAGAAATAGCAGAGATGCCAGGACATTCCTTACTCTCTTAATCATCTCCTTAATTAGCATTAATTTGGTTTTAATTAATACTCCATCACAAAGTAAGAAATCACATACATCAGCATATTAAAAAGGTTAATGAAGGGAATATGTCAATGAGATAAAAAAATACCCAACTGCAACACAATTCTAAACTATTGTCAGACCCCTATATTTATGGGATGCCACCGGTGCTTTATCAGGAAATCCCACTGATTCAGCTGATTTTCTGTGTATCTTTCTGATGCTGATTCACTTAATAAAATTTCTTATGAGAACCACATGTATTTTGCTTTCACTTCTAAGATATTCTCTTCTTTCTAAAGGCCACAGGAATCAAGTACTTGGTAGTTTAAATTTGAGTATTTTGATTTATTAAAAACAAACCATAAACTTAATTGTAAAGTTATAAACCCTACTCCAGCTCTACACTGGAGTTAAGAGGCCTACATTAACATAAAAACAGAAAGTCTGATGAAAATGAAAGCTGCACGTTAACACAGATAAAAACACTTGAAACACCAAACAGCTGATTAGCAGGACTCTGAAGTTTGATCTTGATTTATCAAGTAAGAACAGAAATGTTTTAAAGATTTTTAAATGGCAGCAAAAAACATTTGTTTAGTTAGTTTCCATTTTAAATTCTGTTTAATGTATCCTGTAGGCACACGTGGTACTTAACTGATTTTAAATCTTGCCAAACAAAAAAGAATGTGGTACCAACTGAGCACTTAACAGCCCCATGCAATGCAAACTAGAACACACTATGAAGAAAATCTTGATAAATCAGGCATGTCAACACACCCAGACAGTATCAAATGGGAGAGGAAGCAGCCAAATACCCTCCCTCTTTATCACACACATTCAAATCAGGAATGATTATTCTGGGTGTTTTATTGCTGTGTGGCACTGGCACAGGGCAAGAGCCTGGGCCACTTCGGACTTTACAGAGTACAACAAAGACCTTGCATCATCCCCACCAGCAGACTAGAAGCCATGGGAATGGTGCTACCTGTTAATAAATGAGAAAACATTACCATGAGAGAGAAGGTATCTACTACCTGGGAGGTTTAAATGCTACTCAGAGATAACCCAGTGCAAACATGCTTGAGGCTGCTCTGTAAGTATTGATGGGGTATCACAGCAGGGGCAGCAAGATTGTGTAAACACGCCTGAGCTGGCTGCAAACTGAGCCGAGCCTCCAAAACCCACACAAGAAACAGAGTATACTAGACTACCTTATAACGTGAACTGCCATACTTACACTAGAAATGGCAAAAGGCTCACATACCTCAAATGCAAGCACCAAAACACTTTATAATTTAGAGCTAGTCTTTTAACCAAAAGATTTCAACCTTCTCATCAAAAAAAAAGGGAAAAAAAGAGCAGTATTAATGCCATCTGATTTCCTTCAGCTTCCTTGTCGGGACTGATTTTGATATCAAAAAAGGTTAGAAGTCTCACTGAAGCTTTTCTCAATTCTGGAGCACTTAATGACTGTCTTCAACTCTGGACCTTATCCTGCAGCTATCACCCAAATGAGGTGGTTACAAGGCCTCTCTATCAGCCACCAACTTTCCAGAGACTTATAAAAAGTTTTTATATCAGGCTTATCTTTCCTTCTGTCAATTAAACTGAAATCAAACCAATGGCTGAAAAACAACAAAAAAAAAACCAAACAAGAAAATACAGGCAAAGAACATCATCAAATACACTTCATCTTATAAGAAAATCATGTTTAAACTCTGGAATTATATGGCTACACAACCTGTTGGCAGGCTTTACTGAAACAAGGGTGCCTGTCCCATCTGAAAGCAGCCACCTGGGAACCCTGAATGAAAACAGAAGAGTTCGGAAGGGTTTAACAATAAAAATCAAAACAAAGAAATCCTGGACTCAGTGAAGTCAATGCGAGATTTGCCACTGACCTTGCAGAAAGCCAAGTTTTCAGCCTGGCAGAACCTCAACAGAGCTCACTTTCATCTCTGTGTTGAACACAATTTTCAAGCACCAGGACAAAGCTGATCACCAGCAGCATGGCACCTAGAGAAGCACTGGAATGCTGAGAGCAACTGCGTGATACTACCCTAGATATCCAACCAGCTGCCTTTTAGATCTGCAAAGGCACAGCTCTCTTATGTTCTTACTGTATCTCATTGAAAACTTTAAGTATCAAATATAACTAATATATTAAACAAACAAACAAACAAAAAACTGAGATTAAAAAAAACCCCAAACATTGAAAAAACAAGGAAGCCTATCTTCATATATTACCACCCTGTGCCATTTCCGATTCTAAAATCGGTCAGAGAGGTCAAGGAAACCTGAGGACACAAGATACAGTCGGAACTGCCACACCACAACATCTTTGGTCACCTCCCCTGAAATAGGAAGGTCGGTGGCATAGTGATAATTGGTGAAATTACCAGCATACAGAGAGCAGTCCCTGAGCCAGGGCCTAACAGTTGCTCACTTGACATACGTGCTGGCACCATTTTTCCCAAAGAGAGACGAGGACACTTCACCGATAGCAGATCTAGCATCCTCTCCGATATTTATCAGGCTTTCCTGGCCAGGAAAATCCTGGATGCAGATTACAAAGCAAGGTTCTTTCACACACTCCTACTGAGCCCAACACAAACTGCACCCAAGCAAAGCAGCAACGCAGGAGAAACACGAGTGAAATCTACCAAAACAAAAGTGAAAGGGTCTCACTTCCCTAGCTGAGTCGTGGGTTTTCTACATCGAATACAGAAGCACAGATAGCAAAAAGGGAGCCGATAGATTTAAACAGAGCATTTCAAGTTGCTGAAAGTCAACAAAAAATATAGAGCTGACAGATCCTCCAGAAAAAATGCTGCCTTTTATTTTAGAACTAAACAAAACCAAAAAAAAAGCATATTTTTCCCCACTTCCTGAAGCAAAAGTAACAACCTCCAGTGTAAGATCTTGTTTATAATGTTTGATTGTCACATTTGAAATAAAGGCCAAAGCAAAGGTATATATAAAAGGTTTTTCTCCTCTCGCACCCCCTTTTATAGTACAAATTGCAGCAAAACCAATTACTGGTTTATATAAATAAAACGTATTTTTCCCCAAAAAATTCTACCTTCAAAAGGTAGACTACTCAAGAGGTCAGGGGGTTAGTTAAAATCCATGTCATTACGAGAGCTCTAGTTCAAGATTCTGGCAGCCCTCTTCATCTTACTACAGGAGACCATGTAAAAGTCCTACACACAGTGGGCTACCACAGGCCCATGACATATCCCAAAACAGTACTGCTGTGTGGTTCATACGTTGAAAGAACTGAACAAAAGCATTGGTACCTTTCTTTACTCAAACCTAAATTTGGGTTTTTTTTGTTTCTTACCAGCAACAAAAACCAAAACCTCCTCTGCAGGCTACCCAGTTAACTCAGGTATGCCAGAGTACGTGTGCCTAATCCGACATGCATCTGCCTACAATGAATCATTACCACCCAGTCCTGGAGCAGGAAGGTAAGCAGACACCAGCCTTAGCTCCATGGACCATTCATCCCTCTGAGCTGCTGAATGAACGCTGAACCCAATGGAAAAGCAGGGTGTAACCAAAACCAGAGCAGGCAGAAGAATCGGCAGGAATACAGGCACTAGTACCACCAAGCTTCTTCCCACAGGCCACCACCCACCACTGAACCTTGTGTTCAAAGTCTAATTGTAATCCCAAAGAAATGACAGTGATGCCATCTGATTTACTCCGGCAAGCTCACCCAGCCCCTGCCGTTCAGGATAAATGCTGCTAAATGAGTATGGGCTGCTCACACCAGTGCAGGAAGGGTGTAATGTTTTCTTGCACTCCCCTTTCAGGGAAAAAGCATACCACACTCAGGGCTGCTGCATACTGTAACTGACAGAGCATAGGCATCTTCTCACCTTCACAGGACATAGAGCACATAAATGCTGCTTTCCCCTTACCCAAACAATACCATACATATGTATTGGACATAGACAGAATGCTACCAGGCTACATGCCATTCTTTCTGTCAGGGGTGATAGACGAGAAGTAGGACTAAATACTATATAAATTGCATTCCTTATTTATATTCAGCTACTTCTGTGCAGCATCGCTATATTTTCTATGCAAGTTCTGATACGATACTCCTCTACAGTTCTGTCCATAAAGAATTATTAGAGACATCTACTGACACAGGCAGAGGCAAAGCTGTTTGATCACTCCTTGCTGCTCTATGGGAGGATGTCACCGAGTGCTGCTGGCAAAGCAAGGATGCTTCCAACCCAGATTTCAGTCACCCCAGACCTTTCAGCAGGCTATATTCCACCTCACAGCACCAGGGAATAGGATCAGCCAGCAAGGGAGGTATATGCTCAGGAAACTGCATGAGAGATCCCTAACCATCAGTGTGTCATCACCGCCCACGTTCGGAGCTATGGAAAGAGACACTGAAGGCATTTATGCACCGTGGAGTCATTTGTTGACTATACTGTCAATGTCAAATCCTCACAGGAGCATGAGATGTTTTTGACAGAGCAGTTGGTCTGCTAGGTCCATAAACACAATAAAAGAACACACCAAAGCTTTTATCTGGCCTGCGAGCGTCAAAAGCTGTGTTCCTGCTACCAAACATAATGTATTCTTGGTCTATTTAACGAGGCAGCAAATGAAAGCCTGGAAGCAGATGCCTCCTGACATAAGCCTGACAGAGGCAGCAACACAGAACAACTACCCCAAGTGAATCAAACACCTGTTTTCACACACACACATACAGAGATCAGCCAAAACACTATTTGCAAGCAGTTCCATTTGCCTGTCAATATCCAAAGACTTATTAATGCATCAACCTTGTTCCAATTTTCCTGACCATGCTGCTGTTAAAAGCAAGCTATGCTTTATCACAGATGTCCTTGACCACAGGATTAGGTCCAAAGAGATGAGGTAGGAAGAGTGAGGATTTCATTTCACCACTGCTGCTTCTCTCAAAGTAAATAACAAATTAAAAGTTGAATCTTTCACTGAATACCTGGCATGTTGATAGTCTTGGCAAATGACAACTAAATTAAACATATATGAATGGTGTCACGTAACAAGTCTAACCACTTATTTTTAAACCTGGAAGAGCCTGAACAATTGAAAATATCTGGGTTTGGCTTACAAAGTAATTCTGCACACCCTTTTCAAGAACTCAGTCTGCATAGTTGGTAGTAGTAGACGGCACTGAAAAGAGAGAAGAAATCTGAAACAGAAAGACAAAAATGGAAATACTTCCTATACTTGTATTGCTAATGAGAAAACAGTATGTAGCATAACATTGGTTTTAATTTCTGCTGCAGAAAACGATGGGACAGGTTAAGGATGGGAAAAAAAAATCGGTGTATGATATTGATACTAAAGAAGCACTTTGTAAAAATAAAATAGCCTAACCTTAACCTGACTTAGCAGCCTTTCCCTTGAATCAGCAAATTTACACCCAAGAGGAATTGGTGTCTAGTAGAAAAGCAATGTGCACTTGCAGTTTAATTATGCATATACATACAAAAAGGGAATTTCTGTCAATCCTTAAACATATTCACTGTTGAAAGAAGAAACAACTAATGTTAACAGGAATCTTAATTCTGGCTTCATTTGGCATTATTTAACAAGCAACTTATACAGCTAATTAATTCGACTGTTTTGCAGTTTTTACTTCAGCCAGTCTGAAGAAAAGACACAGACATACAAAGACCAAACACGGCCATGTATTTCCAAGCATTTTCCTAAACTGAAGCGGAAGAGCATTTAAAAAACACATGTACAGGCCTGTACATCTAACTAGAAAGGTAAATCTTCCTGCCAGCGCCCGACAGACAGCAACCAGCTGGGTTGATGCCGGTCCCGCAGGTGAGGCGAAGGCAGTGCAGGGGCGATTTTTTCCTGCCATCCTTTCCTCCTCACTCTCACCTTCCTCCTCAACCGCCTCCTCCATGGGCTGCAGTCCCTTCAGGACACTACCAGCTCAGTCATGGTGCCACCTGCAGCACTGGCCTCACTGCTCCCTTATCTCAGCTTTTTCTGCCCTTTCTTAGCCAGGATTTCCCCGAGGCGCCCACCTGTAGCTGAGGGGCTCAGCCTGTGGTGGGGCCATTGAAGCCGGCTGGAATTGGCTGTGTCCGGCATGGGGTAGCTCCAGCCACTCCTCACAGGGGCTGCCCTGGCATCCCCCACCTTGCCAGTTATGCATGGTACAGTTAATAATTGGCACCACTGGCTAAAATGAAGCAGCAGAGAAGTTTCACTTTCCATTTGGCTTCTCCAGTCGCAGAAGCATGCCCAGGAATCGGCAGCTGAGGCACAAGTACAGGCTGCGGGACAGCAAGGTCCCATCCATTTCTCTGCTGCAGGCAGATCCCTCCAGCTCTCCCAACTCATCCAGTTTCTCCTTCTCTGGCAACACATATTACAGCAAAGTGCTCAGACACTGTGGAAGTGGAGAGCTAATAGAGATTAAAAAAGTCTAGCAGCATCCTGATGTGCACCTAGAATAGCGTGGCCAGCAAGACTAGGGAACTGATTGTCCCAGTGTATTCAGCACTGGTGAGGTTGCACCCCAAATATCGTGTTCAGTTTTGGGTCCCTCACTACATGAAAGACATTGAGGTGCTGGAGAGAGTGAGGAGGAGGGTGACAAAGCTGGTGAGGGGTCTGGAGCACAAGTCTGATGAGGAGTGGCTAAGGGAACTGGGGCTGTTTAGCCTGGAGAAAAGGAAGCTGAGGGGAGACCTGATCGCTGCCTACAACTACCTGAAAGGAGGTTGTAGCATGGAGGGTGTTGGTCACTTCTCCAAAGTAACAAGTAATAGTACAAAAGCCTCAAGTTGCACCAGGGGAGGTTCAGGTTGGATATCAGGAAAAATCTCCTCATGGCAAGGGGTGCCAAGGAACAGGCTGCCCCATGAAGTGGTTGAGTCACCATCCCTGAAGGTATTTAAAAGATTTATAGATTAGGTTCTTGGGGACATAGGTTAGTGCTAGAGTTAGATTATGGTTGGACTTGATGATCTCCAGGATCTCTTCCAACTGAAATGATTCTATCAAGAGAGAAATGAAGTTCCCTGATGATACACCCAGTTATCAACTAACAGGCCAACCTACAGCACCTGGGCTGCCAGAGACCCACAACAGATTTAACTGTCAGGCTGAGTACAAGGAGCCTTGTGTGAGACATTTCAGTCTCTGGCTCCAGAAGAACAAAAACCAACAGTGGCAGCTGAAGCCGACATCAGCAGATCCCACTAAAACCCAGGTACATGTTGAGCCCAAGAAGGCTACACAGTAAAAACAAAGCAAAACTCTCAGGGCCGATTCATCTCTCCCTCTGAGTCACCTAGTTCACCTTCACTCCACATTGAATGTGGTATGTACTTTATGAAACTACAGAAGAAAACTATGAAGGCCAACGAGAAGCTTCACCTGTGGCACAGGGATGGCAGAATTCCTTGTTCTAGGTTGCCACCAGGGGATCATACACTGCCTCAGGATTTTGTCAAGAGGACTTCAGTCTTACCTGTGTCCTGCAACTTTGCCTGACGGTACACCAACACAGGCACTATCAACACAGAACCTCCAATTATTTCAAGAAAAATGAAGTTACATTTAACTTTTGTCCCCATTTTTCCCCCACTCATTCAAATCTAGCTAGTGATACAGAAATGTGTTACTCACACACAGAATCACACAGAATGTTAGGGACTGGAAGGGACCTCGAAAGATCATCTAGTCCAATCCCCCTGCCGGAGCAGGAACGCCTAGATGAGGTTACACAGGAAGGTGTCCAGGCAGGTTTTGAATGTCTCCAGAGTAGGAGACTCCACAACTCCCCTGGGCAGCCTGTTCCAGTGCTCTGTCACCCTCACTGAGAAGGAGTTTCTTCTCAAATTTAAGTGGAACCTCTTGTATTCCAGTTTGTACCCATTACCCCTTGTCCTATCATTGGTTGTCACTGAGAAGAGCCCGGCTCCATCCTCATGACACTCACCCTTTATATATCTGTAAACATTAATGAGGTCACCCCTCAGTCTCCTCTTCTCCAAGCTAAAGAGACCCAGCTCCCTCAGCCTTTCCTCACAAGGGAGATGCTCCACTCCCTTAATCATCTTTGTTGCCCTGCACTGGACTCTCTCCAGCAGTTCCCTGTCCTTCTTGAACTGAGGGGCCCAGAACTGGACACAATATTCCAGATGGGGTCTCACCAGAGCAGAGTAGAGGGGAAGGAGAACCTCTCTCGACCTACTACCCACCCCCCTTCTAATACACCTCAGGATGCCATTGACCTTCCTGGCCACAAGGGCACAGTGCTGGCTCATGGTCATCCTGTTGTCCACCAGGACCCCCAGGTCCCTTTCCCCTACGCTGCTCTCTAACAGGTCATTCCCCAACTTATACTGGAACCTGGGGTTCTTCCTACCCAGATGTAAGACTCTGCACTTGTCCTTGTTATATTTCATTAAATTTTTCCCCACCCAACTCTCCAGCCTGTCCAGGTCCCGCTGGATGGCAGCACAGCCTTCTGGCGTGTCAGCCACTCCTCCCAGCTTGGTGTCATCAGCAAACTTGCTGATAGTACACTCTATTCCCTCGTCCAAATCATTGATGAATATATTGAATAATACCGGCCCCAGTACTGACCCTTGAGGCACTCCACTAGATACTGGCCTCCAACTGGACTCTGCACCACTGACCACCACTCTCTGGCTTCTTCCCTTCAACCAGTTTGCAGTTCACCTCACTACATGACCACCCAGACCACACTCCCTCAGTTTAGCTATAAGGATGCTGTGGGAGACTGTGTCAAATGCCTTACTCAAGTCAAGGTAGATCACGTCCACTGCTCTGCCATCATCCATCCATCTTGTTATGTCTTCCTAAAAGCCAATGAGGTTGGTTGGGCATGACTTCCCCTTGGTGAAGCCATGTTGACTGCCCCTAATGACCCTCTTATCCCTGATATGCCTTGAGATGGCGCCAAGGATAAGTTGTTCCATCAGTTTCCCAGGGATGGAGGTGAGGCTGACCGGTCTATAGTTACCCGGGTCCTCCTTCTTGCCCTTTTTGAAGACTGGAGTGACATTTGCTTTCCTCCAGTCCTCAGGCACCTCTCCTGTTTCCCAAGACTTGGCAAAGATGATGGAGAGTGGTCCAGCAATGACCTCAGCCAGCTCCCTCAGCACTCACGGGTGCATCCCATCCGGACCCATGGATTTATGGATGTCCAGATTGCCTAACTGCTCCCTAACCCAGTCCTCATCAACCGAGGCAAACTCCTCCATTGCCCTGACTTCCTCGGGGGCCTCAGGGGTATGGGTCTCCTCAGGACAGCTTCCAGCAGAGTAGACAGAGACAAAGAAGGCATTCAGTAACTCTGCCTTCTCTGTATCTTCTGTCACCAGGGCACCCACCTCGTTCATCAGTGGGCCTACATTGCCTCTGGTATTAGTTTTATCTGCCACATATTGGAAGAAGCTCTTCTTATTGTCCTTGACCCCTCTCGCCAGGTTTAATTCTAAGGAGGCCTTGGCTTTCCTAGTTGTCTCCCTGCATGCTCTGACAACAGCCTTATATTCTTCCCAAGCGGCCAGCCCCTTCTTCCATGATCTATAAACTCCCCTTTTCCACTTGAGCTTACCCAGCAGTTCCCTGTTTAACCATGCAGGTCTCTTGGCTCCCTTCCTTGACTTCCTACGTGTTGGGATGCTCTGATCTTGTGCCCGGTAGAAACAGTCCCTGAACACTAACCAACTATCTTGGGCCCCTTTACCATCAAGCACCCTTGCCCATGGGATTTCCCCGAGCAATTGCCTGAAAAGGCCAAAGTTTGCCTTGCTGAAATCCAGAGTTGCAATTCTGCTTGCTGTCCTGCTCCTGCCACATGAGATCCTGAACTCCACCATCTCATGGTCGCTGCAACCAAGACAGCCCTTGACCTTTACCGCTTCAACCGTTTCGTAAGTGATCCATTATGAATACTTTTAGACAAACTTTTATCAAATTTACAAAGTCTACCATTCAAACAAGCTAGACCCATCTTTAATTAAAATGAACTTATAAAACTTTATTGAATACAGAAGTAAAATGAACCACTCAAGCATCCAGTAAAATCAAATACATTAAGACACGTATAAACAGCACCTTCTTAAAGCCAACTCAGGGAATGCTCCTTCAATGCCAAACACTGCAGAAAGGCAACTGCAGCTTCCTCGCACAGTAACACAGCACAGGGATGCGGCAACACATCTGGATGGTGGCACACAGGCTCTGCATAATGTCCAAACTACAAAACCCCATCCCTGCATTTTTACTTCAGGTTTTCAATTCCCTTGTTACTGAACACATGCCAATAAACCACGGACTGCAAGCATTAGAATGCTAATTTCTCACACAGTTTAAGTTGGTAGCAATGCCCTTAAAAACAGAGCCAAATTCTGATATTTGTACTAAATTCAGGATCTTCAAAAACGTGACATCATTTAAAAAAAAAGCACCTCCTGACATAAAGGTGCCTGTCACTGTTAGTAAGGCACCTCTACTCCTGCAGACATTCTTCTGCTCACATCCCTTTTCTCAGTCAAAAGAGAACTACAGCAGCTCCAACACAGCTTTCTAAATTCAAGAGAGTTTCCTGATCATTTGCTGTGGCCACCTATTGGTAAAAATCCTCACCAAAGAGTATGCATCTATTTAAATGCCTTACATTTATAGCAATACTTCAATTTCCAGAGCTTTAAAACCTGTGATGTTTTTATTGGGAGGGGAGAAGAGATGGGGAAGGCAGGAGGGGGAGGAAGGTATTTACTCATTTTGATACTGAATACTTGTCTCTCAATGCTGGTGAGTATTTTTAAGGACTCGACAATTCGGCCAGGTGTCTGACCACAGCTTGAAGCGCGCAGGGGCACAGGTGCCACCCGGGGGAGCTCTGTCACCCCAGCCCAGGCCCGGCAGCAGCGGGGCCTCCCTCAGCCTGTATTTAAACTCCAGCTTTGCCAGCCTGGCAGCAGCTGCTCATACCCTGCGCTATTCCAGTGTTTCGGAGGGGACGCTAAAAGTCCCGTTCTTTTAAATGCTATTTTTAGCTACCGCGTTCTTATTGTTCATGGTGAAAAAAACAAACGCAAGAGCCAAAAGAGAAATCCCCTTTCCTTTGGCAAAACTATGCTAATCACACCATCATTAGGGAACGAATTTACTGTAATCACAAAAGGCAAACAGGCGTCTCAGCTAACTACACTGGCCAGAGGCGAGGGAGGAACAACAGTCTGGCTGATTTTGTAACAACCCTTACAGAAATAAAATTGATAAATGGTTAATTCCCTTGGTGTGTGCATTAGTACAGTCCATTATATTAATAAAACAACCCTAACTTAACCAATGAAACAATCTGCTCCTGGGATCTCTTTAGCACACACACACTTCCTATTACTAAGCAAAATGTCTCTGTGTCAAATTAACAGTGAAATTGAGAGTTTTCATTTTTTTCATATTCAAACAAAAAGAATCACACAGAATTTATTAAAGGAAACAACGCACAAGGCATGAAGATTTTAAGCTGTTTCCAGCTGTCATTGCACCAACAGAACTAAAAATGTATATGCTTAAAAAAATGTAAGTGAATATGTATGAAACAGATCTATAATCTTTTATTATAGCTTAGAGAATGGGATACCAGTGGTTGAATTTTAAAGAGCATTTCCTGATTGGACAGCAAGCCTAAGATACAGTAACAGCATTACGCTTCTAAAATCTAGTGGGACAAAATAGTAGCACATGAATCATGTTTGGGACGCAACACATCAGGAGAAAAAGAAAGACTATGAAAGCTGTATTTATACAAACTGGAAAAAGAAGAAAAAATAACTTGCAGGAACAAAGACAATAAAAATTAAAGAAAGCCACAGACAGAAACAGAAGGAAGAGACAGACATATGGCCTGCCAGATCAATCCTATCATCAACCGCTGCTTAAAAAGACCGGTAGAGTACTACAAAGCTGAAAAACTGATAAAAGGATGAAAAAGCCTAAATTCAGCTGGGAAATAAGGAAGAGGAAATATGTCCCTTCTGAAAATGTTCATTATTTTATATTATACATTACTACTGAACCACTCACTCCCATCACACACTACGTCTATTAATCACCTGTGTCACAATAAGGAGTAACATTTCACATTTTCAGCAAGATCTATAGCCATTAATAACAGGTAGGCAAGCTACGCATTTTTGTAAGATGGAAATTGAGAAAAAGAATGGGGAGTAAGGCACCCCCTCACTCCAAAAATCAACATCAGAGCTGCCAGAATAACTTGATGCATGAACGACTAGATTTTGCTGCTTTGCGCACACAGAGGGATTAAGAGTTGGGGGTTTTCTGAACCTAACCTCCTACAAATGTTTTCATTAGCTAATGCTAAGAAATCTGTCATTCTGCAACTTGGCCCTCAGTTTAAAACACGCACTTTTATGTTTTAAATTATTAAAATTTTAAGAATGGAAGTGACACTCTATACAGTCTTAACCAAAGGCCGTTTAAAGTGCCATGCCTTCCAGCTGAACAGAGTCTGCAGAGAAACCTAGTACTGCCAGATACCCAGTGTATCTGTTCTTTTCTTTTCAGTAATCTGCTGAAAGCTGATCTTCAGTATCACAAGTAAGGCATTGTGTGCAAAAAAAAAAAAAGACCACTGTCTCTACTCCTGTTGCATATACGATAACTATTCTACAGTACTCCATTTTGGAGCCAGAAGGAAAAGCGGAAGCAAGTTTTTTTACAGTCAATATAATGGGATTGTGCATCATAGGGTGCATACATTTCACGTTGCTGAGGATAAGAAAATGATGAATTAAAAAAAAAAAAGATTCCTTAAGCATATTTGACTTCCAGACTGTTTATTAGTGTTTTTGTGGAAAGTGCTCACCAAAAGAAAAATGCTTTATATTGCATCAGTCATACTTATTCCACAGTTAGATCCATTTTTCCTCACATCAATTTATTCCTCTCTGGTTTAATTCTTGACTAGATATCATTAACTCATTTTCTATTCTGTTCCAGATAGTGGGATATCCTGGCAGAGCCAGTGGTTGAAATGAAGTAAGTCAACATCATAATTCATGATTTCTCATGATCTCTGCCAACTACTATCACAGGAAACTAACAGAACACTCAACTTCAAACATGAACTTCGAAACAGAGTAAAAAAACCCATGCAGATTAATACTTTCTGCACTTAGGGACACCCTAAACCAAACTGCTCTTCCCCAGTCTACTGTTAGATCTCACATGTAAGAAAACTTTAAGAATTGCACTAGCAGACAAGCTGAAAGACGGACATACAGAAGGAAAGAGATCTGACATGTGCCCAAGATTAGAAATATTACCAGCTACAGCAGCAGTGCAGGTCAGTTTCTGATACACTCAAATTCAAAATTAATTCAGTCTGAGTTGGATCCACAGCTTGAAAACTGAAGAACCCTGTTGGCATGTTGCAGTACTAGTTCAAAAAGGCGGGAATTGTTTTCTAACAGTAACAGCCAGACTTCTTGTGGCTATTGGATTGCAAGTTCACCAAGAAAGCGCATAGCAGGTGAAGAACATGCAAGTCCCCAAGAACAACATCTGCTCAAACAAGGATTCCCAGATCACAATGAGGTAATGAGTGAACCATCACTGAGAGACAAAAAGGAATCCCACTAATATGTTCCTATTATATTTTATATCACTATAAATTTATTCTAGAAAAGCCACAGATATTCTGCTATAGGCAGAGCAACCTTGGTCCTATTAGTCTGATTTAATTCCTGGAAGTGATCTCCACATTCCCTCCCATTACCAGCCTGGTCTCAGATTAAATACAGAACACTAGCGCTTTAGACATGTTCCCAAAGTTTGTGTCTCTATGTCAAGCTTATACTCCCCAGCTGTCATAACCTCCAAGATAATCTGTACTGCTTCTGTATTTTATGATGAAAAGTTGACAATAAGAAAGGACAGACAACTCAATATCATATATTATTGAACAGCTGTCACACAAAACACATGTATTTTGTTTTCTCAAACTGAAAAAAAACCCACATGCCTAAAAATGTTAATGAAACGGTATTTGTTTATGTTCATAGAAGATTCAACATCAAAAAATAAAATCCCTGTCTTTTCATAGCAGTGTCACCAAGAGACACTGGACAAAAATTATCCCCTCTGTTTCATGGTAGCAGATGGTCTCCTGTGGTAACTATCCATGTGCTTTCACCTCTGGTCAAATCAAGACTGGCAAATGACACCTTCTGTAAAGTCTTTGCTTTCAACTGCCCTTTCCAGCCAAATGCAAACCCTTCCTACTTTGAGGACCTAAAATGTACAAAACACATGAGTAATTATTATATTATTATAAACAGCAGCTTGTTGCTTTCAAACGCCTCCCTTTGTGCCTTCACCACTATATTTCAGCACAAACCTACAAGCTGGCATCTGCACCTTCCTGCCTACTAGAGGAACTCCTACAGTAAGTGGTATGAACCTCAAAGTTGAAAATCACAACTGAATTGTGGGTGGAATAGTTGGACAGACTTCCTTCTCATGTTATCTCAGGCATATCACTGCACATCTTTCTTCAAATATAAAATCCAGATAGTTACGTCACCTTTCTTTTCTAAAATGACCCATATAAGAACATATATTTCTGTCACTTTCTCTATCATGGTATTTTTATTTTCAGGTAGATACAGTACACCATGTGATCTACCTAGGGAGAGTTTTGCCTGAAATCACTCCAAACGGCAGCTTAATTCAAACTGTTGAAGTATCACGCCTCCTTCATTCATCTTCCGGAGGCAATGAAAGAGAAAACATTTCCTCAGCAGGACTGGAGCCCCACTTTGTTTTTCTTGATCTTGGATTTATATTCGTAGCCGATCATCACTGAGTCTTTGGTAGCTAAATCACAACAGCTTCTCTGTCTGCAGTCAGCAAGGATATGAAAGGGAAATAACCACCCTCCCTCCCCCTGCATCCCCCTCCCCCAAAAAAAGCAATTAAAAAAAAAAGAAAGAAAAAAAGGAACCCTCTCTCAGGGCCAAACCTCAGTTTATACAGCATGAAGTAATCTCTCCACAAGCTGGCTTCTCTTCTGGGCAGGTTTCATGGGATCGCAGTGCCACAGAAATGCACAGGATCTGCCTTGTTCATGCCCTGTTCTTTTAAAAGCCTGCTCGCACCCTGCCCTCTGAAGTGGGTTTATACATGGCAGCACCTGTGTTGTCCGAGAAACGCTTCGGCCAAGAATAATCCTGCACACAGGAGCAGGCTCTTTTTACACCCACCTGCTGAGCACAGAGGGGCACGCAACCTGGCTGAGTGGTTTCCAGCCGGCATCAATGGGTTTTCCTATAAAGCAATTGAGTCAAAGCAGTAACCTAGCAGCAGGTGACATGCCAGAGGCTCAGCCCAGCAAAAAAGCAAGATGGGGGCTTGAGACGTCAGTGTAGCCAGCAGGATAAACACGATGCACAAGGCAGACTTGAAAGGGTACAAAATGTGTCGGGGGGAGCAGGAAGGGAGGAGAAACGCTACTATACATCATACTGAATCTGTGTTAAAACATGCAGTGAAATGGGTACACCACTGCAATGCCTTCAGGGAGAGGCTCTCATACTAATCAGAGGTTTAAGACACCTTTTAATGAGCATTTCTTAATACCCTTCCTCCTCACCAAAGGCTGCCAGGCCTCCTTGCTCTTTGACCTATGCCACAGAAACCCAAAAAGAACTCAAACAACTTAGAAGTGGCATAAAACCTCAAATTTTACTTCAGTCTTCAACACCTCCATTCACACCAGTTAAAAAACCACACGGATTTTGTCTGAATGCTTAAATGATATTTCCCAACAGCTGGATCTGTTGGAAGAACCCACTGCAATTTCCAACAGCAGAAAACATCACCTTTGCTCATCTGTCACAGATGCCAACTGCATGCTCAGGGTCCAGGACAATACTATAACCAAGAGACAGGCAGTGTGAACAACTGTTCCTCCTTTCTGATGGCAGTGGAGGACTGAGGTGAATTCTGCTCATTACCCTTGTATTCGAAGTTAACCTTGCAGTCCCAGAGTTGTGTAATAAAAACGAACCATCCACACCCCATCCACAACCAACAAGATGCCACATGGGTGCAGGAACAGGTTCTCTGCGCAGGACCTGGGTTCACACAAGTCAGTGTGAACAGTTCAACAGTGCCCGTGTTTGTAGAGTTTACCTGTCATGAGGACACCAACTGACTCCATTTCTGAGTCCAGCCTTTGTGTGGCAATTCTAATCAGCAAAGAAGTTTCACAAAAATACGGTAGGCTGTACACTACAAGTAAATATTTCTCACTGCAAACCCAACACAGGGTTTGCTGAAAAAAAATGATTGGTTTATACAACGTTTGGATGTACAAATATGGTTTTTCAAGAGGCTGCTCTAATTTGTATCTGAGGTATTTTAGCTTCTGCAGTAGCTCTGGAATTCGAATAAGGATAAAGGAGGCATCAAACCGCACATTCGCTGTGATTTTTGTACTGCTTCTCTCCCAGAAGACGCAGCACTGAAGCACCCCCCGGGTCTTTACTTAAAACTCCACAGAGAGACTTGACTTCAATCAGCCATTTCCAAGGAGGAGTTTGTTTTAACCACAGTTTCAAAGGATA
The DNA here is from genome assembly GCF_037038585.1 of Patagioenas fasciata. Lineage (NCBI taxonomy): Eukaryota > Metazoa > Chordata > Aves > Columbiformes > Columbidae > Patagioenas > Patagioenas fasciata. Next base: position 73,785,854 of record NC_092521.1, on the reverse strand, counting down.
TAACATTTGACAGAATGTGGATGCATACACCTGGGTAAACAGTTAAATCCCAAATGCTGTTTGAGCTCTTTCTTGCCTGCATGATCTTAAAAGGCCTGTTCAGCAGACTCCCTAACTGACCTCACTGGCTCTTGTACACAACCCAAGCTCAGGGGTGAAGACCAAAGCATCAGACTGAAGGGTTAAATCTTCCAGGCTAGCTCCCACAACTCCCAGAGATGTTTAATTACAATAAATTATAAACATTTTCTCTGCATAACTAGTGCTTTTTTCAATTACTATATAACTTACATTAAAATGTTGTATTAATAATAAAGGTTCACATCACTTAAAAAATGTGACTGCCGTCTCTGACATCACCAATTTAGACTGAAACACTCCTCATTTACACTTATATAAATTAGGAAAGAGAGAAACTTATGGCTGGTTCCTTTCCTATACATGCAATGGACAGCACTCTGCTGCAAAATTACATGGGGGTCATCTGGAGCTTCACAGATCACTTATGATGCTGTTATCACAGATCACCCACAAAATCAGGAAGCACCAGAAAACGACACACACTGATACAAACAAGTTGAGGAGAATTTGACCCAATATGCCCTGAATATCTAAGTCCTGTTTACGAAGAAAACTTAATTGTCCAAGAAGTGTTAAGGTACATTGGAGATAAGCTGCCTTCAGGAAACTGAGCAGAATCAAATGTAATACAGAAAGTCTCACATGCAGAGACTATGCAGTCCGCCCTCATATTTAGACTTGACATTAAGCACTGAAATGAAGAAAACCAGACACTATCCAAAGCCAGGTATAAGACAGCTGATACAAATCAATGCAGCGATGAGTATTCAGATAACTACATGATTTGACAGACAGTACTGCAAAGGCTAATTTTTGATTTCGTTTAAAGAATTTAAGTGTATATATAAGAAAATTTCATGGAACTGTCCTTTAGAAAAATACTGTAAGATGAAAGTATCCAGAGTGCAGTGGCTAACCTGCACAACTGTACACAGAAATAACCCAACTGTTCTCCAAGTGTTAGCGTCACCCTGAAGAATCTTCTTTGCTAGCGACAAAGGCTCACAAGTAAACTGCTGTATGGGAGAGACACACATTTCTTTTATAAAAAAGTATTATATTTCTAAAAAACAAAAATCCCAAACACCAAACTTGTAGCTGCTCTTGGCCTGGCGATCACAAAGAACTGCCTGACTCTCTCCCTTCTCCATCCCACCTGCTTCACAACAGAGAGCAGCCTCATCCAGCACATCAGCTGTGCAGCAGAACATTTCCAATCCCCATTAGAATGGGGTGAATTGTCTGGAGGCTTTACCCCAAGCTATTCTGTTTTTCCATTAACGCTAAATTATAGTCACGCGTACAAAGATGGAAAAGCAATTCCTCGCCAAAAGGCAACTGAAGAATTATGCTCCTTAATTTCCCTTACAAAAGCTACCAGAGAGTAACCTTTTTTTTTTCTCCCCTCCCAAGATAAAACCGCCCCCGTGCGTGTACTTGGAACTGTGTAACACTATATGGTCTTCACTCATACACCCTATTCTAACATAGGCAGTAACATGTTAATTAAAACTTGATAATGTTACGTGTGTATGCACATCCCCCCAAAAAAACCCAAGCAATATCTCCACCTTTTTCTGTCAAGTTACATTAACTCACCATTTTTCTATATTTAGGTTAATATAAATAGTCACTACACAATCAAAAACTGGTTACACTTTTTTTTTCTTTTTTTTCCCTTGGGCTTCTGTACTCCCACAGAAACCCAGTGACTTCAACTCGTTCATTCTCTTTCACACAGATGCTTAATTCTTCAGGCAAGGGGAGGGAAGACCTAGTCTATTTGCTGGATTGTTTAGCAGAAAAAGATTCTCCAATAAAAACAGTTGTTTGAAAGTTTCTTCTTCATCTTCTCCAGAACAGGCAAGTATTGAGCTGGAGATCCAGCTTGTGCATCTCTCACTGAAATAGCTGAGAAGCTTGCATTTAGAAGGGGGCTCTTATCAGAATCATCTTTACAACCTGCGGAGCCTTTCCTGACATCTTAAACCGAAAACTTCACTGCTAGTCCCAAAGCCTTAACTTTCGCCTGACCTTCAGTCAGCTCCTGGCACTGGGGAGGAAATACCAGGGGAGGGGAACTGAACAGGACGCAGCACCTTTAAATGTTAAATCCCTGTTGTGTGGGTGCCCTGACACGAGTTTGGAGTGGGTTCATTTTGAGGTTTTTTTTGTTCGCTTTCAGAGGTTTTAAATCACTGTAACTGTCTCGGAACACCACAAACTCACTTTGTTGAGTATAACGCTGTTGACGACAAGGCTGTCACTGGTGGAGTCACACTAGTCAGTTGGAAGGCTTTTCCCCGCCTCCACAACAAGGCCTTTTTCTCCGATTAACAAAGAAATCACAAAATCTTTTTGAACAGTAGGTGAACACTTAGGGTCATGGTTTGCATGTAACATTTTTCTATCTGTCTGTATCATTTTTACCTGTTTATACTAGAAAATTAAATGACTTTCACCAAGTTGGTAAGCTCAACAAAAACCCAAACACCTTCTTCAATGTGCAATAACAATGACTTGTAGATGCGCACACTTACATACATAATCATTGGTTTAAGAAATAAAGAAATATATTAGCTTTCAATGCGAAGCCAGACAGATACTCTTTGTCATAGCTGAGTCAACAGTATTGCAGTGGGAAAGGTGTGCTGGGGCTGGAGGGCACGAAAGAGCAGACTGCAGGCAAACTGCACTGAATATTTGCATAGATTTCAAAGTACGTTACTAGCAAGAGACTTAGACAAACTAAAGTTTTGTCTCTCAGATAAATAGCACTTTTCTGACAACTCTCCTAAGTTCGTTGTTTGATTTGTTTTGTTTTCCCTGCTGATAGTTTATTTATTTGTATCCTCCTGCTTTGCTACAACTTAATACACTTACAAGCCATCATTATTCAGTCACAAAACAGGGTCTCATCCAGTCACGATCTCATCTATTTCTGGCTGCGGTCAATGGTCGATACCTATTTATGTTAAAGGTGGAAACAGAACATAACCCTACCATTACTAATGATGCCCTTATGATATTATTGGCTTTTCCACATTTTTTAAGTGTTTTTTATTTAAGTCTGTAGCTAAAATACTTCCAGTAATATCCTTGCACTTGCAGTCACTTTCCAGCTTCATGTCTTAATAAAAAATGCTGCACAACAATAACAATTTATAAATCCAGCCTGTACTTTCAATGAAAACAAGTTGCCGGTCACTCCACAAATAAAACTCCTCGTGGCTCCATGACTTGCCTTTGAGTCATGAGTAAAGAGCAACTAGATGCTAGAAACTCTGAATAACCCACACACCCACGCTACATGCGTCCAAAGAAGATCATTTCCCAGCAGACATTTGTGGGCTCGTTACTAACGATCCAGCTGCTAATTTAGCATCTGCTCTTGTTCTCAGGTTACCAGCAGGTCCCTCCCTACCCCACAACCCTGCACTGAATGGGTCGTACTCACGCACGGCTTTGCTTCTTTAAAATACACGGGTATATTTAGCAACAGTAAGCGACTTTACACGATAAGGAGGAGGCATGGTTCAGATTAAGTAGGTAAATCAAACTCTATCAAATTAACCAAAAGCAGGCTTCAGAGAACAAAAGTCTCTTTGATTTGGGCATTTCAGGACATATTTGAAAGAGGAAAAAAATGTTAAAACTTAATCTAGAAGAAAAAAAGAAAAAAATCTAATTTTTCCCCTCCTCTTTCTCTAAAAGGCAACTTGCTGCAGGTTATTTAAACCAGAATTCCTTCACTACGAAACCAAAACATGCAAGACATGCCATGTATTTTTATTGTATAAAATGAAAAATCTCATATTTTTCACAAGTGTATTTTTTTAAAAATGGGATTCAGACATGAAAACATTGCTTTCAGATGTGCTAGAAAATGAAACTGCCACCAGTAAAGTTCTGAACTTTCACTAAGTTGGCTCTGTAGATGAAAAGGTCTCTGCTCTTTGTATATTACATTTAATTTCATTACTAAAACAGAAGGTCATGACTTATACAATGGTATCACAAAGTTACACAACATGCACTTGTTTTGACGATTAAGAAGCTTTTAGATGGGGTAAAAAAAGTAATGTACTGAAGTACTAGTATCAATGTAACTCCATCTACTGAATACGTACATGCAAACTGAGCCACTTCGTGACAAAAATAATTTAAGGCAATGAGTATTAAATGCTATTTAAAAGGGAAAACCTTTTTCTTTGTAAAAAAATAAGTGCATTATCAGTTCTCTCATTTAAGTGTTCGTTGAAACACTGATCTATTAGCATATATTTATTTTATGCAAACTGTAATAAAGATGGCTCATTATGAATTACAGGCTGATTTAAGCACGGAGACGCACTCAGACATAATAAGTGATTCAATGCCAATATTTAGATCTGTAACCAGAGGTCATATGGCTTGCTAGCAATTTTACTTAATTACAAATGTATGCATTAGAATACAGTCATATTGTTTAAGTTTGAAAAGAGGTGGAATCGGACGAAGCGAGAAAAATAAGTGGTTCTACTTGTACCTAAATCCCACCTAGAAGCATAAACCAAAGGTTTTTAAGTGTTTGTAAACACACTCATTGTAAAATTTACATCTAATAACGTAAAACTTTATGATTATTACCATACCCACACAAGTTAACTTGTTATTTCGTCAACGCATTTTTCCCCTCTGCCTTCTGCAGCACAGGAACCCCCGGTGAGAGAAGACAGCAGAGAGAACCGAAAGGTGCCAGGAGGGAAAGGAAAAAAAAGACAAGCAGCTCAAGGAAAGCGATTTACATCGCTGTGCCCTTCCAGACCTTCCCTCTACCATATGCCCAGCTGTGTCTTTACACACACTCCCTGGGGCTGCTGGGTTTGGGACTTTACGGGCCGGTACCAGCATTCAGGACACCATTACAGACACCAAAGCGCTGCTGAAGCCACCTGGGCAGTCACAGCTCTGCCAAGACCAGAACTGGAAGGACCAAAGAGCAGGAGACCGAGCAGAGCGTGGCCGTCAGACAACAACCCTGGCAGAGGGAGCTCCTTCCAACGCTTTTATAATGCAGCCCCCGAGCAGCAACAACTTTATTCCAGATACAAATTCAAGCACGTGATTCTCCTCTCATGTCACAAAATCAGAAGCTTGCGAGAGAGAATTAAAATAAGGACAGGAGGAATAAACTTCATTATCAAGGGGCAGCTTCATTTTTTCCAGCGTTTTCTCTATGTACTCTGAGCTCCCAGGGACATACATGTACTTTCAGAGAATTTTAATAAAACCATGAAGATCCGAATGCCGTCACTTGTGAAATCGGCAGGCACCACTGCCAAACCACAGAAACACTCTGACCGTGTCTCGTAAGCACCAAGCTGTAAAGCCAGTAGAGAATTTCAGGTAATTTTGAGTCTGCATCAGATGTCAACATGGCCGCACCCCACCATGCAGCAATAAAAACTGATACCCTTCACTCCTCATCTTCCACATGCTTTTTGAGGAACATAAGCCACCTCCCAAATTTTGTTTCAACTCCCAGTACCACCCCCATAAATAAGGAATGTTTCATCGAGGAGCGCTTAGTTTCCCTGTGTACAGCAAATTTTATAAGCTATAAGCTTGCATGGTCTGTCAGATCATTATCCTCACAAATCCATCCATGACTGCAACATTTGCTCGATGTAAATAGATTGCAGAACAATTCTGGAAGGAACGGCACAGCTGTATGACACAGTGGACATGCTGGCTCCAAAAGCAAGGTCCCAAGTGGTAGCTCTTATTTTCAATATTACTCAACACATGCTGCCCAAAGCACTGCTTTTAATCTTCCATCTGCAACTCCGTGTGAAATACGAAGACATTAATTCAGACCAAGGCTGCAATTTTCAAAGAATCCTAAAATAGTCACACGTTTGCTTTTAAACGCCGAGAGAGACAAGCAAACCAGTAGGATCAAAGAAGAATCTACTTCATTCTATGGGCAGTAAATGGATCAGCGCCACATGCTCATTCTCCCTTGTGCTACCCATTGGTACAAAGGCTGGATACTGAGACTACCTGTAGGCAAGGGCTAAAGCCATGCGTGAAGCATCTGTGTACTAAACCTCCCCTGCACAGCTCCCAAGCAGTTGCACTCAGCAACATCGCACAAAGCAGCATCCCAAACAGCTCCTGTGTAGACCTCTCTATGCCTACATAATTTAATTCTGAAGAACTGAGGTGTTTTCTGTGATAAGCACCAACAGGAACAAATCACAGGCACCTCAGAAGGCACAAAAAGAACATGAGGTCTCCAATCCATTTAGCTCTCCGAATTTCACAAGAAAATTTGTCTGGTTGCTCGAAGATAAGACAATACTATTTTCAGTCTCTTAACTGCATCATTATAGTACACTTAAATGCCACCGAACTTACCGCTTTTCTTTCTATACTTGGTGACGGTATTCTTGGTAAAAGAAAAAAAAGCAGCACAGAGAACTGAGAAAAGCCCTTCCAGGGAGTTTTAAGGTTTTAACCTTAAATAATGCTTGGTGAAAGCAATTTAATGCAGGAAAACCCCTGCTGCTGATTTGGGGTTTTGTCTTCAAATAAACAATGCTTATGAAAGATTTATACATATCTGAATGCTCTTGCCCAGGAATAGCCAGGTGCTCAACAGGGCATGAGGGGTTTCTTTGCAATCTGAGCTTTCCCATCATGTTTTCCCAAGTAAACCCCTTTCTTGGCCAATCCAGGAAGAGAAAACTCAGTCTCCATGCTAATGGAATGTTCATTACCATCTGCTCGGGGAAAAAAAGAAAGAGCATAGGCTAGATTATTTTTCTGAGATCCATCAAAAGCCCGAAGAACAAAAGATAACCTACAAAAGAGAAGTAAGAGAATATATTTCCCTTTTCAGCTATTGGGACCATTCACCTGAAGGGCTGATCTATACCAGAGGATGACATGCATGTCCTCCCAAGTGATGGCAGAGCAGAGCTCTGCACCCAGTCATTTTACGTGGCCTCTTATTCAAATTTGGATTTGCACGTGAAGACAGCCTAATATTTTACATATTGTCCTGTAACAATACAAGTGGGAATTTACATTAAAAAACAATGACTGAGAACTGTTTATACATACACCACTTTTTTTTAAAAGGTTAATTCTCACTGATACCCCTAACCCCCAAAAATTAAAAAATTCAGTGTTGCCAGGTTTTTTCCAGGTCAATTTAAGCTAAACTGTAAAATATGAAGTAGTTTAAGACCTTTCCCCCCCCATCACTTCAATACTAAACTGAATATTAAAATCTGAAATTATTCTCAGGTAGCAAATTAGTATATAAATAATTGGCAATGCACCGCAAGCAATATTTCTTTCCAAGTAACTACATATGAAAATGAAGCAGCACGGGGAATTTACGGTGCTTTTCATGGCAAGAAACCCACAGTATCTGTATGAACAGGTTTTATACTTCAGGCACTTTTATATTTGTAAAATATTTTCCAGTAGACCTGGATCTTGACTTTAATAGGAGAAAGTATGACATTTAACCACTTGAATGCGAAGAGATTTCATTCCAAAATAACTATGGCTAATTTGAGAATACACAATAATAAACAATTATATAGATGAGCAGTATTCTTAAATAAGGCAGGCATAACAGCAGGAGAAGTTGTGGGCTTTTCAAAAAAATATTAGGACTACCTGGTCTTGCAAAAAGAACAAGTGAGAACAGAAACAAGTGACCACCTTAACCAGTATAAGCAATACATTGTTAGTGTCCAAGAAGTCTTTAGCTGTAAAGCACTAGTAGAAAGATGGCACTTTGAAGTTTACCATCATGTAAATAAAGAAAAGCAACTGGAGGTGAAGAATACAGGAGAATCCAGGCATTAAACTCACCTATCTTTACCTGAACACACAAACCCACCGGTGTCTTTTATAATGGGATACTCAACTTTTGTTACTTCAAGATAAAATATAAACCAGAACCCCAGTAAAGAGACAAGGGCAGCATGCACCCACAACTATTTCACTGCTGTGCCCAAGTGAAGCCCATGCTGGTCCCTCTCCCAGCTGTTCCATACAGGAGCAGACCCGGAGATTTCAGCCAAGCTGCTCGGGATCTGCACACCTCGACCAGCAAGTGAAGCAGAGCAGAACCCAACTCCACAGGCCCTTCAACTCCAAAACAGAATATTAAGGCAATGGGAGTGCAGCCATGCCTGCTCTCCTCCATGCTAAACGGGTCATATAAATTCAAGCTGCTTCGGAGCAGCTGACCAAAGCCTCATTTCTGATATCGTGTTAAACAATGAACCAGTGATTTTGCTGTTCTTCACTCTCTGGCAAGTGCAAGTAGACTCTCCCTCTCCATCCCAACAGAGTCCAAAAAACCACGGGAACAGACAGACTCTGAGTCTGCCCAGCCCCTACTAGTCATTTTGTACAATATTATGCTAACACCCTTAATTTTTCTTTTTTTTTTTTTAAAAAAAGGATGCTTCTCAGGAAAAATAAATAAATGAATAAATAAATCCCTGGCTTGTCTTACATGAGACTGAAGGAAAATAAACCTTAAAAAAAATTTGAAAGAACAACACAGCTGAGCCAAGAAAGGGACGACTCTGTATTGTGATCCTGGCATCAAGTGCTAAAACCCACCGAGACACTGTTTTCTAACTGCAAAATAGAACTACTAAAAGCAAATAAATAAAATAACAGCTCGCACCCATTGATATTAGATTATCTCCAAAATTCACAATTTGTTTTCTTCAGAAAGAAGAATTCTTCACCAAAAGTATAATCCATGTTCTTTAGAAAAGTGCTTCCTGATACCTGTGAGGTTGAAAACTGGGTAAATATTAGTTGCAGGATAACTAACTGCTCTTTCAGGAAGGTATTCTGTTCTTACAAATCCATGCAGGAGTTGGAATGCGAATTTCATTATCTTGTATTTGCTTAGAAGTTAGGAAGAAAAGCAACTTTACTTTTGTAATGAAATGGTTTAATCATCAACATATAGTTCTAGGACTATGCTTAGATAGTCCTTCTAGATAGTTTTGCAAAGTTGGTACAATCTACAAGACTTGAAATGAAGAGACAATTAAATGTATTACTTAAAACTACAGTATAACTTTTTATCCTTGTACTAAATATACAGTAACTTGGAAAATCCAGAAATCTCTGACTTTAGGATAAAATACTTTTCTGTAACTAGCCACATAAAAGATGAGACATAGCTGTTGTCCTTTTTTTATTTCTTAAGTTTGATCCTGGAGACTCTGTCCATCACACACGAATACATCTGTGTCTGTCTCACAATGGCAGAGCCAGGTTTAGTAACAAGAAAGTAATTCTGTATTTACATGTATTCAGGAATAACAGACCTGATCTGAAGACAGCAATCCTTAACTTACTAATGTAGGTGAGACAGTAGAGCTATCTTTTGGTTTATAAAAGCCCCAATGGATTTTGAGGAGGATGCCCTGGCACACTCTGGTTTCTCCCCAGCATCCCCATGCTGGGCTGACCTCAGACACATCCAATACAGCCCACAGCCCAGAGCTGGAGGATCCGCAGCCTCGCTGGGCACACAAAGGGTTTGGGACCCACTGAGGACAGAAACTGCTCCCAGTTTGTCCCCCTCTGGACAAGGCACTACCCAGGGAATGAAGCTGCACAACAGACCTTCAGGAGCCAGAAAACAAGACAGTAAAAAGACTCCATGTCTTGAAAAGCACAAGTTTATGCCCATCTGATGTTGTAACATTATTTGAGCATGTGATGCTCCTCTGACTTGCTGCAAGATGACCAAGTGACTCTTGAGTTCAGCACAGGCAGAGAAACACAGGTAATTAAAAGCAAGCAAAATAAATAATCGTGTTAATTACAACACTGGCAGTTCAGCAACATGATCTGACCTATTTGTTGCTGTGTTTAATGAATCAGTAGAGTCAGTCTTACGAGCTCCTGAAGGTGTCACAATACCAAGATTTTAATCATGGCAGGAGCCGAAGGCTGGTCTCTTGCAGAGAAAGCTGTGCTGACACTGAAACATGAGCCGTACCCCCAAGGAACCCAGGAGTAATTTATTTGATATCCATGAAAAGTACCATGAGTAGTTACTCAAAAGACAAAAAAAAAAAAAAAAAAAAGAAAAAAAGGCAGGAATGTGGACTTGCATCAAGATATCCATTCCCACATCAACACCCAGAACCATTGCTGCACCATTCAGAAATAAAGCACTGCCAGAGGAGGAGAGATGGAAGAAAAGCACAGAAAACAGTTTTTTCTTCCAATTTGGCTGAAATTGTTTACTGATTTCAGAAATGCCCCTTGTGGCACACTCAGACAAAAACAGAAGGGAAGACACATATCCCATGCATGTTAAGATCAGACATGCTGCCCTTGGTGTATTTACGTAGGGGGTTAATTTTGCTGCACATGCAAAATACTCACCTCAAACAGAAAAGAAAAATAGAGAAAGAAAAGCCATCAAGGCACTGAATTAAGAATAAAAATTAAACATGCTTTATTATAAAATAACTTAGAGCTTTTATTATATTTTTAGAACCTACTAAAGCAGGAAAAAATAATGCTTATTATTCTACACAATTCTCTGTATATGTTCTATATATTCTACACAATTCTACATATATTCTATTCTATAACTCCACACAATTTTATATATATATTCTATTCTATAACTCTACATAATAGAAAAAAAATAAATATTGCTATTTAAAGGGTCTTTAAAAGAATTCACTACTTTATTTTCTCTTACGCCAGAAAGCCACTGCCATAGCTCCTATCAGACCTGTGGGGCGAGCACTGGATAATGCCCACTGTGGGATGTGTGGGGTGGGAAGGAAGGGACACGCTTTTAAATCACACGTCATCTAGATAATCTAAAACAGAGCTCTTTGCAGCTTTCCTCTTATGTCCCTGGAGAAGTCGGCTTTGACTGAGCTGATTCTGCATCTGGTGGCTCTTACATACTGCACAGCACGAAGACTTCCATGCAGCCTTGAAGGACAAGCTCCTCACGTCACCATCACACCATCTCCTGACACCATGTAATGCAAATACCAAGGAGAAGCCCAGCAGCCTCACCTCAAGAAGACAAACTGCCTTTTCAGAGGAGAGGTAGACTAAGAGGAGTGACCATCAGACCTGGGAGGTGGCAGCAGCTGATCATCAACAGCACATTCGTATGCAGGCCCTTGAATTTTGTTCTTCTCTAGTTGAATTAAACCATAAAAAAATTATTAACAAAAAAGTACTAATACGAAGATGTTTTATATCATCTTACTATGAATGGTAACACATATGTTTATTAAAACAATGTTTACAAATTCAGAAAGCATCTCATCGACCATCAATGTCACCCATCTTAAACCTCTATGCATTTGTGTGGTCTTCAAAAAATAAGCAGTGATTAACCCTTGATAACCAAAAAACTAGAGCTCTACCCTTCTGTCTCAACTTCACAATAAAACATCAGTAACAGTCAACTGGCACAGCATGCATTAATATAAATAAAACCCAACACACAGTGAAGAAAAACAGATACGGCAAATAGAATCATACTGCTTGTTAGTCACTCTTGCTGAAAACATAAAGTAACACCTATGTGATTAAGTACTTCTGGATTGGTACTTGCTGTTGAACCTTACAATATGACTATATTTAGAACACTGATAACATAAAACGTAATTATCTTCCTCAAGCTCCACTTCCGTGGTATGACTTTGTGTCTTATCTGCTTATTTTATTGAGTTTATTGAGGAAGTTTTTGCTGTTAATGCCACAAAACGCAGATGGCTCAGAAAGTTCCTATTTTCTTCTAGCCTTTGGGTGACTGCAAGAGCTCACTACGGAAACACTGACTGCAACACAACAGCTTCAGGAATAGCGAGGTTTGCATTTACCTGGCTTCTTGCTCGAAGAAAAAGTGAGGACACCAGGCTGTTGGGTGGTCCTGGCAATTTGAGGTAGTAAAAGGTAGTAAAGGTTTAATCCTCAGCCCTTTCTGTGCCAAGCAGGTCCTTGAAAGTGGGTTTTCTGTAAGCAAGCTCCCTAATTACCTGGCTGCTTATTACTTAGGTGAGGGACTCTCTGTCACACCTTCCTGAGCCATTTCTCTTTGCATATGCCACAGTAACATGGAAACAGAGGCAGAGCAATTCACAGACCAATGTTCTAACTATTGCACATGCCAACCACCTTTAATAAAAATAAGACACGGAAGGTCACAGAACCTAACATGAAAATGCAGCCTGTCTACTGCCATCTCTGCAAGTACCTCGGACCCAGCCCACACCACGGTCTCACTTCATTTACGCCTCTCTCCTACCTGCTTCAATGATGCTCACAGCCTTAAAAAAAAAAAAAAAGAGTATACCAGGGTCGTATCTGTTTCTGATTACCAGAGAAAACTTAGTACCTTCCATTTCATCACCGAAACTGCCAAAGGAGACCCAAGACTCACAACTCTCTTCCATACAACACATCCCAAGGAACACACAAAACCCAGCTTAACATGCAAATATCGGGTTGAATTTACAGCATCAGCAGTAATAAATTAAATTTTTTGTTCCATGGGCACTCTCTATCTGGAAGCTAGAGTAAAAACAAATGAACGTGAACAGAAAAAAAACCATTCTCAATCCATTTTCTTTCCCATTTCTCTGATTGCAGTGACTACTCTGCACAAATGCACAGTGTCTTAGTCCACTCAATAGCTGGAGGAACAACAAAACTGAAAAGACATTTCTGGTGTGAGGGGACTAAAGGGGGTACGAAATGCTGTGTGCTAGTGCCACTGTAGTGTGGCCCTGCCACGCAATCCTTGTGACTCACTCCTTGGCATGGGTTAAGTCCCTGGCTCATCGCTGACACTCTCATGCTGAAACTATGACAACAATATACTATTCCCAGCATCACTTATTGAACGATAAGCAGCCTGGCTCACTGGTTGACTAACAGCTCTGGAAACACGCTATACATTAAGAAGATTAATATACTAATAAAGGTTTTAATTTCCATTAGCTGGAAATGCAGCTGCTTTTAAAAGATCTTTAAATCACAGTTTTAGCTGAAAACAGATTTTAAGTCTTTCCCATTCTCAAATTCTAATGCAGGAATTGGCTCAAGCTGCTACAGAAAAATAAATTTCTACAGACCCCTTCATCTCTTAGAAGCAGCATTAAAGTGTGAAAGCTGTCAATTTTCATGGAAATCACAATGCCAGGGCAACACAAAAAGCTGCAGCATACTGAACATAGTCGTTGCCAGAAAATCAAGTGCTTGCTGATGCTAACAGAGTAGTAGCTAAAGGCCAGACACAGGGGAACACTTGTTAAGGCTCTGAATTGTGATTCAGGGGAAGTGAGGTATTTCCCTAACTCTGCCACAGTCTGCTTTTGGAGCTGGTCAAGTAAATGTGCTCACACTTTTACCTATATAAACAAAATGGTGTCTCCTACATGTATTTCTTTAACCCAAAATAATATTGTTAGGAAGCCTGCATAAACGTTTGCGAGATAACTCAAGTCTGTGACAACAGGAGTCTTAACAAATATTTATAACACCACAGATGTTTGAGAATATATACACATGTATGAGAAACTCTCATTCCCCTGAAGACAAAAAAAAATCCCTTCATTCTTGCCCTAATCAGTTGTACTCAGCAAAAAAACAATAAACAACTTCTCTAGCAAGATTAACTATGCACAAAGCAGCCACATATTTACTGAACTGACTTCAAAATAAATATTTAAGAAGTTGCTTTCCTTAATGGTCGGCATCATCTAAAACTGCACCCATGTGAATGCTCTAAACTGTAGCTAACCCTCCCTTTCCTCAACTTTATCTAGTGCAGCATCCTGGAAAATTCACTGTAATTGGTGCGGCTTGCCCCGGTGGGGTGGCAAGTGAAATCTGTCCCATCAAAATGTAGCGCTACTTCCTGCTGAGCAGTAAAGCACTTTCATAACGACAAGCAATTTGACTAAGATGTGAACTTACAGGAGCAAAACCTGCAGAAAAAATGAAGCAGGAATTACAAGGGAAAGATATGAAGAACAAATGAGACAGGAAACAACACGAAAGAGAAGGCTCAATCTCATCTAACAGTGGCAGCAGCGGTATAAAAAAAAAAAGACTAAAAAAACCACAAAAGGTATCTATGGGAAAGAAAATAATGAGAGATGACTGGGAGAGTGAAAACAAATCCTGAACCTTCTAGACAGCCAAGAAATAGAAGAGACTTCAAGAGGCTATCTATTTCATCCTCTACTCTGGTACAAGACTAACAGATTTCTGCAAGAAAGGAAAGAGAAAAAAAAGGGCAAAAGTAAGATAGGAGAATAAGTACTTTGGACCCACTCTAGCTGTGAGAGGACGACAGGGCTAATGTTGCTTGTGGTACCAGAAAACCGTATTACAGAGAAGTCCCTTGGCTCAGCTGTGCACATAAGAAGCACCATTTGAACTCTGCGGGAGCAGCGCATGTACAAACTGAGCCACAACACAAAGGATAAAGCCAAAAGCACAAATGTCACTCTTGCAGCAGGCCCAGGCAACAACCTTCAAAGCAGGTACCACGTGGCTGTTCCACATTTCTAATTACAGTCACCATCCTTTGCCGTTCAGTACTCTGCACAATACACTGAAATCTCATATAAATACAAAGGAAGGGAAACATACGCAAATTGCCCAGTTTTCCAATTTTGATTTACAGATTACTCATTTAGGTTTTCCTGTATACCCTAAATCTTGTAACATCTGAAGACAGATTATGGAGATAGAGTATGGTGCAAGCAGTAGCACACAGACATTCACATAGATGTTCTGCAGACAACAGTTCCCTTCAGGCTTTTCAGGTCAAGTTTTACAAATAATATGATAAACATAAGCATGATAACCACTTTTTTCTCCCTGCCCCTTTTTTTTTTTAAGCTGGATGTGCAGTTTCACAAAGTAACCCGCTTAACTATGTGGTAAAAAATAAAATTAAAAAGTTTTAAGAAGTTGAGATCCACAACTTGCCCCGTATCTGCGGGTTTGCTTTTCCAGGTTCGGCATGTAAGCGTTATTGATGTTTCACAGTCTTTATCTGACTTCCAGGGTCACTTCAACCCAGCAGATGAGTCCCTCCAAAGTCAGTGTGTCAGGCGTACCTGTATGTGTTAGTACTAGAAGGCCCTGTGAGACAGGGAAGGAAGCTGCAGCACAGAAAATAAAGATCCTACTTAAAGAAAGCATTCATATATCTTGTTTAACACAGAGGCTTTCCCCACATTTGGTTAAGATTCCAGAGGAAGGTTTTCTGTGCTCAGATGTAAAGGCATGAAGAAGGATCCAGGAATCGCTGGTTTCCTTGGGAGGTGGAGATGCTTTCAGTGACAGGGGAAGATGCTCTGCACTCTGTGGAGCAACTAATGGAGTGGAAAAGAACCGATCCTGCAAGTCTCATTTTTGACTTGAGCCTCCTATGCCACTTACAACCAATGTAGGTCAATGACACTACTCTACAGTCAAAAGAGTCAGCAACCAAGACACCCACAGAGGCCTATTGCTGCTTTCCCTACTGAAGAGCATATGCAGCCACCAAAGCAGTAGGTTTTAAACTAGTGTATTTCTCTCTTCTAGCACCTGTTGCGTGATCACAGAATAATAAATCCTAATTTCTGCTGCTGCTACTGATTAAGTTCATCTTCATAAACTAAAATAAATGTTAATTAAATAAAGCATTATGGACCTGGTAAAGCTTTACAAAACTTGTGCCTAGCAGTTAGTAATAATAAAATTCTTCATACTGAAGTCTACAATTATTTTTGAAACTGAGAAATGGGAAAAACCTTGCAACACCAGCACAAACTGCATTTTTCCTTTGCCATTTAAAACAAAACAAAATGAAAACAGTATCCCGCTTTTAAATGTGCAGTTCTTAAGTGGCTGTGCCATGAAACACGAGGTTAATTTATCTGTGTAAAGCACACAGTAGAGCTGCTCTACCCTGTACCAAATGATACATTTTTTCACTGTTTAACAAGGGAAACTCGTAAAGTTGCATTAATGATTTACATAGAGACAAAACAGCTCTGCCCAAATTTTGTTAAAAACTGTGAAGCTGCAGTTATTTTAACCTCTTGCTTTCATAACTGCAAGTTATGAAACTCAATTAGCTGGAAATGTGTACAGCATTTCTGCCATGAAAGGAAACTATTTCTGCCACAGTGGCCTTAAAAGCCAGTGTTCCCTTGGCATGCTCCATAGATGCAGCTCACCTTTGGATTCGCACAGGAACCAAGAACAGACGAAGCTGTCTTCTTGCTGCATTTTCCTGGCCTTACTGGACTTCCTCACTGAACGAGTAAAACCTCATTATGGACCAAATATACACCAGTTGCCAGTACAGACATCAGCAACTTGGGAATTACTAACTGTTCGGTGAAACCCACTGCTGACAGCACAGGCACATGGAATCATAGAATGGTTTGGATCAGAAGGGACCTTGAAGATCACCTAGTTCCAACCTCATTGCCACAGGCAGCGACGCCTTCCACTAGACCAGGCTGCTCAGGGGTTCCAATCTGGGAACCTCTGGCTTGCAAGAAAAGACAACAAGCAGTATGTCGAGGCTGAAATCAGCTCAGAGGAAACAGACAGGCAGTCTCCATCAGTACATACAGCATTGCCACCAGCTTCCACAGGAGTGGATTAACACCCATGCGCTTTGCTATACAATATCACAAACACATCTTCACCTTACGACAGGATTAGCTTCTTAGAGCCGTATCAGGAGCGATCTGACTGAAGTTAATGCAGTTTCTGTAATTTCTGCTCATATATGTGATATCTGCGTTTACACAGATGAAAATGGCTACGTAGGATTGAGGAGGTTTGTTCAGAAATGCCCTCAGACTCCAGTGCTCATCCCTGAGATGCATTAACATTACACTTTCTTGTTCCAAATTCAAACTCTTTAATGAATCTTTGGATACTTAGCAATCAAGACATTTTTAATCAGCACTGCATCTGAGAAATGCTAGTTCAAAGCACATGTGTAAATTGGCATCCTAGATCTTCCTCTTCATCAGAATTTTAGAAAGCAGCTATACTATTACTCTCTAAATAGAGAGGGAAGGCACATTATATCCACTGTTTTTATAGAGGCTTAAAAGGTTACGATCACACAGGCTCATTTTCAACTCGAAATAAGCATTTTATTTACAGAGTAGCAAGCTATGTCATGCTCTGCAAGTCAAAGCAACGTTGCAGCAAACGGTTTCATTACTATGGCTCTATAAAGGCATCTTCACTCATACCTCCCTGTTCTATTTTCTGAGTTAGGCACTACAAGACTTCCTATCAAACACAGAAACTAAGGAAATAAAACCTAACAAAACTACAGTAGCCCACTAGCACCTACTTAGAGCTGTCATCTATTTGGTTGAAAATTAATTTAGGACATAAACGTTAGAACTAAAATTGCTGCTGAAGCAATCACAGTCTTTTTCAGTCCATGCAGACGGTGTGAAGTAGAGCAGTAAATTGCACCAAGCAGACAGCACAGTTCTTAAAACTTGCCCAGCTTCTGCTCTGACAAAAGAGATCACTTAGGACTTCCTCTCACTGCTGCTCTCATCGTTTAATTAATGGACTAATTAATACACTGGTGGCATATTCTGTATTTACTTCTTCTCGTGAAAAAAACCGAATCCACCTGTGTTTTACGCTAGGGCTGATCGCTGTTTACCATTACTGCTGCCAGAGCGGTGCCTGTCACCCAAGGCAGGAGGCACCGAGAGCTGCAGCCGGCAGCCGCCCAGCGCCCGCCCTAGGCCCGGCCGGCACCGCGGTCACCGACCCACCCCTGGCAATTTTCGGCATTTTTAATCCCAGACTGGCAGCGCTTTTCTTTCCTGTGCTGCGGCCGTGCGGTAAGGCTGAGGGACCCACGGCTGGGACAGCTCAATAAACCTTTCAAAGGCTTCTGGCAGCTATTCGCACACATGCAGACGGGCGCACAGGGCGAGAAGCGACGCCTGCGGCCGCGGGCTTCCCCAGACCCGTCCGCCAGCCCGATCTACCCCAAGACCCGCAGCGCCCCGCCTCCCCCGACCGCTCCGAACCGCGGTGGCCCGGGACGGGAGCGGCAAGTGGCGGCTGCCTGCCGCTCCGCAGGACCGGAGCGCGCCTGGCCGGCCCGAACACCCCTCTGCAAGAAACCAACCCCAAACGTAAACCCCACTCTCCAACTTCTCCGGTCTTGCAGACGGAGCGGCAGCGACGGCAGCGGGGTCCGGACCCCCTACCAAAGCGGAAAGGCGAAGCAGACACCTTTTCACGCTCTTGACCTTTCCTCATCCCAGCTCACCCCACCGCTCCCTGCCTCCGCCGCCCCGCTCCCCGGCCGTGCCCCCTCATTCCACTCGTCGCCGGCCCAGCGTCCCCAGGGCGGGCTGCCCCCGGCACGGCGGGCGCGGACACCTGTGCGCTGGCTCCGACCTCGGCGGCTCGCCGCCCCGAGAGAAGGAAGGAGAGAGGGACGGAAGGCACTGAGGCCGGCCGGCCAGCGCCTGCTGCGGCTGCCCGGAGTCGCTCCTGTCCGCGGCAGCGAGCGACGGCCGGCCCGTCCCCGGTCGCATCGGGTGGCTTACCCGCTGGGAGGCTTGCTGGCCCCGGGGCGTACGAGGGTCTCCATGGCCGGGCCTCCCTCGCCGCTTCTTAAGGGACAGGCCGGTACGGACGCGGTCCCGCAGAGGGGCAGCAGCGAAGGTCGGCGGCAGGGGGGATCGAGAGGGAGGGAAGAGAGGAGTGAGAGCCGGCCTCGCCCCCTCCCTCACCCCCACCTCTCCCGCCCGGCCCCGCTCCCCGCCCTGCACCGCCGCCGGGTGGCACTGCCCAGGGGCGCCGCCGCCTCCCGCTCCCCAGCCCGGCCGCGGGCGGGGATGCCCCGCAGAGCCGGCACACGGCAGCCCTTCGCCGCCCCCCGCACTCCTCACCGGGCCGGCAGGGAATCAACGCTGCGCCGCGGGTACTGACAGCTCGGCTGTGCCTGCCGAGGAAGGGGCACAGCAGGGAGGGGGGCGGCGGGGCAGGCTGCGCCCGGGGGCGAGCGGCTCGGCTCGGCTGTTCGCGGCTCGGCTTGGCCGCTGCCCGCTCGGCGGCCCGGACAGCCCGGGAGTGCGGGCGGGGGCGCTGCAAACCCGTTTCCATGTGACTGTCCGGGACAAATGCAAACACGGCGGCTGCCCCCGCGGGCACTGCCGGGGCGGCCGCCCACGCCGCGGAGGGGGACAGGAGGGGATGGGAAAACCCGCGGGAGAGAGGAAGGACAAACCCCGCGGCCAGCACCAGCTCAGCAAACCCTCTTGCACCTCTCTTGCCATAAACTTGGAGAAGCCAAAGCTTGGCGGGCGGCTGTCCCCCGAGGCTGAATCCCGCGGGGAACGAAGGCTTTTCGTGAGCCGCACACCCGGCCCAGCACCTAGCGTTGCCACGTATGCCTTGTTTCTTGTTACCTTTAGTTTTCTTTTCTTCGAGGCGACGCAGACAACTCTCTTAAAATTAGTAGCTTCTTTGGTCAGAGAGGGGCTGAAGGGCCGTGATTGGGCAGGCACGGCAAGGCAGGCTTCTGCGGGGTGTTTCAAGCCAGCGGTGCGAGCCCATCACTGGGGCAGGCAGCGCGGGGCTCCCTGCACCCCGGGCCTTGCACCCCGACTAGTGCGATGGGCCTGGCGGCACAGCCTTGGCGGCGATGGAGGTGGCACGTTAAAATCTCAGCGTGCTGCTTCGGAAACATTCCCCTCGCGCCGTTTCCCCCAGGAGAGCAACTGTTAGGCTTGCGTGTGAAAGGAGAACCAAGCTGGAGGCGGGGGGCCCGGCTTATGTTACTGCAGTGTGCGCCTGCTCTGCGTTGGCCACCCTGGCCTCTCTTGGAGCTTTCAGGAGTTTCCCTGCTCCCACCAGCCCTCCCCGTTTGCTTCACCTTGCTTTTCTGGTCAGGATTTGGAGGATGCAAAGACTGCAGACAGGTCGAGCCACCAGCTAAGGCAGGGACAGGGAGACAGGAGCGATCAGGCTAAGCAAAGTGACAGTGAGAAACTCCGACAAGAGACTGCAAGGGGAAAGGGAGATGCTGCCAGACTCGCCTGTCACCTGTCTGCCTCAGCAACAGTTCCCCAGGTTCCAGTTAATGGTCACCTCTTTCCCCAAACTCTTCCCTCCTGTCAGGCTCGAGCTCATATCTCAGCATATTCTGCCCATCAGAAAGTGTCTTGCCCAGCTCAGTGACCAGGGTAAATGCAATCAGCTTCTCTGGCCCCAAAAGTGAGAGTTTCTTCCTCAGCAAGCAAGACTTAGCAAATCTGGGTCAGAAGCTGCATGCAGGCAATGACATTGCTATCTGCAAGAAACTCCCATCCCAGGCAGATTGTAAATATTTGGGTACATTCAAACATTGGATTAATTTGCCAGTAACAGAAAGGAAAAGGACACATTCACCTTTTCTGTATGAAATGAATGGAATATTACCGTAAACATCCACCTTTGTTTTGTACTGAGGCTTTTGCATTATGATCAAAATACCTGTTTTGATGCATTTACCCCAATGTATAAGAGAACATTTATTGTAGTGTAGTCATCTTTAATTTTGTCTTCTCTTACTTTGACAGCCTGAAGTCTCCCCTTAATTCCCATCTCCTCAGTACATGCTTCTTTCTGGTCCTCGTCCCTGATGTATACAGACTGCCTAAGGGCAACTGAGGCAGCTGAGTGTCCTAACCATAGGTAGAGAAACAAAAATACTAATTTGCAGAAGCAAAACATTGGTCTGTAATGTCCCTGTTACCATGGGTAGAAGTTGACTGAATTGCCGCAGTTCAATAATTACCCCGGTCATCTGAGCCACACACCACAGTAATGAGCCATATGCATGTTCCTAATTTGCGCCTTTATGAAAATAAATAGGCTAGCTTACGTACTTTATTTTTTAAGTGGATTGGTTCAGAGTCTGCATGCTGTCAGCTACCATAGCTCCAAAAATGAATGGTGATCTTTTAAATCACAGGAACTTGATTTCATAGCTCTATTCGTCATCTATTCCATCATTTTTCATCTTGCTTTCTTGCTCCCAGATCTAAATGAACTCTTCCCTATCTTCCAATAGATGCTAAAGCTGCACAAGCACAAAACCTAATATTCCCCTGTCTGCATCATTAGCAAACTACATGGCTCTGGTTACTTCAAGAACCTGAATGAACTTCCCTTGCCTCAGCTGTAACTTCTGCCCCGCTGTGAAGCACCTGAGCAGGGATGCGCTCAGCCTGCATCCCTCCTGCTCCTGCCTCTCCCACCCCTGCCTCTCCCCCCCACCCGTGGGCCCTGTGACACTCTCACTGCTACTGACCCCTTCCTTCAACTCTTCTTTCATAAAGGAAACACCTCAGTATCTTCTCTGCACATTTGTGGTCCTGCTGCTGTTCCAGTTTCACTCATCCTCTCCTAGTGACTTCACTACTTCACGTTAGCTTGCTCTCTAGCAGCATTGCGTACATGTTTGCTGTTTGATAGCATCTTCCTTTCTAGGTCCTACAAAACACCATTCTGGGTGTATATAAAGGCTGTCATAACGAAGCATGAAACAACAAAATCACATTTGCTTTTTATGTTCACTTCTTTTTATATAGCACAGCAAAAGAGCAAAAGCCTATTAATCACCAAAATCATCATCCTAATGCATCTCCAGAGCACTAGGCGTGGCACCACTTGTTGCCCATGGCCCCAGTTCTTCAGTCCCATTTAGCAGACGGAAAAGCCGAGTGGAATGCGGGGAATACACTCCGCCATATGGCATGGGAATCTGCCTTTCTCCAACGTCCTTGGCACTGGGCCCAGCTCTCAAAAAAAGGGCAAAGGGGGCATTTCTAGTGTGCATTGTAATCCCCACAGTCGGGGTGCTATGCTCATTTTTTAGGCAAAGGGCATTAGTTCAGAGAGGGGCTGCATGTATTTGCCAATCTCATAAAACGTCTGCTAGACTGAGCATGTTCAGTCCCCCACAGGACAGGTTTTTAACCCTTTCCTGTCAGTATAGCTATATCTCGATTTAAATGTGCCTCCTCAATAGATTTCCTAATATTAAGTCATTTAGATGACAAAATCCCTGCTGCAGAATAGTTTAGGCCTTCAAAAATAAAATTAAAAAACCCACTAATCACCAGTGTGATTTCAAATTTCAGTCTTCAAAACATTATTCCTGCTTTTCTTCGCCTTCACTGCTAGCAGTATTACTGAGTCAAACCTTTAAGACTACAATCTTCTGCTAGAACTGGCCTGAGATGTTTCAGGAATTTGAATGTATAGTATAAACTTAACTGAACATGTAAGGAATCTAGTAAGACAAGTCTAATACCAAAGAATTTGTTTCTAATTTAGCAAAAAGAGGTTAAAATTAGCTCAGCATTAGCTAACATGCACCAGTTAACTGAGCCTTTTTTCTAGTCTAGCACGTATCTCTTGCTATGATTTAGCTGTTTAAGAACCATCCTAGAACTGGAAAACAGGTTTGAGCCTAAAATAAGGCAAAAATACAAAAAACCTGAATTTATAGCAGGAAAAGATTGTGAATGGAAGTTAGTTAATGTGGTTAGGTTTAGTTAATAGCAAACACATTTGTAACCACATAAATCCTTTTCCCATTCTAAGCAACCTAGAAATTGCGATTTAAGCATTAGTCCCTGAAAGAAAGTTGATTTAATGTACAATTGCAAAATTCCTGGCTATGCAATTATAACAATTAGAGCTGTGTAGCCCCAAGGTCACAAATGCTTTTATTTTGCTATCCACAGGCAAAAAAAAAAAAAAAAGGAAATGAGATTTTCAGGGCTTGATAGATCATCTCATTGAGTCCCAGAGCCACCCTTCTTCAGAAAGTTGTTTTGGGATTTAGCCCTACAGGTCCTATTTTTATTAGGAACCTGAACTAATTGTGAGCAAACAGCATCAATTTTAAAGGAACATGTCAAAATAAGGAATAAAAATTATGAGTAGTTTTGAACAAATACGAAGTCTTCGCTGGTCTATATGTGACTAACATAACATTATCAAATGTCAGTGAAGAGGCTGAATTTGCTTTAGAAGGGCGCCGGGGAAATAAGGTTATTGTGCTTGGCTCTGCCCATAGTCAGACAGTAAATCAGTGAGATGACTCTAGTTCGTCTGTTGTTTGTCTTACTTATCTTGTGTCATGCAGGGAGCCTTCTTTGTGATTCGGTACCAGACTGTACTTGTTCAGCATCTAGAAGGCAGCAAGGACAGTTTCTGCCCTGGACAACCTGGGGTTTTGGAACATAGATTTTAGTTTTCTTCATGGTTTTAGAGACTCAGTGAAAGATGTCTGGGATGTCAATTGAAGCTCCCGTGGAAAGAACCAAAAAAGATAATAAATTTCAGAAAACATGACAAAGAAGCCATCTGAAAGCACACGTGGATACAGATAAAGGTTTATGTAGCTTCAGCTGAGATAGTTAATATTATTTCTGAGCTATAAGGTAATTAGCTTCTGCATATGTAGAAATACTGAAACTTGCCCTTTGTCTTTTTATCTCACAAGCTGTTCTGTTTTGAAAGATAGATCCCTTCAGAGATTTTTTTCCTTTTATCTCCCAAAACTTACTGAAGTCCATGAAGCGTTTGGAGGGTATTCGGCCTTATTACACCTAGAAAAAGGAATTGGAAGTGTGATGGAGAAATCCAGAGACTCTTTCCTAGCTTCTGCATGGAAAAGGCTGTTGAGGAAACCCCTGCTTGATCTCAGCGTGGTCTGGAAAGCAGCAAGGTGGAGAGAGGGACGGTGCAGCACGGCAGACGAGCAGGCGCGTGATGCAGCGCCAGCCCGACGCTGCTGCAGGGCAGGTTGAGCACTGTCACGCCAGGTAAAAGTATTCTGGAAAGGGAGGTTCCTTTTGCCTTGCAGAGTAATTCAGAGCACGCACGCAGGGCGGGGAACGTGATGCATATGAACAGAGATGGGGAAATGGTTTTAAACCACGATGTAAATAGAATGAGAGGAATTTCTGTGAATGACGCAACCATGAGGAAATTAAAAACAGGTTATTTTAAATGTGGCTAAAAGTGGACATGGCAGACATCAGCATAACCCAGACTGAAGCTGATATGTCTCTAATATGCTGACACAGTCTTGAATCTAAGAAGTGTAGACCTTTGGGGATTTTATTTTAAAAGTTGGGTGTTGATTACATGCTTATTCTTCCATTCTCCTTTTTTCCCCCCAACAGTTTTATAGTCTGTTGCTTTCCCCTAACATTTCATTCTATATATTTTGGACAAATACCCTTCTATATCCTCTCTTTTCCACCATTCATTTTACAATAACTTTTTGAGGAGTTGAAACCCCAAGCCTAGTCTGCATTTAAACTGACATTAATGAAAGGATTATTTACCTGAACAGACTACTGACCTCACCAGCTGGGTCAGAGCTCATGTTCTTGGGCTCAGCTGCAGTAAGAACCTTCCTAGGCAAGATGGTAATGTAAGATATTTCCCCAAATCAAAGAGCTGCATGACTCATACTCACCTGAGAACAGTGTCAGAGAAGACAATACTATTATCGAGGGAAAATATAAAATTAGTCTTTAAGACCCTGTCATAACATATGACAGGAAAAAGCATCTGGGCAGTCTCGACCAGCTTGCAAACCAAATCAGAATCAAAACATTAACAAATTTATGTAAATGTTATCTTCAGTGTATGGGGCTGGGCAATCCCGCTCAGCGTGCTGGTCAGGGTGACCCAGCTACAGCCTTTCCTCACGGTGAGGTTTTCGCTCTTTGTTTGCCTTGCCAGGGAGAGTATGATGTTGTCAAAGCGGCATTTCAGAGAAGTGACTCACAGCCTCCCAAATACTGGTGTCACTGAAAGTCTCTTCATCCTTACTGCTTTCTGTCATTAAACCACGTTGTTCTATGCTTAGGGTTACCTTCTATCTCAGTGTTTTTGTGGCAGAGAAGCAGAGCCCTTGGACCTCTCAGCCTAGCAGAACTAGTAGAGGGAAACTTAATGAGACTGCTGCCTGAATAACTTTCTAGAGGTCTGAAAACAGTTCATTTAGAAGCGACATGGAGTCACAGCAGAGCACTTTTCGTTGGCATGACACTTTTCCAGTCATTCAGGTATAGGCAGGCCAAGCTTTCATAAAGCCAGGCAGGACTGACAAGGAGATGGCAGAATGGACATTCCATGCATGGTCAAGGGCAGCAATGAAGAAAAGAGAAAGCTCTCGCTCTCTCTGTAAGCTATGGACACGGCACGTTCCCAGTTTTGCTGGCGGCGTGCATGGCCGATGCAGCACCTCAGGGCTCCAGTGCTGCAGCCAGGCCGCGCCTCTCCCCACATGGCGCCCAGCTCTCCTCCCAGCCACACAACTGGAGCTGCAGATGATGGCAGCGAGGAGAGCCCACCGCCTTCGAAACATGGGCTTTCATCTGGGGCGGCAGCTACTAACTGCTGAGGTCACTCTCGAGATAATTTAGTCACCAAATGCCCTTAGAAAACAATTTGCAAGTGAGCTGTGTCTGTACTGAATACTCAATACCAGGGTTTCGATTTCAAGAAGGCTATTTCTATTTTCCTTTATATAATGTAGCCAAACTATAATCAGAATTATATCCACTCACAGTCCTCTCTATAAATATTTAACACTGTCTGAGATAAGCTTTTTTTAACAATGTTCACAACTATATTTAGCTCACAGACTGGGTTAAAACTTCTGCCACTTCACTTTAAAACAGATTTTTTCAGTACAGTCTTTCACTGAAATTTAGAAAGTTCCCATGGTTCGGAGGTACTGGTATCTCAAGGTTTCATTTTCAAGTTTCAGGATGGATCAATATCAACATACATTTTGTAGAATTTCATAGTTACCTATGTAATTCTAATTTCACACTTGCATCACCTGATGCACCTTTCATTTAAAGCAGTTACTGCTGATTGATAGCAACATCATAAATAAAAAAGAGGACTTGGTTCTGTACTTAAATAAAAATTAATATGCTATAGATAAAGACAGATGCAAGTGTACTCATGCAAAACCAGAAAAGTAGCAGACTTGGTGCTGCTGCTGTTTCTATTGAGTTAGTTACTTAACTTGTGATTGCCTTAGTTGAATAACATCTTAAAGCACAGAAAGTATTACATGCATGTGAAAACTTGCCAATATTACACTTAAATTATATTCTTCGCTTCTTTAGAAAAAAATGAGATTATTTGACATATAATCTCTGGAATTCTTCATGAACTGAACATAGTTGCATGCTGGTAAATTACTACATGCACCCTCAAAGGCATACATTTTATTCATTTCCATCCAAAATGCAGACTTCATGAACTTGCTGAAATCACTGAATTATATTAATTTGAGACTTATACCCCTGAAGGATTAAGCATCAATGAATGCTGTTGTCAGGAAAGCATCTGAAGAAGGCAGATAAAGTCTGAAGACTGATGTACATAAAGTCTTATAAACAATTCAGACCCAGGCTACAGATGTGAACAGGTAAATAAATAAATAACTTACCATGAGGAATTCTCTCTGGGTATACTTGCATTGGCATCATGTACAATGCATTTTTTCCTAGCCATCAGCATGTCATGACACAATCACTGATGTGGAGAGTGGTTTCCCCACCACCTGCCCTTCTGACACCAGCAAAGATTTCTTACCTCTCCCTTCATACATTTCAGAAGTTTTACACCTTGATATCAATAAGTGATGAGACAGTAATAATTTTCTCTCTGTTTGCTAACATACCTTGAGACCAATCCTTCTGTTTATCTCCTTTCCAGAAAATATGGGTTAGCTGAATACGACAAAGGAAGAGGAATGGAGGTCTTCCAAAGCTGTCCCGTGGTACTAATCCAGGAGAACTTGTGCTGAGACAAAGTTGGTTCACCACCGTGTCATTGGACAGACATGGTTATGCAGGGACAAGATTGGGTAACGCTCCTCTCTTTAGAAAGGGTTGCAGTTGCATTCCTCACTCTGCGCCTGTAAGCAAGACATAATTAGAAACAAGAAAAACTCTCCTTGAATTAACAAGGAAGGGATTGGATAAACTGGCCAGCAAAGAGGGGTGGAGGAACTATGGATTATCTGGAGAACATCACTGGCCTGATCCAAAGCCTAACGATATTAATGAGAGGTTTTCTACTGGCTCCAACTGGTTTTTCCAAGTCTTTCACATCACTTACAAACATGGGCAGTAATGACTGGGTGTTTTAGACAACCCTTCTTCTCTCATTTCCTCCCTTCTTCTTATTGAACATGTGGTTAATTGTATCTTAATCCTATCTCTAGCCACTTGTACTGGTGCTACATGAAGCTTCACAGGAACCTGCTGTTTACTGGCCCCTAAAAGACAACATGAAGGAAAAAGTCTGTCACGTGTTTTAAATACCCTGTGCCTGACATGAGGTGGTTGATTAACCTTTGGAACTTTTTTATCTCTCTGTCTTCTCCTTGGCTTGCCAGATCTCCTCACCGTGATATCTCAGTCAGGGGGAGTGGTATAAATTATGATATAATTAAAATGAAACAACCCTCCCTTTCTTCAGGTGAGTCATCTGCAGGTATCCAGAATATGCACAGTGTTAAAATTACCTCCGGTTCAGGGCGTTAAGAATACAAAGTAGCTCCTTAGAGTTCCTTCAGAAAAATAAATATGGAGCACCTCTAATTTATAAACAAAGAAAACCGATTTCCTAGTGTTTGCAGTCGCAGACTAGAATAACCAGATTGCAAAGCTTCCTGTGAATTTGCTACATGGTGTGGCATGCTGCTGCCTTGCCTCAGGGACAGCCCGGAAAGCAAACTCTGATGCAAAGGGCAGCATGCGGTTCCTTCTCTGTCCCCCATGGCAAGAGCCCTCCTGGCAGCAGCTGGCACCTGGCACTGCACTGGTGTCCCAGCCGCTTGGCACAACACTGGTTCTCAGCAGACCGGGCAGCCAGCCAGAGCCACACTGCGTCTCCACCTTCTCCTCTCTTGACACACAGGTGGCTGACAAGGGAGGAAAACAATAGTCCTGCAGACACCCGTCTTTTCACACGATGCAAGTATCACAGAAATGCCTTCCTGGCTGTGAAGCGGACCACAATCTCTTTGGTAAACAGGCAAGTGTCTGCAGAGATTTAAAGCAATACATTGGTTTGTTTCATTTTTATATTAATAACCTGATGAAATATTAGAGAAACTCACAAATTCACCTATTTTGTTTTTTCTTTTAATGGAAGGTGACAAGTGAAAGTGTAAATCATCCTAAAATGCATTAGATTAATGCCTGCAATAACTGTGGAGGTGCTTTCACAGTACTGGTTGGTGTTTTAAATCCAAGTGTCACAAAAGCCACATTGACTTAAGTGAGCACTACTGAACCAAAATGCATATGGAAATCTTTGGAGACTTTCACTCAAAACGTGTTTTGAAAACTGTCTACAGCTCCCTTGTAGTCCCCAAGAGAAAATGAAAGGCCAGAGAACATTTCAGTTGTTCGCGTGTACTTTGCATATGACATGCCACAACACCCCAATGGTTATGAAGCAAGGGCCCGCTGGAGCACATCCCATAGGTGTGCACAAGAGTAACCAGCTGTGGGTCTTGCAGCAACCTATATGCCCTAAATCATCACTTCTGCAGAGTTTTCTCAGGGTGCTCAGTGCAAGCAGCCTTCTGCTTGTCATCCGTCTTGCACTCTCAAGATGACCTTGGGTCCTGCCCTGATGCAGGAGCATGTTGGGTTCCCACCTGCAGTTGGTCGTGCACACTGCAAACTCAAAGATTTCTGTGCCCTTCCCCAGCACAGCTTCGGCTCGCTGCTATCGAAACCCTTCTCTGTCGGGTTGCCCAATCCCAGTTGAACCATTGCCAAGATCACAGTGTACCTCAAACAGGTAGGCCTCCAGTGCACCGTCACACCAGTGCAGGTATAACCTTCAGCTTGTGTGAGATTTTAATGCCACAGCACAGGAGAATATTTGTGCAACTAACATCGTAACATGAGAGGATATTTGTGCAACTTGAGGTGTGGCATTTTTAACCCTTTGGGAAAGAAAGATATTTGCAAGAGCGTCACTGCAAATTCATGATACCTTGCTCCCTTATTTTGAGTTTTAAGGTGGTTCCCTAGAAAATGATAAAATGCAGTTCATTTAAACATCACAATTGCATTTCCAAACTGTTGTCTAATACTGATCTTGAAAATTACATTTGTTACCTTACTGCTTTATGAATGCTTCATTCCTTCCTAATGAATAAAGACTAAGCATGGGTAAACTAGAATGTAATAGACTATAAAATGTGTATATTTATGTGTACATATATAATTTTTATGATTCTAGAATTTTGTTGTCTTTGGGGTGTTGTTTTTTTTCTTTTTCATACTGACTTACTTGGAAAATCTAAATGCCTGTGGCTTCTCACAAAACCCCACCTGGAGTACTGCATCCAGCTCTGGGGCCCCAAACATAAGAGGGACATGGGCCTGTTGAAGCAGGTCCAGATGAGGCCACAAAAATGATCAGAGAGCTGGAGCACCTCCCCTGTGAAGACAAGGTGAGAGTTGGGGTTGTTCAGCTTGGAGAAGAGAAGGCTCTGTAGAGACCTCATAGCAGCCTTCCAGTACCTAAAGGAGGCTTATAAAAAATTGGAGAGAGACTTCTTAACGGGACCTATAGTAATAGGTCAAGGGGTAATGGTTTTAAACTAAAAGAGGGTAGATTTAGATTAAATGTAAGAGATAAATTCTTTATGATGAGGGTGGTGAGACACTGGAACAGGTTGCCCAGAGAAGTTGTGGATGTCTCATCCCTGGAAACATTCAAGGCCAGGCTGGGCAGGGCTTTGAGCAACCTGGCCTAGTGAAGGATGTGCCTGCCCATGGCATGGGGGTTGGACTAAGATGACCTTTAAAGGCCCCTCTCAGCCCAAACCGTTCTGTGATTCTTGAGTGCCCAAGTGAGAATTTGGGGATCCATGTTAGTGCACCCAAGTCAGAATATCAGATTCATCATTGGCAAACTGAGGATATTTGAGGTCAACTCATAACTGAGCCCCAGGGTTCAGATCCCGTATTCCTAAATTGAGGTTTTTCGAGGGAAACAGAATAGAGTCCAGCAGCTGAACCAGCAAAATAGATAGGAACTCATCCCTTGCTTAAATTTGATCATGGAAGCTCAAAATCAAATCAGTGGTTCTGCAGTGGTATCGTAAGCAAGAGTATGATCAGAAAACAGGCTGTGGAAAACTCAGGGAAGTACATTTTAATGAGCATGATTTCTTCAGCAGTCTTGCGACAATCTGTAACAGGAAGATGGCCAATGAAAGTCTTAATAACGTTTCAACTATTGGATTAAAGCTTGGAAAGGACTAGTGATTGAGAAAGGGAACAGAGAAATCAGCAGGAAAACAAAACCAAAACAAAGCCAAACCAAAACAACAATTCTCCATGGTCTTATTACACAATTAGGCTTTAAAATGTTTGTATTCAGCACCCCTCCACTGGGAGGCCTCTGTCACTGCTCCCTGGGGACGTGGGGCCAATGGTCCCCATCAGTAGCTCTGGGAGGAGGGGTAAACTCCTTTCCCAAGATGGCAAAGTAGAATGTCACTGCCTCCTGGAAAGGTTAACAGGCTGATTTTATTTTAATCATGCTACCTGCATTTGCAATCCCCAGCTAGACTCTAAGCAAAGCCGAACAGCTTTTAGATTTTACTTCAAATGGGAACAAAATTCATGGGCATGAAGAGGATGCCCTGGGGAGGCAAATGATGAAAGATCCTGGTAACAGCACCATAAAAGCAAAGCTCCAGCAGGAAACTGAAAGGACACCCTGGGTAGATTTGTTATTGGAGCTTCCAGTTTTGATAAGAGAGCGGTGCAAAAATAAGCCAGAGATGTTTTTTACTTCCTGATCTCATGGCTGCTTTGATGAACTGAAGTTGCCAGGCTGAATCCACCAGGAGTCAGAGGTTTCGCCTGTATCATCAGCAGGACAATGATTTCAGCTGCTTGTGAAAGACTTGTATTTTTGTGCCTTGTATGCCCAGGCACCCTGTGTTAAAAAAAAAAAAAAAAAAAAAAAAGAAAAAAAGAAAAAAGAAGGCAAACACTTAAATCCTTAATTCAGTCCCTTTGAGTCCTGAACCTGATGACTGGGCTCACAAATAAAACACACACTGCCCTCAGACATCTAGACATCTCTGAACCCCAGAGGGGAGGGAAGCCCCAACAGAGAAGGGCTCTTTTGCTATCCAGTGGGATGAGGGAGAGGCAAACAGAAAGCCTCAGTAGACATGTCCTAAATATTTCTTTTGTACGTTGTGTTACTACACTTGAGAGGCATTGCTGAGAAATAGAGTTTACAAACTGGGGAAAAGTTTGCAGCTATAACCATAGTATTTATAGTTTTGTAATTTATTTGTAGCTTTGTGAAATGTATCTGGGTAAATGGCTATCCCAGCCTAAGGCAATAACTAATGTCCAGCAGCGGGTGCAAGGTTAGCTGTTATGCTTAGCTAGCTTGGAGAGGGTCACAAGATTTTTGTGCTGCAGGCTATATAAGCATAGGAGGCAGAAAAAAAAAACAATTTCCCCACCTCCTGGAAGGTTTATGTCCAGTTCGCCATTCAGTTCAGTTCAGCTGGTGGCTGTGGGTAGTTCTCAGCATGAAAGCACTGTAAGAGAAGTCCCGAAGCCTGTTAGCCACGCTGCAGAAGGCGCACACGTGGCTGTGCCAGGTCAGGAGCAGCCGGCCAGGAGCTGAGGTGCTGGTGGCAGAGCTGCTGGGACCCGTGGAGATGGAGCAGCTGGAGGGAGGACCAAGCAGCTAGCAGAGCATCGCTTTACATGGCAGTTTATCACCCAACAAATCTTAACTTTCACATGCTGCACATCATAGGAAAAGCTCTAGACTAGAAATTACTTCCTTAGAGGAAAAGACTATGAGCTGTTATAGTTAAAGAATAACTATAACAGTCAGTTACTATTGCTCTGTTTATCTATCTGGTCAGATTTCTGTTCTCTCTTAGAAGAAAAAAAAAACAACACAACAAAACAAACAAAAAAATCCCCAACCAACCAACAAAAAACCCCACCGTTGTTAACTGTTTGATTCATGTTTGCCAATAGGAAAACTTAGGTAGTTCAGTATGATTTTCCCAGTTGTCCAGGTGTGGCCTCAAAGTCACTGCTTTTGGAGCAGTTCCTTTCGATTTGAACCCAGACCTTTTTGCTGCCAGTTGTGTCCTGGCTAGAGAACTACCTCTGAAGAACAGGAGCAATGTTTCAATGTAGTGACTGCACTCTTTCTAGAGGATCCCTGCTACCACTGGTATGTGGGATGGAGGAGATGTAGTCTGAGGATGTACTAAGGCAGTGTAGTTAGAAAAGGAAGCGAACAAAGACATTCTAAGAAGAAAAAAGGCAATGTATTAAAATAAATAAATACCATCCCAGACTCCAGCAGACTTCTCAGCTCTGAGCAATTATGAATAATGCTGGATGAAACTTAATTTAGACTGCAGTTTCACAGACAGTTCAGGCTAATCTAAGATGGCACCATTTAGGAAAGAAGCACCTGCCTGTCTGTCCCCAGCAAAACTATTCCCTGCTTTTCCTCCCCCTTCCCTACACACAGAGCAGCTTTATTTGTCTCTGCATGGCATGCAG
This sequence comes from Patagioenas fasciata, assembly GCF_037038585.1. Classification (NCBI taxonomy): domain Eukaryota; kingdom Metazoa; phylum Chordata; class Aves; order Columbiformes; family Columbidae; genus Patagioenas; species Patagioenas fasciata. Next base: position 73,753,044 of record NC_092521.1, on the reverse strand, counting down.
TGGGGCAGGCAGTTCACCCAGAGGGGACAACCTTGCTGCTCCCAAATGCACTTACAGCCTCCCTGTGCCCCCTGCCAGGTTACAGCCCTTCTGATAACAACAGGCAAAAAACCTGTAAGTAGCAGAGAAGGTCTTTGCTAACCCAGGTGGGTTTTCTGATTTGGAGGGTGGTGCAGTGATATCTTCAAGCAGTGATGACAGTACCGCAACATACCCCAAGTACTGGGAAAGATGGGAGCAGTTAGGACACTTTGACTTGGAACACCCTGGAGTTGGCACTAATTCCAGCCTCTGCTAGCTGAACCCTGGTTTATGTTATTGCTGTGTAACATATTAACTTCTAGAGGTCACAGCCCATTAGCCCTGATCAGTGATGAATTGTCTGAATACAGGCAAGCAAAATACTATTTATTGCAGCTGTGGGAAAAAAAAACACAAACAAGGTGCTTTTGTTTTCATATATACATATATATATATATATATACTACTTTTTTTCTTTTAATTGTTTGGCCCATTAAGATATTGACACCCTTCCATCCCTGTGCTCATCTTTGGACTCAATATTATACTGGGACATTGACCTCAGTGTTTTGGAGTTGTCAATCCTGTGTCAGGGAGCCCAAGCTGAACTCAAAGAACACAGGCAAAGTATGTGTCCATGCACATACACCTAAGTCTACTTTTCCTGAAGTATATATGTACTTTCATGTGTGCAAGCTCAGTCTCACAGCTGAGCATCTATGCTTGTTTTAAGGTAATTGTACAAGAAAAAATATGACTAAAATGCAGCAGCCTCATTTAGGATACTTAAAAATAAATTACAAATGAAAGAGTGGTGAACAAAAAGTCCCCAGGATCATTTCTGTGATCACATGCTCATTTTGTAGGAAGCCAGCTTTCTCTTGCATTAGAAGAACTGTAAGCATAACTCAGGTGTAAATTTTATTGAGACATGCTCTTCACTGCCAGAAATATGCAAAGGGTTCCCATGTAAACAAACACTGTTACAGATATCTTCCCAGTAGTGGCACTCCATTGTTAAACATTAATTCTTAGGAATGTGTATGTTGTGCAACCTTTTTACATGCTATTTGGATCTGTCTGCAATTTGGAAGAACGCTTTTGATAATTTAGGATCAAAGCACAGGTTTGGGAGAAAGTTTCCTACACAATGTATAGGAATGCACACATTAAAGAGCACACTTTTTTCAGTAAAGGTGTCCTGAAGTTTGTGTTACAACCATTGAATGATTAGGAGAGCAAAAAAAGCCTTGATAATTGGTCCCATCTGATACATTTGCATTCTACCAATGGAGGAGAACATACACACAGGTGGTAAAAGCAAGTTGGCAAAAAAGGCTGGGGAAATAATGTAAAGATTTAGGATCATTTCTGGGGAGACAAGCAAGTGTACTATTTTTAATGCAAGTTTCCTGTTGAGAGCAGCACAGGCGAGAGGCCTCTGCTCCACCTGTTGGTGAGAGGAATAAGGGAAGTTCTCCATAGAGAACTAAAGAGGGTGAGTGAACACTCATGTTTGCTTATGTCTCCCAGGGAGTGTCTAGGAATAGTAATGCATGAGCTGAGGTTTTTAGTCTCTTTGGAGAAGATTAAATGAATCAGAAACTCCCTAGGAGACTCAAAGAGGAAAAAAGGAGGAGTTACCTTCTGGCCAGCAAGCAACCCCACATGGCCTATGGTTAGAAGTTGAGAGGGATGCTCAGACAAATGCACTTCATTGTCGAAACCCCACACAGTTTGGTGGGGTTTTTTTTGGTGTTTTTTTTGTTGTTGTTGTTGGTTGGTTGGTTTGTGGTTTTTTTTTTTTTTTTTTTTTTGGGGGGGGGGGTGGTGTTTGTTTTGTTTGATTTTTTTTGTTTGGTTTGGGTTTTTTGTTGTTGTTATTTGTTGTTTAGGGTTTTTTTGGTTGTTTGATTTTGGTTTGTTTTTTTTGCTTTGTTTTGTTTTGTTTTGGGGGGGTGGGGAGAGGGGATGATTTTGTGGTTTTTTTCCAGGTCTGTAACTTTGGAGTGCTTTGTCCATTGGCTATGAAGCAAGCCAATGAGACTGTCAGCAGGGTACCACATCCTTTAGCAACTGTGAGGACTTACTGTTCCCTGTTTTATGGTGTGTTGTGCTTTTTGTTTAACCCCAAGTTGGTAGATACTGAGAGAAACTTCCAGCTTACAGAGTCTTCAGCTCTATCAGTGTTTTCCTGGGTTGATCTGCTCCGTATCTATAGGCTTCTGGGAAAAGAAGCTGGTAGAGTTGCCCATCAATAAATATTATATCTGGTATTCCTATGAGGACAGGCTGAGAGAGTTGGGATTGTGCTGCTGCAATAGGACAAGGGGTAATGGTTTAAAGGAGGGGAGATTCAGGCTAGACATGAGGAAGACATTTTTTACAATGAGGGTGGTAAAACACTGTCCCAGGTTGCCCAGAGAGGTGGTAGATGCCCCATCCCTGGAGACGTTCAAGGCCAGGCTGGACGGGGCTCTGAGCAACCTGATCTAGTTGAAGATGTCCCTGCTCATTGCAGGGGGGTTGGACTAGATGACCTTTGAAGGTCATTTCCAACCCAAACCATTCTATGATTATTACTTTTTGGCAAAAGACTTAGTTTGTCCTGGGACAGTGGGGATACACTTAGATCTTGTCCGTGGGAAATCAGTGACCATGAGAAAAAACACACACACTGCATAAATGGCAACATGTGTTAAAACACTTGTAAGGATATTCAGACTGACCCTAGCAGGCAGAGGTATCTAGAATATGCACTTAGAGCAAGTATCTCATTCAGTGAAGCACAACTGCATCCCAGTGTCAGAGCTAGTCTGTATTTTTAGACTCTATAACCTCAGAGTGTGCCTGAACAATGATGCCCTTTCAGTATCTCTGAGAGCCTGACTCTCACGGGGGACATTTTTTAAAATGCCCATAGTAGGGAGAACTTGCTCACCTACATCTGAAGTCAGGAAAAATTCCTCCAGGAATCGCAGTGACTCAGGAGCAGCCAAGGTCTGCCAAACTGGAAGAAGTTCAGAGGCAGCACTGCCTATGATCAATTCATTACATAAACCTCAGATAAGGGAGTGGCAAGAAACTTTCCCGCCACCAACCATGAAAAACAGTTAAGGGGAAACACAGCAGCCCCTGCCTGGGCTTTTAACAATCTATCTGCTCAATCTCAGTAGCACAAGGGTCCCAAAGAGCCTGGTGGTAAATACAGAAGAAATCAAAACCAGAGACTAAGCTGCTGTGCTGAGACATAATGTCATTTCTTTTGGTATCTCCAGGCACAGACAGCAGCTGCAGTTAAGTAGATAGCCTTAGGAAATAACTTCTTAGTATGGGAAAGAAGGAGAAAAGTAATTTTCTTTCCTCACATTCTTTTTGCAGCATGTGTTGATTGAGTTACAAAACTGCTATGAAATGTAAGAATAAGAGACAGCCCTCTGTAGTGAGGACCAATAGAAGCTAAAATACTGTAACTGCATCCAAAGTAATGTCCCACATAGTTCTCCCTGAACTGACGAGTTTCTTTGAGCATCAAACCACTGGTGACACATGTAGGATCCTACTGCCTCAGGGCTGCTAAAGTCTCTGAGCACAGGTGGCAGGAGAAACTAAATGCAAAACAAAGTCTGAAGCTATGCTTTATACTAAATCTGTCATAGTTCAGTACTTGGTCTCATCGAAATGGCCAGGACCTATGCAACAGAAATTCTACATGCTGTGCAAGAAAAAAAGCTGTCAAAATCCAGGGGGGAGAAGAAAACAACTTATGGTCACAGTTTAAGCACAGGTTCTGCAACACTTCAGCATGTCATGGAGAATGCCTAGCTGGAGGAATTAGCCAGAAGTGTTGTTTGTTCAAATGAGTTCACATTTGGGAAAGCTATACTACATACCAAAAGGATCCTAAAAAAATTAAGAACAGCCAGGAACATGAGAAATCATAAAAAATGAGAAAACATTGAAAATGTGACACCTGTCCTGTTGAATGAGGGAAGCAGGGGGCAAACAACAAAATCACAAAAATGCCCAAGCAGATGCCTTAACTTATGCCTCTGCTTTTGAAATACTAGAGTCTGAAACTTCCTGAGGATTTTGTGGGCACTTCGGGGACTTCTCCAGAATTAAGCTATAGTTGCAAAGCTAATGAAAAGTAATTTGAGAACATCCCCAAAGTCTTAAACCTTCCAAGGAGAAACTTCAACCTCTCTTAGGAATTAATAGAAGAGGTCGGACAGGAGCCATTTCTGTCTCTGAGATTGTTCTGGGCATGAAAAATGACAAGTACGTTTCACTCCTTCTTCTCTAGGGGCTGTGTTGCACAGAGCAACACACCCAGCTCTGGGCAGGAGAGCTTTCTAGGAAAGCTGCACCCAGCAGCTTCCCAAGAGGCCAGAGTGGCATCGCATGAAATCCAGGGCTATCCTGTTTAGCAACTCAGTAAAAGGAGAATGAAAACTTCTGTAACTATTTGAGTAAAACTTAAACCTTATGGGTACTCTTGTCTGGTATGAAAATGCCTTTTATGACTTGATTTCAAGTCTTTCTCACCTGTCTCATGAGATGCACTTCTTGCTAAGCTACCTAAGAAGCCTCACCCTGAGCCAGACCCACTTGCACAGTGGAAATGGACATTCATTCAGTGACTGCAGTGAGATAAACGTATTGATCTCACTGTCCTAGCTCATCCCGAGGGAAAAGAAATTTTCTGTGCAAACAGAACCTAAAGAGGATCTTCCTAAAGAGGTTGGGTGAGAAATCTGAATAACCAGCAAAACATTTCTTCACGGGCAAAACATATTACATGCAGGAGAAATGGACCCCAAACTATTTCCAATATTATCCTGTTAGTTTTCCTTCATGTGCGACATGTCTCTGCAATTTTTTATCATCATCCCATTAGAGGTCAAACTTGGCACTTGAAGATTGTAAAACATACTGAAGCTTCATCGTAAGTCTCAATTAGGTACAAAATACCTTAAAAAGCAAATCCCTTAATCACAGTTCCTCTCTGCAGTTAGAGTGGAACACTCTCACATGCTCTAGAAATGATCAATCTGGCAATGTCTTTATTCTGTCTTTGCACTTCCCTCACAGCCAGGTTCAGGCCAGGACAACAGACAGGGCTTAACCTGACACAGAGTTCTCCAGCTAAGTGCCTTGAGTCAGAGCCGAACACCAACAACAAATATGCATATACATATATTATATATATTTATCAAAAAACAACCCATAGACCCAAGCAAACAAAAAACCCCAAACATACTACAAAAAGGAAACAAAAACCCAAACACCACAACTTTTTAGACACAGCCAGATTAGCTCAGACTAAAAATCCACCTTTCTCATTGTCCTCCCTCTGAAAGAGGCCTCCAACAGTTAGCATCTGGGGAAGGGAGTAAGATCAGGACAAAAGTAAAATGCTAATTTCAGGTGCTTTAATAATCGTTCAGCTAGATAATGTTTCATTTGTTTTTAATTGAAGTTTACAGTCTTTATAGTTCCATGACTTTTCTTACAGTGAAGGAATAAGGAGAGAGGAGGAAGTTTAGCAACACGATAATTAACTACTTAGGGTAAATCCTCCCATCAGATTCATGAGACAGATTTCAGATAAGCAGCTCAAATGAAGGATTATCTTGCTAGCAATGCGGAAATGTTGATCAGCTTGATATTTCCATTCTGCAGATGAGTTCATGCTGGCTGCTCCCTATTTTCTGCAAGGAGGTAAATCTCCACAAAGGTAGCAGGTCTGATCCAGAGGGGATTTTTTTTTTTTAAACCCCTGCACATGACCGTTTTGTACTTGTCTGTTTTCAGGCATAAGTGAGATCTGAAGATAAATGATACTCAGCTACCACATTTGATAAGGGTTACTAGACAGATGGATGCCCTGATGGTATGATGGATGGGATGGAGCACATCACATATGTGCTAATATGGTGTCTTAACACAAACATTAGCACTTGAGAGCATCAGGGAGTACTCAAGAATTCTGCAAATATTAAGTTTAATTAAAAAAATAATCTATAACTGATAACACTCTCAGCATATGTTTCATGGCATTTAAAGACAAATGGAACCCATCTAGCCAGTACATTTAAATTTCAAGGAAAAGAGTCCTGTCCATCATCAGGAGTACACTGGAAATAAGTATACAAAATATACAAAACTGGAGCCTTCTCACATGTATAACAGTCTTGCATACACCAGTCTTGTCTGGTGTCTGGACAACCAATGTGCCTGAACAAGTGAGATACTCCATTTCCAATGGAAATGAGTGTGGGTGGGTTTCTGTTAGATGGAGATTTGTTACTGAACTAGCCAGGCCCAAAGGAATTTCAAGGCCACCTTGAAAAGCTGAAAACAGGACCTGCCATGGGAGGGAGGCAGTTCTGCAATAACAGGGCCTCAACAGACCTATCAGCAGTGAGACTTGGGTGCGTTGACAGCTCGTGAACATAGATGATATCCAATTAGTGAATGCATGCTTGGAGCGTGGATGCATGATCAGAGAATAGTTGCATATATAAGGAGGCTTGTTTCTGTAATAAATGGCTTTGTGTGATTCACATTGAATCGGAGTGCTGAGTCCTTTATTTGCTCCAACAAAGGAGGAATAGCATTTTGTGGTATCTCCTGTCAATCTCTTAGCCTACCTGGTTTTACTATGCCCCTTTCAGTCCTTGTGGCTCATTCAGAAGTTGCAGGGGTGGCTTGAACAAAATCCCAATTTCAGTTTCAGGACCTAAAAGCAGTTTGCTGGATGGAGCTCAAGGGTCTCTATCTCTTTATTCCCTACACAGTAGAAAAACACATACACACACTTTAGGTACTTATGTTTTTAGTAAGAAAGAGAGGATCGCGAAGCATTTTGGGGAAAAAAAAAACCAAAAGAGTTGCTATTACTGCATGCACAGAAGTACTACCACTCTTTTTAGATTTTGTTACTTGAATATGGACTGTGTGTTCGACCAGAGCAGATACCAGATATTCTGTATCTCCAGGGAATGTATTTCCTACAAACAGGTTACACATCTTGCCTGTGGGTAAAATAATATGTTTTCCATCATGAGAAAAGGTGCTGTAGTCATGCCACACAAATTCCCTGTGTCTTAGGTGTCCGTAAGATAAGTCTCAATGTTTTCTAATGGGCATCAGATTTCTTCAGAGATGCAGGTATTCACTGAAAGTACATTTTTTTAGCTGCATTTCTCTGTATTTTGTAGTAAGTAGAATGAATCTGTTACAATATTAAAAAATCTGTTTGAAGCTTGGAACCTAGCCATCTCCCATCCTTAGTCAGATAAAATCCCCCCCAAACAAAAATAATTTTTGCCGAATGCATGCCTAAGCAGATGAACCTCAAAGTAAGATTTCCAACAAGTACTCAGGAAACCTAGGTATCAAATTCCCACCAACTGAAAAAAATCCCCCTTTCTCTCCAAGAGCATTGAGATAAGATCATGTGCAGACATCACATCACACTCGCTCATGTCTGCTTGTTTAGCTCTGAAGTGCTCTTATCGTTTCTGAAGATATTCATCCTTGGGCTTCCAGGCATATTAGCTGAGTCGGAGAGTCACGCTCTCTTGTCAATGGATTTTTTTCTACACAGGCCAGCACTTAAGGTACCATGACTGATCTCAAGAACACCAGTGGGGCACCTCACTAGTAAGTGGGGAGGATGCCCATACTGCCCAAAGGAGCCCTACAAAGCAAACCCAGCACTGTTATCTCCACACAGGCAGCGGCTGCCTGTCAGGGAAAACCACCATGTGTTTCACAGAGAACAAGGCAGCTTTTTCTTTCTTTTCTTTCTCTCCTTTTTTCTTTTCTTTTCTTTTCTTTTCTTTTCTTTTCTTTTCTTTTCTTTTCTTTTCTTTTCTTTTCTTTTCTTTTCTTTTCTTTTCTTTTCTTTTCTTTTCTTTTCTTTTCTTTTCTTTTCTTTTCTTTTCTTTTCTTTTCTTTTCTTTTTTCTTCCCTTCCCTTCCATTTTAGTTTTGCTAACTCTGGTTTCAGAGCTGATAGATGGTAGACCCATTTCAAATATATCTGAAAACACCTTTGTGTGGCATTTAGGAGACCCATACTGGGGAAAACAGTCAAACAACACAAAAAAATAAATCCAGCTCTCTGTAACAGAAACAACGATCACTTGTATGCTTCCAGGCATGCTATCACTTACTGAACGTGGAAGCCAAATGAACAGGTAAACTGTCAATCGAACCTCAGACAGAGTCACTAGATAGGATAAATTGTATTATCACCTTTAACCTCTTTATTAGCAATTAATCCATGTACCTTGTTGAAAACACGCACCCTTCATGGGTCCTCAACTTTCTTTAGTGGATAATAAGAAAAATGGCAACTTCTCAAATGTAATTCCATCTTTCTTCTTGCAGTCTTTCCAGCATGCATACACAGTTGCTGAAAGGTGGGAGCAGCTGTGCACAAAAGCCACTGTGCATAAATTCCACAGGCACCCTCTGACTTGCCCAAGCAAGGGCATCAGGAGCGGCCCTGCCTGCAGGAGAGGACCGCAGTCCCCATGAACAAAATGGCAATAGCTGAAAAGGACTTTTGGTAAGCACCCGATGGCATAATAAAGCCCAGCATATCACTTTTAGACAAGAGTTATTCCCTAAAGAAAACGCTTTTCTCATGGGAATGATTCTCATTTAATTCTTACTACAGCTATAAAATACTGTTTTCATTTAGCTACACTACCTCTACTCTTTCAGGTAGCCTGCAAGGCTCAGCTTTGTAGCAGTAACAGCATTGCATACAATCCCATTTTACCCCTGTTCTTCCTACAGACAGCTCTTAAGCTGTAAGAAAATTATCCTCTAGATGCTTATGTGTAAGGTGAAATTTATGGTGCACATTCAGAGCACTTTTAAACACTGTGGTCTGTAGCTCACTTTAAATTCACTAGGCTGTGTAGGGTCCTTGCAAAAAGTCTTTCCACAGCTACTGCCTATGAGAGAGAAGGTAGCAGCAGAGGAAAGTGATGCCCTCACTGACATTGCCCTATAACAGAGCTTGTGGCTTGACAGTGGCTGCAAAGCTGATATTCAGTTGCATTGGTCTTTGCAGTAAGTCTAGTTCAGGTTGTTCTTGTGAAATAAGTTGTAAAACCCACAGGAAAAAGAAAATACCTGTAAAGTGCAAGTGCTCCGAAAGTAAGTCTTGTTTGCTGTAGGGTAGTTGCTGGTTATCTCAGTTATTCAATAGCAGATGGAGCTCTTAGAGACCCGAGTACTACTTACATGCTAATTAACAGTCTCAGCTCTTACTGAAGTTAGTGGTATCATGGATTGCAACCTTCAGGCATTTAACTCAGGTGAGGAATCTCACTTTCTCTTACTTCAGACGCTGCCTTCAGGAGATGGAACTGAGTTCAGAACACTCCAGTTTCTTCATTTGTAGAGAAAGATGAATCCCTCTTTCTTTCTCCATTAGGTATAAAGAGAGATTATAAATCTGATAGCTGAGGAAGTATACGTTAAACAGGGTGGAAACCTGCATCAGGACCTCTTTGTAGCTGATAAATAAGATTTAGTCCAGATAATACTGATGTAGACCAACAACAGCAGAGAGAAGATCTTGGCAAGTCACTTGCCTAAAAACCAGCAATGCCTTTTCTAATGTCCTTGGACTTTCAGTCTTATCAAACGGCAAGGAGGATATTCCAAATAAGGTGCAAAATAAATGAAAGCCAAAAGACTTTTTTTAGGGCATAAAAAGGGAAAGAAGTTCATTTAAGCCTACAGCTTGAATGCTGCAGCACTTTACCTCAGCTTCTCATCTTTCAACTCTTTCTATTCCTTGTTGTTATATTGTGCTTTTCCCTTGGCAAAAGACAGTCTTAGTCAGCTTACCTGATTTGCAAATAAATCACATTTATGAACATGAAAATCATATTCGAAAAGACCCAAAAATAACTGAAGCCATTTATTAACCAAATCTGCTGTTTAGCAAACACCTGTTCTCCAACAAATTCAAGTGCTAATTGAAGAATGTCTGTCAGAAGTGATGGTATTAAAAAAAAAAAAAAAAAGAATGTCACAACATAAATTTGTACCTCTCCACAAAGTGATTCAGTTACTGATGAATGTTAGGATCCATGAAACATCAGACCTATCCCATTGGGCACCTATTCAAATAATATGAAAGGGGAAAATTCTGTAGAGCAACTATTGAGAACGTGAACAAACAAGGAAAAAAAAAAAAAGAGAAAAACTAAACTTAATAAAAACAGCTTCCCAATGCAGGTAGAGCTTCTAGCCAAAAGATATTCACTAACCATATCCCAGATACACATTTCAGGAAATGGCACCAAACTCCCAAAACTTTGTGCTACTTTTGACCCAATTCTTACAAAGTTTAAATATTAAATACGTACACAGGGTTCACTGTTACTTACATAATGAAGTGGATTAATTTTCAGCCAGCTGTCATAACACAACAGCTAGGAGATGGACACCTGCCCTACAGATCTAGGACCCTCAGTTCTAAGGAATGATGGGCATATAATGTATGCGTTACACATTAATGCTGTTCAAATTTTACCTGTGGCATATATGAAATGAGATGGATGTTTCCAGCTGCATATCTTTCTGATAAACTGTGATGCTTCAGATCAAAAGCTAATGGGCATTAAAGAGTTCATGATATTTGAATGGAATTGTTGCTCTAGCCCCTCCTGCTCAGAATCACAATGGACTTGATTTCAGTGCAGTGCTGGTTTGACTGAAAATGAGTTCATTTTCTTCATGCAGTTAGAAACCTTTCTTTTTTGTAGCTAGCATGGTCATTATTTGGATTTAGTTTGAGAACAAGAAGATAACACCCTGGGACAGAGTTAATGTTTTTAATTGCTCTGGTCTGAGAGCCAAGGATGTTCTGAGCACTCTGCCCACAGACGTGAGGCAGCTGGGAAGGGGGGCATGGATGGGGCAGAGCTTGACTGACAGCCAGACGGATCAGTAAGAGTATTCCATCCCATTAGCGTCATGCTTCGTATTTAAGGAGAATCGGGATCTTCTGCTCTCTCTCTTGCTTCTTTGTTTTCTTCACTCTCTTTGTCGGAGCCAGGAAAGTTCTGTTTGGGACATTTAGTTCAGCCTTTTTGCCATCCTGTTGTTTTGCAGAGGCCTCTGGGCCTTTCTGCCTTTTTGTCTCTTCTCTCTATGGGATCAGCTGTTGGGGATCAGGTTCTGCTGCCTGGGACTGGCTGCTCAGTATGGACAGAGTTTGTAAGGAATTGATTTGAATATCTTTTATTTTATATTCTATTTCTATTTTATAGATATATTTACTAGTAGTGTATTGTTATTTTATTAAACTGTGTTTATCTCAATCCAAGTTTCTCTCTTCTCTTTTGATTCTTTCCCCTGTTGGAGGGGTGAGTGGCAAGGGGAGTAAGTGAGTAGGTATTGTGTTTGTATTGCTAGCTCAAGTTAAACCACAACAAGTGCACATGCCTGCAGATTGTTTGGACGCTTGCAAGAGTATGGTAGTTATTTGGTCCTCAACATAGAGTTAGAAATTAAATACTTCTACTGTATTCAAACTCATATATCAAAGGTGTTTACATTCTACATTAGTTAGCAACCTAACCTTTTTCAACTTTGGAGGGAAAACTGCACAGTGGAACATATTTCACCACACACTATTAACCAGCGCTTTGCATAGAACTGCAATGGTGATGTAGGAAACACTGATTGTAAGCCCCATTCTGCCTAAATCGAGTGTACTTATTCACTCCCAAATCACTGGAGGATTTTTTCTAAAACATTCTTCTTGACATTTTTTGTGTATTCTTTTGAGGCAGGTTTTGTTCATATAATTCATTCTATAGTCAAGATTCCTTTCATTTTAGTTTATAAAAAGCACAGCCTTTCCACAAAATTTCATTCCCAGATAACATTTTCCAGCAGCAGCAACTGATTTCCAAACAGCTCAAGGATAAATATTGTGGATAACATTGCCTTCCTCTGAAATACAGTTACCAGATTCCACAGCTAATGTCATTTCTGTAATAGATGAAGTCAGCATGATGCATCTTGCTTAAGTTATTTTCCACTAGGCATTGTGTGAATAAAAACATTTGAACTCAGACCCAGGGTGGAATTTATTAATAGCTCTATGATATCCAGATTTTCCTGAAACTCACAATCTTTCCTTTGCTTCCTTCACATTCTTAAAGCACACTACTCTTCCTATTAACATTTGCAATTCCATTTCCTTTGTAGAATTCTCTGAGATGTTAGAGATGTTTACATGTTACATTATTTGTCCAGACTTCATGTATTATTACTGTCAAGTGACAAGGAGTTTACAGATGTCCTAGGAAGTTTCTTCTCATTCTTATCTCTTTTGTTGATATTTCAGGCTTCATATATATCTGTAGTTGCTAAATTAGTCCAGTAGATTGTTTGTTTTCAAAACAAAGGCACTGTTTCCATCAGCCCTACTCACATTGTGGAGGATCTCACTGATTAAGGATGTTAGTGGGACAGATGTCAATACCTCTTTACTCACATTTGATATGAAAAAAGATGGGGTTACACCTTCAAAGTATCATCCTACTTGATGAATAACCATGGTGTCCTCAAGGACATCACTGAGCAGGTTTCTATTCAGACTAAATGCAATTTATAACTTGAACATTTTTTTCCTTCAGGAAAATATTTAAACCGCTGAGTCCTGTTAGTCATCAGTATGAAAAGAAAGCAGTTCCCAGCCAAAAAACTGAAAACCCAAGTTTCCTGACTGTCCTCAAAGCCTGAAAAAAAGAGCTTTGATACTGATTGCTGCGAAGTGTGGGGGAAAAAAAGGCAGTTTGGATTAAAATCTCTAGTAAAGCTAATGTATTTAAAATTCTGGTATAGGATGTAATGATGCAGCTGTCTATCAGCCACACTGCAGATCTGTCACCATCCAGTGCATTCAGGTTCATCTTTTAAAATGTCAGTTACATCACAGTTTCTAGTACATTGCTTAATGTAGCCCATGGGAATTTTGATGCTCCCTTAGGTTTCATATCAAAGAATGAAGCCGAAGAACTACACTATACAGAGCAAGTTAAACTGCCCGTTTACTAATAACAACATGAACATACCCTCTTCTCACAGCAGGAGAGGAACTCACAAGCAGCATGCAGGAAAGAATTTTTCTTCCCATTTTCATTCCAAATTAATTCAACGGCAAGAAAGGCTTCAACTGGATCATGAGGCTTTTTCATAGAACTGGGTTTTCTGCCATAGTGGCTCTTAAGAGAAAGTCACACAAGTTCATTCCCTGTTACTGTCAGTAAAACACAGTGATATGAGGCATTCTTCCAGGTAATCTCACATGTTATGTTGTATCAAACTTTGCAAAAGCAGATGTGTATGAAATGATTTCGCTTCAGCTTCACAAGAGCTTTCCAAAAGCCAGGTTCTTTACACTGATTTTGCACTTTCCTCACTCGTGTTGATAACAATGCAAATTAAAGTACACATAGCAAGAGAAGCCATCCTCTTACGTGGCAAGACTTCAGTTTCCAATACAGGAAGAGTATTTGCAAGTCAAAGCCTTTCAGAACAGGCTGCAGCAGTTTGAGATTTCAGAGAGAAAAGGTCTGATACCACCACAAGTAAGATCACCTCTCCATCCATTTAGGATTCAGTGTGAATTCTCTGCAGGTCACCAGAGAATTTGAGAGCACAAATGTCAGAAATTCAGCAATGCTGATGCAGTGCAGTATTTCCACACAGTTCAGATAAGAGTCTATTCAAGGCTCAAGGTCAACCAAAATTAGTCTGAAATTAATCAAAGGGTGAAACCAAGAGGCCTTGTTTCCTTGGAGAAGAAACACCCTTGCTGCGTCATGCTACATGAAGTAACTGTCAGTTTTGAGGCTCCATAACCAACTATTTGTAGCATATGGGCTATACTGCTAAAATCAGGGAAAGCTTTGGGTTGGAAGCGACCTTAAAGATCACTTAGTTCCAACTCACCTGCCATGGGTGGGGACACCTTGCACTAGACCAGGTTGCTCAAAGCCCCATCCAACCTGGCCTTGAACACTGCCAGGGAGAGGGCACCCACTTCTCTATGCAGTCTGTCCCAGTGCTTCATGATGAAGCACTTCATTAAGTATAATGAAGAAATTCTACCCTCTTTCTGTTTAAACCCATTAAAATGGATTCATCTTAGTCAAAAAGGTAGTGCACATTATTTGGGGGCACATAAAGGAAACAAACAAAGAAACAAAATACCCCAAAACCAAACGGCAGCACTTGCAAAGCCGTCTCTAAAGTTATCATCTCCCTCCATAAACATATTTAGTAGCATAGCATACTTAACATTGTCTTTAGACAGTCTGTTATAATAATCATAAGTAAAAATGACATTTGATGAGAACTATTTTTACAGAATAAGTAGGGAGGCTGGCTGGAAAAAACATTAATTTCTCTTTTAAAAAGAAGTGATTGAATTGTTTGTGTGAAACAGGGAAAGCATGCCTACAGAAACCTAAAATTATGCTAATCCAAGGTCAGCTCTGCAACAGCGTAATATTCAGTGTAGACATCATATTGCCATAAATTTATAAATTTATTTATCACACAGGTTAGTACTTAAATATTTTTTTACATGCTTCTGTAATGTTTTTATTTAGCTAGAGTTTATTCCTAGGAAGGGTTTCACGCCAATTCATGACATCAGGTTATTTCAGGTGTATGAAACACACAGCATATGTGCAAGCCAATATTTTGCAGTCATCCAGGCAAATATTTAAGATGAGGCTTTGCTTTGCTCCTGCTGATACAGAAATCACAGCTTCACATCCAAACTTAGTGGCAGGCCAGAAGTACAGGGCCAAGCCGGCAGGGTTGTTCATTATCAGCTGTGCAGGCCATGGTTGTGTGCTAATATTTTCCCTGACCTTTCACTAGACAAATCATTAGCTGGATACATTTCTTCCTCTGCTGCTTCCATTCATCAAGGATTGATTAATTAGATGGCTTTAACTGGGGACTGCAGTACACAGGGCTGTACTTCTACTGACAGGAGGAGAAGGAAGGTGCAGGTGAGTGTCAAAAGGCCAGATGGAAAAAAAAGCTTTCCTATCACCCTCAGTAGTAGTTGCACTGGATTTTCAAATGTGACAAGACCACGATTTACCTGATTTAGGACATCCATTTTTGCAGCCATAGAAGAACAAGAGCTTGCTGCTGTTAACAGCTGAAACAGTAATCTGTATACCATCTCACTCTTTTAATTCACTTTGAGTCAGTCCCTAAGCGGCATGTTGGGACAAAGAAGGGGAAAATGAATGTAACACACAGCTGCATATGTACCTCATGAGCTGCCAGCCAGTTCACAAAAAGCCTTTTGTCTACACGGGCTGTTTGAAGACGACACTGCCTGTGGCCCAAAAGATTGCTACAGCAATGCCACTTGCACCCCAGAATCAGATTCTGGTTAACACCATATCAGATTAAGGTTGTATCAGTCCTCAGCTGCACAGCAAATTTACTGAGCTTAGTGAAGTGTTATGGACCTTCCCTACATGGAATGTGGGCATAACATTAGATTGTGAGCAAGATGCCACAGCCATTAAAAAGCTGTCTGGTGCGTTGAATGCCTAAGGGCATGTGGATGACTCACCGAAACTTCGTTAAAACACAAGACATCTGCTTAAATATGTTTCCTGTCAGTCCTTTTGCATGGGTGGAAATAACGGGTATAGATTCTCCCCTACTCCTTCCAGCCCTGGCACCAAAGGACTGGAAAACTCCTGTAAGCCACGCTCTGGGATTCCCCTTTGAATGATGGGAGCTGACACTTGGGTCCAGGCAGGAAAAGGACCCTCTCTCTCTTTCTCGCAGCCCTGAAAGAGAAGCCACAGCTGAGCAAGCCCCAGCTGCCATGGTGTGGTTCATCCCCGCAGTGCTCCAGCACTGACACCCCAGCGACTATAAACTACTGCAAAGTCATTTTTATTGCCTCCCCCAGCCTCCCAGGTATTCAGTTCTCGTCTTCTGTCATCATACCTACCCTTGTAGGTATCCTGGGGTGGATTAAGAAGAGCAGGTCAAGGGAAGTCACCCTGCCCCTCTACTCTGCCCTGGTGAGGCTGCATCTGGAGTACTGCATCCAGTTCTGGGCTCTCCAGTTTGAGAAGGACAAGGAATTACTGGAGGGGGTCCAGTGGCAGTTTACAAAGATGATTAGGGGCCTAGAGCACCTTTCTTATGAGGACAGACTGAGAGAGCTGGGTTTATTCAGCCTGAAGAAGAGAAGGCTGAGAGGGGATCTCATCAATGTTTATAAATATTTCAAAGGTGGGTGTCAAGAGGATGGGACCAGACTCCTTTCAGTGGTGCCCAACGACAGGATGAGGGGCAATGGGCACAGACTGAAGCACAGGAGGTTCCATCTGAATATGAGGAGAAACTTCTTTACTCTGAGGGTGCCAGAGCACTGAACAGGCTGCCCAGAGAGGTTGTGGAGTCTCCTTCTCTGGAGACATTCAAACCCCTCCTGGGCACATTCCTGTGCGATCTGCTCTGGGTGAACCTGCTTTAGCAGGTGGACTAGATGATCCCCAGAGGTCCCTTCCAACCCAAACCATTCTGTGATTCTGTGACATCACAGTTTTGTGCACAGCAACAGTAGCAACGATTCTGATGGACTGTGATGACAGAGTAAAATTAAAATGGAGATAATTTCCTATTAAATGCACCTAATTTCCTTCAACAAGGAAACTGTAAACTAGAATAAGAAACACCTTCCAAAAGAAAACAAGCAAACAAAAAAAACCCCACTGTTTTCCAAAGTTTTTGATAAGTTTGGGTTCTGAAGATGCAGCCCTCATGACACAGCCTGACTTCAAAGAAAGTGTTAGCATATAAGATACATAGATATGCATGGCTGCACAAACATGTGATGAATAACAAAACAAAGTCACCAGCTTGCCTGTAACAGCTCTACCTTAAAAATGCATGTCATTATTTTTTTCCCCCCTCCTGTTGAAGGGTCAGACCTAATTGCATTGCTTTGAGAAGACAGAATTTCAGCTACAAATGAAGCTCACAACTATTTCATGTTAAAAATAAACTTTAAAGCAAAGCACCAGATGCTGCCATGGAACATTCCTTGGAGCTTTCATGCGACGCTTGCATCTGTTCAGCTGGAAGAGTGACTCTTTCAAACAAACTAATGGCTTTTAAGTGGTGAGAAAAAAGAGCAAAAAGGCAAAATACTTTAGAAGGCACAGGGAAAAATAAGTTAACAAGGTCTGTATTGGAACAATGGCACTCAGATAAAGTTTTGGATCATGACTTGGGTCACAAACAGAAACAATTTAAAACTGCCAGAAATGCAATCAGTTTTTTCCTGGTAAAGCAGCAGAAGGAAACTATTTTTCACAAGCATAAAATTTGCAAAGTTTAGAAGTAAAGATCCATCTCATCTTACAATAACTTATTTGTTCATTCAAGCTCTAGGAACATTACAATTTTTGCTGAAATGTTAGCCTTACAGAAGCTTTAAGTAGATCTCAATATCTGGGGAAACACTAGGGAATGAGAAATTTGGTTTTTATTTAAGTGCTTTCTGTAGCTATTCTATTCCTTCCCACTGATTTTTAGACAAATGCATGCCAATGGGACCTCTGTGCTGATTTTTTTTAATCTTCAACTCACTGGCTTGCTATCTTAACAACCATATATAGTCTTCAAAAGTTAATACGTTTAGTGCGAATGTAACACTTTCCACCAGTAAATCTTCATATACTTTACAAATCATTTCAATTAACAGTTTACCCAAGTTTTAGAACATGCTTAGGAAATAGTACAGGTATTGAGAATTATGCCCACTTTACAGAAGAGGAAAGTTAGCCAACAAAAACAGACCACAAAAAATACCAGTAAAAACAGGATCAAGTAACATTAATTCTTAGTTCTTTCTGGTTTATGACCAAAACTGCTTTTAGCTGGTATGTAATAGTTAAGCATCCAAAATCCCCAGATATTCAGCTATTTAGTCACTGATGCATAAGATATGTGGAACATACACTACACATGTCTGTAATGAGTTTCTTCACAAGACAAATAATGTCCCTACTTGATACGTCATCATCTCAGGTCTTACTGGCTCCACTGGGTGAAAAAGACATGTTCTAGCCCTGAAGGAAGGTCTTTGCATGTTGTAAAATGACCCAGAAGGTCACACTTGCCAACAGAACATCCCTAGCACACAACTCTGAAGGAGGCAATTAGTGTATTTCTCCAAAGGAAACTGCAGTAAAATAGATATTGTTACAATTTTAAGAGTTTTATATCAGAGGTAACATGCTGCCTGCTCTGCCTTTCTCATAATCAATCCTGCAATTTTACTTAAACATCTCTTATGTAGCGGCCAGACATGGTTTGCACAGAACCAGTTTTGACTGGAACAGGCTCCCTAGGGAGGTGTCACGGCCCCAAGCCTGACAGTGTTCAAGAAGAGACTGGACAGCACCCTCAGAGACATGGTGTGAACTGTGGGGTTGTCATATGCAGGGACAGGAGTTGGACTCGATGATCCTTGTGGGTCCCTTCCAACCCAGGACATTCTGTGACTACCTACAACATCCATATTTAACTGCCTCTGAAAAAGAGTCCCCTATTTGGATTTTCTGAGCCAGCAGCTCTCAATTAATGCAACTGGTCTTAAATTAGGGTTTAATTTAGTCTAGTTTCTAAACCACTGGGAGGTTTGTAAGCTTGACAAGTATTGATCCTAAAGACTTGTGCCTGGAAAAAGCTGATTGAGTGTTCTGTGGTCTTCTCTCAACATTGGTGTATGAACACAAACAAGTAAGGGTTTTCTTTTCTCTGCTGCTTTAATCCTTAGGGTGAGTTACACTGCCAGCAGAGGACTCAGGTTCTCAAGCTAACAGGACAAGATGTTCATGGGTTTTTTGAGTTTGTTTGGGGTTTTGTGCTTGTTCGTTTGTTTATTGCTGTTGTTTTGTTTGTATTTTTTTTTTTTTTGGTGTGTGTGTGTTCTTTGGTTTTTGTTGTTTTGTTTTAACAGTGTACACATACTAAATAATATTTTTCTTCAATTGTGAAGAAAATATCACCTGGTGAAGATGATGGCTTTTACAAAGCTCATTATAATGAAATACTATTAGCTACATTACAAGCAAGGAGTAAAGATGCTAAAAGCACTTGGCATTAACTTTCTTCTGCATTCACCAAATTCAAAAAGCTACACCCTCTCAAACACTTCACCATTGCTATTTCACACTTATAAAAGCTCTTCACCTCAGCTGCAAACAAGAAACATCTAAGAGAGACTAAAACACCTCTGGGTCTCAAGAAGAGTTTTTGGGTGCATTTGTAACTAGTCAGAAGTGCAGAGAAAAACATTCTTGTCTCTGCAATACACTCTTAGGTAATTTGGCACAGGGCATAAGTAAATCAGCTGGCGAGCAGTGCTCGAATGAGACACTGAAACAGTAGCTTCAGTCTTTATATAATATCTTCCAGCTTTCTCTTTATAATTTAATACCTAGTCACAGCAAGAGATAAATCTTTAATGGCACTATACAATTTGGGTAGGATAGAGGAGGAGTTTATTTCATCGGAAGACTGTCATGCCAGGAGTTTGAAGACGGCTTTTAATGTTCAGTTCTTATTGCAGACTATTCTGTTATTCATTGGCAGAATTTATTATATTAGTGTTCTATTAACCGAACACATACTTTGAGAAAAATCTCACTGTAGTAGGTCCTAGGCCTTCTGATCTACTCTCATTTGTCATGAAAGTTAAACTAAAAATAAATAGAGGGTTTCTGAGCTCTTTGTCTCAAGGTAACTGATAAATCAAGAAGGCAACAGTCATGCTTCTCAAAACAACTGAGGAATGCTTAAACAGTACTTTTTCCTTATTTTGCCAAGATTTTTCCTTTTGAAACAAACTTCTTACCACCAGTAATTGCCGAGAAGTTTTGGCCAACGTTAGGAAATGTTTTATTCTTTGGTCTTTCATGCACACTGGAATTTATTTTTCTGAGAAAAGGAGACAGTTCGGTGTTTTCCATTGTTATAATTTTCACCCTAAACCTTTCTTATCACAAAATCACGGGCTTGGAAGGGACCTCTGGAGATCATCTTGTCCAACCCACCTGCTAAAGCAGGTTCACCCAGAGCAGATCTCACAGCAATGTGCCCAGGTGGGGTTTGAATGTCTCCAGAGGAGACTCCACAACCTCTCTGGGCAGCCTGTTCAGTGCTCTGGCACCCTCAAAGTAAAGAAGTTTCTCCTCATATTTGGATGGAACCTCCTATGCTTCAGTCTGTGCCCGTTGCTCCTCATCCTGTCGTTGGGCACCACTGAAAGGAGTCTGGTCCCATCCTCTTGACATCCACCCTTGAGATACTTATAAACATTGATGAGATCCCCTCTCAGCCTTCTCTTCTCCAAACTGAAGAGACGCATCTCTCACAGTTTTTCATCGTAAGATGCTTCAGTTTCCTTATCATCTTTGTAGCCCACTGCGGGACTCCCTCCAGTAATTCCTTGTCTTGAACTGGGGAGCCCAGAACTGGATAGAGACTCCAGATGTGGCCTCACCAGGGTGGGAAGAGAACCTCCCGCAACCTACTGGTGACAGTCTTCTTAATGCACCCCAGGATACTGTTGGCCTTCTTGGCCACAAGATCACATTGCTGGCTCATGGTCAACCTGTTGTGCACCAGAATAGGTTCTTCTCTGCAGTGCTGCTTTCCAGCAGGTCAACCCCCAAACCGTACTGGTGTCTGAGGTTATTCCTCCCCAGGTGCAGGACCCTATATTTGCCATTTTTGAATTTCATCAGGTTCTTCTATGGCCCAGTCCTCCAGCCTGTCCAGGTCTCGCTGAATGGCAGCACAGCTTCTGGTGTGTCAGCCACTCCTCCCAGTTTGGTATCAACAGCAAACTTGCTCAGAGTGCACTCAGTCTCTTCATCCAGGTCACTGATGAGCAGATTGAACAAGATGGGACCCAGTACTGACCCCTGGGAAACACCACTAGCTACAGGCCTCCAACTAGACTCTGCACCATTGATCACAACCTGCTGGGCTCTGCCACCCAGCCAGTTCTCAATCCATCTCACTGTCCACTCATCCAGCCCACATTTCCCAAGCTTGTCTATGGGAATGTTATGGGAAACAGTGTCAAAAGACTTGCTGAGGTCAAGGTAGACAACATCCACTGCTCTCCCCTCATCTACCCATCCAGTCATACCAATATAGAAAGCTATCAGATTTGCTAAGGAAGGTTATAGCTTTGCTAAAATAAGATGACCTTTTGAGAATAGGTACTGCCTAGAAGCAGGCTGCTTATGGGAAGATTTGTTTAGAGTTTATGTGCAGAGTCCACCCATTAGACAACTGCAGCATTCATTTTCAGTAGATGCTCTCATACGCTGGCAGGAGCTCTATGTACTAGAAGATTATTTCAAGGTAGGGATGAATTCATGTGCTGTGATGAAGCGTCTGATTCAGCCAGAAAGTTCTCATTTTTTCGTCTGTATTGAAGAAACAAGCAGAAGTATTTTTAAAAAAGTTTACAGAGAGTTAAATGTACATATTCCTTTTTTTTTTCTTCCAATAAACCAGCTCTTCTAACAGATGTTCTTTCATTTCTCCTTGGCCCATCAGTATGGATTACAAAGATACAGAGTAGTTTGGACTAGAAATAACCTCTCTGCTAATCTATTAAGTGTTCTTAAAAAGACACCCCCTGAGTAAGAACAGTTCATCCTTTTACTAAGAAGCGTCCTCTGCCACTAAGAAGTGGCAGAAGTTTAATAATTTGTTATTGTTCTCTGCCTTGATAATCACTCTGAGTTATAATACCTAACAGGAGCTACATCAAGGTTGCTAATGCACAACTCATTCTTTCCGTCATACGCTTATCACAAGATTTAAATACTAATCAGCTAATAGGAACCAGGTAGGTTCAGATAAGAATAGACCACTTTTGAGATGGGAATATCATTTGGAGATTTTTTTTTTCCATTCAGCACCCTTGTGCTAACATACAATACAAATTGTTTTTACTGTGTAAACATCAGGAGACATTTACAGCTGGAATACAGCTGGAATAATTGTGAAACCTTCACTTCTACTTAAAAGAAATATTCTCCCCAGGTATTTTTTTTTTCCAAGCATACCTGATTCAGTTCTGGGCAGGTACGTACAAAAATACGGTGCTTAGTGAGAACTACTCCACACTTTTGGAAAAAGCTGGGAGTGATTGAAAGCTAAGGCTGGAGGTGGATCATTGTCACCTAGATCTCAGTCCTCAAGGCTCTGGGCTTTTTCTCAAAGGTGTTTTTATCATCATGGTCACAACTGCTATTTTACTTTGTTCAGTGGACAATGACTCACTGTTTACGTTTAAAAGCAATTGACAATTCCAGGGGATTTCTTGTTGAAATAAAGGGCATCTCTACATTTAACCTGCCCAACTGGTTTAAACAAACCATTTTGGCTCTTGTAGATTGCACAAAGAGTCTTTGTTTCACACAGATATTTTTTTTTTTCCATTTTACTTCTTGCAGCTTGCAATTACTTGTTTTGCTGCATGTAAATCATTCAACTACTAGAAAGTTTAAATCGGTACCTTTTCATACAGCTCAAAATTTTTACCACCACCCCCCCATCATGTTTACAAAGGTGATACCAATTCTGATTTTAAAAGTGACTTTTTGCCCGAGTTCCAACTTCTTTCCAAGAACTGAAAAGCCATCATGGGTGGTGTTTCTTTTGTTTGTTTGGTTGGTTGGTTTTGATGTCTTGTTTTGTTTTTGGTTGGTTTTTGTTTGTTTTTGTGGGTTTTTGTTTGTTTGGGATTTTTTGTTTGTCTTTTTTTTTTTTCTGCAATCTACTCTAGAGATAATGAGCCTCAACTGCCAGGATTAAGAAATAAAAAAGAAAATATCAGCCTTTTTTATTTCTTATAGACAGATACATGTTCCACATCCTCTTTAATAAGAAGTATTCCTCTTGATCCAAGAGGTTCTGGTCAAGAGCCACACCGTTGCCAGCACTGAGGGATTTCTCCAGGGGATTGTCCCTATGGCTCACGTGTCAGAGCACTTGTGGCAGCATCGGTGCGGGGTGGCACAGCGCCTCTGTTGTCCCAGATGCAGTGGGCATCTCACTATTCATCAGTGGGAGCATGGAGGAGGTAGAGAAAAAGGGAACTACCTTTTACCTGCCCTAGGACACCCAAATCTGTCAGCTGTTTGACATTTCTCAGATTAAACATTTCAGATAAATATTGTTTTTGCTGAAAATTTGGAACCTGTTGGTTTCAAAAGGAGCATAATGGAACCATCAAGAGAGATACCTGTAGGAAATCAAAGGGGAAAAACCAACCAACCTGTTTTCATTCAGAAAAAGTTTTGTTAGATTATTTCTGGAGAAATGGAGCCAGGCTCCTCACCTACTGATTTATAGAAGAAGATGGAAATTATGAACACCTGTAATAAGAATGGGAAGTCAGGAATTCTTTTGAGATCTAAGGTGATTTTCTGACAGTTTTTTGTTCAAAGTAGTTCAACCAAATGACATGCAGACAAAGTATAAGATGAACTTCTAAATTCTCTGAAGAGAGGACATTCTTTCAGCAAATTTACTGATTTGGAATTCAAATAACTTTTCAGAAAAAAAAAGAAGTCAGAGGTCTAAAGTAGTGTTTAAAGCAGAAAATTAGCCGAAGTCTGGAGCAATCTGGACTGCAAAGCCACCTTTAATTATGTATTCATTTTTGTGCCAAGACTGCTCCCATGCTGGGAGTGTGAATAGAATACACTGTTCATTTGGACTCTTCACTAAAAGGCCCCACATGAATTAAAACATAATTGAATATTTCTCTAATCAGACATTTCTGTCGGTAGGTTCACTGGTTGCTACTGGGACTGCAGGTGGTTCTGCAGTGTACGTAAGCAGTCTGTGAAACACTCATTTTAGGTGCGCTGTTAATGGAGAAAGAGATGAATCTCTTCCCAAAAAAGCTGCACTGCCCCATAGATTTTGGAATGGAGACTAAGGAAAGCCATCCCAACCACAGCTTCCTGTACAGACTATGAAAGTGTTGCCCTCCCGTGGCTCTTGTGTTGATGGCTATGAATCATATTAAAACTATATAAACACACGACTAACAGCTAAGAACAGGTCTTTAGATTCATTAGAAAGTAGCTTTGCTCACATGGAGAAAACAGCACTGGTGTTTCAAGACATTAATTTATTAAACAGTGGGTTTCAGAACTATGTGGTTGATTTAAAATAAGTATATGAAACAAGAGCAACAATATCCTCTTGTGAACTTCCTAGATTTTTTTACACATTAAGTATTTTTTTAAACAAAAAAAAATGTATCAGTATAATGATTTAGCAGATAATTCAGGAACCATACTTAAAATAAGGTATTTTGAAAATGCAATAAATAAATGCTGATTTTCCTATTCAGATGATTAACCAACCTTTTTTTTTACTTTGTAAATGTTGCATTTCTGAAACAAAGTCCTGCTCTCTGTGAACTCTTTACAATCACTGCTTAAAAATAAAAAGTTCCCAAATATATTCCTGCAAGTAATACTGCTTGCTTGGGTGCTTGTTGAAAGAAAACACAAACAGTACTTAAGTACAAACAAAGCACATGTAAGTATTCAGCTAAATATTTGTAGGAAGATGTGTTTGACAGGCTATGGTTCCCACCGATAAGTGTTCAAGTCACATCATAAGGCATAAGGAAGAGGTATTTCTGCATCAACACGGGTGTTTAGGTGTTTAAAGGCAGCACCTTCTTCATGTCTGCTGGATACTCAGAACAGGATCTCAGTCTTCAAATGTTAAACTGCATTAAGTGTGGGGAACCCCCTCTCCTCCAGGAAAGAAAAACAAACCAAACCAAACCAATACAACAAAAACTACAACCTCCCAAACCAGAGAACTTCTTCTGTTGACCCTCAGAGAGAAGGTCCATCAAACAGGGAAGACAGGGGCAGTGGCAAGGAATGCAGGAGTCACCTCTTTCCTGGTTGTCCACAACACCCTAGCTTTCTCAGGAGTAGCAGCAGCAGCCATGAAGGACTTCTCTGAGCAATTCTGAGGGCTTATCTCACAACTGTGATATGTGCTAGGCAACAGAGGTTTTCACTTGAATTGAAACTCTACTAATTTGGCTGGTAGCATAAATCTTGGAGGGCTGTCAAAGGTAGTCTGCATTTTCTATCCAGGAGGCACATTCATTATTGTTAGTTCCTCACCTACATATGTTACCATATTTCTTCCGAAGATCTCTTGCCAAGAAAAAACAAACAATGACAAAGTGAGATAGTATAATCCACACAGAACCATTATGTTTCTCTATTTCCCTGACCCTATTCGAGTGGTGCTTTACACAAAACCTCCGAATAGACAAGATGTTAAAACAAACAAACAAACAAACAAACAAACAAATAATAAAATCCAAGCCATACTCAAATATTTGAGTTCGTAGAACACATACTCTTAATACATGGTACCACCAGCTTCCTATGTCCCTTCAGAAGGGCTGGCTGACCCTAAATAACTAACTGTCCCTAAACAGCTGTTCTAAATAACTGTCTACTGTGATGTTCCTGTGTCCTGTGAAGGCAAGGCATGACAACACCCCATAGGCACACAGTAACACTGGAGATGGGTTACTCAGAAGATCGTGCAAAAAGGAGCCTGACTTAGCCCAGCTAAATCACCATCCACAGAGCTCTGCTGAGTTATAAGTAAAACAGATTTTTTTGTTTGTTTGTTTCATTTGAGTTCTATTTCAGTGTCATCATGTCCATACAATTTCATGCATGAAATTCTTAGTTTCGCTTTTTATTTTGATATGGATCATATCTTCCCCACTGCTATGCAAACATTCACCTCTCCAGGTTATTCCAAACCCTCTTCACCCATTATATGCACAGACACGATTTGGCGAATTCCTATATTTACTTAAACGTGGATATGCAGACAGTTGAAGATTCCTAGGGTATTTTCATTACAGTACAGATGTCTTTGGACTCTTGATCAGGGATAAAAACCGAGGCACCTCAAGCGGAAAGTTACCCTTTGAAATCTTGACTGCTGTTTCAAATTTATTTGTTGCTTCTACTTCCTAGAAGTCACCTTCAGAGGAGTTATCCTCATAGCTCTATGACTAGTACAATCTAAAAGTCAGATTTTGTTGTTTTTCTTTTAAATTTGAAAGTTTTAATGGTGTCAAGCCTGCCTACGAGGACCACGTAGGAAGAGGCGGTTGACTTCACAACTTAAGAGTGCCTCTGATAAGAAAGACAAAAGGGTGATTGTAATAGGAAATTCCCTTCTGAAAGGAACAGAGGGCACAATATGCAGGGTTGACCCTCATCTTAGGGAAGTTTGTAGTCTACCTGGAGCCCGGATCAAGGATATTGCTAGAGAGCTCCCCAGACTGGTGCACTCAACAGACTACTACCCGCTGCTGGTTTTTCAGACAGATGGGGAGGAAGCTGCTTCCCATAGTCTGAGGAGAATGAACAATTTCAAGGTCTTGGGAAGGATGGTGAAAGACTCAGGGGCCCAAGTGATCTTCTCTTTGCTCCTTCCATCTTCAAGTGACGATGTGGGGTGGAATAGGAAAATTCAGTCTCTAAATGGTTGGCTCCAAAACTGGTGCTACAGGCAGGGCTTTGGATTTTTTGATAATGGCTGGTTTTATAAGACTCCAGTCTGGACAGTGTTATGCGAGAAAGGTTTATCTTGCAGGGGCAAAAAGATGCTGGGGCAGGAATTAGCTGGGCTCATTTGGAGAACTTTAAACTAGGCTCAAAGGGGGATGGGGTTGTAGCTGGGCTTGTCCCAGTGGGGCAGCATTCTAAAACTGATGAGGACTGGGTGGCATCCTGTGCCCCTAGGGAGAAATTGGTGTCCTCTGCTTGCTCCCTGAAATGCCTGTACACCAATGTGCGCAGCATGGGGAATAAGCAGGAGGAGTTAGAATCCTATGTTCGGTCGGGAGATTATGATCTGGTGGCAATTACAGAAACATGGTGGGACAGTTCACATGACTGGAATATGGTCATGGATGGTTATGCCCTTTTCAGTAAACACAGGCCAGCCAGGCGTGGTGGTGGAGTTGCTGTCTATGTGAGAGAGCAACTACAATGTACTAAATTCTGCCCAGGAGTGTATGGGTCAGGATCAAGGGGCAGGTTGGCAGAGGTGATACTGTTGTAGGTGTCTATTATAGGCCACCAGATCAAGCTGAGGAAGTTGATGAGGCCTTCTATGTGCAGCTGAGAGCGGCCTCACAGTCACAGGCCCTGGTTGTTGTGGGTGGTTGTAAGTTCCCTGATGTTTGCTGGAAGGACCATTCAGCCAGCCAGCCACAGTCCAGGAGGTTCCTCCAGTGCATTGATGATAACTTCCTCATGCAGATGGTGGAGGAGCTGACCAGGAGAGGTACACTGCTGGATCTCATCCTCACTAACTAGGAGGGTCTGGTTGAAGCAGTAAAGGTTGAGGGGGGCCTGGGTTGCAGTGACCACGAGATGGTGGAGTTCAGCATCTTGTGTGGCAGGAACAGAATAGCAAGTAGAATTGGAACCCTGGACTTCAGCAGGGCTAACTTTGGCCTTTTCAAGCAATTGCTGGGGGAAATCCCATGGGCAAGACTGCTTGAAGGAAAAGGGGCCCAAGAGAGCTGGATGCATTCAGAGATTGCTTCTTCCGTGCTCAGGATCAGAGCATCCCCACACGTAGGAAGTCGAGGAAGGGAGCCAGGAGGCCTGTTGGGTATGCTCAAGCAGAAGAGGAGAGTTTACAGGTCATGGAAGCAGGGGCTGGCCACTTGGGAGGAATATAAGGCTGCTGTTAGAGGATGTAGGAAGGCAGCTAGGGTAGCCAAGGCCTCCTTAGAATTACAGCTGGCAAGAGGGGTCAAGGACAGCAAGAAGAACTTTTTCAAATACATAGCAGATAAAACGAATACCAGAGGCAATGTAGGCCCACTGATGAATGAGGTAGGTACCCTGGTGGCAGAAGACACAAAGAAGGCAGAATTGCTGAATGCCTTCTTTGTCTCTGTCTACTCTGCTGGAGGCTGTCCTGGGGAACCCTGTACCCCTGAGGCCCCGGATGAAGCCAGGTTAATGGAGGAGTTTGCTTTAGTCGATGAGGACTGGGTTAGGGAACAATTAAATAGTCTGGACATCGATAAATCCATGGGTCTGGATGGGATGCATCCGCAGGTGCTGAGGGAGCTGGCTGAAGTCATTGCCGGACCACTCTCCATCATTTTTGCCAAGTCTTGGGAAATGGGAGAGGTGGCCGAGGATTGGAGGAAAGCAAATGTCACTCCAGTCTTCAAAAAGGGCAAGAAGGAGGACCCGGGTAATTATAGACCGGTCAGCCTCACCTCTGTCCCTGGGAAAGTAATGGAACAGCTTATCCTTGGTGTCATCTCAAGGCACATCAGGGATAAGAGGGTCATTAGGGGCAGTCAGCATGGCTTCACCAGTCATCCTTGACCAACCTCATAGCCTTTTATGAGAATGTAACAAGGTGGATGGATGATGGCAGACTGGTGGATGTGGTCTACCTTGACTTCAGTAAAGCCTTTGACACAGTCTCTCACAGCACCCTCACAGCTAAACTGAGGAGGTGTGGTGTAGACAATAGAGTAGTGAGGTGGGTTGCAAACTGGCTTAAAGAGAGAAGCCAGAGAGTGGTGGTCAATGGTGCGGAGTCCAGTATCTAACGGAGTGCCTCAGGGGTCAGTACTGGGGCCAATATTATTCAATATATTCATTAACGATTTGGACGAGGGAACTGAGTGTACTACCAGCAAGTTTGCTGATGACACTAAGCTGGAAGAAGTGGCTGACACGCCAGAAGGCTGTGCTGCCATCCAGCGGGACCTGGACAGGCTGGAGAGTTGGGCAGGGAATAACCTGATGAAATTTAACAAGGGAAAGTGTAGAGTCCTGCATCTGGGCAGGAACAGCCCCAGGTTCCAGTATAGGTTGGGGAATGACCTATTAGAGAGCAGTGTAGGGGAAAGGGACCTGGGGGTCCTGGTGGACAACAGGATGACCATGAGCCAGCACTGTGCCCTTGTGGCCAGGAAGGCCAATGGCATCCTCGGGTGTATTACAAGGGGGGTGGTCAGTAGATTGAGAGAGGTTCTCCTTTCCCTCTATTCCACCCTGGTGAGACCCCATCTGGAATATTGTGTCCAGTTCTGGGCCCCTCAGTTCAAGAAGGACAGGGAACTGCTGGAGAGGGTCCAGCGCAGGGCAACAAAGAGAATTAAGGGAGTGAAGCACCTCCCTTATGAAGAAAGGCTGTGGGAACTGGGTCTCTTTAGTTTGGAGGAGACTGAGGGCTGACCTTATTAATGTTTATAAATGTATAAAGGGTGAGTGCCATGAGGATGGAGCCAGGCTCTTCTCAGTGGCAAACAATGATAGGACAAGGGGTAATGGGATCAAGCTGGAACACAAGAGGTTCCAGTTAAATTTGAGAAAAAACTTCTTCTCAGCAAGGATGACAGAGCGCTGGAGTCTCCTTCCCTGGAGACATTCAAAGCCCACCTGGACATGTTCCTGTGCGGCCTCACCTAGGCGTTCCTGCTCCAGCAGGGGGATTAGACTAGATGACCTTTTGAGGTCCCTTCCAATCCCAAACATACTGTGATACTGTGAAATAGGGTATTCCCTTGTTATTCTGGTGGCCACTTACTTCAAGGCTCTCGGCAAAGTTGTTCTAAATAAGAAGACTTATGAGATGACAGTCTGTATTTATGATTTAACAGCTGGTTATTTATGTCTTGTCAGAATAGAAGTTGGTTATATAATGGGGAAAAAATAAGGAACACTGAAGTTAAAGGTCAAAGCCCTGTTAAACTGCAAACTGGAAGTTTGCCCAGATTGTTAACTCAGTGTGTTGCTGAACGGCTACGGTGCTGTCAACATGAAGCTTTTTAACAGCTAACACAGGTATGTGCTGTCTTCCCTAAATTTCAGTTCTGATATTATCACACTTGTTGACAAGAGTTGTCCATCCACATTTTCAGTGATGCTCCTGAAGAGAAGCTGCCAAATTAATGTATACTGTGATTAAGTTACAAAAGATGTCCCCATCATTAACCACTTGACATGATAAATGCTTTCTGACCTCCTGCAAAATGAGGGGATATTTTTCAAGTTTTAGATGCATGACAACAGAGAGACAGAAGATTAAGTGATACATTGTCTAGAAGCAGAGTGCTTAGTTTATATTTAATAATTAATAGATGTATCATAAGAAACTAAACAATTATAACTAACATCATCAATTATTTCTTAGTATAGATGTATTGCATGTCAAGATTTTCAAAAATTGTGACGCATATGTAATAACCATGTGAATGCAAGCAATGCAAGAGCATCCAGTCTTTGGAGCACTTATGGAGGATGATACCCAGTGTTCCCCAGCGCTGATAAAATAAAGAATGCCACTTAACAGTATAATTGATTCTGCTGTTAAGTTTATTTCTTCATTTCACTCCTTGCAGAAGTTCCAGGCTGCTCAGCACTGCTGGCACACTGCAGGGGCGGGCAGGGACCCAA
Organism: Patagioenas fasciata; assembly: GCF_037038585.1. NCBI lineage: Eukaryota > Metazoa > Chordata > Aves > Columbiformes > Columbidae > Patagioenas > Patagioenas fasciata. Next base: position 73,722,368 of record NC_092521.1, on the reverse strand, counting down.
GGGGGGCACAGTGGGGATCTCTGGTGCACTCAGCTCCAGACTGGGAAAATCTGAAGTCCAATCTTATCACAGCTGTGACCTTCTCCTCAAACATATATTAAGGTAAGTAGACCACAGCAACACCCCAAAGCAGTATTTTTTCCTTTTGTTTTTAAAAGATATTTGCTTTGGTGTCTATTACATGTCCATTTCTGCCTGACTTTAATACATTTTTTTTTACAACTTGCTTCTGAATGTTTTCCCTGTTTCCTTTTACACTTTGCAGTCAACATGAAGTGGTATATGAGTTCACATAGTCTTTTGTTTTCTCTGCTTATAACTACAAATATCTAAAGACTATCTGGCAGCCAGTATGCTTGGACAAGGATATTGAAAACAAATCTCTGGTCTCTTCTGAAGCAACAAGATAAAAATCTTTCTTTCAAAGGAAATAAAATATATAGCACAAATGCTCAATAGGTAATGGACACTTTTTAACCTCTGTTGAGGAAGGTCAATAGAGAACCTGCTCAAGGCTTTCACGTGTGTTTTAATCCCCTTTTTCTCTATCTGTTGGAAGTAGAGAAACATCAAAGAACCTGTTATTTTCTTCCTCTTTCTTCCCCAAGGAAACTCTGACCGTATGTTTGACAACATCACCTGATCAGGACTTGTCCATTCAAGCCAAGATTGAATAAACACCATAAGCTAATCAAACAACAGCCATCAGCAAGGACATAAAGCAGTATTTGTCCCACACAATACCTTGCCCCAGGACTTATAAAAGTACAACAAGAGCAAATTACAGCATAGGGCAACCTATGACTGCTAAAAAAATTTGTCGACAAACACCTGCCCAACATATTATCTACCCATCTGCCTAGACAGCACTACTTAAAGCTCACAGTATGTTTTTCTGGGTGAAGGTGAAGCCCCTTTCTGGTACTGGCTGTTCAGCACCACCAGAGTTCATGAGCAATTGCACCAAGCATTATTTTATTGTTATATATATGATATTATTTTTAGTACATTATTGTAAATACTTTGTCTTATTAAACAGTTCTTATCTCAACCCATGAGTTTCTCCCTTTCTCTTTGATTTTCTCCCCTGTCCAGCTTGGGGGGTGGGGAGCCAGGGAGCAGCTACTGTAGTCCCAGTTGTGGACTGGGGTTAAATCACAACAGTGGGATAACACATTGAGTGAGAATGAACAATTTTCCCTCCATTACTTGGTACTACATTAAAAAAAGAAACTTAACTGAACAAGTAGGTGCTTTGTTTATATTGCAAAATGAAGTAGATGCTAAAAAGAATCTTTCTCCTTCATATTTCTCCTATCAATCATTTATCTCATAGCTTTTCTCACACATTCTCAAGTTGAGATAATTTTTTTTGCAAGGGCTTCTGACGTAAAGCCTGGATCTGGTTGATCTCTTGGGCAAGGTTCAGTCTGAGAAAAAGCATAGGGAGAATTCAGCCTTTAACCTTTGGCTTCCAGAGCACTATGAAGAACAAGAGACATCTTTTCACAGGATAAAGTGATCAACGCTGCACCATCACACTTTGCCTTCCCGGAGGAGATGGATTTACAAGTTTCATTTTATGGAAGCAGCTCATTTTCACAGCTTTTTGCTTGCTGTAATGTGCCATCAGGAATGAATATGTGTCATGTGTGTGTAAACTGGGGAGGGGCGTGTGTGTGCAATATCAGTCAGTGCTTCAGGTACAAGAGCCAGATGGCAGATTTTTTATTCTTCCCTTTCAGAGATGTCCCACGGAACTAGAGCAGCCAAAGTAAGTCCTTCCCCAGTACAAATTCTCACGCCACGACATTTGCACACTTTCTCCTTTTCAATTTTTGTCACCTTTTACCTAGGGGTCAGCTTGGACCAAAAAGACTGTCACACTGGAAAAACCAGAGCACAGGTGAGCAGAACAGTCTGATTCCCTTCCTACTGAAATCTTTCTGTTCTGAAGTAAATTACTCAGAGATTATTCCTTCTCTTCGTTATTTTTAGTCTCTTGATGCAAGATTGCCATATGATCAACCTGCGCTACCTTTGCTTTTTATTTGCATAGCACGAAGCTAATCGAGGTGACATCAGTGTGAATTTTAGCCAGTCGCCTCCTCTTGAGAGGTGCTAATCAGGTCATCATTCCTGAGGCTTTCTGATAATGCAATTTGGTGTTGGTCCAAAGCCTCCCAGCTTTGCCAGTCTTGTAAAAATTGCAACTTAAAAACAAGAAACAAAACGCACACCCCCAACACAAGAAAGCAGCGCTTGCCATTAAAAAAACAAAACAAAGCACAACCAACAACAACCCAAAGTAAAATAAACCCCCACAAAAAAACAAAACAAAACCAAACCCCCCAAAACCAAAGAAAACCCCCGAGAATACAAGAAATCATCTGTCACTGAGGTGTCAAATATATTCTGTAAAATAAATTAATAAAGTTGGGTCAAACCAAGCCTGATCTCATAGATAATGAATACCTAAAGTGACAAACCTGAAGGACATAAAAATACTAACTGCATTTTTTTTTGTTTCCTGGAGACTGGTAAAATGTTTTATGTCTCACTTTTTATGCCTTGATTAAGTTAGAAGAAATTTAAGCACCTACATAATGGAACAAAAATATTCATCTGCCTCACACACACTACCTAATTTTGGAGGGTACAGCTACAAAATGAATCGCTAGCAGATCGGCTGTCATTCTTCAAGGCACAGCTAGTTTCACTCATCGTAGTCTTGACAAGCAACTGGACTGTTCCCATGCCAACTGACAGCCAGGGTTTGTGACGCTTACCTGTCCCAATTTTTAGAGGCCTACAAAAGGAGTAGATAGTAAAACAGACAGCAGGCATAGCCACGCTACACCGTTTTAAGATTATCACTGGTCATTTCCACTGGCAGTAGAGAACATGTTAGTTGAACCAACGGCCTTAAAAAGAGATTTCAAATAATTAAGGAATTGCAGTGTTGTGCCAAAAGTGGTCAGTAATGCAACGTGCTGTCATGAAATGCCAACTACTCAAAGTACATAAGAAATAAATGTAATTTCTGAAAAATCTGTCTCTACCCTGAATTCCTCGTATGGACACCAGTGAATACTTGCTGAATTTTGTTGTTTGTCCAGGTACCAGAGAAGAAGAAAACAGATAGGGGCTGTTCAATTTTATCCTAATTTGGATAACTGGAAGGTCCTAATACAGTAACTGAAGGATACAAAAATACACTGAAACTCATGGAAGAAGGTTTGTGCTTGAGTTTATACCACTTATGAGAAGATTTGGTCTTTTTTTTTTTTTTTTAGATATTTTTTCCCTAGGTGATATCATATCAGTTTTTTGACACGGAAAAGTTTTATAAGGCTTTGTAATTCTGACCATGGTTATGACACAGTTTCTTAGTAGGCTCCAAACCAAAGCAAAGCCATCCCAAAAATACCTGTAAGGACAAATACAAAAATAGGTTTGGCACTTAGCAGGATTTAAACCCATTCCTTCTGCATCTCTGTGAATACCCTAACAACCAGAATTATTAGCTATTTTTGGGTAAGAGAAATTAAGCTGAAGAATTCATGCTATTGTAGCAAAAAGACTGACTTGACCTACATTGTAGTATCTCATGTTTTTGAACATTGGATGTCACTGTTTCAGTAGTGATGTTTTAGCTGTGGGGCTTTTTTATGATTTTCACAGATTAGTGACAATTATGACACTATAGATGTTATTGAGGAAAGCAACTTTCCCCAGACTTTATTTTCTTAGTTAAAGGACTTATTTCATGGGAAAAACGTTCTATCCTATCAGGGTTGAACCAGATCTGAGGACTAGGACTTAAAAGCTCTGACCTCTCCTTTCCACAATGAAAAGCAATAAATGCCAGAAGATGTTTACAAACTTTCTCCTCTTTGACCCCAAGTTTGAAGCTGCTGCTTTCCAGTGATTGCTGAATCCTGTTTCCATGAGGTCTGTGACACATGAAGCCGTCAGCTGATGACCTTGACTCAGAACAGACTTCATAGCCCCAAATATTTGTTTCCAGTGTTGCTTAACACTTGTTATTTGCCATGAGATAGCAAATCAGCTTTTCTTAGAGTAGTTTTCACTTGGACGCTGGCCTGGGAGAAGCTTCAATTTAAACCTGATCTGATGCAAAGAAGTAAGCTCAAGCATGGAGAGGTTTTGGATAAAGTGAATCCATTTTGAATGCCAAGAATGGCTTTGACAAGGTCAGACACCTCCAAGTGTGTGTGTGCAAACAACAGATATGCAGAATGTTAGCTCCTGGGCATGGTGAACTGTCTATGCCCTATTGAAAAAGGATCTCTGTTCATTTTGTATTAGAACTAATTAACTGTAAAGTACTTAATCAGCAAAAGAAGATATTTTTCCGTGTCAGACAGACCAGTCAGAAGTAACTGGTGAGCAGAGACACCAGCTGCTCATGAGCATAGGGTGGTCTCTGGGCCAAGCCCAAGAAGAGGTGGAACGATACATCTCGGCATGGTTGTGCCTCATCAGCGGAACAATCCTGCAGGACGTCCACTGGATAAATGCTCATTTCATTTGTGCACCAATGGGAAGCACATCTGTTCCGACTATACTGGAAGCACTATTTTCAAAGACATGCCCATCCAGCCAACTTGAGTCTTTAAAAAAGAACATACTCAAAATGAAAAAAGTTAGAGAACAATCCAGTATTTTCTCTCTAAGATCCCAAAGCCATGGCGCACCCAGAGCAGTGGGAACCAAGGTTTGGGAATCCCACTGCACCAGGCAGCACAAAGTCACCAAATCTCTCAGCTGGTGATCGAAGGTGGTAGGTCAGGGAGACCATACACCCAGCAAGCCCACATATCCAACCTTATCCCTCTCCAGTACCGTGCTTAATTTGTGAGCTCATCACTGCTAATTTTTTAGCTCAGAAGGCTTCACAACAGCTCTTTATACTAACACTGAAATAAACTTCCCTGAAAGGCTTTACAGATTTGAAAGTAATGGGCGCAGATTCCATACTCTGTTCAGAGGAACTGGAGGGTAGAAAAGGTATCCCCTCAAGTGAGCATCTGGCATGCCTGTCCCTTCTGTTTCTTGGTTGAGATAATCACAACATAAGAAATAAAATCCTTGCCAGACTTCCTGATGAGTCCTGTGATAATGACATACTCCTGTTCCTCAGATGGTAATAAAAACTGAAATAACTCGGTGCTGAAGCCTAACTATTTCCAAACTGGACACCTCTCTCAGATCTCAAGATTTAACCTAAAAATGAAACAAACACTCCAGCTATGGTGACCTGAGTGGCAACACTTCTGTCCTTGCAGGATGACGATCAGATCCTGCTAGAGGCTGAGCTCATCCCAGATGTAGGCAGCTACATTAAATTTCCCATAGGTGAATGAACAGGACCCTTCTTGTGCTGTTCAGCCATACCAATTTATTCAGAGCTGGCTTTGGTATCTGGTAATGTGCTGCTGCACAGGCCACATTCATACTGCTGCTAATATCTGCTTGAAAGAGCAAATACTTGCTTTAAATGGTAACAGAAGAGGAATACAATAATACTGGGGTTTAGGTGTTATTTCTAGTTGCATATTAATTTTGCTGTCACAGCAATGTACCTCACAGATTCATGCTTTTCAGATACAATAGCTTTTGCTGTGAAGTGTCAATAGGTGTTCATAGCAATTAAGTAACGAGCTTTACAAGTATAGATCATTATGATAAACTATTGCTTTGCCTGCCCATTGCACATTACCAGAAAACCCAGCTGCACTGGGTATGTGCACAAGTTATGTTTGGAAGAAAGTATGAACCTATCCAATTAAAAATCTCAATTAATTTATGTTTTAATGACATGCAAAAATTAACGAAAAACTGGAGCCATGCATGTCTAAAAAATTAATACACAAAAAGCCAGAAAATGCCACAGGCAGACTACTATTATTTTGGGGATTTTAAGCACAGCTTAACACCAAAAGAGCTCAAAAAAAAAAATCACACACAGCATCTCCAGTCCAACTCTAGGCAGAGATACCTCCTAGTAATTTGCCAAAGTCGTACATTTCTCTTGCCAGGGTTATCAGACATATCCAACAACTCATCAGAAAGTTCAGAAACACAACAGCAGCAAATTGCGTTAGATACAGCAGAACCCGGAGTGCTCAAAAAGCTAAATGTGCAGCACCCTCTAGTGACAGTGACCTGTCCCCACATGCTGCTTTATCAAGTGTTGGTGCTGGGGTGAGCGGGGAGGCCTTAGGGCCAGTAAAAACACGTTCAAAATATAAACGTGAGGCAGAAAGACCCAGTGAGATGCCAATCATTGTACATCAGTTTGAAAAAGAGACCGGGGAGAGGTGTAAAATTATAGGTGCAGGAGAGTGATAATAATCCAGCTCATCTGTCTACGCATTCAGAGTCTTTCTGAAAAACCAAATCGGAATTTGCTGCATTCTGCTCAGAGATTTTCTGCCCTTTGCCTGGAAAGCTGGGTCTAAGAAATCCTTGAAAATAAACTTCTTACTAATCAGAATGCCCAGCTTCTGTGAAGTCAGACCTTTTTAGTCTAAATTCAGCTTTTCAAAGTTTCACCGTATTCAATCAAATAACTTAGGAAAATATTAGCATTATGCTTAAAATTTAAGTGATAATTGCATTTATTTGTTCCTCTAGAAAAAGTTCTCGTAGAAATTAGTACGCCTTCACTTCCGCATTTTTGACAAAAAAGGTTTCCCCTGTGAAAGTTTAGTATCGGGAACATCTGTCTGTATTCCCAAATCACGTATCCCAAGACTGACACCCTTGAGAGTAAAACAAACTTAAACTCACTCCAGCCCAGCTTAACATGGAAAAGATTAATACAAAAGATGCTAAACTGAATACTAAACTGAAAAGAAGCTGAGAGCCAAACATGTTTTTTAAGGATGTAAACAGATACCTCCATGTTCTCGTGGCACCATCTGCTCACTCACACACAAAATTTGCCAGGTGGGCTTATCCAAGTCTCAGGGCACCATGAAAGGAGCGTACAAGGCTGCACATGCATTGAAACACACACCTTCAATTACTAAAACCAGGCTGCTTCCAGAAGTAATTTATTTTAATCTCAAATACTTGAATACGCTTCAGTCTGAAGAGATAAGTGAGAAGCTCCCCACAAAGCGAGTGACTATTTATATCTGACCGCCTCTCTTGTGGAAGATGCTCAGAGAGCTACGGCAGCCGCCACCACCACCCATTTGTGCTATCCCGTCATTATGCCCTTCACTTAGGGCCTAATAGTCACTATACCAGCAAGGAGCAAGATAATCCAGTTAAATTCCATATACCTATGGTACTCCAATAGGGCAAGGTAACCCAAAAAGTTTAAGGAAAATAACAAAAAATGGTTTTCAACTGCGTTACCCTAGAGCTGGGTATAAAATGTAGGTCTGCTGACTTGTCCACTGGGCTGAATGGCTTTAAAGAAAACCTCAGTGAGATTTCACAGTAAACTAAGTTGTGATGTGCACTCACACAAGCACGGAGAATGTTTAAACATTTAAAGAGACTTTTCTGAGGCAGTTAAATAAAGCATAATGAAGTAAATAAAGCACAAAGGACTGTGCTTTCATAACTAGCTTTCTCAAAAATGTTGTTATTTTACTTGGGTTTTTTAATTTGCTATTTTAGTTTTGTTACTTTTAATCATAGTTTAATAATATTTTTTCATTGTTTTTAATCATAGTCAGAAAGGTACTTGTTCTATCTTATCACTTCGAATTTCTTGCAGGGATACTTTTGCCACTGCAGTTGCACCCAACGTTTTAATTAATGATGTTTAAATGGTAGCTTAGAGAATATTTTTTACTAATTAATTTTGATGCTTTTCTTGCAAGTAAATGTATACCCTTCTGTCCTTATGAGACTTTTTTTACATGGTTTGGGTTTTTTTTTTTTTGGTAGCTGTAAATTTTTTGAAACAAAGTTAAAGTTCAAACATGTACATGGATAAATCAATTTACATAGTTCATCATTGTAGAAACATCATAAACATCTCAAAGATTATTGTGACAGATGACAAATACATATACCATTACTCAAATGTCATGATCCTTTTCATTTCATTTTGAAGATACCAGTAGTTTATGTGACCAAAAATCACAGAAACAGAAGTTATTTTCGTTCCTCAGGTCTGAACTTGAACACTAAGCAGTTTTGTTTAAGTCTTTGTGAAACAAACATATTCACATATTACCATAAATCAATGAACTGACCTTGAAAGCTTAGGAGCACTTAAACATTTGATTTGTCTTTCAGGATTGCTCTTCTTTTATGTTTCCCAGCAGCACATCATTTGTGTCTGTATCCTGGTAAGATCTAAGTCTTCCCAGCTTTAGTCTTCTGCTTTGACTTTTTGACCTTCTATTCTAAATGCAAAGTCACTGGCAAGAGGTCTCAACTACGCTCACTCCAAAGCTTGTAAGGATTACCTTTAGTCAATGCTGGAGAGCTCTGCAGGAGTGATCAAAGTTTAATCTGTGTCTAATTAAAAGCTGATCTGCTTGAGCCTGTGCTCTAAAAATATCAAGCTGTTTATATAAACTATTTTTTTTAAATCCCTATGATTTTATAACAGAACCAGTAAAAAAATACAATGTATCAGAAACTGTTTTGTTTTTAAACTGGTACAGGTATTTATGTTTCAGAATAATTAAGAAATGAAGTTTCAAGAACAATTTAGAGAATGAAGAGGCAAATAAGTAAATTACCTCACATTAAATACACATGGTCATTTTTTCACAAGAAAGAGCAAAGGCAATTACAAAACAGCAACAGACATTATAAAGAGCCACTGCTTCTGTGATGTACTTAATCCAACTCTAGAATCTCTCAGATTAATCAAAAGCAGGTCAGTAAGAGGAACATCACCCACAGAAAAGATTATGTAGGTAAATAATGTTACTGCTAAGTTTTATTTCATAGCATTTTCTAGCTAACCAACATTATGGGCCTGAATTTCAGGTGGCTGTTACCTAAGGTACCTGAGAACAAGGATTCATCTGAACTACTGCTTTCCCACTTTTTCTTTCCCACGCCTTAGATTTTTCCCTCCTTTCTGTCTTTCTATTCAGGTGGAACAAGCAGGTCTCCTAGCTTCTTTTCTCTCTTTTTTAAAAAAAGAGAGGCAGGACTAGCTCACTCATTTTGTTTTATATAAAAGACTGAGGGCTTTTTTTACCTCTAAACAATAGTCTTTTCAACTAGTCCCTGCTATGATGTAGACCAGCTATTTTTAAAAAACAACCAACCAAACCTCAAACAACCCAAAAGATGTTTCTCTAGAATATCACTTTTCAAAGAACTTGTTCACACTTTCTGAATTATGCCACAACTCATGATTTCCCAGGTTACTTAGAGGACTTTCACCCCTGTACTGTGATACGTAAGATGCATCAACCCATAGACTGAGATTAAAAGGTCTCACTATTAAGTGCTGAACAGCCCATATTACTCTGTATTTTCCTTTTTTTTCTTAATCTACTTACAGTTGTGTTGTCTTTTTCCAAACTCTGTCTGCATTCAGTATGAGAGGCTCTGTGATAATGAAGCTTCTCTTCACCCACCTTCAGCACAGCAGACAACAGAAACTCACTTGAGAGGCTCATCACAGCAAGGATTAGGGCTTTTATCTGAAAGCTCTTTATAGCTGAAGACTACAGGCCTTATTTTGTAACCTCTGATTTGACGGAAACTGGATGGAATACAGCCATCAACTAATCTAATAAGGATGTGCACAATACATGGCTGATGACATTTAGCAGCACCACTTCTTGGGGCACCCAGGTGGTACAAGCACATGACTTAAATGTAGGAATTCCTGTTTAGGCTTGAAGCCAAGAAAACAGTTTTGACTTTGGCCACGACAATACCACCATTTGTCTGAAAGAGCTGGAAAAGATTTCATGGTTCATACCTAATTTCTTTTCCCCAAATATTTTATTTTTCCCTGAGCATAGATTCTTTTTACTAGAGTTTGAAAAGGTTACTGTGGGCATCCTGCACCCTAAATGTTCAGCGAAACTTTTTCTCCTCAGATGTAGTGTTTGCTTACACGTTGCCTATCTGCATGTTTTCAGGTTATGCTGATGTCATGCAGTCTTTCACGCTATGACTTATTATGAAGATGAAAATGTAATTTAAATGCATGAGCTATGGACTCATTTGTTAAACAATCTACGAACAAACAACCTTGCATCAATGTTCCATAATTCATATTGACTTGTGGTTGCTACTCAGAAAGAGCTTAGGATCTTGGTCATCTCAGCCAGAGCCAATTATCCTCAGTAATGACTTTCACATTAGGTGTGTGTTTAAGCAAAGATCAATTGCCACTTGCTCCAGCCAGCTGAGACTGTCCACAGATTTGAAGCAATATTTGAAGAAAAGTAATTTTAACTGCCAAAAAAATTCCTTTCCTTATGTTGTAGATGTGTGACTCGGTGAAACATATACTCCTGTCCAGCTTTCCCATTTTGTAGCAAACAAAAACCATAGTGTTTGGGGAGGAAAAATGAGTTTATATAATAAATAATAATTTAATGAAAATAAAAAGCCATCTGTAAGATATTTTTATGTGTAAGTTTTTTTTTTTTTTACTGTGTTTCTACAAGAGATTGTTCAATTAAGGGTTTGTGTGTGTGTACGCGTATAGACCCCAAACCCCTTGAAGTCTTTGCTGCCCAGAGGAACATGGGGTTTGACTGAAAAAGTGGTAAGATTTCTATTAACAATGGAATGGAGGTGAAGTTGAAAAGAAGTCCGGGTGAATTACCTGCCTCTTCTCAAAAGATGCACTGATATTCTGTTTTAATCCATTTTCTTGCAAACATTCAATAAGATAAGCACTGAATGTAGCAGTTGTCCTCTTATGGAAGAAAAGTCTGTATGGATAATGTAAGCTGACTTGAAAATAGTATTAATGCCGCTAGTGATCATCCTAATGTTACGTAAGCTTGTCATGTTTTAAGACGGTAAAGCAATTCTTTCTCAAATATTCACGTTTGAAGAAAGGAGATGCTATACTGCAGAAAATATGGAGAATATTTTGTTAATTACAGAGCCTCAGAAAAATAGTCTCAAACTGTATCTTTAGCTAGTTGAGTCTTTTCCGTGACAGCACTGCATGTTGTAACTTCAGGAGAGATGTTATTTCAGATCAGAATCAGATGTTTGCCGGGCTGTGTTTTGTTAAAATAAACAGATGCATCTGCATTTTTACCCTTCATCTGTGCCCAGGCGTTATAGAAAAGTGTGCATTGACAATATTGACTTCTGCATTATTAGTGTCCGCTATGCTGGTATTTCCATGGTTTCATCCCTGGAGAAAATACATTCTCTTCATTTGAAAATGAAGTTGTTCGTTGTGGAAGTAGGAAAAGCAAGTCACTTGGGAAACTCCTGAAATATCATTAATTGCCTGGTAGGAACAAGTCTGAGAACCAAAAATGCTAACAAGCTGTCTTTCCTAAAACAGCTGGACACATATAAAAATGTTTTGAACTCCCTGAAAAGAGACACACTCAGGAACTGGGGTTTTGGGAGGTTTTCATATAATTCTAAATAAGTATCTGGGTCTGGGGATATGTACTCATGGAGTGACCGGACTGAACAGACATTTGAGGGTTGGAAGGATGGGTTCCAGGTATTTGGCAGTTGCTATGATCAAATTAGTATAGGTATTTTGATGAGCCCCAAGCTCTTGCTGTTAGGTGACTGAACTCACTCCAGAAACTGGCTGTGTTAGTTATAAATGAGACTGGGGGAGGAGTGAGTTAGAAATGAGAGATGGGATCAATCAAACGTGTAAGAAGGGTTTCTCTCAGCTGGTTGTTCATGAAGATGTAGGCAGAGCGGAGGGAACTGCTGCTTTTCTTGCAAGGTCACAACAGGTTCTGTCATTACTGTGGTGGGAGGGCACTCCTGTACACTGGAAAGAGTCTTCACTTCTGCCAAGCCAAACTGATTTTCTCTAAAAGTGGTATTCACACTGCAACCCCCACATACAGACAACTAATATGGGTGAAAATGTAGCTACAGTTACGGAAAGACTTCCTTTCATTTTTGCTTAATGCTCTGTTTGCTCTCCACTAGTAGTTCTACTTTATAGAAGGCCATATGGGTTATTACTCCAAATATCCAGTCGCTACAGGTAATGATAACAGCAGTGACCTCTGGCATAAAAAAAAGTGCCTATTGAAAAGAGGAAAAACTTCAGTGGGAATAATTGCCCACTTGAAACAACTTACCATTGGATAAAAGGCACTATAATCAGTCTCATAACAGCAGATCTGGCATTGTTTTCAGAACATAAGGAACAGCTGGCACCTCAGTACAAAACAAGCAATATCAGCATCTGTTATCCAAAGCAAATACTCCACTGCATTTTTTTTAAAGACAAAAAATAAGAAGAGAAGACTCAGATGTCCTGGGAAAAACCTCAACAATGTCTGGTTTTATTTTCAGGCCTCTGGCTTGGATGATGTTATGAATTTCGAAGTGGATGCAGCTACCCCCTCCCATTGCTATGGGAGTTACACCAGAATCGCTGATGGGCTTAGCCTGGGCCAATATCAGGTCCATTTCAGAAGCAGCTGGCACTGGCTCTTGTCCAACTTGGGGGCAGCTGCTGGTGTCTTCTAACAGAAGCCACCCGAGGCCCCCCCCAGTGCCAAAACCTTGCCATGTAAACAGTTACCTGCCATTTAGATATGTGAAGAAGTAAAAAAGGGAAAACAAGAGGGCAGTCAGAAAATGGTTTCTCTTGCCTGAGACACTCCTGGTCTTGGAACTGTTATCTAGGAAGCTCTCGAGCAAGCCAAGACCTGTTGTCGTTGCAGTTTTCCTCTTCAGTGCTGTCCTGTGGTGTTCCTCCATCCTTCTGTAGATGGCTACAGAAGTTTTTAAGAATTTTTTTTTACAATTCCTTTGGTGATGAATTTGTGGAGATACATACTGATTGAACTATGAGCTGCATTGCGATAGCAACAGCTTTCCAGACATTTTGGGCAGTGGTGGGACAGAAGCCACCCTCCACAAAGCTGTGGGTGTCTCCAATTTGGGTAAGGCAGGAAGGCTGACATTCAAAGAACCACAGAAGCACAGAGGTTGGGAGAGAACCTTGGAAGTCTCCAGTCCAAGCTCCAGCTCAGAGCAGCCCCTGACAGGTCAGGCTGCTCAGGACCTTGTTCAGTCATGTTTGGATACCCTGTAAGACAGAGACTCTTGCAGCCTCCCTAGGTACCTGGTCCATGCCTGAGGACCAATATGGTGACAATCTTTTCCTTTTATCTAACTGGGATTTCTCCATCTGCCAGCATGGGACTGGTACTGCTTATCCTTCCATCTTGCACGCAGGACTTGATGGAATACGAAGTAGGTTTGCTGATGACATAAAATTGGGAGGAGTTGTTGACACTCTTGTGGGCGGAGAGGCCCTGCAGAGGGATCTGCACAAATTAGAGAATCGACTCTATGAAGTTCAACAAGTGCAAGTGCCAGATTTTGCACCTGGGACATGGCAACCCTGGCTGTACATACAGACAGGGGGATGAGATGCGGGAAAGCAGCTCTGTGGAGAGGGATCTGGGGGTTCTGGTTGATGGCAAGTTGAACATGAGCCAACAGTGTCCCTGGCAGCCAAGAGGGCCACTCGAGTCCTGGGGTGCATCAAGCACAGCATTGCCAGTGGGGCGAGGGAGGTGATTGTCCCACTTTGCTCTGCACTGGTGCGGCATCACCTGGAGCACTGTGTGCAGTTCTGGGCAACACAGGATAAACAATATATAAAGCTACTAGAGGGTGTCCAGAAGAGGGCCACAAAGTTGGTGAAGGGTTTGGAGGGGGAGTAATTTAGGGTTATGCCTCTGGGGGGGGGCCGAGTGCATCTGTCACACAGGTTTAGAGGGGAAGCCGTATGAGCTGCAGCTCAAGTCACTTGGTTTGTTCAGCCTGGAGGAGACTGAGGGGAGACCTCATGGCAACTACAGCTTCCTCACAAGGGGAGGAGGAGGGACAGGTGCTGATTTCTTGTCTCTGGCATTCCATCTCAGAGCATTCTACGATTCTATGGAGCACCTCTGAGAAGAGTCAGGGTTCATCTTCTCTACGCCCTCGCATCAGGCAGCTGTAGTCACCAATTAGGTCCACCCCTGAGCCTTCTCTTCCTGATGCTGACCAGAGAATCAGGGACTCAGAATGGTTTGGCTTGGGAGGGACCTTTAAAGATCATCCAGTCCACCCTCTCTGCTATGGGAAGGGACATCTTTAACTAGACCAGGTTGCTCAAAGCCTCATCCCACCTGGCCTTGAACACTTCCAGTGATGGGGCATCCACAACTTCACTGGGCAGCCTGTTCGTCTCTCACCACCCTCACGACCAGAGGCAGCTTCCTCAGCCTGCCCTGGTGTGCCTTCATGTCAATGGCCCTGAGCTGGGGACACACCCCACACGTAAGTGTCCTTTGTGAACTGGAGAGACCAGTAGGTGACAGAGGGGTCCAGATGCAGTTGTCACAGTACCAAACAAGAGATGAGGAAAACATTTTTACTTTTTATCCCTTGTTTTATTGTGTTTTAAATTGTTTTCTTAATCTTGAAAAGAACTCCTAGAGGAGCAGCTAGGACGGACCTTAATGCTGAAGGCCAGCACTTTTTCTTGGCAGAACTGCAGTCTTCTGCTTCTCTAAAGGAGCAGCTGTCTCCCCAACTTCTTTGCTTCACTTGTGGTTCATTTTTGTGTACTGCTGCCACAGAGGGTCTGGCTTAATCTTCAACCACCCATTGGGCACCCTTATCATCCTTAGACTGAGGAAACCCCACCTCCAGCCGCTATGCACCTCAGTGGCCCTGTGAGGGATGGTCCCTGTTGCCCTGACACAGCAGGCTGGTGGAAGACAGGTCACCTCATCCCCTCTTCTTGGAGCTCAGACCAGAGAGATGGCACCCCTTTGGAATGGGTGGGGGGGAAAGAATGGTAAAGAAGGGCTCACACCACCTGGGGCAGCCAACAAAATAATTGCTGATTGTGAGCCCACAGGGTGGCTGGTGTGAAGGCCAGGCCTCCCAGCTAATGCCAAAGGCGGAGGCTGGGCTGATGGTGGAACACTGGCTGGGTGCTCCTGCTGTGCTGCTGCCATGGCATGATGAAGGGGAGCCCTGGAACAGTGCAGAGGTACCAGGTGAGCCATACTGGAGGTGGATCCACTTCCATCAGCTCTTCCTGACCTTCACGTGGATCTATCTCCACAGGCTCCACACGGCCACATGAGCGATGGACATTGCTACCATGCAACTGGTGGTGTCCCCCCTCTGATGCTGCCTCATCTTCCTCCATGGTTCCTGCAGCCATGTCTCTGCAGCCCCACACAAAGATGAGCAGCCACCTGCCTTGCTGCTCTGAGACTTCTTGATAACAAGCATCCTTGAAGTCTGAGGGCCTTGAGGTTTGGTGAACTGTGGGTCAGCAATTGAGGTCCCTGTATTTATTAGGGCCCGGAACAGAATGCAGTGAGGTGGTTCATGACATCAGGAGGCCACTGTGGTGATGGCGGATATATGTGGCCAAATATGGCTGCTTGGGGAGATGGGGTGTCTGTGGCCTGAAAGATGACCTAACGTGGGAGAAGGAGGGTCAGGGGGGCTGAAGGCCCCTTTCCTGGGGATCACTTCCTGCTCCTTTTCTGCTGCCCTTGGGCACAGGGACTGCCCTCCATCTCCCCCGGACTCCAGCTCCTCCTCATCCTATGCCCAGGGTACTTTGCATGAGATGGCGGCCACAGTGTTCCAGGAGGGTCGGGGGTCCTCAGTGTCCAGCAGTGGCTGTGAGAGGATGAAGCATCCAGACATTCCCACCAGCGGGAAAGGGAGGCCCAGCCCGCCCGCGCAAGGTCTCCCAGCACTCCTTTTTTTTTTTCTTCTAATAATAAAGGGGAGACATGTCCTGGAAAAGACCTTAATAGTGTGTGTATTCTTAACACTTTGGCTTGGCAGGTATGAATTTCCAAGTAGATGCTATACTGTAGATGTCTATACTCCCATTCCTGTGGGAGTACAGACTATGGGTCGTGACTGATGTTCACCAAAGTTCCTCTGAAATGGGCATGCACTGATGTTTTCAGGAATGTCGTGGTGCATGCCTGTCTTGCATCTTCTTCTGAAGCGGGCAGTTAACAAAAATCTGAGAGAATGCTGAGATGTGCGAATGTGATGGACATGGACTTCCAGATCTTCTTCCTGAGCTCAGTTAATAAAGCTTATATTAGATCCTATAGCCTATATGCTGAAAGAGGTATACTGCAGCTCCGTGCTCTCTTCATTTGCAAACACCCATCTGGTTACACTGAACTGGTAGAGAAGAATCTCTGCAAAACAAAGGAGAAGTCTGTTAGGATTCTTCTTCTGCAGCTTCTACTAGGTACAAACGTTTCATACAATTCCTAGGCAGAGACACACCCTGAGAGCAGCTACTGGACATTTTTTTAAAAGGCTGGGTGATCCCATAGTTTGTTCTTATCAATACTATGTGACTAAGACATTTTGCTTGTTTTAATAAAACAAGGCTATTGATTTTAAAAAGAAAATGTAATATTTGTTTATCACTGAGCCACACCAATTGCAAAATGAGACTTCTTATATTTACTCCTTATGTTAAAAAGACAATTTATTTTCAAGGTACGCCACAGTGGAAATCATAGTTCAGTCGGGTTTGACAGGAAAACTTGTTTCGGCAGAATTTTGGTTTACTTTGCAGTTTTAAGTTCCAAATGACTTTGAGAATGTCAAGCTGTCATCCTAATCAACAGTACTAATACCATCTCTTATTTATTTCTACTGATATAATAAATATTAATAGAATTCTGCATCTACATTGTGTTTTCCATTAATGAATTTAAAAGGCTTTAAAAAGAGCTAAAATTCTCTCTCTCACTGACAGATGAAGAATTTTAAACACAGATTTTGTACCCCTGATTGTTCAAAGTCTAACTTAAATGCTTATTTCCACGAATTTCTTTAGTGACTCCCTGAACGCATGGAGCTGATTAGCATCCATATTCGTGATAGTTAAATAATTCCATCTAGAGTCACCAGTCAGGCAGAGAAGCTCAGATTACCACATACAACTACTGGATTCTGACTACCTCTTCAACAGGAAATTATTTACCTATATTGATTAACACTGGATTTGAAACCAAGAGATAAAACCAATATTTCTCTGTGATAGAAAATGAAGAGAGAATTCTGAAGCCACTGGGTGTCACTGCTTGACTGCCTTTTGGTATAATAAATATACAAAGGCCTGCAAGGACTAAAAATAATCTGCAACAGCTCTGAGTACTGCTGCACTGGGAAAATACTTAATTGCATGTTCAACAAACAGCATTTATCAGTATCACAGGTTCCAAAAAACTTTTGACTTCACTTGTAAAATGGTATCTTTGAAATATCTAATTTATTAGACTGGCATATTTTCTTCGCAGCTTTTAAAATACAGAATGTTATTTTGTAATAAGTGATCTGGAGACTTTTTGAATACAGAAAATCTGAGACAGGAGGAAAAAAAATATATTTATATTAACTGAAATAATTTACACTTCCTTGTTTTTTTCTTAACCATCTCAGATTATCAGCTACTAGAATGCAAAGGTTTTGAAAAAAAGGACAAATGTTATAAATGAAAAGAAATGAAAATTTAGAAGGGTTAACGATATATGGTATTTGCTGTTTCTATTTATTGTCTTTCATTTTTAAGGTAGTGTATACATAACTGGAATACTGTTGCCCGAGAACAGGGACTGATCCTACAACCTGAAAGCAAAAATCTGCCATTAACATGGTAGTTTGAGCTATGCCACTGTAGTTATAGCTTCACCGAAACAGTCAACGGACTGACTGTATGTAAGATACGTGATAGAAAGGACACACCAAGAAAAATGTTAATGAAGTGCTGTGCATCAATGCCTCATACAGCGTTGCAGATGTTGGGATATCTGGAGGCCCAGGAATGATGGCATGGGTATAATACGGGAAAATTCAGAGAGCACCCTCTCCATCCCCTTAAGTTTTCCACTGTCCTAGGTTATTATTTTTCCTCCTGTTTGAAAATTTCAGAATTTAAAGCTTAATTGGAATGAAATTACACTTAAAAATCTCGAAATCTTATGCAGAAGAAAGGACTTACTTCTCATATTGTTAGTCTAAAATTTCAGTTAATACACAGGAAAACAGCCTCTCTTCTTGAGACTCCCAGTTCCCACCTTTGTTGCAGGGATTTAGGTTCCTTTTTGGGGGGGCTGAAGGGAAAGGTGGGACGTGGAGGGAGTGTGTCTGCCTGCCTTCTTCTAGCTCTTGGAAAGCTTTCCCCCTGTTTTGTCCTTTTTTTTTCTTTCCAATCCAAACCAGGTCTCATTAACATATTTGCTTCAGGAAAGAGTCCCAAACCCTGCTCTCCTTGAATAAGAAAAAGGTTAAGGTACACACCAAAGCAACATTTGAAACTTACAGTCAGTCTTCAGCTGTAAAGTGAATTCCTTGCTTGGCTTGGTAAGATGGTTACAGTCCCCCAGAGCCTGCCTTTTGGCTTATTTGCCTGTCACGGAGGCACCCTGAGGTTAGTTTAAGGGACAACAGGGTCCAAAACAACTCTGATTAAACCAGTGAGAAACAGGGTTTCAGCACTCCAAAAGTGACTTTAGTACAGGTTCGGATATCAGTTGAGGAAAATTATTAAGGGGCAGCAACTAATCATTCATGAGGTCTGCAGTGTGCATGCATGTGGTTTCACCCAAAACAACGCTGGAGCCGCCCCTGAGTCCGGGAAGAGTACACACTTGCCTGAATACGGTGTGGGATTATTTTAAAGAGATACATTTATTCGTATTGAGTACGGAAAGTGTACACTCGCAATCCTGTGAGGGTAAATTTATAATACACTCGCAATCCTGCGAGGGTTAATACACAAGCACATGTAATATTCCGTGCACGTGTGGAAGCACGGGAGGAAAATACACCTGCAATTATGCGAGGATTAATTTTACACGTGCTCGTACTGAGCACGGAAAGTATGTGTGCACATGTGCACAGAAAGTAGATACACTCGCAATTCTGCGAGGAGAAGCTTCACTCACACCCGTGGTGGCAAGGCAAGCGGAGTCTCCATCCCGCGAGGGTCGGCTCTTGGCGGCAGCATCTCGCTCATGCTCCGAGAGACCTGCGACAAGGGGCGGAGTCTCGACGAGAGTCCTGTTTTTTATTGGCTGATCAGATCTGACTGTAGGCATTCCAGAAGCTTCTCTGCACCCCCACACTGGTTGTGGGGTGCCCCTGAAGCTTCTAAACATCCTCCACACTGGCCACGGGCGCCCAGCGGCTCACTGGCACCTCGGCACTCCCTTCTCCTAACAACCCTGGCAGGGTGCTCTGGGCCAAACAAAAGAAGCTGTCAGCCTCAAACAGCAGAGAGAGAGGGAGATGTGCCTACTCCTTCCATACTGAAGTGGGGGGGGAGAGAGAGGGGTTTGCATCCTGCCACATTGCCAAAGGCCCATATTTCTTTCAGAGCTGCAGTCCTTTGATGTCTCCCAGTTTTCTTCAGCCTGAACATACTTGTGGACTTCATGACTTTTAGGTGTCTCGTTATTTAAGGTTTGGAGCTAGCATTATTGTAACTAGCAGATCCAATTCCTTGTTTGGCTGCATCAGTGGCAAACAAGCCCCTTCAGTCACTGGACCACCACAGTGTACTACTGTTGCTCAGGCACTTTCAAAACTGGGGAATTAGTTTTCTGCCCCTTTTTTGTGCCATCATATTTGCAAAGTGTCTTGATCCACAGCTGAAGACAGTGTGTTAACTCCTCTGCTCCATATTCTAACTGTAGAAAGCGATGTTGCCAGTCACTCCAGAAAAGTCACCTGTGGTTTTTCTGGGGTCCGTTTCATTTTACTCCTGTACACATCACTTGTTTCAGTCTTCAGCGCTGCCGCTTTCCTGAAAAACTTGCAGCCTCCAGCTAACTCACAAACCTCCCAGTCCCTCCATCGCTCCCAGTGCTCAAATCAAAACCCACATGAAGCTCAGGGAATATTTCTATCCTGCTCATACAGGATACAGACCTCCTTTCCTGAAGACATCTCTACCAGCTCTTTAACAGATTATCAAAAAGAAGAGAAGAAGTTTCTACTTGGAGAATAAGCAATTGACAGAGAGCAGCTGTTGGGCCCCAATTCCAGACAGTTGTTAGATTCTGCCCCAAACAGGTAAATTGATATTTGCATCTGGTTGACCAGAAAAGGATCAGCAGGAAAATCAGTGTAGAATATAAGCAGACTCAAGTATTATTTGGAATATAGCTAGCTTTTTTAATTGAACTTGAAACTCACGTATAATCAAGCTGAACTGCACAGAACCTAACCTTAACTTTCTCCGAAGACCATCTGGATCTGGGAATCTGGCTAAAATCAAGAGTTCAGCTGAATCTGGGCTGGTACTGCTGAGGGTGGGTACCTTCACCAACACATAAAATATTTTCTTCTCCCCCCGCTCTGCCACCCCAAATCCCTTCTTGAACTTCTTGAAAACTGGACACAAGGTTCTTGAAAACAGTACACAATTAAATCTCTGACAGAGGTAGTGTAACATTTCCTCACTTGTTCTGTGTTCCCATGTTCTTTCAAGGAATATACTTGCTTCTTTTCACATTCATCCTCAGTGAATACTTCAAAGGTTTGTGTGTATCAGATTCAAAGAGTTTCCAGGCATTTCAATGTTGACAAAATTACTTTTCTCAAAGGAAAAATACTTTGACATAAAGTTCTAGTAGCTTTTATAGTAATAAAAAAAGTGGTCACTGATTAAAACATAAATAATCACATGTTTAGAAAATTTATGGAATTGCTTGAGATATTCAAACAGCATAACACACCTTCTCAATAAAACAATTCATTTCAGAACTACAAGTTCACAAACTAAGAGCCAAAGACAGAACCATCTGAATTTGCTTTTTCTTTTTAAATTATGAATAAAGAAAAAAAAGGAAGGATTCTTGATTATTTTTTAGAGAAATTCAGGATGAGAATGAGATAAAGACTGGCCAGCTCAAAACAGGAGCAAACCACACATAAATAGCGAGAAAGTACAGCCATTGGAACAAAATGCTGAAAGAACTGAACACTGGATAACATGCAGTGGCCAGACATAAGCACCCCAAGCGAGCACTGAGGAAATTCAGCCTACTGAAAAGGACACTGTTCTCCAGCTCCTTCTCCAATGAGAGAATTACCTTGCCCCACATAAAGATGGCTTGGCTTCAGTGAGAATGAAGTGGGAACTATTGCTAGCAACAGCTATTTTGCCAACTATAGTTTGAATGTAGTTTGTAAAGCTTATTTGGAGTTAGTTCCCTTCTTTGTAAAAACTTCTGTTTACTGCATGTTTCAAAACACAGTAGAAAGATATATATATAAAGCCTTATAAGACCCTTGGTTATCTAACTTTGCCTACTTGAAATAGTTCAAATAAAACACAACTCTTGTAGGGGCTACTATTAGCACAGTTGTCATGATGGCTGAAACCAGGAGGAGCTGCCATCAAAACACAGGATTCGGTGTTTTGTCTCAGCAACCCTTCATTTTCATTACTGAGTTGGAGACTTCTCCAAGTAGTCATGTTCTTGCTGTATTATTTATTTAATTCAGAAGAATCAGCGAGAGAAATTATATTTGGTACAACAGTTCATATAAAATACCAGTACTGCAGTATACGTCCCTTTCCGTAACCTGGCCTTCCAGCTGGGGTCTGCTCTTAAAAGCACCTAAAACAGTACCATGCAATAATAAGCTCCTCACCTTGCACATTTTTTTACTCTATAAAAATGTTTTCATTCTACATATAAAATTACAAGTGTTGCTTCTTCCTCCTTCCCAATTCACTGCCAGCCCTGCAAATTCTATGTCTCCTAAAAATAAAAGTGGTTATTTTCATTTCCATAGAGTGCTGCAATTTCAAAGGTTGCTTTATATCAAATAAAGCTTCACTTAGACCTTCTGAAATGTATTGAATTTATGCTAAGTCATGCTTACAGAGTTGTTGCAGTTCTTCCACAGTTCTGCACCAAAATAACAGACTAGATTAAGTGTTTTTTGAACCCCATTTTGGTATTATTCCAGTAATTTGAAAAGCGGTAGGTGTGGTGTGGCACAACAGCTGGTATGAATTTAGATATAATTGGATAAAGATGATGATTCTCAGCTCCTAGGACAAACTTTAGTTTGTTTGTTTTTTAATAACAGCCTACACATGGGCAGAGGTCATTCTGTTTCAGACAACATACATGTACATACATGTAGCCTACATCACCCATTTCTAAGCCGTCTCTTGTAATAATTTCATCTTTGGCCACAGAGGAGCCAGCCAGCCATACCTATCAAATGCTGACACAGGAGGCAGTGTTAACCATCTCCCTGTGCTTCTTTTATATGCATCACTATTGTCCTGTGCCCTCGGTGACACAAAGGCTTTGTCACACAGGTTCACACCCTGTGTCCCCCTGCCCCCAGTACATGGAAGCCGAGGTGCCAGTAAAGTCCATTTCACTTGGAAATTATTTCGAAGTCAGCACATGACCCCACATTTGAATGGGGAGAATAAAAGGGCTTTAAGTGCACGATCACCTTATCGCAGTGGAGGTAAGTAAAAGCAATTGAGTTGTTTGGGGGAGAAAGATTTTTTAGGGGAATTTTAGCTGCAGCCTTAATTGGATAAGGGAAATAATTATGGGATGGCAGTGCCAACAAAGCAAGTATGATCGCTTGCAAAGCAGCAAACATGAACAATATGTGCCTTCTTTCTTATAACATGGAAAGTGCCATCCTTGTCGAAATTTAAAATTGGTCTGTCAGCTCAGCCTCCTAAATCTTTATTAGCCCATTTTCCCTTCTAAGTTCCATTTCTGCAAGGCATTTGAACATGTGCCTACTTTTAAGCACAGTAGGGCTGCTGTTGAAGGCAATCTGAATTCCAAATTAGCCATATATATTTTAGTACTCTGCCAAACAGGAGCTTTGAATAACAGTATCAAAGAGTTGGATATTTTATTCCTTTTACATTGATTAACCTGAGCTGAGTGCATGTCCCAAAGCTACTGAAGTGGCTGGTGCATTTGTCATACCAGCTATTGACCATCCTGTGTTCTTTAGGGATGGCAGCTTGGAATAATATGACATGAGGAAGAGTGATTTGTTGTATCATTTTTCTGACTTGTGGGAGCCACAGTCTCTTACATTCTGGCCCAGGATTTGATAAAAGCTCTACTGTGGTGGTTCCAGTATTTATGGTGCAATATATCCAAGAGGGTTACACTTGCCATGATGTTGCCTAATGCATTTTTCCTTTTGACTTTGAAATATATTATCCTGCTTGACATAGATGGAAAAGGCTGACTTGGTGAAGGCTACTGCATAATGCCATAGCTAATGGCATGTCAATAATTATTTATAAAAATCACTAAGGGAAATGCAGTGCTCAGAAAAAGTGAAGGCCTGAAATCCCTGCACATGGAAGTCCTTTGGCCTTTTTCTAGGGACAGTTATTTCTGCTGCTACGGGATAAAGCTGAGTGAACTTTCTCCCATTGCCTCTCTACCACCCTTCCTCGCACATGTAGCCAGGGCACCTTTGCAAGCAGAAAGTTAGTTCTGTTTTTTCCACCTTTAATCCTTGATCCTTTGTTGAGATTGCAACCCATTAAAGTCAATTGGGATACTTTTTTTTTTTTTTTTGGTGAAAGCTGTCTGCCAAGCTCAAGACTGAAAGAAGCAACACTTCATATATAACACAGGATATTACAAAGGGTTTGGAAGCAGGAACATTTTCAAATACTGACAGCCAACACATTTTTTTAACTCCCTGGATACCACGCAGCTTCAAGATCACATTCCCTTTCTCACGTTCTATTTCAGCCCAGGCAAGCAGACAATCATTTGATTATTTGAAGTAGCATTACAGACAACAGTGTTGTCCCTATGGCTGGGGACAGGAGTAGCTTGTAGACCACAAGGAGAAGTCTCTAAGTGCTTGGCAGAAAACCCACCAGAATGAGACTTGCAAAACACCAATGTGAGCCTGTGGTCCAGCCCATCCCTACTGTGTCATTACCATTTCTATGATTACTTTCACAGTGAACACACATTTGCAGTGATGGCTGCTTTTAGATTTGCTAATATAGTAGATTCCATGAGACCAAGGGATGAAAATGCAGTAAAACCTGCTTGGTTTTGTCATGCAGGAAAGAAACAAATCCGGGCAACCTGGTAGCTTCTGTGTTCTGGACATGACTGACAGATTCAGAATGGCATCACTGAATGTGCAACTCTGTAGAACCACTGTACTCCTGCCAAAAACCCTGCAGTTCCTGGAGTAGCTTTGGTACAGGTGCACTGTGGTCATGTCCTCTGGGATAAGGGACTCACACTTGACCTTCACAGAAAATTACTTTTTGGGTGTCAGATGGGCTCTATTTACTGCTTACAAGCTTTGTACAGGAATTCAACTTTTGACCTTAATGAAAGAGGTAGCAAAGAAAGGTGGCTGTAATTAACATCACAAAAAGAGAGTGTGCAGCCAGCAATACCAATTGATAGCATACGTTTTTATGGTATTTTCCAAGTATGAGCTATGTACCTTTTCCCCAAGAGATATCAAACATGTTCAAAACAGCACAGGACTAATACATACTGCACTTCTGCCTACTGAGAAGGGAAGCAATCTATTTCCCTCAAAATACTTTTTACAGACATTTATCTACCACACGTACACATTTGCAAAGGTCAGATTTCCACCCTTTAGAGCCTGTAATACAGTTAACTAATATTTAGTTTATTTCATTAATCTAGATTTTTCCCTTAGGTTTTGTCTAAGGATTTTTACCTCCTTTTAAGCATAATAGTCCCGAGTCCCACGTTAATTTCGTCTACTCATCCCAATAAAGATACAAGCATCAGTCCTTATGTTTTATTTTAATGAGCATTCAGATGATACTCCTTTTGCGTAGTGCAGAAACTATAACCATTCCAGACTTTGCTTCTCAGAAGCAGTGGTTTGAATTTGAATCATATATACTACCTGCTGTGCTTAGTGCATCTCCAAAGTTAATGACTGCTATTTTTACCCAATTGCTTTCTGCCTGTGTACTGTGTGGAAAGAGTTGCAAAGTGATTTTAAATATTTAAAGAAGCAGGAAGAGCAGCGCATTATTTAATAAAGTTATTATACCTATTGGAATGCCTACATTTTCATTACATCTGAGGGCTTTCAAATCTTGTTGCATCTTGTTCTTAAATAAAACAAGCTATGAACAGATAAACTTTTATCTGCAAGAAAAGACTAGTAAGTTCTGGGCAACCCCTTCCTAAGCTAAGCTTAAAGTCAATGCACTAGATATAATGAGCTCTGAGCAGCAGGGAGAAAAGTAGGGAAAAGGTAAGTTACAATGAGGAGAAAACATTAAAAAACAATGTACGAGACAGAAGGAAAATGAGAAAGAATAGGAAATGAGATGTATAAATTGGGGAGTGGTTATCTAATGAAAGGACTAGTTTTCACTGGAGAGAAGACCGAGATCAGAAAGCAAGAGAAAACGGAAAGATCAAAGAGAAAGAGGCTGAGTGAACAGGAGAGTGAGAAAATACCAGGCAGTGAAATAGGGAAGACAGATGACAGAAAAAGAAAACTTCAGCAGACAGCTAATAAACTGAAAAGCAAAGTTACAAGTAAAACAACAAACGCATATGAAAGAAAATGGCAAGTGGAAGGGACTAGATCTGAGGGGGAAACAGCCTATTCATGCCCAGGAGAAAGGACAACTTGCCACACTCTAATGGTGGCAGCAATGATAGAAGCTGCTGATAGGGAAGATGAGTATAGGGATTTTTTTTTTTTTTTAATTAATATGCTATATTCCTGCTATGACCTCATGAAAATCAACTTCTACCAGGTGATGACGACTTAATTTCTCTCTTTTCCCTATTTCTAACCCCCTGTATTTTGTTAGTATTATTCCCTTCCCAAGAAGCTTCAGGTGTTCATGTTTTAATTTCATAATTCTCCTTAGGATAAGCAATTGTGATTGACTTCTACAGCACCTGTTCTTGATCTAGCCCAGATCAACAGCCATTCTAAAAGTTTTACTAATGGACTTTATTTCATAGAGGAGAATCAGAAAACTGCTAAACTAAAGACACTGCCACTTTCTCTTACAGTGAATAGGAGCGACCTTCAGCTATTTTAATTTTTAGAGAAAGATCTTGTCTGCACTCAGGAAGGCTCTTTCAAGTTCAGCTACTCTTTATACTTTTCATAAGTAAGACTCTCAGTCTGGACTCATGGCTTTGTGACTGACCCAAGGAGCTGGGGATGCTCCTTGGCTCTTTCTCTGTTCCCCAGATCTTTTATTCAACAGGACCATTTATTTACCTAAGGCCTTAAAGGGATTATATGCCATTTACATACCTTTTTTTCCTAACAGCACTGGGAGGATATCAGTCTGCAATATTTAGACCACTTTAAAGTTGGCCAGTGTAGTGAACATGTTGGTAACAGCAGCAAAGACTTCCACTCACTGTTCCCTGCAGAAGCACCAGAATGTGCCATCTGAAACACCCAAATGAGTCACTGGCAGCCACCTTACACTGGGCACGTATTCCTCATATGTGCATGATGCTTTGTGCTGATCCACAGTGAAATGAATCTGGGAATGGGCATCTGGACTCAGCTGTTGCCATTTTTCTGCACCAGGCTTTAGACCACAGCAGGTGGAAGAAACAGCTGGAAGCCTTCTGGAGTGTCTTTAATAAACAATTCCACCAGGCTCAGCTGCACAGGCACTCTCTGGCTGCTAAAATCCTTTCACTTGAAATTTATATAAAGGATTAGCAGCTGCCAAATAAGCATAAGACAACTGCAACAGGTGATGAGCCTTTTTTTTTTTTTTTTTTGCAAGGAAATCCTAACCAGTCTGTTCCTGAGATAAAGACTCACCACAATTCACTTCTAGTACTAGAACAAGACACGTGGATTATGTCCAAGATCCGCAATTACTTTTTGAGTGCTACTTAGCATTTGCAGAACACAAGTAGGCTGAAAATTCTCCTTTCTAGTGTTGGTTAGCATATTTCAGTCCCTGCTTTGTTAAAAGCCAGTTGGAATATGCTAATACCTTGATTAATAAGCTTCAAGATTCTGCTGCTGATAGTCTACAGTTTGCTTGAAATCTCACAGGTATGAAAGGCCAACCTGAAGCTCAGCTGTCTCTTCATAGGACTTCAAATTGAGGGCCAGTAAAATTCTTTACTGGTTACAGAATTATGCAAAGGATTTAGTTAAATGTGGTTTGTACCAACTGTAACTTTTTTTTCTCATAGAACTTTTTCAAGTACTTTTACTCGATATTTACATTCCAGATGAATTCAGTGTCTCAGTAAGAATCAGGTCCTATAAAGAGCTAGTTCTAGCTTTTAAAGTCCAGGCAAAGATTCAGAGTAAGAGACGTGGAGGGGAACAGAGCTTTGCTCTCAAATTGTTACCATCCCCTGCAGCAATCATTGTGATTTTAAGCTGTCACACAGCAGAGGCTCCCCATTTGCATCACTGCTGCCACTCAGTGCTCATAGCTGGTACCAGGCTTTGGCGTACCCTGGTGTAGCACAGGAACCTGTCAGAGAAAAGGCGGCTGCCATTTGTCTGTCAGGTATATCACTGTCAGCCTGGAGCAGCTACCATGGAAATATTTTATAATACTGACATAATAGGTGGATCAGGCCTGTGGTCTGCAATAAGGAGTTTGCAACCATAATAAACTACTAGTTGAAAGTGGGCATTTTGTAGTTTAGCCTTGCTGAAACTGAATCATAAATACATCATGTGCTGCTACAACAATGCTGACAGAATTGACTTACAGGAAAGTTACTTCATCTTATTACATATATATATGTCTGTATATACATATATGCACATACGCAGAAATATTTAATCCAAAAACCAGACTTTCATGAGCATGGTTGCTTACTAACAGGTATTTAATTGCTGCAGATAGGGTATTTTTGCCTCTTATTGTAGGTGTAGTACAAATTATTATCTATTTACTGGGATGCCGACTGCATGTAACACTGTTTGATCTACAAAGCAGTTTATAAAAGACAACAAATCTGCTCTTCTTAACAACTTGGTAAAGCAATTATACCAATTTTTTTTCTTCTTTGAAGGAGTGAGTATGAAAAAGGGAACATGAAATTAGCCTGGGCAGACCTACACTGCAACAATATAGAGGGTGAACAACTGAAATACTCTGGAAACTGGCGTAGTAATTAATTCTGCTGTCTGTCAGTATGAACATCCAAACTCAAAACACTGCATTCTCTCTCGCTACGTCATGTCTTGATGTTGCAGAGCTTAATACTAGAATATAAAGGTGCACTGGAGCACACTTCTCTCCAGTTACTCAGAAAGCGACAAGATCTAATTGCTTATCCCAATCACATACTTCTGGGATGTATTTTATGGTGCCTTTGGAAAAATATGACAAACATCACAGAGGAAATTTGAGCTGAGCCTTCCCACTGCTGTCCTTCAGTTCCTTTTGCATCCCTTGCTGTCCCTCCCCATCAAATACAATCACCAAGGCTCTCTGGGGCTTTCACACATTTCCTCCTCAGTCAGTTTTCTATGACGGACTATCTTTTCTGAGCTGAAAATATTTTGTTAATTCAGTGCAAATTCACAAATACTTCAGAATGTCTGAGCTATACTTTCCAGAGAATTTACTATTAGTATGGAAATGTTTGCTAGCCTCTATTTGTGAAAATATAGTATTCAAAGGATAATTTATATAACAATTTACATTCGTATTTGAGGAACAAATATTTCTCCTAGTAAATGTGTGGGTCATAAACAGGCATTTGAAAACAAAGCTTAAATTTTTAGAGAACCTTTGGCTATCTAGGCTCTATTCCTTTCAATAACACGAAAATCTTTTCTGTATCTAAGCATTTTCAACTTAGCACAACAGTGACTTCTATTTACAACACTACTGAAGTTAGGGTGTTTGTGTAATCATTAATGCGTTATCGTGGATAGCCTGCAATTCCAATACTGCCATGAAATACCACAATGAAGCTGATGTTATCCACAAATTCTGTTATAATACTTGCAGGTGTATACTCAAACATAATGTGTAGAAACTATAAAGCAGTAGTTTTCTTAAAAAATACTCCTAGTCTCTTTAATAAGCACTTAAAGAATATTGAAGACTGAGTAACATGAAAAATAGCATAAAATATGTTGTAGTGCAGATGCTGTGTCATGGATGCTTTGCTTCCCCTTTGCCCTGGGCACATTCTCATCTGCTTGCAATCACTTAACAACCTGATAGCAACTACAGCTATAATTTAATGGGTAATTTCATACTGAGCAAACACACACATGAACTCTATATCTGCCTCCTGGTCTACAGTGTCACCTGCTGTGGTTTGGTATTGTGTTGCTGCTCAGCTGAATTTATACAGTTATCAGTATAATCTTAGTGTATCTGGCAGTAGACCAAAGGTACAGAAAATGAACAAAGGGTTTTTTCAAATAATGGACTAGGTCCTCAGTTCAGCTGCTTCAGCTGAAGTCCTGTTCTGGTATCATCAGTGTCTTCAATCAATCAATCTTTATTGCTACAACTTTTGTCACAGCAACTAAATAAAAGTACTATGCACATACTCAATGAAGAGGCACTGCACTTAATGTGAGCTTCTGAATGCAGGCATTGTTCTGCTAATGGTCTGTAGGTAACCATCCAAAATTCAATGTCTGTGGTATAGATTCTGAAAACAATCTCTTCATATCACTGCCATTTTGACAGCAGGATGAATATTTTAGAAGTGAACTCCAGAGCTCAGTCAAGTTTCAGAAACATTTGCATCTATCATTTATTTGAAGGTTTGTTTTCCTAGAAGTGGCTAATTAGTGAAGATGGTTGTTTGTAAACGTGTGCTCTTTCTTGTGCATCCTTAAATCCAGGGTTTTATTAATGTGAAGACCATAAGCCTTTGTGAAAAATCTCCCCTTGTGGTGGTTGTTATGATGCAGCAAACAAAAGGTGACATTTATAGGACGTTCAGGTTAGAAGAAAATTCCTTTTGAAACACAAGTGTTTGAAAGAGCAGAACCATATAAAACAACAGAAGGCAGGCTAATGCAACGAGGCTATTGCACTGAATGTAGAGCTTGCTGCCATTACCTGTAAGTGTAAATG
This sequence comes from Patagioenas fasciata, assembly GCF_037038585.1. Taxonomy (NCBI): domain Eukaryota; kingdom Metazoa; phylum Chordata; class Aves; order Columbiformes; family Columbidae; genus Patagioenas; species Patagioenas fasciata. The sequence goes on along the minus strand of NC_092521.1, from coordinate 73,692,052 downwards.
AAAATGGCAAGCAGTTCCCGTTTAAATGGTAAAATAAATGGTTAGCAGCTTTCACAGGGAGAATAAACAGCTGAAATGATTCTAGCTTGTTTTTAGAACAACAAAGCTCCGTTTGATGTAGAAAATAAATAAGCTATCACCTTTTCACTCTCTTTGATCATTTAAGAGGCTCAATCCTCTAATTTCAGATTGTGTTATTCCAGAGTATTACTAACAAGAGGAACTGAGTAAAACATATATACCCATATAGCATTTTATTTTAAAGTAAATTATAGTATTGAAAACTATAGTAATTACATAATTTTAATACATTCATGCACACACACATATGCGTAGATATATAAGTAGTAATGTGAAGACAGCTGGGCTTGTAGAATAAGTATACAGCTTGTCTGTTTGATTTTTTTTTCCTGTGATGGTTCCTAGGTTATAAACTTTGAAGTTATTGTCCATGAAGCAGTTAAGAGGATGGGAAGTTCAAAACAAGGAAGTAAAAAGAGCAGACTTTCAGTTCTATACTTAACAGTGTAGATTGGGCGCAAGGATTTCTTACATCATGTGACCTTCTGAAATAAAAGGAGCTAATGTAGGATTACTCTGTGTCACATAATACCAGTCCTTAACTGATGCTCCAGCCCCTTTGTGTACAGAACAATCCTTACTTACCAAGATTTGTCTTAATCCATTTGCTCTTAGGCAAGAGTTGAAGATTTATCTCCATGGTTTAGACCTTTGTGAGTGATGGTAATAGTGGGTGTACTGGTTTTAAGATACCTGACTTAATATTAATCTAAAGGGAGAAGACCTCAAGAAGAAATTGCCCAGCACGCTCTTAAAACACTTAAAGCAGCTTCTTTCACACTTTTTTTCCCAGTGAAATGAGTTCCCTGGAGTAGCTGGGATTCAAGAACACTTTTACCACTGTCCTCCTCCTTCACCAGGCTGATTCCTATTGCCCCAGGTCACTTCTACCACATAAAGCTCTACGTTTGCTGTTGCCCTGATCAAACAAGTACATGGAGGAACTGCCCATTGTGTCTGTTGGAGCAAAGTAGAGGCTACATGGCACTGCCACCCTGTCCAATCTCCTGATACAATGATCACTGACCTCCGAGAATGGACAACTTTGTGTTCCTGCGATCTTGAAATCACCTTCAGCACAAGTTAGATTGAGGTAAGCGGACAATAAAAAGTTGCGTACAAAATCCAAATGTGGGTATTACAGTTACTGTTGTGCCAAGATCTAATCCAGCAGGTCTCTTCCTCCTTTTCTAAAGGGAGCTTGTTCCTCAAGTTCTGCAGAAAGTAGCTGGACACTCCCGATCTCTGGCTATTGGCTATTCTTTCTGCAATTACTAATGTCCCTTTTGAGTGTCTCCACGCCTGACTGAATTATTAATAGGTAATTATCTTATAGAGGGATAAATGCACATTCTCAATTGGTGAAACAAGGTTTGTCACAGTTTGAAGCCCATAGACACTTTGAGTTTACATTCTATGTACATTGGTACCCCGCACTCCACACACACCAAGATAAATAAATGCAACTCATGGCTGACTCAGGCCAGCTTGACAGCAATCACTCACTTTGATGTGATAATGGATTTGTGGAGACTGACCTTCCACCATGCCTTAAAAAACACATTGACAAACTACAGGCAGACACTGCAGCTGAAAAAAAAATATGTATCTTCTAAAGCAGTGACAGAGAGGTAAGTGCAGATCTGTCAGGTCTTGTGGTTTTGGCCTGATTGCATGATTGACACTTGTGTTCTACTATCACCTAGGAAAAATCACTTCCCTATCTTTCTGCCCAGGAGCTGAGATATCTGTGCACTGTCTTGTACCCCCCCACCCAAGTTATATACATCCACACTCCTCAGTATGTGGCCAGACCATTTAATGAGATGTAACAAATCACAACTATCTTGTGTTTTGTGTCATGCTTGTCTCAGTGTTCAGCACTGAGGAACTTCTTTTAGTATGCTTTCCAACATATTTTGTTAAGGCAAATCTGAGCTATTTTTCATCATATCTCTATGAAAAAATTACTTCCTGGTTCTACAGTTGAAAAATACTTAAAAAACTTGGTTAGTGTTACACAGAAAGAAATGTAGGAAATGACAACCTGAGGGGGCAGAGTGAGTTAAGAAGAAGGATTTCTCTCAGCCTCCACGGTTAAGATACTTCACTGACTATCAGCTTGAGCAAATATTTAATTTCTTTTATATTTGAAATATAGGACAGCACCAGCAGAACACCAGAGAGTATATCTCTGACCTCTTGCCCTACTTGTCAACTCAGCATGCTGGATAAGAGACTCTCAGGAGAAACAAAAATTCAAAGAGCAAAGGATTTATTAGGAAGCAGAGGAACCTGTCATTTTTCTGTTTGTGTTAGCCATGTCCCACAATGTCTTATTACCTGCTCAACTTTGTAGCTGAATCCAGCCCTGGGTTTCAAGTACTTTTTGGGAGAGGAAGGGATTTTCCTGGCATGGGGGTGTCTCCTATAATTTGGATGAAGGCTTTAATCTCTGAACAATCGGAATAGAGAGGTTTCTTTCCTCAGTTTGTCAAATCAGATTTCAAATTATGTTTTACCAAATGTGGGAATGGGAGAGCTTTGAATCAAGTTGAAATTTTGGCAACTAAAATGTTTACAAGGGTAAAGATCAGGTCTACTATTAATGGATACCTTGAGAAAATTCACTGTCGTAAGTTAGTGCCAACAGACGGAAAGGGAAAAAGAAAAATGTACCTGTCAAACTTCACAGTTTTTTAATAATATTCACAAAATCAAATAAATTAGACAAAATGCTTCATCCACAATATAAATCCATACAACTCGTCAGAGGTGTTACTTGGTCTACAGATGACCAGTTTAAAAGAAAAGCCCAGACTACATTTCTGACATCTGCTGACCAGACTGATCATTTCGTTAGGTCTACAGAATGTCTAATTCAGTTCAACCAAGAAAAAATGTGGCTTCCATGGAAAAGTAAATTGGTAGTATTCTGGGCCAGACCCCAGCAGTGGAAATCTGTCCAGTTTAATCAGCTGGCATAAGAAAATCTATAATTCAATGGGGAACTGAATTCAGAGCAAACACCTGCCTTTTTCTCCAGACTTTTCAAAACAGCTCGGCTACAAATGTTTACTGGTAACTGGGAGTGCAAATGAAAGTTTCCTGATTTGAAGCTCAAAGGGCTTCTTCACTATATCCAGTAAGAAAGGGGAGATGCTATGGAACTACAACAATTTCTAAGACACCCTACACAGCTCAGAATCTTCCCACAAACCAGTAAGCATGCACATTATTAAAATCAATCTCAAATTACCAAATCTCTCTAATTGGCTGGTCCTCTCATCCATGGAACCAAGGAGACCTGGGTATCTCAGCTCCACATCTCCTTCCCATCTCTATACTCCTTTCAACAACACCCCCCAGAGCCCTTTCACGTCCTTCCCCCGATGAAGGCACAGCTCATTTCATTGTAAACAGGAGACACTCCCTGTCAGCAGAGGGACACTGCATTTATTAATAAGCCACTACCTGTGCTGTCTACAGCATCAAAGACACTTAGGAGCTTAACTTCTGGATTTAGCGACTGGCAGGTGGCTAAATGATCTGTGGATGAGTGCCTAACTACGAAAGTCATAAGCTTCTCATAATCCCAATGGCCACTGTTTTTATCTCACCATTTCTGAAATACTCCTGTCCTCAGGCGGGCTACCTTGTCACATTGAGTTAAGCTTTAAGGTCTATAGCAGGACTTCAAAATCCATCTGAAGAGCAGATGAGAGAATGGATGTTTACGTATTTTCCCTGGCTCTTGGTTTACAGAGAGAACTGAGGAATTTATACAACCTCTTCTCATAAAACAGCTTAATCTCTGCCACACATGTGGGCAGCAGGGAGTGAGGACTCTTGCTGAAGGAGTTTTCTTCCATGTAGGTGTCTCTTAGCCAACCTTACTGCCCTTTACACCAATGGGGGCCAAGGCAGGTGTGTGTCCTTCTTTCACTATGCTGTGTCGAGCTGCCCACCAGTAGCTGCATATAGATTTTGTTTTTCTGTGTTTAGCTGTTATTCTTTTCTAAATTAAAGCCTTGGAGAAAAAGAGAATTATTTTCTACAAGTACTTACTAATTTTGAAAGGTTCTGAAAGGTTGTATTTTGAGATACCTTCTCATGACAGATATTATCGATATAGTACTGAAAATCCTCTGACAATAGCAAACCAAACCAAACACGACATTTTCTGAAAACACAGGCAAGAGGCACTCTAGTACACAAACACTTATTCTGTTTATTTTTCCTGGCATTTTACCTTTAAGGCAGTCGTGAGTATATTTGCCATAGACTGCATCTATATTAATCTTCCCTAGCTGATCATTTCAGTTCTGTGATCATAGTAAATTACATACACATATCTCTGGAGCATTCAAAAAGCAGCTCTTCTAGTATTATCTTCTGTAACTACAAGGGAAACTAACAGCTTTTCACACTGACTAGGTAGTTGTCAAGTTGGAAATTGTCCTTATTGCAGTTTAGCTGAGCTATGGAATGAAATATAAAACACACAGTACACTAGACACCTCATTTATGAGTGTATATATATATATGTAAATATTCCAAAACCTGTCTTCCTCACTCTATATAAATTGGCAGAAAATGAGTACAAATGCATGTATAGATATCGATTTTCATTACAGTTATTAGATTTTTTTTTTTTTTGTTACAAGTTAAGTATGAACTCTTCCTTCAACACCTTAGGAAAAAAAAAATAGTCATAATTTTACAGTGTTGTTTGTATTGTCTCGAGTTTCTTGTAGACTAGGCTTTCTCCAGGTCAAATTGATATCAAATTTATTGAGATTTTTCATGAAGACTTTTGATAAATCCTTGTTCAGAAACCAACTGTCTCACACATACACGCCAAAAACTCACATCGTGTAATGAAAACTATTCATGACTATACTTCAAGAAATGAGGAAGTATACACAACCTACTTCTGGTCTTGTAAGGTCTTACATTTTGAGAACTGCTGATCTGCAGAACTAATCATGTGAGTAATACTATAATCTCTCATAGAGAGCAAATGTAATAAAATTATTTAATATAATTGAATGATCATCGCCTTGAGTCTTACGTCCAAATAAAACTCTTGAGTACAGACCGAAAAGGTGAACCTTAGGTTGGAGAAAAATGAATCAAAGGAGGCAGAGAAAACACAGTAAAATGATTATTGTGTCAGGCCTAATAAAGATAATTAGTGATATGGACATTTACTATTTGTTGGTTGTACAAAATAAAGAAAAAAAGTTATTCAAAAAGGGGAAAAAATGACAGCTCTAGGTAGCTTTGAAATATCTTCTCAACAATTTGTGGTTAAGATTTGGTTTCAGTTCTTTGTAACAAATCCTGTGACCTTCAGAGAGCAATACTCAGGGGCTACTGAGCCGAATCTCTGGAGAGCTTTGAAAATACAGGATTGGGATTACTGGGAACAATGGAGGGCCTCCGTGTCCCACTCATCAGGATCTGTCAAAAAAGCACAATAGTAGTGACGGATAGGTGTTGGCATAATTCATTTCTTGTGGCCTTCTAAAGATTCAAATGTTGGTTTAGTTAAGCTTCTAATGGAGAATATTTTCTTTTGTAGCTTTCAGAGAAGGACAAAGATGGAAAAAGGCACCTCACTCTTTTAGAGAGCTTATTCTACCAAACTCTTTAATTTGACACAACACAACTGAACATAGTTCATTGACTTCTATGAAATTGTACAAAATTTGCAAGAGATGAGGAACATGCATTTGCTATCTCTCATAAAAACAGCAAGAACAAAGCCAAAATATCTGTTTAAATCAGATATTAAACCTGTAAAAAGGTCAAGATAGAACTGAATATGTGATTATTATTAAAATCTGAAAACTAATGCCTTGCTCTCTCTGTAGAAAAACAAATGAAACCTGGCTTCTAGCAATTTGCTTCCTACTTGGTCTTTGAACTGGACCTGACAAGCAGAGACACTATTTTATTCTACAGAAGCTCTCTAAATGGGTTAACAATTTTAAATGAACCAACTTGGTGAAAAATATTTTCCAGAACTAACTAATTCCTTATGCTAGAGAATTAATATGGCCATACTGATACTAAATTATCTGAAATGGGAGGCTGTCACTTTAAAAGTACAGAAATTGTGTCACCTTATATGGTACTTGATAATCATTTCTAGCCCACAGGCATAACATATTACACAAGCTAAAGATAAATCTCGTTTTGTGAAATTTTCAGAGGCTTTGATATTTGTCAGCCAAAAATTACTATTAAAATAAAAAAATGAAAGAAAAGGAATCAGAATTTATCTAGTGCAAAGGCCTGAGGATTACAAATTAATCACACTTTTGCTCTATAACCTAATTTGAAATTAGGTTTGCAAAGACTTCAAATTCTACAGTGCAGTTACATATAACATTCTAACTGATTAGGAGAGTGTTAGAGCAATGATTTTTTTTGGGAGGGGAGCCACATTTTATTTTTGCCTTTTTTTTTTTTTTAGGCTTCAAGAAATATCTTGCCTGCAAATGTATTTGTTTTTTTCCTTTACCATTGATATTTTCGTGCATTGTGATGTGATCCTAAAGATGCCTCAGAAGGAACATGCAGTAGCTGACATCTCTAGGGCAACAGGTAGTCATTTCTTGGATCCAGCCACAGAACATCTCTCCGATAGCAGAAATGGAGAAAATGAAATCCATGCACAGAGCATCTATGGTGTATTATGCAATAGTTTGTACCAGGCCCTCGGCATGGCAATGCCCCATAGTAATGTTAATTAGCACAGCTACTCAAGAGCTTTATGCTAGATGATTTGTATTATTTTGTCCGGCTTAGTAAAGATTTGTAGGCTTTAAAATATTTGTATATTCTAACACTTTGCAAATGTATACTAATCTTCCAAAAACCCCACCATCTCAAAACACAGAATTTGCAGAGAATCTCAAGGAGTGAACTCTCATTTAAGTTACAGAAGCCTGAAAAAACTATAGCTAAAGTATGTCATAATTAATACAGATATAGTTAGGTGAATCATGAAATAACTTTTCTATTAGAAAAGCAACAGAGAAGACAAATGTTCTCAGCTGCATGCAGTATTTCTATGTAACAATATTACAGAGTTTTTAATTTACAGATCATATTTTGGGTGATTAATGTTGTCAAAAAGATAAATAATCTGCCTCAAGATAACTATAGATTTAGAAAATTCTACTTAAGGGTTTTACCCAGTAGTTGTATATCACTGTCAAATATAGCAAAAACTCAGTGACTAAAGGCACAAAGTTCTGCTATGGAGCAGCACAGTGCTGACTAATGTCGTTTACTTACAGACACATTATTATTTTTTATTTGCAAATTAAGCTTCTGCCTCTTCTGTATTGCTGTATTCCATGATCTTAAAAATGGAAATATACTGTCTCTTTTTTCCCCTCTGCTTCTTCAACTTCCAGCTGCTCTGCTTGCAAATGATTGCCATGAGTATTATTTCCAAATGGGAGGAATCTGGGACTGTGCTATACTGATGTGTGTTGGTATTGATTACTTATCTCCTCATTTGAGTCACTTCATCTCAGCATTGTCTCTCATTTTTCAGAGAGGTCTGAAGAACGTAATGAGAGTTGCTCCTCCTAATTTTTACCAGAAGCTATAATTTAGAAAAGCACTTGAATATGTTCTTAGGCATTTGGGGGAGCAGAGCAAGGTGAGGCAGGGGAGGGACCGAGGGAAGAGAAATTTCCTCTGCTGCAGTGGAGCGGATACCCAGCTCTGCTTTGTTCAGCCTCATGACCGCACTGGGAAGGGGAGGACAAATGAACATAGATGTTCATAAATGAACATGTGAGATATAGATGGCAATGGATGCCTATTCCTGCTAAAATTTCTGAGAGCTGGACAAATGATTTAGAGTAATCTAGGCTCAGTGATCTGCTCAGATTATTTTGAAAACCTGGGACAGAGCAGGGATCACAAATGTAGTCCTGCTGGGTTGCTTTCAATCTTAATTTTTACTATATTGAAGGGGGACTGGTTTTTTGTCTACTAGCAGCTGGACAACAGCACATCTGCTTAGTGTGGAATACTTTACTCCATTTGCCTTGACTGCAACTCAGAGCAAAGAGCTCTTAATTTCTCAGCTTGGATGATTCTGAGGGATTTTTTAAATTTTCATTTTCTTTAATAACATTCCCCTAGAAGCTCTGGGACAATGGCAATCCTAATAAGAAAGAAGATTAATTTAAAAACAGTAATAAAATGGAACTGCTGACTCATTTATATTCCTTGAAACCTGACTGCCAGCTTCTCTGCTTAGTAACAGGGAGAGGAGAAAAGTTGAATAACTCGAATCTGATTAAAGGAGTCTCCTCTCTGACCCTCTTCGCTCAGACTGTCAGCGTTGTAGGTGAGTCTGGAAGTAACTTCGTTTTTATCCTGTCATCATCTGTGAATTATGTGCAGTCTCAACCCTCTCTGACAACACACTCAAACGCTTTGTTAGCTTCAGGCCTGTAAGACTACACGTGTCACCGGTGACTGGAGACACTGGGGAGAGAGCAGGCTATTTCAAAAGAAGCAGTAATTCTGTGCTGACTTGCCCTCTGTCTGCTGCCTTCAAGCTTAGTACTTCTCATCAGTCCCTAGCTATTTCTACTCATGGTCCAGAATACCTACTGCCTGAACAACCTCCTACTCAGCCCCTGAAGAAATTCAGCAAAGCCCTGACACATCTGACTCATGAGTAAATGGCTTAACTCGAGGTAAAACGTTGAACCAAACAGCTATTTCTGTACTTGATAAAAAAAGAATGGCAAACACTTCCCTTTTTGCTCAACCCAACATATGTAGCATTCTTAAAATACTGAAGATATTAGCTGAAAGTTTGCAGTATTGCAGGAAAGGTGAGTTAGCAGCAATGTGATTTAAAAAAATTTTTTTTTAATAGGATGATTGACAGTAGAATATGTGCAGATTTTCAACAAGTATCTGCTGGTTTGGGACACAATTTCAGCATTCCCTGCTGTGTTTCTCTGTTGAGCTGCATTCTGGCAGCTGGAGACTGCAGAAGGAAAGACTTCCCTGCTCTGCCTGCCACCATGAAACCCCATTCTCCCCCTTTTTACGAACACGGAATCAACTGCCAGGACTGTAGCACCAGTGCACCTGGTGCATCTCATTGCTTCTACTCCCTTGGAAGGGTGTTAATCTAAAACAGAAGACAAACATATCAGGGAGTATTCACTGCAATGCTGACCAAATTTAAGTATAATTTAACATAGGGAGATATGAAGATCACCTGATTTTGAGCAACTAGACTTGAAATGGGCTTCTCCCAGAGGCGATTCAGTGAAGAAAAGAGATTTTGGTGCTCTGTTCCTGCTAGGAAGAGTGTCTCTCCACTGAGTAACAGAGAAATTCTGGGGAGATGCCTTAGCCAAGCCCACTGTGTCGACTGACCAGCTTAATTCGTTCAACTTTCCCCTGCAGAATTATAGGCTACTCCTCAAAGCAGTAGGATATTAATTACAATGGACAGATTATGTCTCTTTGCAAACTGCATAACTGATGATTACATAACATTATTTTCTACAGTAAACAATGTTACATGTAATTCAGCTTCTCATTTGCTTAGTTAGGCAGCTGACAAAGTCCCTTTTGATGGAGTTTTATTGCTTGCTCTCTGTTACATGAAGGAGCAGTGACGTGAGCTGCTGCTCAGTTCTTCTAATGACAGGTCAGTTAATGAATGTCAAAATCGGCTCTGTAAAATCCAGCTGGTTTAAAATTTTCTCATCATAAATCATGTCTTTAGGTCAAGGGCTTCTGATCTCTTACAAGGGCAGCTGTAGAGAACACACAGGAACATTAGTAATATCTGCCTTAACTTACAAATCATCATCTCAACTATAGATTTTGGCTTTTGGCCAGTAACGAGATGAGAAAAACAGAGGTGAATGTCTGTTTCCTGTCAACCAGATATTGCAATTCCTGGTCATGCATTGAAATAAAACCCTATGAGGTAAGGTCATTCCTCATGTGTCCCAAAATAGGTGTATGTGTGGCCACGTAGCTCCCAGAGATGCCAGAACTGCATCATGTGGTCTTGTCTGTTTAAGGACATCAGAGCTCACAAAACTGGAGTCAATGACTCCTGACATCCTTAGAGCCAGACAGGACCACACCACATTGACACAGCACAGCCTTAGCTCCTCTTGTCTTTCAAAGTTATTCTGCTGGGCTGCTCCCTGCCCTAAGGTGTGATGTTGAGGGCCCTGGGGCTGTGTGCTGTCAGCTGGGCTCTCACGGGCTCACTGCTGCTGAGTTCAAAGTGGCTATTAGCTTCAGGCAGGCTGGTATTTTCAGGAAAAGCACTACTGATGGATTTCCTCTCTGACATATTCTCCAACAACGTCTTAACATTTTAGGGACCAGGAGATGAGATGTTAAGCCTACTCTTCTTGACAGGGTCAATGTACTGAAAATAATGTATCTCTGTAAGCAGCCACACAGTCTATGGTCTATGGTGCTAATGAGTCAGATTCCCTCCTCCAGTGCCAGTGGCCTCACAACCTTCTGCTCAACAACACATCTGAGACTTGCATACTCTATAAGCCATTTAAGTTCACACCCCGTCATACATTATTCCTGCCATATACAAACCAAACTCGAAACTCCCATAGAAAAAAAAAAAAAGCTTTATGAATAAAAAATGATTCTCAGGTCCGTTCTAGTTTGTGAATTATTGATGATGTTGGAAAACACTGCTGAGTAATTTTGACCTGTACCAAGTGCAAAAGGGGGACCATGGGTAAACACACTTTTCAGAAAAATTCAAACACCTGATTTAGACAAAGAGTTTGCTATACAAGAATTGACCATTTAAAAAACAAACCAACTAAACAAGAAAACCCCACAAATACAAAATAGAACTTTAATTTTTTCCCTTTGCAAAGTCGGCATTATTCTAAAACATGGATCACCAAGAGACATCATTCAGTGTTCAACTTCAGTATTGTGCAAGGTGCTAAAAAGAGATTCCGGTGGACAGATAGTTGAGAAAAAATTCAGAAATCCTAACAAAAGCCCATTCTTTGGGTACAGCCTCATTGCCTTAAAAAAAAAAAAAAAGAGAGAGAAGGGATTGATTGAGAAGTTCAGACATTTCTCTCCAATTTCTAGTTCTGTTTTCAGTACTGATTAAAGAAAAAGGTGAATATGACTCCTTAGTTCCTCTAGGTTACAGATTTTTCCCCAAAATGGAACCACTTTTTAGATTTGCTCTTACGTATGTATACATGTCCGTGCATTAAACAATCCTGGTTCATATGGGTTTCTTGCTCTGTAATGTACAAATTCAAATTTCCTGAGTGGTTTAAATCTTTATAGGGTCTTTACTTGTGAGAAAGGATTGTCGTCTCTTAAGTATTTTAAGTGTTATAATAAATTAAAATCATCCTACTTTACACAGTCCCACTGTGGATGCCTTCCTGCACCAAGGGAAGACGTGCAGTTTTAAACACTTCCAGCAGTTTTATGTTCCTCAGAGCAGGCTGCAAAATATCAACCTGCTGTTGACAACTTGCCAAAATGTGTTTCTGGTTCCTCTCCCCTTCTTTCATTTTAAGGACTGGGAGATGTTATTTACTTTTTGAGAGGTCCCTTGTGCTCTTAAAAGAGCTTGGAGTGAAACTATAATCCATTAAATGCCTGGCCAGGAAGAAATATATTTATCAAGGTTTAACAGCTGGATGTCTTGTAAGATACTACGATCTGTTTTCAATTTATCATTTATGCTTAAGCATGACTTAAAGCTGAGTTGCTTTTAATTGCTTTTGGATCAGGCACTATTACTTATTCATTGCATCACAGGGGTGTTCAGTATCTCCAATTCTGGAACTTTATCCTGCTGTGTGAGAAGCCACACACACAAACGAGAAAGTCTCTTTGTGATTGAAATTATCTATCACAGCATGACTTATTTTCCTGAGTTATCTGAAAATCTTAGCTATTATTTCCAAAGTCCTATGCAGAATAATTTCAAGTTAAAATATATAACTAGTAAGAACTAAAAGCAACCCTGCCAATGTTCTAAAATGAGCAAACAATGTATTTTTATCTGTATGACTACATACACAAACATACATATATGTTATGTAATTATATGTCCTTCCAGGATATGTATGTTTGCAACAATGGAGAGGTATTTGCTTGCAAAATGTATGGATATCTGCTGGTTGAAGCGCTATGAAAAATCTTCAAAGAGTTATTTTATTTTCTATGCTTTATGTTACAAAGAAAAGGAACTGAAACACAACAAGGTAAGGGATAAAAGGATCCCTGTGCACTGAGACCCTTGTGCCACTGCCTGAATTACAGGATCTTCCAGGTGACTACACCCTTTACACGGTTAATAGATGGCAGGTTCTAATACACAGGACTCCTAAATTAAATTAACACAGACATGATCCTCAGATTGTGCACTGACATTGTGTTGTGACACTACCTGTACCTGGCAAAGAATAAACACTACACTGTGGTGTTTCCTTTGGCTGTATATATACTACAGACATAAAATTTCATTAAGAAATTTTGGATAAAATTTATCAGCTCAAGTTGGTGTTCCTGTTTACACAGATAATTTCTTTATTGGCTTAGCAGGTTTGACAAACTTCTGTCTAGACCCCAAAATGCCCCATCATATAATTTCAGATCTGTCCAGGGAAGCCTTTAATGAACTAGAAATGTCAAGTATCACCCTCTTTCATATAACAGTTTAATATTCAGAATGAATATTACAGGCAAATGGATTAGCTTTCCTTGATGTTTATGAAGTTGCTGTAAAAGCAGATGGATAATCACTATAGCAACTTAGCACATCAAGAGAGAGCCATTGAAAAGCATTCCATAATCAGGACCATGACCTTGATAGCTCTCACTTTCAATTGCCTAAGCAATATTTTTCATCTGTTGTAACGAAGCAGATTTGTTGCATGCCAGTAAACCTAGTTGGACTATCCCAAAACACTGTGTTGGAGTGAGCAAATCTAAGAAAGGTCATGCATCTCAATTTAAGATATTTTATTACATTTTCCCCTATGGCATCTCATATATTCTATTTCAAACTTAGTACACTGAAATAATAAAGTAGCAAGAGAACACTATGTGTCTCAAACCGAGACAAACAGGCTAAATAAGTGGACCACAAGGTGAACCGAGAACTGCCTGACCGGCCAGGCTCAGAGTATTGTGACCAGTGACATGACCTCCAGCTGCAGGTTTGTCCCTAACAGTATATGTACCCCAGAGGCTGATGCTGAGGCGAGTACTGTTCAATGGCATCACTGACGATCTGAATGATGGGACAGAGTGCACCTCTGGCAAGTTTGTAGGTGATACGAAGCTGGGAGCAGTGGCTGATATGCTGCACAGTTGCATTGCCATTCAGAGGGCTGCTGACAGTCTGCACAAATGGACTGACGGAAGCCTCGTGAAGTTCAACAAAAGAAAATGCCAAGTCCTGTAACTCGTGAGGAATTGCCTCACACAACAATACAGGCTTGAGCCAAGTGACTGAAAAGCAGCTTGACAGAAGAGAATCTGGGTGTCTTGGTGCACACAAAGTTGAACGTGAGTCAGTAAAGAAGCCCGATGCTATCCCTGGTCTGTAATAGGAAAAGTGCTGTCAGTAGGCTGAGGGAGGTGATTCTCCCCTTCTACTCAACAGTGCTGAGACACATCTGGAGTCCAGGTCCAGCGCAAGGAAGATATGGATATACTGGACCAAGCTGGCAAAGTGCCACAAAGATGATTAAGGCATTGAACATGTGTCATGAGGAGAGGCTGACAGAGCTGCAACCTGATGGGGGAGCAGTAAAAGAAGACAGATCCAGACTCTTCTCCATGGTGCCTGGTGAAAGGACAAGAGTCACAATATGTCCAAAATGAATTATGAAAATTCTACTCAAACATAGAAAAAAACCCTCAACACTGTACTGCATGGGTGGTTTAACACTGAAACAACCAGTTCTCCAACCTTCAAGACGTCCAAAACCCAACTGGACATGGCCCTGAGAGCTTGGATACGGATTTTGTTTTACAACCAGTCCAACAGTGACAACCAACAAAAACCCTTACTAAAACCAGCAGCAACAATTTCTTCACATCTCAGCTGCTCTTTGAATAAAGATAAAATTTCTAACTTGTGCTACCAAGCTGACTAATGGAGGCTTTCCTGGCTGAAAGTAAAAATGCACTTCTATCACCTGTTTGCACATAGTGGATGAATTACCCTTCTTCCACAGCAGAAAGAAGAGGAATAGCTTTTTTCTTAAAATAAACCCTTATTTTTTAAATTTTCCTTAGGTAGGAAGTGAGAAGTCATCAGTTATGGCAAAATTTGTCATGCTGAGGGACAGAGCATAACTCATCCTAGAACAGTATCAGTGCTTGATGCTACACCATGAACCTCCCTGGGATTCCCTGGAGTTAATTTTGATTTGAAAAAGCCAAGAGGCTCTAAGATGCTTTTATCACAGACAGCAATCTGCATGTATTCAATTATGGCCAAACAAACAAACAGGTGGGAGAAATACTACCATTTAAATAGAGTTTTGTATCTAAGAAAATGAAGTAATTAAAGCAGCAACAGAGGAACAGGCCCCGTCTTTTGACATGAAGACTGGAAATAAGACACTCAGCTCCCTGAAGCAGCTGCACATTGTACATTGCTAGCAGGGGATTTGTCTCCAGTGTGCTTTCTTAAATGCTAGAGTTTACACTGCATTGTCCAATCTTGCTCATTTGGCTGAAAGAGTACAGGAAACACACACATAAGCACTCACAAAATGCCTAATATCTGCAGCTTGTTTTATGTATAGCAGACATGCATCGGAGTATCTTCTAGTGGCTCTGACCATAGAAATATTTGGTTTTGAAACAATGATTAAAAATGTGTGGTCAAACATACTGCTTTCAGTTCATTTTGTAGAGACAAAGCTAGTATACTTTGTATTTACTCTGGTGTTTTCCAGATCAAAAGAATGTTTGCTTTGTAGTAAGCATGTGCAACCTTCAGAAGCATAACTAAATAAAAACCTGAGGTTTCAATCTGACTGTCAGGCTCCAGGCCATTCCCAAGTTTGAGAGCTGCAGGACTTTGCTGCTGCCCCTGAGAGGGCTGCCAGTCTGGGAACCAGCTCACTTCATCTCCGCCCAGAGCCATCAAATTCCCCGGCAAAGAGCCGCTCCTCTGGATCACAGCAAATCACCTGCAGGCAATTCCACTCCTGTGGTTTGCCCTTCCACACTTGCAAGTGAGATCAGGACAGTCTGCTCTATAGTGCCACCGACAGGAAAGGATTTCCTTCAAAAATACATGATACCCACAGGTAGCAAAAATAGTCAGAGCCCTTAGCTATTTGGCGAGTATATATTACACTCATTGCCTATAGTAGATTATGGGGCTTCATGAATTGGGACCTATTAGTGAACGTGGAACATGTTAACTTCAGCTCTGACTTTGATTTGAAATCTAATTACAGACATACTCAAAAAGCAAGTCTCCAAAAGCACATTGTAATTTTTTTGATGATCCCACTGATGACTGCATAGAGCCACATATAACGTGTGGATGCAGACCTTTACAAAAATACTGTGCTACTCTAACCTCCCCCTGTTGGTTCAAGCTGTTCTCATTTCACTCTATGGTATGTACGACTGAAGCAGACTTACTGCCTTACAGTTCAGTATTAACGCTTGCTTACTACCAAAGTTCACAAATTTTATTACAATGGGAGCTTTATTAAAATAGCCTTCTGAAAGAAATAAGATGTAAAGATAATAAACAAAAAGTACACCCCTAAACAGCCACATCAATATATTCAGCACCTTTAGAAATCGTTGGGAAAAACACTGGAAGTTTTATTTTTCTTTTACTGCTTGGAAAATAACATTAAAAAGCTTAATTGGCCTTCTCAAGGTCACACAGTTAAGTCACTGACAGAGTGGCAATTGCAGGGCAGAAAAGCCAAGGTACTGACTGCCAGCAACCACAGGAGTGGTACTAGTCCCCTAGGTCTAAGTAGTGCCTGCCTACTCTTGGCATAAATAGAGCAGGTTGTTTCTTCTCTTTTCCCTGAAGAATGATTTGCAGTTTCTGCTGGCTGCTGTGAATTTGGTTTGCTGGAGATTTGGTGGCTGAAAATGAACCGACAGCAGGTGGCAGCAGTTTGTCACTCTTCCAACCTGTTCTGCATTCAAAAGCAAGACTCTGGCCACATAAATGTGTTTCTTTGCTTCCTGGATTGGTTCTGCACTTCTGCAGAACACAGTTCTAACTCTACTGGGAAGTTTTTCTACTAGACTTCAAAGAAAACTTGGTACTGGGTGACTCCTGGTGATACCAGGTATGCGCAGTGCCCGGCACTGAGTATGTTCTGTTGGCCTCATTGAAGACTGATTGTGTGGATGCAGAGAACAGTGATGAAGTTCTAGGAGACCTGAGTACAATGAAGAAAAAAGGGGCAAATAATTTTCTATCAGTCTCTTGAGAACTACAGGAGTACCCTGAATTACATGTGATGATCAGAATGACTTATGCAGACTTATAAAGCAAGACTATAAAGCACTTAAACATTCTCCATGAAATGAACTTATTAATGGCAGTGTTTAAGTACTGCATTTTCCTACAGCAGAATTCACACTAGTAATGTATTTTTTATTTCCAATTAACACGCATGATTCCTTCCTTCTTAACTTGCATTTTGTAACAGAAGCAATGTCTCAGGGATATGTAAGCTAATTGTTTTGCACTGAAATGGCTGTGTTTTTCATCTGCTAGCTACAGTTATTGTTGTGTGCAGGAATGCTGTTAAAGCCTTAGTAAACATTATTAAGCACAAAAAGAATGACAACCGTTCAATGAGCACTAAGCTGTGGACTAATGGAAGGATGCGTGGTACAATACAAGAACATGGGGAAGTGACAAAAGGAATTCCACATTTGCAAGCAAGGTGAGTTTTGTGAAATCTCTAAAGATAAATTCAGCAGGGTAAGGAGTGATTATGCACTTGCTGCCAGTTCTGCTTCTCAGTACAATGAGTTGGTTCTAAGAACTGTAGTAAAAGTTCCTATTTTCATGTTCTTACTAGGGGGAAAAAGCAACAAAACTCTTCTATACATACATGCATATTATGCATAAAAGCAGCCTAGGTAAAACTACACATTTTCTTGCTTCTATTATTTTATAATTTTTATAATTTAATCCACAGGATGCTTGCAGCTCCACTCAGGAAAATAGATTCCAGAAATGCAGATTTAAAATCAGTTTCTTCTTGCATGTTGATAGTACATAATGCCACTCTTTTGTTCTTAGTACGGACAACATTTTCGCAGGTAGATGCATCATTTAAATGCAGCACCTTTCCACAATCACCTTGGACAACTGAATTGGGATGTACTACCTGAAAGTATTTTTAATGACAGTTAATATGCCTTGCTAAGTAGTGAACCCCCCTCCCAGGACACTAATATCCCTTTCCTGTTTATTTCAGTGAATTCCAGTATGATTTTGATCAGGTTGGCTCCCATTTCTTATCTTTCCTCTGTCCATAGATAAGGATGGGAATTTGCACCTTCTCTTCAAAGTACTCAAACTGACTGAGAGCAAATGTTCTCCAATATGCAAATAAAAATGAACTTCTTGTGAGGTAGAACAGAAATAGCCCACTGAAGGGTTAGATTTTACTTTTTTCCTGGAACATCAAGGGGTCAAAGGATGCAAACATTTTTATGTTGTTATTTTGATATTTTCTAATGCTAACAAGCATTGTCTGTGCTCTCCAAAAACTGCCTCATCACACTTTTGTGCCAAGCTGTATCTTCAGTTTAGTCTGAGACAGTGACACCAGAGATGCTGGAGCTACTTTCTGAATATTTGTGTTGAAAGAGACTCTGCAGCTTTCCAGCAGCTCACATGGAATGCAATCCAGTGAGACAGTGAGGCACTGCTTTCCCTTTTTTCTGACTTCCCTTGTGTGCCATGCATCTTAGGTGCTAAAAGAGATATGTTACTGCAACAGTGTAAACTTGAAGCCATTTAAAAACATCTTTATGGAAGTGAGTTTGCAGGCTGGCTCATTGCACAATATATGGAAAGGTGGTACCATGAAGCTTCTGATCTCTAATCTAAATTTTTTATTTATGAGAGAAGATGGAAAGGACTGGTCCAATTATTCTGGTTGGACCTGAAATTAGATGCTGTATTTAGTAGTGTTTGTCCCAGATAAATACTTTAACAGTCTGAACCCCATTTTTTACATTCACGTGTCTCTAGAACATTTATTGAATGTTCCTCGCACTCAAAGCCTACTAGTCAGCAAAATGTTGAAACTATTCTATGCAGCTATATAAAATAACTGCCTTATTCCAGTCATTGACATGAGCTTCTACTAGCAGCTCTTGGAAGAATATGAGCAGGCAGTTTCAATGCACTGCACATGGACTAGATCACAATGTTATTAATACATCCAAAAGTGTACCTATTAATGCCCACTAGCCATCAAGTTGCAAGACCCAACTTGTGTATCCACCTCACTTTACATCATCATACTGACACAATCACATGGGCAGCTCAGACTAATTAAAACCAGAATTAAGAACTAGAGAATACCAACTTTCCTCTAGCATTAAGAATAAATAAAAATAAAGCAGAAACAATGACTGTAGGACCCTTATTAAAAAGAACATTACATGAGAATACACAATAAACACAGCTACCAAATAAACTCAGTTAGAATTAGAGTACCACACCTAGTAGCGCAGAGTATAAGTAATTTGCCTACCTGAGCACTGTCTCAATCATCCTTTTACTACAATGTACAAATGGAAAGAGTTGCTTTATTTCAGGTTTCTGGGCATTTTTGAAGGGCCAGTATTACACATACACACTACTATAATGGGTATAGAGTAGGGAATCTTAGGACAAGATGAGAATGGCTAGATTCTGGGATATGCTTTCTGTGCTGGCAATGAATGTCTTGATGGTTTGACTTCTGTCTCAGGGCAGGCAATCGTCCGCAGACTATCTTGCAACTTCCTGGTATTACCAGCTCTTCTCTCATATGAATTTGTGTTTTTCTAAGAGATTGTGCTTCTTCAGGTCAGTGCAGACTAGAAGAGCAGCTGTATTTCCTATCAAAATTCTGTCCCTCAGGACTGTGAGAAGTGACCTCCAAGCCTCTGCATATGACCTTTCAGTTCCCTGCATTACTGGTAGAATAGATTACTTGGCATTTTTTCAGAAAACATTCGTATTTTGGTCACCAGCTGAGAACTCCCACACACAGATTTGCTGCCTTTTTTTCTTGGTGGGGTATTTCCTACCGTTAGGAATGAGTTAATGTAGTTCCTATGGTATCTGGCACAATCCAGCATCTACAGAGAGCAGAATGTGAGCTACCAGAGCTGCTGCTGTTTTGACACGTAATGCACATTCCTCCTCCACTTTCTATTAGAACTATTTATTTGGTATTAGTGAGGTTCAACCACTTCATCTGTGCTTCCATTGTCAGGCAGACTGGCATTTGACAGGTAAAGAAGAAAGTACCAGCTGAGCTGAACATGCTGTTTGTGACCTATGAAGAAAGAGATCAGCAACAACAGGCATGTCAGGAGTAGATTTTAACAGGCAGCTCACAAGCTGGTTATGGTTTTAACAGTTTTTAATGTTTGATTGAACCAGTCCAAACATTCTTTGCACAGCTCTGAATCAATTGGGGGCAAAAGCAAGTTCACAGGCGCCAAAGCTATTCTTTTTACAGCCTGACTTTGAGAGAGAGATGCAGAGATCACAAGCAAACTCCAGGGCAACATGTATCTTCCTAAGTCTGAAAGAATTGCATTTTGAAGAAAGGAGGACAACTAGCAATTATTTAGGGTTGCTTTGGGACACTTGTCTTGAACATAATGTGTCCAGCTTAATTTGAATTGTCTAAAGTACTATTCTCCTAGCTATTATTAAAATTCAAATTTGCTTTAATTAGCCTTTATTGAAAAAACAATGCAAACATTAATGCTCTTGAGTTTTAGCCTGTCTTTTTAATTACAGTATGAAATGCTTTGCTGAATTTGAGAACAGGAGTTCTGTTTTATTAAAGCTGGACTTGAGGCATATTAAACTCAATGTGTATTGTTTACATCAAGCCCGTAAGGATTTAGGTTTGTTCACCACCCATGTGGTTATGGTAAAACTAGATCCCAAACTGATTACTGAACTGCAAGAGTTATTTTCTTGGAGTAGGTTCTGAAAACACTGCAAACAATAATTTAACAAGTAATAAACCAAATAAACTTTCTCATGTTGACTGGCAATTCAGGGAGATGCAATGTTCACAGCAGCATCTCAGCTTCACCTCCACTGGTGGGATGGGGAAAGAAAGCAAGAAGACATTGCCAAAAGCAGACCTGGCACTTAGAGCAAAGGGATTAAATGCCTTTATAGTACTGACATTTCAAGAAACCACACTCTCAGCTGAGAATTAGTTTATTCTGTACTCCTCTGACTTCCTTAGCCATACTACTCTATAACCCATCTGTCGTGCAGCTGACAACAGGTCCGTTAACTGTGTCATATGATGGCTTTCCTATTTTCAAACACAGTAGGCTCCTAAGTATTCAGCATTTGCTATCAACAGCAGTGTCAACTTCCATCATCAGCTTTAAGCCACTCAGCTCAGTACTCAGTAATTTACCAGGTTAAATACATCACTATTTTTCACTGCATTCTCTACTCCTTCCCCTCAAACCCAGCCACGAGTTTTTCATTGATCTTTTACATGTATCTTGGTAAAACATACCCTGTTCAGGGAAGTATTTACACACGTGTACTTTTAAGACATAAAAGAACTCCTCCAACTAACTTAGCACAAGTAACTGCCAGAATCAGGACCAACCTATGGGAATCTGCCTCATACTTGGTTTAAATTCACTCATTTTCAACCGTATTTCAAAAAAATTGTGCTGTGTTATTTTCCAATGCATTCTGATTCGCTTAACAGATTCCTGCCTCTTTGGTTTGGAGGTGCATACACATTATTGCTCTGAAGATGGAGCTAAAGATTTTTGCTAAAAGTTAGAAGGAAATAAACACAAAGAACAGCTAAAAAGTTTTTAGGATTTTTTTTTTTTTCCCCTTGTAAAGGACTGATAAATAAGCCATGTTTTCCTGACTGCAGCTTATAGAGTTGGACATCTGTAGCTCATTAGTTGCCTACAACTGTCATTCAAATCCATTAATTGAAAGAATTAGGTGCTTTCTAGAAGAGGGACAGAACAAAAATATATTCACTTTTTAAACATTTCTTTTAAAAGTGTTTCTGACATCTGCTGAGCACAGGCTAGCATATTGTTACATATCTTTTATGTTTACTTTTTCTCTTTTTTCTCCTATGCATCCTCTAATGCTTTGTTTGTACATCAGAAATGTCCAATAGTTTCATTCCTACCCAAAGCTTTCCTTCTTGGGGAAGGAAATTTTAGATCTTGGACATAAAAAAAGGCACTTCGGATACTCTGTTTACCATAGTACAGTGGGTTAGCATCTGAGTGCTACATCTTTTTCTTCTAGGTCTGACCAAAATTACTTAAAATATTCTTTCCATCCTCAATGCTATGATTTTCAATGATATTTTCCAGTATTTTAGGTCTCCTAAGAGTTTTCCTTTTGAAAGATTATTGCAAAGCACCTTACTTATATTTGATCCAAGAAATTCTCTCCAGGTTTAATCACTTTACTGACTGCTGCAACCCTGTGTTATTCTCTCTTTGCTGGATATCAGGAGAGGAAAACCTGGACAGTTTTCAGTAATAACAGTAGAAGATTATGATGGATTCGAGTTTATATGAATGCAGCCAGAAACTCCATAGCCTGCTGGCACCACTGTCATGGCAAGGAGGACTGGACAAAATGAGTAGGAAAGAATTCAGTTTGCACACTGGACTATAAACTGAGCATTATCTTTTGACTGCCTAACTCTGTAGTTCTACCTGATGTGCTTTTATACAGACGTCTCTAAGTAAGCACTAGCGCGCTGAAAAACAGCTCAGCTATCCTGCTGCTACCACGCTGTGCCTTTATAGAGCAAGATAGAGTCCCATTCTACGATAAGGAATTAATTCCAGACATTATCACTTTTGAATACTACAACCCAGTCTACTTCTGCCAAAATCATGCAGATCTTTCTAATGGTTCCCATTAGCAAAGGCTATAGCCTCCTAGAGCTCCTATGTATCAGAACTGGAATAAAACAAAATTAAACTGTTTGATCACCTGACATGGGATAATTCGATTCACCAGTCATACCTCCACTTTGCCCATTTGGTTCTGTGAAAACTGGCTTAAGCTCATAGCATGGTTTTGCTATCGGGTTCCAAGTAACCTTATAAAGAGGTATACTAAAATTAAATACTGCTAAGGATTATAAACTACACAAAGGGAACTATAGCTTAGGTAATATCTTTCACACAGTACATTGAAAGCTCCATTACTCAGCACATGCTGCTGGACCCCACACTCAAAACATCAAATTCAACATCACATACAAATTAATGTAGCCACTCATAAAGTAACACAAGAAGCAAAAAGTTAAAAAACAATCCAAGAAAATGTTTCTGGGATGCACATTTGTATGTATATATTTAACATGCAAATATATGAAATTCAAAAATGGAGACTATTGTTTACACTTGTTCCCCCTCCACAAATCTTACTCACCCCCAGCAGTTATCACACTCCTCCTGGTTTATTGACAAACTTCAGTGATTTGATGGTTATAGTTGTGTGGAAGTCCATTCCAAAAGCTTTCTTTCATTTCACTCAATATCAAATTTCTATAGATAGTTTCTTAGTTACACAATGCTTTTTGCCTCTGTAAGGTTTTCTCTCTTAACTCCTGCATGTGATACTATGAAAAAAAAGTGGAGAAAAAGAGACAATCTTTGAGCACGTGAAGACATGGAAGTCTTACCTTTCATCTCAGGTTCCTGTTTTTTCTATCTACCTCCCACAGGCTATCTCAAAACAAGAATTCAGGCAACAATTTGCTTAGGCTGAAGATAATGAGACCTTCTAATAACAAAGAAAAGGAAAAAAACCAAGAAAATGAAAAATAGCTTTAGAAAAGGATTTGATCTGAATGACAAAAAATAGCCCACCCTTTTATTGTATTTAACTTGAAAACTCTTACGTGAAAATGCAGCTCTCCACATAGCCTGCTGCCAATAATTACCTCAATTACCCTTAGTTACTTTTCATGGACATCTGCAAAGTTGTAAAAGATAAAACTAGTTTCACAAAGTCCCAGAAACCACGGAAATCCAGGAAAAGGTGCCTTCCAGTCCAGTGATGGATCCTTAATTTTTGCCTCACTATCTGCAGTTAAATGAAAATTAATTGCAATCCTGGCTGAAACCATTTACAGGCAATGTTTGCCCAGTGGACTGCAAAAATGTTACACACTTCCTCTACTTATAAACTCTAATGATCTTTATTACCTAATGCAGATGTTAAAATTTCAAAGCTCTCCTTACTTTTTTGTGACAGATACTCTAAGATCTTCAAAAGAAATGTGTATTCTAGAATCAAAGCACTTTCATTATTAATATCGTAAATTATACTTTACAGGACAATCAGAGAGACAACCATCAGGGGCTTTCAGCTGATGAATATTAGTTCTTCCAAATACCAAGACCTTAGTTAACTTGGCAAACCTTGTTCCATCTTCGTTTTTGTTATTTTTTCAAAACTTTCTTTAAAGTAAAGCAGCATTTGTCAAACAGTTTTGCCCAATGCATGCGAAGAGGAAAAAAATATAATTAAAATAAGCAGAAATAATACAGCAGAATCCTCTGCCTGCCCTCCCTAAAAGCATACCCTCCACTTTAGGTGTGTAGTTACTAGGCACTATCAGCTGTGTCACATTAGCTACAAGCCAAAGTGCTTTTCTAGATTAGGGTCAAAGCTTTCAGCATCCTGCAGGTTTGACCCTGCTTCTGCCAGATTTTTGATTTGGAATAGGTGAAAAGTGTGTTAAGTGTTTTTATTTAATTTTGGGTGATCACTTCTAGCCATTTGTCCCTGCACGGCCCGATTAAACCGCATTGGAAATTAGTAGCTGCATCAGTTCTGCCTCCTTTCTAAGTCAGGTAGAGAACTCCACAGGATCTTTAGCTGAATGAAAATAACATCCCTAGTAAATACACACTGAGGGTGCAGATTAGGACTTCATGTCCCCAGGAATCTCACTTTTGGCTGCTAGTAGGGATTCAGAATAACTTTGATAATTGGGTCAAATTCATGCTAAACCTTGAGTGTTCAGGACTGCTTTACATTTTCAAACCTATCACCGTAAGGGATTCAAAATGTAAAAATGCAAATTCAGCTAAATCTTTTGTACTCAGCCCTGAACATCACAGACAGCTGCTGCCTTTGGATCACCTGGAAAGCACTATGGGAGCTCTTCAGACTGATGGTGTTTACAGTGTCCCTTTCCTGCTTCAGGCAGTCTCTGTGATGGCTTCTAGAAATTCTAGTGGCATCGGGAATTTAGTAGTATTTTCTGCTTCCTGAGTAATTATATTTGATCCACATAGTGGTTATAGGTCTCAGATAATAAAATTGTTCCTGAAGTCGCCAGCCTGCTCATTGCAAAATCATTTCTCAGCACATCCTTGACCAGTGGCAGATGGGAAGGCCACAAAGTCATGCTTGCCCAAATGGGCCTGATCTTCGCCAGGCACTGCTGCATAAAGGTCCATCATTTTCTTTGCAGAATATAGGGTAAAAGACTTGCTTTACACTGTGTTCGCTAAAAACCCTACACTTAAAAGAGTTCTCAGGATTACATTTTTAAAGCAATTAGATTTTTATTAATAAGGCTGAGCCCATCAATCAAAAAGACCTCTTTAACAGGTTCTCATAATAAAGATACATTATGAAAAAGGTTTCCCCACTCCTTGGGGCCAGTGGGAGCGAGCAGGGACAAGGAGCATCAGGCTAAAGAGGCCTCATGACGCTATTAACTTGCAATCCAATTTAAGACGGCTGCTGGTAAGCACCACCTTTCTGGACTGGAGGCGGCCCAAATGGCTGCACTGTGATACCTTCAGCTCTGTGAGCTCCTTGGGGAAAACAGAAATTTTCTACCAACTGTGAAGGTCTGTGGCTGCTAAGGGCAACCAAATGTTGTGAACACTGAGATGTGGTTTAAATATCCTTGGTAAACTATATTACAAAGTATGACACAAAAGGATACTTGTATGCTTAAGACGTCAAACATAAATACCACAAGGCTACCTTGAGATAAAGATTTTAATTGAGACTACTACCAGTAGTACCTGGGTCTGAAAGCAGTCCAGTCTTATTCATAGTTTCCCAGACACTAAACATTTATGTCCTATGAACAGGTACTGAAGCTAATTGCCCTCATTATTTGCTAAAAATTAAATCTAAACCCTTACTACTTCCTGACTTCATCTCCAAGCTATTGTGATTTTGCCTGTTAGATGAAAGAATCCCTCAGTGCCAGACTGGAAGATCTAAAGTGAAACTTCAGGTCACTCTGTTCTCTCTCCTGCCTGAGGAGCTTTCAACTCACTTGTGTGCAGCAGCATCTAGCACAGAATCATTTAGGTTGGAAAAGACCCTTAAGATCATTGGGTCCAACCATAATCCTATCACTACCATGTCCACCACTAAACCATGTCCCTAAGAATGTATTTTAAATATCTTCAGGGACTGGTGACTTAACCACTTCCCTGGGCAGCGTGTTCCAATGCTTGACAACCCTTTCACTATAGAATATTTCTTAATATCCAATCTAGATCTCCCCTGGCACAACTTGAGGCCACTTCCTCTCATCCTATCACTGTTATACTTGGAAGACACTGACACCTTTCCTTCCAGCTTGCAATGCTTGAAAGGACTGATTTTGCTACCATCCGATCACACTTCACTCCTAATAGTTAGAGTGCAAAAGCGTCAGAAGTGGCTCATCCAAATTTTGTAGAAACCCTGGTTCTTGACAGAAGTTCTCCCTTGAGACAGCCTGTAATTCTTATCACCAGTTTGAAGCTATGCTTGTCAGATATGCTCCTCTTAACATTTGCAAGCAGGAAACACTAATGTAGAGAACTACCTAAGCCTTGCAACAATCACTGCACTGGGCTGCAAACAGATTTATAGTAAAATGCAGCCATCACCGCTTTCTGTCTTTTTAGAATGGAGACTGAATGGTATTTTTATTGAATGTGGATCTTAGACTGGTCAAAGGCTAATATTTTATAAATCACTCTTTCTTTCACTGAACATTTCAGGTTACTTTTCTAGGCTCAACTCACTCATATTTCTGCCTCTCACTGTAACTGCTCTATTTCCCACCTGAAAGGGGGTCCTGACACATGATTTGCAAGTTGCTCCTCAGCATTTGAGAGGGATGTGCTACTGCTGTTGCCTCAATGCCTGTCTCTTCGTAGTGTGACTGTATAGCACTTTTGTTCTTTGGAGAGAACTAGCTAAGTTGCCTCGTCCTAAGGTGAGTTGATAATTTTAGAAAATTCCAGCATTCAAAGTTTTCGACCACTTCGATTATTACAGTTTTGATATTTATCCTTGAGTAGAAAGATGACAGCAAACACAGAGAAAAGCAGTGGATAACCATTATTGTGTTATTAGCAATCCTGACAAACTTTTCAGAAATTTTACTAGCTCTTCATAATTTGTGAAATATTTTCTCTGGTAACCATGAGGTTCCACTGCCTGCCTTTTCTTGTCCATTCTCTTCCAACTGATTTTCCATGCTTTTCTATTCTGCTCCAGAGAGACACTGTTCAGCAAGCAGCTGTGGTTAGTAAAGAAGTTGTGCATGTCTTATGATGCTCATGTTTTCAGCAGTCTCCTCCATAGACTTAGCAGCTGTCAACGTTATAGAGATTTGGAAGTTGCCTGCACATATGGGTATGATATAAAAGATTTCCTGTAAAGGGAACAAAATAAGAAAGCAAGCCAAATTTCCAGATGCTACTTTTAGATGAGATTCTGGTTGCAAGCACATATGCAGCCCATATAGTAATTAACTGTTCCAACACAGGAATCAGAACAATAGTGCAAAGGATGCTTCTGTCAAAATCAGCTAAAGGTTAAGAAGGCAATGATTAAGCATTGAAATTCAGACATACTCTGCAGATAAGCTATATTCAAGCCAGAATCATTTGTAGTTTCTTTTTTTAAAAGAATAAAAGCAGAGAGAAGCAAGTCAGAACTGCTGAGAATTACTCTGTCTTTGCTTTTAGAAAAGTAAAAAGTAAATGCATTAAATCATAATAGCACACTATACTATTTAAAACAAATAAACTGATTTCTGCTCATCATTCGCTGAAGTACTTGTGAAATTATCTTCAGAGGAGTCTCAAAGTCTGGGAGATACAACTGAAAATGAGTGCATCAGTGAACTTCATGCGTGGGAGACACGAGTAACATTTGACACAGAGAAAGAAATTATAGTGCTCCTTCCTGGAAATGTTTCTCGTACAGTGACAGAGCTGACATTCTACAAAGAATAACTAAAAATTCCATTTATGCAGTAGAAAGACGGGGCCCCATGCTGCAAATGTATTTTTCTTTCAGCTTAGCTCTCAGTTGTGCAAGTACTGATTTTATAAGTTATATTTTTACTTCCTGGCTAGTTTTATTATCTCAGATTAAATGTCTCAATTGCCTTCAGGATAGAGAGGAAAATACTGAGTGTCAATTTCTGTAATTTTACTGGCTTTAATAGCACTGTTCAAGTAAGAGAAGAAGGAACAAGAACAGAATTCCATCCAAGAAATATTTTTGCTTAGGGAATTGTCATTCTCTTTTGCTTATTGTTTTCACACTGTAATAAGGGAAAGAACTGTCATAGAGGAACTGTAGGAAACTAATTGGGAATCACTCAAAGTTTGATTAATTAAGTGTAATTTACTTTTTGACATTTTTGAAAGGAACAAATGCTTTTCTACAGAAGTTGCTGAGTTTGATTTTATCAGAGTTGTTTTCTTCTGGACATAAATGTTGCAATTCCCTTATTTTTATCTAGCATAAAGTCACAATAAGCTGTATATAATCTCCGAGCCACATCCACTGCTATATTATATCAATTTAATGCTGCTATAACTCACTGAAATAAAGAGAAAAAAAATCTACTGACTTAAACACACAAAACTGGTTATAACATTGATAAATAAATCCTACAACATAATCCCCATGTATTTTGATTCTGATGCTTTAAAGAGGTGTTACGTAAAGTGAGTAAAGAAGTTAATATAATTTGCCATTATTTTACAGGTTTAAAATATAAAAATATGCTAAATTGCAGAATCACAGAATCACAGAATGTTAGGGATTGGAAGGGACCTCAAAAGATCATCTAGTCCAATCCCCCTGCCGGAGCAGGAACACCTAGATGAGGTTACACAGGAAGGTGTCCAGGCAGGTCTTGGATGCCTCCAGAGTAGGAGACTCCACAACCTCCCTGGGCAGCCTGTTCCAGTGCTCTGTCACCCTCATCGTGAAGAAGTTTCTTCACAAATTTAAGTAGAACCTTTTGTGTTCTAGTTTGTACCCATTACCCCTTGTCCTATCATTGGAGCCTGGCTCCACCCTCATGACACTCATCCTTTATATATCTGTAAACATTAATGAGGTCACCCCTCAGTCTCCTCCAAGCTAAGAGACCCAGCTCCCTCAGCCTTTCTTCATAAGGGAGATGCTCCACTCCCTTAATCATCTTTGTTGCCCTGTGCTGGACTCTCTCCAGCAGTTCCCTGTCCTTCTTGAACTGAGGGGCCCAGAACTGGACACAATATTCCAGATGTGGTCTCACCAGAGCAGAGTAGAGGGAAAGGAGAACCTCTCTCAACCTACTAACCACCCCCCTTCTAATAGACCCAGGATGCCATTGGCCTTCCTGGCCACAAGGGCACAGTGCTGGCTCATGGTCATCCTGCTGTCCACCAGGACCCCCAGGTCCCTTTCCCCTACACTGCTCTCTAATAGGTCATTCCCCAACTTATACTGGAACCTGGGGTTAAATTCTGTGCTTATTTTTAATAGGTTCATATACTTGAAAAACATACACCTAAGAGAGACCACCAAATGCCATTTGCACTACATAACCTAAAAAAAAAATAGCTAAATTTGTGTTATCATTGTATTATTGCGGTTGATTCAGAGCCCAGTCTGAACTTCTTTCAGGAAGAGTTGATTCTATTTGCTCACACTGGTTTTGAATTAAGTACAAAGCATTCAAGCTACTGGGGTTAACACAGCGTAGGATACCTTTGTTCCAGTAGAGTGTCAGAAGTGAATTCTTCCTGTGATTCTACATTATAGTGACATAACAACTACATTAATGTTAATAAATTCTTAGATTTTTTCCCCATGTAGCTTAGTACTGTTTACTTTGCAGTTGATCTACTTTTATCAAAGTCATGATATAAATATCTGTGAATTGTGTGGTTTTGTATGTTCAGCATTTCTTGCTTTACCAGTCAACCACACATTAATTTTTTGGGGTGTCCAAGGATGCCAAGATTGTAATTACCACTAGACTTGTGAAATTCTCAGATAGTAAAAAAAGTTGCTCTTCAAACAGTTATTGACTTACAGATGTGTGCACTGACAGTGAACATTCAAAATTTGTATGAGGAAGTGTTTGTGAACTGACATGTTTCAATTTCATAAGAAAAGTAGAAATCGGTATTACTGCGATTTTTCAAACTCATTCAGCACAGGCATGTGTTGCCTTGAAGTCAATGCACTTAAATGCATCTATCAATCAGACATTTGTAAATGTGACTGATGCTTTAAGAACAGATTTCTTTGATTTGTAACATACATATAGGAAGAAAATCCATACCAACAAATTTAATTAAGGTTAGTATTTACTTTGTTAAAAACTTCAAATGTAGAAGGCAAGGACTAAGGAGTAGCAGATACAGTAAATATAAAAAGTCAGGCAGAAGCCTAACAGATGAAACAGCTGATTAAGAAACTGGCCAGCCCACCTGGCATTGCATATGCCTCACTTTTCAGGTGCTGCAATTAAACAGCTCACAGAAGTCGCTTCCCAGATGGCAAATTATTCCTTAGAAAGGAAAAAAGAAACAGAAGAAATAATTTAAAATCACGAGTCTTTCTTAGTAGAAAAAAAAAGCCTGTGCCTGTGTCATCAATTTACCACCACAAGGCAGACACTCAAAATTTGAAACCTTGAAAAACAGCAGCCCCTGCTGCTACGGGTTACTGGGGGAAAAAGCCAGGGAGAAAGCCTATGTCGTATCAGCTGTTCCACAGCACCAGCTTGTACATGTGCTCCAGTAACACACAACCAGCACCAGCACATGCACATCCTTTTGTCACATAAAACCAGCACAGTAGCACCAAAGGGCAAACAACAAATGACACATCAGTGACCTGCTCGTGGTGTCTGGTGCCATGCAATATCAGTAAGGGTAAGAAAATCTATTTCTACCTTGAAAATAAAAACCTAGAACTTAAACATCACAAGTTCTTTACTTTGAAGCAGTTTTACACTTGGCATATCAGCCTAATGAACAAGGGTTTGGTGTTGGGTTAGTTTTTTGTTGGTTGGGGTTTTTTTGTTTGGTTTGTTTTTTCCATTGAAATAGAGTGTCATAGTCTTGGTTTAGGAAGGTAGATTCATTATTTTAGTATTTGATACATCATAAGCAAGCCTCTCTCCCACGTAACATATTTTTCAGAATACTACTATTTTTCTATGGGTAAACCTCAGGAAGATGGTAATTCTGAGAGAAAACAAATACAAGAATATCAGAAAGCAAAAGCTCTGATTTTTACTGTTGTCTTTCCTAAACTAAACCATGTATCAAAATATGGGTATTTCATACTTGTGACAAAATCTGTAATGTGCAATTGAAATTATACAAGAACAACTCATCTTTGTTATAATCACAGAACACCATATATCAGAGGTGTTTCATTTATGTTGCTATAGCTTGTCAGGGATAAAAAGGGTTCTGAGAAGTCTCTTAAGAACTTATGGTAAAAACAAATAAATGTCATGATCACTGAGTTACAAAAACAAGCCAGTTTCATCAGATTGTACAACCAAAACCACACAGATTATTGCTTTATTTGGAAAACAGAGATGGGGAGTATAATACACAACCTTTCATCCTTGTCAAACCTGACAACTACTGTCACTGGCTCACATATGGATCCTCTCCTTTTGTCAGCTTGAAATTTTGCAGCTTTTTGATGCACTGTTCAGCAACATTTTAATAAAGCTTTGGTATGTGTGTGTTGAATTTTAAGCAAAATTACTGTTAATGAGAGATGGATAGGGGGAGGAACCTTCCCTGAAAGAGGACTGCCAGAGAAGATCAAATCTCCAACATTTCACCTTCATCAGTGGCATGTGTTCAAAGTTCTGGTGATAACAATGGTGCTTTAAAAAAGTAATTCCTAAACATGCAGGTGCTCAGCTAGAAGAGGAGAAGTACTGCCCTGTCTCTGATAGTCAGTATTTCTTGGTGTTGCAGTTTTGCTACTTGTTCTCTCTGTCAGCAGCTAACACTTTCAAGATGGCCTCTGCCTGCCATCATTTTATCCCAGTTGGTACTAGTCAGCCAACCAGCTACATTAGGTGGGTAGTGGATTTGTCATTTAAAGCTTTCACAACTCTCCTTGAATATTTCTTTCATTTCCCCCCACAAGGCTTCCTCTCTCAAAAGGCAATAGAAACACAGGTGCTAAAAAGTACTGTGTGCAAAAATAAACTCAGTGTTCCCTCAGTAACACCAGCCCAGTGCTCTACAAAGACAAGGCTGTTAGCCAAAATGCTGCCATATCTTCTATAAGGTCTGTCAGGGATCCTGACCTTTACGCTGCTCTTCTATTAGTTTCCACTAATGCTGTCACGCCATATTATGTGTCTTCTTCTGCAATCACTATAGAAGCAGCACAGCAATCAGCAGCTGCTGTTGCTTCTGCTCTTATTCTTTCTTGTTCCTCTAAGGCAGTTTCTCATGGCTGGCATATCTCCTGACTACCCTGAGCTATCAGCTGAGCTTCACAGTACAAAAGGAAAGCTCTCCTATTTTGTGTAACAGGCAGAAAATGGGATATCCACACCCCATTCTTGCAATCCTCCTTTTTACTCCTTCTTAGAGCCATGATCTGGCAGCACAGATAAATCCCATCAGGGCACTTCTCAGTCCTGCAGCTACCATTCCTTTTCCAAGAGGCATCCTCTCCTCTCAGCCACTGCCAACCTGTCAGCCAGCTGCAAGCACTAACATTGCCACTCAAAGCTTAATGTCTTTTGGGGGGTGAAACAGATACCATTGTAAGACTGTTCACAGTTCTGTCCAAAGATATTTTTTCCTGTTTAAGAATGGGAGATGTGTCCTTTCAGAAATGCACAAGCACTGCTTACTTTTGTGGATGGAGATTCTGAATGTACCAGTGGCTGCTCAGAGCTACAAATCACAAAAAAATAATGCTACCAGTTGCTAGAGGCACTGTATAGACTGACCTTGAAACAATTCAATTAAGAATTTTACTGCAAATACTGCCTACCGGGTCCTATATAACTTTTCTTTAAGACAAAATGACTACTTCAAGAAATCAATCATCTTTGCTTTACATTCCTGAATTGGCAGCTTTTGACTGTGCTCTGTAACATTACAGAATCATAGAATGTCCTGAGTTGGAAGGGACTCACAAGGATCATTGAGTCCAACTCCTGTCCCTGCACAGGACAACCCCACAGTTCACACCATATATTTGAGGGCGTTGTCCAGTCTCTTCTTGAACACTGTCAGGCTTGGGGCCGTGACACCTCCCTGGGGAGCCTGTTCCAGTGCTCCACCACCCTCTGGGGGAAGAATCTTTTCCTAACGTCCAACCTAAACTTCCCCTGGCACATCTTCCTGACATTCAATCAGGTTCTCCCACTGGTTGCCAGAGAGAAGTAATTAATTTAGAACAGTCTGTAAGGGGCTGCTTCACTTTAGGAAAAGTTCACCTGCTTCATCCTCCGAACAACTTCCGAGTTTTAATCCACAGCTAAGCCCTCAGGTCACTCCCCTCTTAGCTTCAGAGATGCCTTTCAATCCATTCTGAATTTCTGTTGCCTAAAGTATTCCTTCTCTTCCCAGAAAAATTCAAGAATTTTCCTGTTGATTTTGAAGTCTGGCCTGAATTTAACAGCAAGTTTTATTGGGTTTGTATCTACACTGCTGTCACACTTTCATTACCAATAGCAATTAAGTTTTTATTTGCTCTATTGTCTTTTACTGATGAAACAACAGGTTTCCTATTCTGGCAAATGCATATAACTTCTTTCTGTACCCTAACAGTGTTACACTGTTCAGGCATTTTGTCTTCCTTTCCTAAATCAGCCTCTGAATGTGGTCATTAGCATGGGGAGATTTGACAGTTTCTATATTCTCCCTAGGGATAGCAGAATTGCAAATGCTGCTTGTAATGCATAATTGTGTTCTGAGTTTTTCCTCTCCTTGATCTTCAGCAGTCTGCACCAATTCCATCAGAGTAAGGAGATAACACACAATCAGAAGAGCCTGCCTTGCTAGGAATCCAAAAGAGACTGCATTCTTTAACAGCCAGCTTTCAATCTCCTTCATTTTGTTTCGCCTGTTCAGTAGTACTTCTTACAAGCCCTGTTAATGATCCTGGAAAAACTGCCAGATTTTGCTGCCCATTCAAGGATAAGGCTTTGCTCCACTGAAACCTTTCTATTAAATCAAGCTTTTATTTGCTACAGAAGCTAAATCAGCCTGAATGTTGTGCTTTGCAACTGTTTCTTGTGTACAGTTTCCTCTGAGGCAGCTCAGCTGACTCTTAAATGAAAAGCTCTGATTTCCGTGCTTGCATAATGAATATCTTATTAATAATAATGTAAACAAACATTCAAAAGTGACTACTAAAACCATCATTTGACAGTGTAAAGTATGTTTACAGTGGTGTCTTCACAGAAAGCTAGTTAGACCCTTGTGCTCACTGCCTTCTTACCTGTACGTAGACTGCTGAGTGATGTTGAATTTGATGGGGGTTTTATGATGTCAATTTAGGAACTGAACTGAGGTATCAGATTGATTTTAGTAGGTTAAAAATGATATAGCCATTAGCAGACACTACAATTCTGTTCTCTCACCCTGTCGTCAACATGAACTAAAAACAAAAGGAGAAAAAACTATCTGAAGAACTTTTTCAGCTGGACTTGTACTATAGACATGCATGGGGTTCTAATACTGGCTGATGTGCCTGCAACACCAGCACCTACCATGCAAAATTCTGAAAGAATCTAGTAAATTTAATATCTGCTGGTTTTAGGATATCTAGATGATACAATGCTGGCCACACAACACTGTTATATCAAACAGGCCTCTGTCTAAGTTCAGCTGAACTAACGCCTGACTTGCAGTTTCTCTGCAAGGAAGACAGCAGTACAAACACGTAGGAGACTTTCTACCAGTCATCCATATCTGGGATGAACTGACAATGTTCTCAGCCCTTTATGTGAGATCCCAAATTGAATATGATCATAAAAAATATGAAAATCTTCTTTAACAAACTTGACTAAAAGAAGCAGGAAACATTACATCTCTAAATTTAGCCGCACAAAAATTACACCATTTGTCCTCTTATGGTCATCTCCTTCTAAGTCTGTCTCGTGTAGGATTCTGGTATTTACTTTCCCTGTAGTAGATTATTTGGATGGCTGAAGAGCATTTTAGCTGGATCAGACCCCTTTCTTTTTTTTCAGCAATAGTTATAATATCTATGTGTGGCCACTAGTATTTGGCAGTCTTTCAATATGACAACCAGTTGGGCAGAAATATGAGGGTCCCATGGGTGGATATGCTCACACTGGGAAATGGTAAAGATAGATTTTAACTACGTCAACAGTGTGAAAAGCAAACAGGCTAGCAAGTGCTTAGCTATGGAAAGTTAAAAAGATATTATTTAATACTAAATATTAACTAAGATGAATTAATGTTTCTGCAAAAAGCTCTAGAGACAGTGTACTCTCTCTAAGGTGGTGAGTCAGACAACTAAGTTCACATGGTCTTTTTAAAACAACAAACAAGCAAAAACCAACCCTCCCCCCCCCCAACACTTTTTTTCATTAGGGGTATATTCAAGGAACCAAGGAATGTAATTTGCTGGTTCCATTTAAGAACTGCAAATACCTACCGCCTAACACTGGTAAAAGTTTTCTTAAAATGCTCGCTACCATTCTCTTATTTTCTCACTCGAATGATCACTTTATTAAACAATTATTTCATCCTCACTGTCAAAATCCTCACCTACAAAAGGGTGTTTTTAAACTAAATTGAATGTCTTCAGGAGCCAGAATAAAAAGGTTTAGGTGCGTGGAGATACATAGCTGCCAGGTAATTCTCCCTTCCTGCTACCCACAGCTGACATTTATTAGAACCTTCAAGGCGCTTGTGCAAAAAATCTGCTGTGGTTCGTCTGTGCTTGTGGCTGACTTTCAATCAGTCCTATAGGCTTTTATTCCTGAAGTGAATCAATACAAAGAGAGTTATTTTCAAAAGGCCCAAGTCATCTGTACTCTATTTGCGTTTAGAACATTATTTCAGCTTCTTTCCCACAGAAAAAATGTCACGACCAGCAAGATCATGTCTTTTCATATCCATACAGGTAAAAGGGCAGTTTAGCACTTTTGGCAAAGATATAAAAGATATAAAGATATTACTGGATTAACTATTTGAAGATTTTTTTCTTTAATCTGCCTGAAAAAAAATACAAAAGAATTTATGTAACGTTAGCCATTTCTAGTGTTAGACAGCATGGTAACCCTTCAGAAGGATGGATTCTGTGAAACAACATAATAAATATCTTGGTTGTCAAAAATGAGCAAAAAATCCCTTACCATAAACTCAAATAGCTCAACAGGGAAACAGATAACATAGCACAATGCCTAGCATCTAGTGTTTCCACCACTTCCAAGTATGTGGATGTCTAGAGACTAGGGAATGTCAGAAAACATCTTTATTTAAATGCCTGTCCAAGTGCCAGAGATAATTTTAATGTGACTGGCCTTTTTTTGGTGACTGTTTATGCACTTAGGTGTTATTAAAATTAACATTTACCAAAGGTGTATTTCAAAACTGAAGAAAATCAGAAGATCACTTATGAACATGCTTTTTATTACATCGCTAAGAACCTGACCCCACATATATTGTATTGATTTTCATTGATAATGTAATCTGTGTGGGTTATTTATTGCATCAGACATAATGTATACAGTAATGTGTAACATATAAATAGCTGACAAAGCATAGACTTCATATAAGCAAATAAAACTCTTTGGATCATATTGTTTTTGTTACTAAATCAGATGATTTTTCTAAGTTTTCATCACAGCATTTAGTCCTATTACCATATTTTCAGTGGTGTAAATGAGAATTAGTACAGCATTTTCTCTTATTTTGTGAGGATAGCTCTTAATGTGCTTTCTCAGTCCAAACAGAATTGATTTGGATTAGTGAAGACCCAATATGAATGAAAATGAGGTAGAAATAGGAAAAGAATTGTATGATTCAGTGTTATGTATTAACACAAAGTTCACTTGAAAATTCCATTACTTGCAGTTTAATAATTGTTTTAAGTGAAGTGTTTTGAATTGAGGATGGAAACTACAAAGGCTTTTCATAGCAAACATCTGAGTTTTCAGATGACCCCAGAATACCTTTTTTTCAGATTAAGGAGTGAATCTATATGCAGTGCTGGAGTACTAGAATAGAGCTATAGCAGTCCTGTGCAGAAGTCACAGAAGTACGGGAATTAAGAAGTCTTGGTCTGAGGGAGATCCTCAGATCCATCTGGCAGCTAATGCACATAGCAAGTGACAGTGACATTCTGGGAAGTGCTGGAATGCCACATAATAATTTTCTTTTCAGTCTGAGTAACATACATGTTTATTTCTCCTAAATACATTAAAGAAAGAAAAGTGCTGCAAGATTTAAGACAGACAGAATTGGGTTCCAGACAAGTCAGCATATATTTTGAATCGCTAAATCCTGCATTTTAATCTGGTGACAGTTCATCTTATACTACTATTTAATTCTACACTGATTTTTAATGTACAAGTAATTCTCCTAGATTTAACTGCTGGAGCATTACAATTCTGGATATTCCCCGTGTTGAGTTTAAATTCTACAATATATCTTAAAGACAGAAAATAAATGAAAGAGGTGGTGAAACTGTACAGGTTCTAGCTGTGGTACTCAAAAGTATTTAATAGTTCTAGATATAGCGATAGAAAGATCTATAGACGGAGATCCACTGACCGTTGTTTATGCCTCCTTACACTTTAAGGGCAAATGAGTATCTCAGTTTTATAGTAAAAGTACTAAAAAACTAAGGGAATAACTTCATCATTAGTGGTTTAAGAATACAATATATAACACTTCACAACTTGGATTAGCTGCAAGCTAGTTCTTCCAACTTTTATTTTGTGTAAATGATAAAGTCGAGAGAAGTGGTAGGAAAAAATAAATCTGTTAAAATTATTGTGGTCTACCACCTCTTCAGAGTATTAAGTTCCATTATAGCAAATTAACCCTCTAAATTGCCTCATTCTGAGAGTATGACTAATTTTCTTCTGTGTATGAAATGTATGACTTGCTTGAGCTTGTAATGAATATATATTTTTAATTGGTTTAGCACTGCTAAAACCTGAGAAAGTATACAGCAGCCTGAAAAGCCAGGCAACAGAAATCTTCCTGCTCCATTTGCTTTATCAGACATATATAAATTATTTACCAGGCAGAAGGTAAAGTATCTTTTAAGGTCCTTGAATCTATGGAAAACTACAGATGACATTTCTTGAACAGAATGGTATTGCAAGAGCTTCCTGGTATTCATTCATCAAAAACGAGTTGCTGAGTAACCTCCAAGTTAACACAAAGACGACTACTCTAGACAAATGAGGTACCGCATTTCTGCCTGTCCAAAGAAAATGTGCCTTAAGACTGAATACTAGGGCAGAGTATTCTAATAATTCTAATAGTAAGCAGAGTGTAGGATGGCAGGTATCAGGAGTACAAATTAAATGGGCACTTCCTGCTCTCCCCTAGTCTGATGCACATGGAAATGGCCTGCAACGGAAATGGCAGAGGTTTTTTTAGATTCAATATGCAAGAGCAAAATTTGTGCATATACTTCATATACTTGCAGTTAGAGAGTATCTAATAACAAGCAGTAAAAAAAGTGTTTCAGCCTATGAGAATCCAAGATTAACATTTCTGTTTGCCTGACAATCCACCTAGGCACAGCGAGATGGCCAGCAACCAGAGCCTGTGCCAGGTTTCCATCAACTACACTGACTTTCAGAGGCAAAAGAAAAACACAGTTCAGTTAAAGTGTTCTCTTGTGGCTGAATTAGCCTCTAGCAGCATTAAGACTAAGTATCCAAGGGGACGGAGTTTGGTGCTGAAGGATGGAAGATGAAGGCTGAAGCAGAGTTTTGAACCATCTCACATTAAGCAACCTACGTGGGGCCCTAATTCTTCACGTCTATTTGCTCACGTCAGCTCACCTGCTCCCGAGCCGTCCTACTGAATGCTACAGCTACGTTGTTCACTTACCTGGGTAAATAAGGGGGTGTGTAGGAAGATTCCTGCCGTTTGGTGCAGAGAAGTGAAGAACATTTTGGGTGCCATTAACCAGCTCCCTCTCCAGCTGGTACAGTGTGCCATGCCAAGGCAGTGACAAACACAGAACAAATAATAACAGGCCTCACATGTTGGTCATTACACTGTAAAGTCTATCAAATGGATGAGGTTTAAATGTGAGGGATATTGTATCATGTTAGACTCCATCTGGTCTAGAAGAAATCCTCACCACTTGCCTTGAAGAAATTTAATAAAATGGTATGGGGCTGACTTCTGCTGATACTGATGCTAGCCCAAGCAGATGTTGTAGAGCTATGCAGAGACTATGCAGAACAGCTCTGGCTGGCAGTCTTGGGACAAGATTTGGACAAACAAGTAAGGGCTAGCTGCCCAGTATAATATCAGAAATATGTTGCCATATGTTATAAACCACTGAAGGCTATGTATTGATGCAAATGGAAACTTTTGTTCAACTGTTGATACAGCAGAGAGTGCATATCAAAATTATGAAATTAATGTGTGGTCCTATTACATACAACACCATATGATTATAGTCCATCTTTCTTGGCAGCTAAGCACTTCGGATACAAAAGTATTTTGATGCCAAGGCAGATTCAGCATGCTGCTACTCCCTTTTTAAAAATCAAGATGTGTTAGAAGTACTAGCAGAAGGAACAACTGTTGGCAAAACACTAAGGTACTGAGCATACTGCATTGCTGCTGTGGCATATGTTCACACAACCAAGGTCTGTAAAGTATTTTCTGGGAAGTGCCATGATACTTTTTCAGTATTTTTCCTTTTTGAGGTCTGATACCAAGATGATTTCTTTTTTCTACTAGACTCAGCTAGCAATAACTGGTAACTGAGACAGCCTGGTCTATCTCTACAGCAGTTGTCACCTACACACTTACTGGTTGTTGATATACAAAATTTTATTTTCTACAACTATTAACGCACCCCTATTTAGCTCAGTGGAGCAGTATAAATGCATGAGCTGATCTCAAGCATCAGAGTCTGATACTTCAAATTATTTAAGATGGTCGTGGAAATGATGTGGGTTTTTTTTTTTGAAGTGTGTGTGTAAATATATAAGCACATACTCTCAGTAAAATTTATCCTAATACATTGTGTTGCATAAAGAAATGAAGGAAGGAAATTTATATATATATATATATATATAGTCATCCCCTCCAGCTTCCCCCAACCAAGAAGTAACAAAATCACATTCCTGTTATAACAGCACAGCTGGCTCACAGCTAAGCTCCAATGACATACGGAATAGCACTGCTGTGCCACACCAAGAAGCCATATGCTGCAACAGCAAATATGAGGTTTGTACAGCAGGCTGCTACCAGAAAGCAGTGAGAACATGGCTGCTGCTTAAGAGAAGGCCAATCAGGAGCTAAGGGGCACCTCTAGGGCATAGGCCTCACCAGCTTACGCTTGTTCCCCCTCTCCCAGGAAGGTAAGACAGACACAGAAACAACAGCCAGAATAAACCAGAAGCCTAGGTTATAGGAAAATACCACAGCAATGAAGCCAGTGTGACACCAAATCTGGAAATCAAACAACAGGTCAAGATCAGGTCCAGTAATCACCAGGCAGGGCCACAGGGATGGGCTGAAGTCAAGGCAGCAAGTCCACACTGTAAGCCAGAACCCAGCAACCCTCTCATACAGCTCAGGCAAGAAATGAGGCTTTCCAGCAGAGGTCAAGTAGAGCTCCTTGGCCCATGGGTGTTGGGGAGGTTTAATGAGGCTTCTCTGGCTTAGCAGTAACCCATGGCCCTGACAGGATACAGCTAGTTTGAGGCAGTAAAAGAGGAAATTCTGTGGTAGCTAGATAGTTTTTATGACCTCTTGATTTTGCTCTCCAGTTGCAGGGCTGTGGGGAGCCATCTGGGAGCTGTGAACAACATGGCAGCCCAGGCTGAGGAGAAGCACATGTTGAGCCTGCTGATCCCTGAGGTGCCATGGAGGGGTGGCCGCAAGGTAGTTACAGACATGCCTCTTTCTAAAGTTCTATGGAAAGTTTAGGTTGGACATTAGAAAAGGATTCTTCACCCAGAGGATGGTGGAGCACTGGGACAGGCAGTCACAACCCCAAGCCTGACAGTGTTCAAGAAGCATTTGGAAAACACCCTCAGAGACATGGTGTGGACTGTGGGGTTGTCCTGTGCAGGGACAGGAGTTGGACTTGATGATGCTCGTGGGTCCCTTCCAACTCAGGATATTCTATAAAGTCTTTAAGACAGTGGAAGCTTAGCAGGCATGTGCTTGTATTTCAGCTGTTATTAGTGTGTATGTTTCCCCAGCACATGATACTTCTCTCAAATAATTATTTTTTAGCTAAAAAATTCCTAAGAACCTAGAGAATAATAATGATGACACAGCCACCCTGATTTGTAAAACTGGAAACCCGGGATTGTGCGTGTTTACTTCTTCCCTCGTGTCTCCGAGAGCGTAAAAAGAGAACAACCGCATGAGGAGCACCGAGGCCCGGCAGCTGCGGCCCGGCCCGGGCCCGCTCGGGGCCCCCGCGGCGCTGACAGACTCTCCCTCCCCGTTTCCCGCACCTCACCTGGGGCTGCGCCGCGCCGTCCCGGGAACTCGTTACCGCAGCGGGCCCTGCCCGGCCCCATCTCAGCTCTGCCCGGGATGGACAGACCGGCCCCGTGGCCCAGGAGCTGCCCCGCTCCTGGCTGGGCGGCGGGAGGAGCCAGGGCCTGCCCGACCCCGGGCCGCGCCGTGGCCTAGCGCGGGCTCTCCAGGGTTGTGCGCCGGATACGGTTTAAAAATAATGTGCCTTTTTTTCCTCCCCCCCACTGAGTTTTGTATCAAATCTTTACACTTTTTCCATAGCACATAATTTTTAACCCGCAGCTGTTTATTTTGAACACCATTATATTCCATGGTTGAAAAGTTCTCCTTACTTGGTAGCAGCAAAGATTAAGTACTAGTATATTAAAAAAGTACCTTAAAAAAAACAAAACACACACACAAACAAAAAAACCCCCAAACAACAACAAAACCCCATAAAGCGACCAGTTTTAAGTAAAGAACCTGAAGCTGTTGCTCCAAATGGTGGGGCATAGGACTTTTGTGCAAACACCATAAACCTGCCCAGCTCACAGTCTTCATAGGCAGCATGCTGTCACATGAGGCTGTTGATGAGATTTCACTAAATTGGGTCCAAAAAAAGACCCAAAACACCTGGATTTAATATTTCATAACTTGCTATATGTTGTTAATGAAAAATTGATTTTTTTTTAATACATCCCTACTTTTGTTGCAAAAAACCTGAAGCTCTCCCAGTACGATATGAAATATTTGCTTTAATTCAGTGTAAACTTTCTCATTGTTTAATCTTCAAAGAAAAAAGACCAATTGACCCCATTTTTTTTCCTTTTCAATGCTTGCCTATGCTATATAATTGATGTTTAATACTTACTTGTTTCTGTCCCTCTAACCCTTTTGCAGAAGCAGATTTTCACAGAACAGGGAAATGGAACGGAAACGTTGCTTTTCTCTTGGATGCTGGCAGAATGACTCGTGTTGAAAAACTGACCTTAGTAACCATTCCCTGAGGGTCTCTGTTCATAGGCCAAACCTCACCAACCCTTGACTGACAACCTTGCCTCCACCTACTGAGCTCTGTGCATGCTGGTGATCAGGAAGATTTTAAACTAAAAGCCTACATCTGGTGAATTCCAGAAGCAACTTTCAGGTGACTGATAGCTTGCTAATTTACAAGACAAAACAAACCCAAACCACACCGAAAATCCCCCAGCTGCAGTGCAAACAAACTAGTGTTTAGCAAAATCTGTAATTGGACATGTACAAAGTATGTGTTTCCTGATAGTGGTAAAAAGTAACTTTAAAAACACTTTGGGAAGTGGATGTGAAGGATGCAATGAATGCAGTATTGTTGCAACTATCTTTTGTTCAACCGTTCTCCCCTCCACGGAGTTGCTAAGCGTATTTCTCTTTACGCTCAATGAGTCTTGATAAATTTACTTCTCTGTCAGCTTAAAGTATGCTGAAATATAACCTGAGGAATGTTAAGTATTTGATAATCCAGAAATAGTAATAGTTTTCTTATTTGTAATATATGTAATATAAAACAAACAAAAGAAATAAACCAAGAAATGTGAGTTTTAACTTTCTCTTACCTCATAGGCTTGCAGGTGTTACTTTATGAGATCATACACTGCATCACCTGTTATAACACCTACTCCACAACATTTTCAAGGGAGAGGACCCAAGCTCCATTGGGTTAGAGATCCTCATCGGTGGTTGAACTTCTCTCATTAAGCTTGACTGCTGTGCAAGAATGGAGGTGAGATTCAGAGCATGCAAGAGGGGATATATATGAGTGAATGCTGCCATGCAGAGGAGGTCAAATTGAAAGAGGCTTCTAGTACACCATTACCTGCCCCTATCAGCGTGTTTTCTAACATCTCTTTCACTCAAAGTGCACGCCTCCTTCATGACATCTTGTGTAGCTATGCTTTTGGGATTTGTGACAGGCTTCCCACATAGCCCAAAGACTGGACATTGGTTTGCCTCATCAAAAACCACAGGGAGGCTTTCAGTCTATAAAGCTGGATTTTTTTTTAATATAAACTAAGATATAACTCAAAATGCAGGAACACAGTTCTGCAGGGCAAGGCAGTAAAATAAAAAAGGGGTTTTAAATAAGCTACCTTCATACTTCCTGCTTATGTGTCAGGAGATTTGTAGAATGGATCCTTTCTCTCAGACTTGTGATATGTCTGGCAGTTTTTAAAAAAAGACTAAACACAATTCAGCTCTCCAGGAAAACATCCACAATCTTTAAGGTATAGTTTTGTGTTTACTTGCCGCTTAGAGGCCACTTCGTCTCTGCTTATGCTGCAGGGGCTTGACCTGCTTATCAAAAGTTGGGGTTTGACTCCTGTCCTTTTCTCACAAAGGCTCCTTGAGCTTTGTATGATCAGTTAAACTTGGAGGTGCAATCTCTTGTATTCCTTTTGACTAAAAGCACAGCAGTCTGTGCAAAGCAGGTAGGTATCCTTCCTCACTGGCTGGGCACTCTTTTTTAACATGGCATAACTTGTGATTTTTTTTTTTTTTCTTATACATAAAGAAAAATTGTCTGATTTGAAACTCTGGCTTAAATGATTCTAGGCAGAAAAAAAAAAGAAGGAAAAATCTGAAAAGTCAGTTGGAAAATGGTTTGTTCAGGTTTTGTCTGAACAGGTGTATACAGTCTTTTAAACAGAAAAGTTCTAAGCTATTGTTGGGAAGTAAAAATGTGGGGAAACAAGATGTATGGTTCCAGCCACCTGGATGATAAAGGAAGATCAATACTAACATGACCATCTGGACGGTCAAAGAAATAATACTAACATAATCAGATCATAATAAAATATAAAGGGCTTTGGACAGATTGTGTTGAAGTATGTTTCTCGTAATTGTAAAGAGTTATAGCCCAGACTTGTGAGAATGGTACCTTGGGCCAGATGACTGCCCCCAAGTGCATGGGATGTGTGAATGTCCTTGGGCCTGGTCTGTGAATGAGTGGAAAAACAAGTGAGACAAACATCACATGAGTTTAGTGTGTTTCTAATAACAATTAGTGGAAAAACATCTTATGTAAACATCTTAGTCCAGGCCCGTACCTGTAAATCCTATAAATTGTCAATGGTGAATAAAGAAAGTGGCCTAGGTCAGCTCTCTGCTTGGCCAGGCTCTGTGCTTTTTTCCAGAACAAGATCTCTGTTTCTGCGTGAATCTCTGTCTGCATCCCGGTATGCGTTGTTCCTAATCGCTGCAAGCTAACACCCCAAAATGTATTTGTGTGGTCTTGGTTGCTAAGCAGACTGAATAAAAGTGGCATTTATCTTTAATGAACAGGAGATGCACTCAATATTTCTATTAGCAAAGAGAAATTCTTCATTTAGAGTTGGTTTTCCCTGGTGTCCTGCATTCTGTAACTTGTTTAGGGCAAACTCTTCTAATTTGATGAGTAAGCCCATGCTAATATCCTGACTAGCTAGCTGAATAAAACATACACGAATGCAGCAGTGTGCCTAGTTGCAAAGGGA
This sequence comes from Patagioenas fasciata, assembly GCF_037038585.1. Lineage (NCBI taxonomy): Eukaryota > Metazoa > Chordata > Aves > Columbiformes > Columbidae > Patagioenas > Patagioenas fasciata. The sequence continues at coordinate 73,647,161 of NC_092521.1, read as the reverse complement.
TTGTGTCATTCTGCATTATTCCTGTAAAATACAGAGTAGAACCAAAACAAGGCTCTTGCCAATGTTGTCTGTTACTTTTGTACCATGCAGGGTCTCCAGTAGCAGATAGAGCTTGACCCATATATACAATAGTCATTTCTACTATGAGGAATATGGCTATGAATAAATGCTATATCTTAGAACAAAATTCAACTTTGGGATCAGTTTTGACATAGCAGCACAGCTGCGATCATGAATTGAACTTTCCGATATCCTCGCTGTGTTCTGTGGAAGTGATTACTTTGGGTTGTTATTTAATCTCAGGAGGAATTTTTTCTCCCAGCTTCAAAGTGTGTCTTTTGTGTCTGTCCCTGTCCCCCTATCTCTGCAAGGATGAAGTGTGCCTTTCAGACAATTGAAGATGAAATGCAAAATAAAAGAAAGAATTAGAAAAGAAAGAGGATCTTTGATAATGCCTTTGATGGCGATAATATTGCCTTTGACATAGTTTCTTTGAGTCATTGTTTTAGGCAATATCCTGGCTCATCTTTCATGAGTAAACCCTCCTCTACTGTTATTAACAGTGGTTTTCTTTCTCACTGCAAAGTATTTTGGCACAAAAACATTCTGCATTACAACAGCAAAACATTTACAAAAGAAAGGTATCTGAATATTGTTCTGTACCCAATCACATTTATGAGACTTGATGGGTGCATGAATTACTTCTCCCTGCAATAGTGTTCTCGTGTCCTTTGTTTCACAAGCAGCAATGCTGAGCCAGTAACACACTGAGAAATGTTATTGGCTTTGTTTTCTGCCGTTTAATTTCCTGTTGTTGAGACTATCATCATCAGATCTTGCAAGCAAAATGGTGCGCTGCAAACCATGAATTGGGAACGGAGTTCTCATGTTGTGGTGTTTTGGTTGTTTGTTTGTATTTGGGTTTGGTTGTTTTTGTTTGTTTATTTATTTTTGTTGCTGTTTGTTTGTTTGTTTCCCCCAAATCCATCATGTGTTTTGGATGAAAATGTTGATATCAGGTTTATTAGATGGAAGTAAAGGGAAACAAATAGTTGGAATACAGTTGTACAATCTGCTTAGTGTAGTAACAAAATACAGATCTACTAGGCTTTTAAGAAGGTGACTCAGTAGTTGTTTTGCATTTATGTTGTCATTTTATAGAATCATAGAATCTTTTAGGTTGGAAAAGACCTTTAAGATCATCGAGTCCATTTAAAGAATTTCTGAAATGTTCTAACAGCCAAAAACGTGGAACGGCTTTTGATTATTTGTATATATTTACAACTTCTCTTGTGCATTCTGCTTTGAATCAAACACTTTGTTAGGCTTCTTTAAAAAATGGCCTGCATGCATGGCTGTTGTCTCTGGGTGATAGTTACCAGCCAACAGTAAGGTAAATGAAGGCTGGCTGTCACATAACAGGTGGCTGTTGTTCAAAAAGTCTGTGGAGAGTCTGACCTTAATTCAAATTTATTTATGTTTCTTTGTAGTAGGCAACATGGAAAATACCTCACTTCAAATTAAGTATGAAACTTAAGTTCTACAGAAAACCCAATTTCAATTATACTTCAGAATTATTACAATATGCCCAGTGGATTTTCACTTGAAGGCTGGTCTTAATTTGACTGTAATAACCTTTGTCCTAAAATGCTTAATATTTTTTCTGTAATAAAAAGTGTGGAAAACACATTTTTGAAGCATGAATGCTCAAAGCTGGAAGCAAATTTTTAATTTCATGCACACTATGAAAGTTTACAAGTAGGGCTCTGGTGGCTAGTTTTGCAAATCACCTTCCTCTTAAATTGGTCAGAATCTTAAAAGTTACATCTCAGTCTGAAAATGTTAGGTGAAAGTCAGATGTATACTTTGATCTGTGTTGGACTAGTTAATATGCAAGGCAGATGATAGTTTCATTACTACTGTATGAATAAGTTGGGTGACTGAGTAATGCAGCATGAATTTCAAACTGTAATACAAATGTGTTTGAATAATTTGCAAATGATTGTGTGCTAGTCAATTTAATTTGTAATTTTTTGGAAAAATTGATATTACTTTATTATATATTTTAGAACCTCCCATTAAGAAGGGCAAGCTAAGACTTGAAAATGCAGTCTCAGAAAAGATACCATACTGTGGGACTCAACTTTTCTGCCCCTAATGAATTTGTTTTACTAACACAGGAAGTCAGGGATGATAGCAAGCTGAGAGGCTATGTTAAGAGGAATACTCACATGGGGTTGATCATCTGACTTATTAAAGGAAATGTATCGAATAAGAGTGTGACAGCAAGTTGTGGAGTTTAGTTGGAGTTGATCCTGCAGCCAAGACAAGTTTGGATATGCAAGGTTTTAATTTGAGACATTATTTTTTCCCACTTCAGCTCATCATGCTTTCAGGATCTAAACAGCATGAAAATTTTTGAGAGTAATGAAATAGTGATGCATGCAGACACCTGATGTGCTAAAGTCTAGCATTTATGACTCGTTGAGAAAGTATAGGAAATCTGTAAAGCTCCATTCTTAAGTTTATTTTATATAATAAAATAGGAAAATATGCATATTTCTTCAGACAGAAGTTCCACTTCCTTTGCTCTTGGCAGTCTGGCGTTTGGAAGGGATGTGACACAGCGTGTGCCAAGGGACTCAGTGTTGCCTCCTCCAGCTTGCTGCTATTCTGCAGACATACTACCCGTCTGCTGGCCCTCGCCCACATCCTGCATCTGCTGTTACAGCGTGACTTTGTGTTGCCTGGAACTGAAAGAAGGGTGTAGCAGGAGTAAAGCAAGTAGAGAAGAGCAGCTAAATTGGTTAAGAGCTTGGAACAGCTGGGTTATGAGGCAGGGACAAGAGTGCTTGGTTTAGAGCAGAGAGGCCTGAGGAGGGGCCGTGTGGCTGAGGCTCAAAAACCACGAGGACAATGACAGACGCTGAACTGCTGTTGACCAAATCCCACAGAACTACAACAAGGGACACGAGGAAACTAGCAGTTCAGTTCAGGATGGATAAGAGAGAATACTGTCCTCATCCAGCAGCAAGCTTTGGGAACTTCATGTGATGGGAGCATAAGGAAGCACGTTATGTTGGCAGGGTGAAACAAAAAATTGAGATAGATATTCATATGCGGTAAGTTCCTAAACTGATGGGAGGGTACCCTTTAACAAGCCTTGCTTGTAAGAAACAAAACAAAACAACCACCAAACAAAACCCAAACCCACACTGTGGATACTAGGAAAGAAATGTGTGGAGGGGTAGACAACGGAGAGTGAGCAGCCTTGCATGCTTTCAGCATCTGCCGTTGCCACTGCTGGAGACCAGATACTGGGTAGGATGGACCATTGGCTTGATTTGGTAGGACATTTCTAATGTTCTCTATCTTAAATCTCCAGATTATTCCAATAAACAGGTGCATGTTAATGAATGCTTGTCCTTTTCAGAAAGCTTTATTTTTCCTCTCTGTCCAAACCACTCTTTTTTTAATACACACAAGAGACTGATTGATGTAAGATGAATGTTGCCTTAACTTCTCAAGGAAGGTTAAATTGTCTGGAAAAGACTTCAGGTTTGAAATATTTCACAGTAGAGCCATAGAGAAAGTGAACTTTCTTGTTTCTGAATCTATTTATACTCTTTGATTTTTGGTTTTTTTTTTTTTTTTTTAGTTGTCTCTTCTGGGATACATATCTCATGTTATACCTTTGTACTTTCCCCAGTATCTGAAGTCATCCAAATAACTTGTATCATTTAAACACTGGCACATCTGAATCATCATCTTCTCTACTATTTGGGACTGACTCTTTTGGAATGAAAATTCTGAGTTTAACAGATATGTCAAACAGGGAAAGACAAGGTATTTTTTCTGCTGTGTATTCAAGTAGAGCAATTTCTACACATATATGATTAGATGGCCATAGTTATCACATGGCTACTCATAAATGATGCCATCTCTTGCTTGTTATGTCTAATTTCAGATATCTCAAGAATATTTCTGTGCACAAAATACTAGAAAGTGATTAACAGCTCAATGTGCTTTCATCACAAGGCTGTTATTTTCAATGCATTGCACAAAACACAGGCAGCTGTGTCCTATTCTTCTATGAAGCAGCAATGCAGTGTCTCGTCATTATACCATCCTAATGTGTTAAATTATACTGATATCATAAAGCAATAGCAATTAAAAAAAATTAAACTGCTCAATTGAAAAAATAACACCCTTGACAACTCCTCAAACCTCTCAAAGGAAGCAACAGATGTTGAACTGAATCTGGGAGCCTTTTATAAGTTGGTCAAACATTCATTTCCCAAATACTATTTAAAATTTCAGCTTTATGATCAAAAGAAGGAGAGGGAAGGGAAGCAGACCACTTAATATCCTGGATCTTACTCTTCTTTTTCTTTCTAAACATTACCAGGGCTGCAATTGTAGGAAGCTCTACTGCACAGGTGTCCAGAGTGACAACAGATTCACATGGACAGTCACGCTTTCCTTGTTTCACAAGTTCGTCCACACTATCTAGATTATGAGATGGAGATAGGTTCCTTTTTGACATGTGTCAACTGGGTACCCCAGGAAGGAAATTCAAGTTTGAATGGGAAAGAATGGCTGGCAGTCAAGTCTCAAATCATCTTTCATGTGCCTGGCAGTTCTGACCTGCTCTGCTAGGCCTCTGAGCTTTTATCCTCAGCCTCTGTGCCATCCTCCCTAGTACTCTTCTCCAAATGGTCTTGAGCCTCTTGAGAAATGACCTGATCAGATAATGTAACTGGAATACCTGAATATGCTCAGAAATGACCTAAAACTTGTGCTTTTGTGAGCCAGCTGCACATGCTGCATGCCTACATGATGGAGTGACATTGCTGCATTTTCCTTTTAGCATGGAGCAGGAAGGGATGGAAGACTGACGGAAGGGCTGGTTTGTGCCTGTGAAGTTGTTGTAAGTTATGGGCGTAGTAGTCCTTTTCCTCTAAACAGTGGATGGAGTTGTGTTCTTTGATGCCAAATCCTGCTGAGATGGATGTCCCTGGTACTTATGTAGAATCATTATGTTTGGGGACTTCCCAACCTAGTCCTTAATGCAACTGGAAACCAATTCTTCACTTTTAATGTAACCAGGCAAGAAAGCCAGGCTGTCAGGGAAATAAAAGCTTGAAACTACAGCCAACTGCTGTCAGCTTATCAAGTAATAAGGGGAAAAAAATAGTAGCACAAGCACAGGTGTGTGTGTGTGAGAGAGAATTCATATTAGTGTTTCCAATGCTGACAAGTAAACAGTGATTTTTTTTTTTTTTCCAAGACTCTGGTTTATTCCTAAAATTGTCCTTTTTGACTAAGTTACTAAACTTATGGTGTAAAATTTATACAAACCTATATCAGGTACAAAATGTATTACTAGTCATCTAATACAAACACAGTAATATTGTTCTTTTGAAGAAGATTTCAATTAGGCTTTTTAGTAATAAAATTTGTCCAAAAAGTTGGCCAGCTAAAAAGATACTAGAAATGACAACATGTAGTAATTAGGAATGTTGTTATTAGGCAAGGCAACTGAATTGCGTAGTTCACGTTTCTCACATTTTTGCTATTTCACTTGGATTCAAGGAAACTGGGGTCAAGGAAAAGCCAGTAGCTAACTGTTCTCAGATGTACTGAAGAGCTTTAGTATAAAGCAGGTAGAAAAGATTCTGATGGTATCTCTGCAGGTTAGTCAGCTCTGTAGGGTGCTGTACAAAAAACCTGCAAGAGAAAAAAGATGGGCTTATATCCACAGCATTAGTGAATATTGACATAAAAATGAAGAATATGTGCTGGAATGTTTACTTTAAAATAATTCGTAAAATTGTACCAGGGATCTGAAATAAAAGTGAATTTGAAACTCCATGTTTTCAAAAGAGAGGATGATTTGTGAAAAGTAGTTTTCTGAATCAATGTTCTGTATCATATATACTAATTCAGTGGAATGAAATGCTTGCTATTTCTTTTTAGAGGACTTTAAAGGACCTCTTGAAACATCATGAACATGCAATAACTATTCCCTGCTTATCCTATTGAGAAACAGGATTATTGAAGAAAGTAAAGCAACTAAGTTTACAGTCAGTAAGCAGAAGCTACATGTAACTTAGACCACTTGCATGCTTTAGGGTGACAAAAGTCAAGGCATCATTTTGTCAGTGATGTACTCCTCTTCTGGTAGTGATCAGAGGAGAAAGAGTGTGAAATAGGTGAGGATTTTTAGAAGATTGTAGGTGAAATGGAAGAGTCAAAATGGTTGACTTGCCCGGAATAGAAAAAAGTGAGAAAGCTGAAAAGACCTACTGGTCCTGACAGTCCCAAAGAAAGAGGGATCAGGCTGTAGATACCTTCATTGGTAGGGTTGTTGCTGAGTGTCAGCACTGTGAAATGCATAAAGGTACCGGTAGGAGAGTGGCCTTCCCCAGCTGGGTCGTAAAATCAGCAAGGACAGCTGGAGCATGGCTTCGTGCAGTGCCCTCTGAGACATAAATAAGAAAAGGTGCCACATACAGGATTTGTTGGCCTCTCCTTAGGGTGCGTGTCTGTTTTCAGGACGTGCCAGCACAAAGCATTCAAAAAGGAAGCAGGCTCATGAGAAGCTCTTAAAAAACTCATCTCTGCTGTCCAGTGTGCAGCTGTATTACCCAATTGTAAAACTCTGACTGACAGCTGATGGAGGAAATGAACTGTAACAATGCCCAACAAATGGCACAGCTCAAATACTGGTATATGAACAGCATTTCAGTGTTTGTTCTTCATATCTTCAGTGCTCAGGAAAGTGAGGCAGGAACTGGACAGCACCGAAAAACTGTCATGTAGATGAATGGGTTGTCTGCCAGATGCATGCAGAGAGGTCATTTAGTGGCCATGAGTAGGTATAAAAGCTTGATTGCTTAAAGCAACTCTAGTGGATATGGAAGAGGCCAGAACTCTCTGGCTACTTATCAGAGTGGCTTCTCTCTCCACACCTTGAAAAACAGCGCTGTTCTGCAGGCCAGATAACTATGACTAGTGAGACACTGTGTCCACTTGTTGCTCCTCAAGGTGTCAAAGGTGAGCACTGTGTTGACATCAGATTTTTCTTTTTTATTAATTTTCTCTGAAAAAAAAAGCTTTGAAGTTCTTTAGAACCATGGAGTTGTATAGCAGTATAATCTTTTGTTCCCTTCTTTGTCAGGATCATTTTATTTAATATTCAGGGCACAAGACTTTTTCATCAAGTATATTGGCATACCGATCAATGTCTGAAGTCAGAGGACCCACTTTTACCTGCATGATGAATAAAACTAGAGGAAGCCTCAGCAAACAGAGACTTGTACCAGAATCTGTTTGGGTTTTTTGTTTGAATATGGACACATAGAAGTTTAAAGTTACATTTGAATTGTTTGTTTTGTTTTGTTTCATTCCCCTGCAATGTGTATTACTATTGACTCTGAATTCATGAGGAACCTGGATACCCTGGTACAATTGTATATAGGGACTGTTGCTACTTTACATAACAATAAGAATTTTTACCAATGACAAGTACAGATTGGTCAAAAAAAATCACTTAAGCATAATCCCAGCCACCAAGATGTTTTGAAGACTATGTGCTTCAGAAAATACTTCCCTAAGCCTGTAACTAAAGGTATTGATCAGAGTGTTTTCCTAGTTTAGGTGTACATAGATATTTACTTGGCACATAGGGTACTGAAAAGTACCAAACCACTTCGTGGCAGTCTGTAATTTTGTTGACTTTATTATATTAGCAGTTTCTCAGTATGATCCATCCATCCTTTATTTCATGTGACTTATCTTTAAATGCTACCTGTAATTTATGATAAATGAAGACTGTTTCATTGTCTTGCTATAGCACTTATCCATAACCTCCTTCTCCAAATCACAGTGTGATTCAGGAGTTCACTGGAAGTTTTTAGCCTGAAAAAGTATTCTAGAATAACATACATACCTGCCAGCATAACAAGCCTCTATTCAAACTCTGTTTTAATCCCTAGCTAGCTAAAAAAAAAACTAGAACACAGCATTATGTTTTCAACAGAAGATTCTAAAATAAACTTATAATCTCAAACTTCGTCTTTGATATAAGTAATTTGCTCTGCTGAGCTAAATTATTTGAACTAGAGTCCATGGCTTTCACCACCAGAATAAAAAAAAACCCCACAACAATGAAATATCAAGTGCAGAGCAAATTAGATTAGTTTATCAGCCAACATTGTGTTACTCCTCTGCTAATTTAGATCACGTGTGTCTCCCAGGTACCGCTTCAAAGAGTTATCATATCTGGGCATGAAAGTAATTGTTCCAACACAATAGAAGGCTCTGCTCAACAAACAAATGACTTGGCTCACGGGGGCCTGGTAATGAGAAAGCTTTACTTCCCTTCCATTAACTTATCAATGTGATATGGTTCACCATAATGTTCAAATTCTTTTTGGGAAGAATGGCAATGAAGCTATGTTATTACCAATATAAATGCTAAATTTGCCTTTTCAATTACAAACTCATTCTTTCCAGGTAGGAGCAACATAGCAAAAATTATGATTAATGGACTTGCAACTATGTTGTACATAAAATATTCCATCAAAACCCAAGAGGTGTATGTTTTAAAATGGTTCTGAGAAGCATGACAATTACCAAAAAAATAAGGATATCTAGCTTAACCCTATGTACAATTTTTAATATACTTGAGTCAATTAGAAGTCCATGTCCTGTTTTCAAAAGTAGCAAGGCATTTAAGAGTTCAAACCTCTTTAAAAGTCAATGGTACTTTCTAGCAATGCTATTGCTAGAAACTAAGTTTTTTAGAAACTAGGGGGTCGTCTTTGTTTTGCTTTGTCTGTCTTCCTGTAAATATAATTTCACCCTAATCATGGTAGAATGGATGTCCCACCTGATATAGGATAATTCACTGAGGAGTACTGAATACTCCATCTGAGACTTTGCCTGTTGAAATGGTGTAAACCCAAAGAAATGAAATGAGAGAACTCTTGTATCTTTTCCCTGGAAAATGCTGAAATAACTGTTACATTTCCTGTATTCTGAGATAGTCTGAAACGTTACCTGTTTGTTGAGCTAGAGAAAGCATTTCTAGTCTTTGGCTGCAAATTTGAATTTACAGGCATGCACTAGAGACTAGGAAGTTATTTGCCCCTCACTGTAAAACCGCTCTGTAAAACTGCATCATGTCTAAAAAGACTTACTTTCCTCATGCTTTCTCACCTAAAAACCCTATCTCCCTGTTACCCACCTGTGATCTTTCTCCCCTGGAAATACCTGGAATTGTGAAAGCCATGTGTAACAAAATGCATAGTTGCTGTTTCATCTGGGAGCCACTTACCCTGCCTGGCTGGAAGTGTTAGTCTTCCTGGCTACGCAGGATTGATTCAACAAGGGATCTTGGTTGAACACATTTCTGAGCATGTGATGAGAGCAGTCCTGCTCTTGTTCCTCCAAGTCCCAAAGGCAGTTGTTGAGGTGGTTGTTTCTGTCTTCTCTCAGTGCTTTACAGGGGCACCCAAACTAGATCTGTTGAGGTCTTCCTGCTTTTTGGATTTGACTTGTGTTTTCTCAACAGTACAAAAAAACCCCAGCAAAACTGAATTGTACCATCTCAAAGATGAAGGGCTACAGGCATAAGGCTGCTGCCTCAGGAAGGGAAATGACTGGGAAAAGGGATGGCTTAGGGAGGAAGAAATAGGGGAAAGCCCTGATTTTCGGGCATGCACCTGTCCTATAAATAGGGGAGTGGGCAGTTGGAAAGGGCAGTAACCTTTATCAGCCCAACTTTCCAAATTGTGTTGTAGTCAAGGCAGGATATTTTGCCTCATTCCTCAGCGTACAGTCCTAAACAGCTGCTGCAGACAGACACAACAAAATTTTCAGTGTACACAAATACAGTTGATCTCTATATAAAGCACTACCAGTAAATACCAGTATTTCTACTGCACATGCACTCAGTATGTAAAATTGAGTCCATGCAAACCATGACATTTTGAAAATGGAGAGGCTGAGGTGGACCTGCTTTCTGAGACAACAACCAATATCAGGTGTAGCCTTCCAGGCAATACTACACTCCCATTTCATTCAAGTCTCTCAGAGTAATATGCCAGGATCAGCTTTGTACCCATATAAGATACAATGGTAAATTATCTAAACTTGTTGGCCAAAACACTGTTTAGAGAGAGACCACAAGAAATGGCAATATTTTGTCTACTGTCTTAAGAATCTCCTTCTGTCAGCATTACAAAAACTTTATTCAGTAATTAATTTGGACCTTGAATATGGCTAAGTAACAGACACAGAGAGAATGTGAAAGAGGCAATGCCAACTAGGAATACTTTCCCTGTCCTATTACTACAACTGCTGGGCATCCTTTCTCTGAAAACCAAAAAGGTTTAGCTGAATGTACTTTTTTTCACTCTCCCTTTTCACATTTACTTAAGCACGAGTTATTACGAAAACTTAGCCAAATGCGTACCTTTTTTTCCCTCTCTGGTAGATACCACTTCCTGCAATTCTAAGCTAGTAATTAATTCTAAGATATTTCATTTCTTATTGCTGTCTACATCCCTTTGGGAAACAGCTTACTGTTGCAGGAACGCTTTTAATACACTTTCTTTTAAATATAGCATTGAATTCTGTAATTAGTGAGCTTGCCTGGTACTTCTTTGCCTTTGAAGCACACAGTTAACTGAAGTAAGGACTTGTGCATCTCTTCTTGGAAAATGTTGAAAAGTATTGAATACAGTAACTGTTTCTGATTTTCTCCAACAAAAAAGTTTGCCTTGTATAAATTCTACAGCAAGCTAAAGTAGACAAGAGGGCTTTCCACAATAAATTGGTCTATATGTCAGTTCTAGAGGCCTTCACCCTGTGAAAAAGACCAAACTTAGATATTTTAAGATTTTCTGCATTTTGCTTGATATTCTTCCAACTACACCTATTTTTAATTTCAGGCCTTACAAAGTGGTTCAGGCATTTACGGTGGATATTTTACACATCTGTTTCAGAAGACTTTGTAAGAAATGCACAGCAAGAAAATATTTTGAGAGCAGAGGCTTGTCAAACATGTTTCACAGCAAAGGACTTCTTTCCGCTTCAGAATACATGATGGGGTGTTTTTTTGGAAAGGTGCGTGCCTCTGTACTTGAGTGTTGTGTTTGGAAAAAAAAGACTTACGCTACAACAGGTGTAGGATATTTTCTTGTCTCTGTAGCAGGTTAAATGCTTCACTGTCAGGTTTGACTGAAGTGATTACTCTAATAGGTATAATTTATTGTGTTGGATGGTTACCTGAATCCTTGATTCATTCTTATTTAGTGGAAGATCTTCACAAACCATATTCTATTTAGCATGTGTATGTATGTTTTTATCGATATGCTAGGCGAAAGGGATGGCAGCTTTGATTGATACAGTTTCTGAGTATTAGACTTTGTACAGAATGTGGGGAGAGCTGCTGAGATCACCATGAAGTTGTTAGTTTCTATTTATGATTACATAATAAATTAAGATTAATTTCTGAAAGATTAAATTAATCATCTAGTTATGTGATTTAGGTCCTGGTGTGACAGTTGGTGAGGATATACTTGGATGGACTTGTGGATGAGTTTGTATAGTAAAACATACATTACAGAAGGAATAGCTTTCCATATGTCTTTGAAGGCTTGTTGTAAGATTCAGAACAAGGAATGTAATTCTTTATGAATTCTCCTGGGCTGTCAACTCCCCTCAACACACATATGCTGTATATAAGGTATACTTTATTGAAACCCAGAATTTTCACAGAATCACAGAATCGACTGGGTTGGAAAAGACCTCAGAGATCATCAAGTCCAACCCTTGGTCCACCTTCAGTCCATTTACTAGATCATGGCACTAAGTGCCATGTCCATTCTCAGTTTAAAAACCTCCAGGGACGATGAGTCCACCACCTCCCTGGGCAGGCCATTCCAATGCCTGATCACTTTCTCTGTAAAGAATTTCTTTCTAATATCCAGCCTAAATTTCCCCTGGCAGAGTTTAAGCCCATGCCCCCTTGTCCTATTGCTAACTGCCTGGGAGAAGAGACCAATCCCCACCTGGCTATAACTTCCCTTCAGGTAGTTATAGAGAGTGATAAGGTCACCTCTAAGCCTCCTCTTCTCTAGACTAAACAACCTCACCTCCCTCAGCCTCTCCCCATTTTTGTGCAACTTCAGTACTTGTAAAAAAATAGCAAATATAAAGAATCTGTATTTGTGTCTGTCAATTTATTCTATGCAACACCAGGGGGTCCAGAGGCCAATGCAGTCAATGTATGCACTAAAAGTATTTGGAGAGTGTGGGGCAGAGTCTAAATGTATAAGAATGAGACATAATATATGAGGCTTGACAGATCCGTAGCACTTTGAAGGCAAAGAAATTAATTCCATCTTCTAATCTAAGCACAAGAAAACATTCCCAACTTCTTCTTGAGATCTAGTGATGTATCAGAGGGGAAAACTTCATCACCTCGTCTTCTTCCCCACCTCTTGTGTTTGTAGTTATGCTTCTCCCGTATACTAGAAATTCGGACAACTCCTTCTCTCATAACATCCAAACCTAGGTATGGCTGGAGAAGCAGCAGCACCCATCCATCTCGCTGCCAGCAGGTTGCTGCAGAAGCTGGTCCTTGCTGAGAGAAGCGAGAACCTGTAATGCTCACTGGGTAGCTGTGCAAGACGGCAGATGGATGGATGCATATCAGCTGTCTTTATAGAAACTTCAGCACAAAGAATGCCCTGCGTTATTTTGAGGTCACGTCCATTTTGTACTATGGCTTTGGTATTAAATACTGCTGTGTTTTGGTCTGTTTATGGTATCATGAGCCATAAGTATAGAAGCAGCAAAGATGCAAACCAAGTTACTCCCTCCCTACTTCTGATGCAAGAAGCCAAATTAGTCAGCACCAGTATTTTGATTATGATTTATTTCCTGTTAGCAGATCAGGCATTTAGAATTTGAACATTTTTTTCTGAGGACGTTTGACACAGCCTTCTCTGAGAAAGTTTTTGTGATTGTTTTTGCTGCTCGAGGCAGTGCTGCTCCCAGATGCCTCAACAGCACGCTCAGGGGCTCTGCTGAGGGCTTCATTTCTGTGAGCACCAGCCACTTCACTTAATTTTGCTATATCTCAAGCACAAAATTTAACAGCAGAGGCATATTACCCGAGTGGGGTGAGGACAGTTTGTTTGGTCCCAAAGCTTCGTACATTGGAAAACATTCCTTCAGTCTTCTAGTCAAAATTTAAATCAGATCTAAAGTAAATGGAACAGATTTTTTTTTAAAGGGCTATTTCCCTAAAAAAGGTATGTGCCCTGCATTACTGAAAGGAAATACTTATTACTAATTATATAATAATAATATAATAATTATTACTCAAATAATAATTAATACTGAAATAATAATTATTACTGAAAGGAAATAATTATTCTGCTGGAAAACTTCTGCTTTACATTTGACCATTTCAGAACTCTTTCTGTAATATCACAGTAGCTCAAAACTAGGGATGATGAAGAAGAGAATTTAGAAGAGGTCTTGTGCTCGTAGAGCAGAAAATACTGAGATTAAACACTATTGTCCTGCTTTAAAAATTAATGTCTGCAATATTACACAAGTACATTTTAGAAAAGTGAGCATCTGACAGGCTTCAGCTTCCCTGAGGAGTCATCACAGTGATATGAAAATAATGAACTAAACAGCAGTGATTAAACAGCCATTTTGATAAGACTCTAACCATTCCAGAGAAATGATGTCAAGTGAAGAAAAATCAGAGTAATATAAAACTGGTATTAACCTAACATTGAGGTACACCAGTTAAAAATACAATCTTTATGTAAAAAAGAGCAATAAAACTGAATATTCTGAACAGACAGAAGTCTAATGAAAATACTCAGAGCTTCTGTTTAAGAAGAAAACTAACATTTTCACAACAATGGAGTTAGATTTCCCTACAATATCCTTTTCTATACTTACTTTGGGACAAGTATTATAAACCAGTATGATAAAAATATTTTGTTTTGAAAAACTGGTATTTTCTACCAGATCTCCTGCTAAAAAAACTCTTGAGTGGCTCCTGCCATAAGACACAGTCAGAATCAAGTATATTTAAATTATAATTGGAAAAATGCTGTTATGAAGCATAGCAGATGCCTATTTGGGATGTGTTTTCCAACCTGTCCGTGTGATTTAATGAAAATTTATTGAAAATTCCCTCAGTAAGTCAGCCTCCCCAAGAAATCTCACAGAAATTTGTGAATTACCTTTGGGAATAGATTAGATAAGAAAAATATGTATCAAATATCTATTGGAATGTTTTGTAAAATTATGAGCTTATGGTAACAAAATTCTTTTGCAGCCTTCTGGCAGTATGATTTCTATTTCCCTTATACTTTTTAGCCTCAGTGCTATATAAAAAGATTTTATGGAACTGGTTACATTCATTAATATTGTCAGAAAAAGTCCTGTCAGCTTTAGCTAGTTATTGTTATACACGGTGAGTATGAATGTACTTTTTGCCACAGTTGCTATGCTAAGTATGATACGGTATAGTCAGTATGCTTGTTACAATAACATAGTTACACTGTAACTACTGAATTATTCCTCTTTTTTAAAAAACCTGAGATTTAAGAGAAGCTTTTACTTTCATGTAACGCTGCCAAGTATAATAACAGTACTAAGTTGCTTCTGTCCTGAAAGGAAGAGCAAAATAGAATGATTTTGGGTTTTTTTCAGATATATTCTGATGACCTGCAATGATGTGGTCTCTTGCTTTATGATTTTTAATGAAATGATTTTGCCTTACTAATACTTGCAGCTTTTTCCCATGAGAATCTGCATGAGGTTCATATTCCTCACAAAGCAGATTTCTAAGGTTCTTGCAAAAAAATCTAAAAAAGATAGTAAATGCCTCTGCTCCAAGTCATTTATTCAGCCATCTTAAAGTCCTCAGGAAAATCTGGCAGAACAGATAAGGCTTGAGTCTCCCAGCTATGCAAGTTGGTCTCTGTTGCATCAGAAGTGAGAAGTGGCGTTGTTCGGCAGAGAGGACTCCCTTGGCAGCCATCCTTCCTTCAGCTCACGTAACTGTTGCAGGGGGTCAGTGAAAGACCAGTGATAGGCAGAGACCACAAAATATTAGCGAGATCTCGTCTGTTAGGGATATCGGTTCAATTTGTGATTTGTTCCACTGCCTTCATTTTTCAGAAGGTTGACATCAGTTTTCTCTGTGTTTGAGATGGATGGGAGAACTCTCAGCCAAGCTTCTTGGAACTCAAAGGCTGAATAAATTATTTTCCCTCACAGTCCAGCACGCTCAGATTACACAAATGGAAGAGCTCACCTGCCCTAGACACCCAAAGACATCAGAGTTTAGTGACGCTATTGAGGCTTTCGAGGGGCCCCTTGTGTCCTTTTCGGTACAATCCCAGGCCTGACGTGAGCATCCTCAGTGAACTTGTACTTTGCAGGTTTTCCATCTTGCTTGAGACGCGATTGCTACCAAAGTAACATTACATCAGGACAGATCTGTTTCTGAGTCCTTAGCTCTTCTGAGTCTCATTTTCATCTCATTTTGACCCATACAATTCCACATGCCAAGTGGGGGTGTGTATGCGTATGTTGGAAATCATTTCCACTGTGTAAGGAAGAGGAGAATTAGACTTAATGGGAAGCTTTGTTGAAATAGATGTTCCATAACTTATAGTGTACCTTCAAAGGGAAGTTGCCTGAAAAATGTATCAAAATCAGTCATGTTCTTTTGCATACTCTGTCAAATCCTAGCTATTAAATCTATCATCAAGCAGTTGCTCAGCTTGCCAAAGGACATCTTGAACTGAAGTCTAGAGAATGGAGCATATAATTGAATCACTACTGACCAGCTGTCTCAACAGCCCCCTCCTCCTCCAAACGCTAATGAAAGGAAGCAAATTAGATGGCATGATTCAAACTTTTATTCTGACGACATCCCATTGTTGTGCCCTAGCACTGAGCCAAGCAGAACTGAAGAGAAATCATCCTCCTCGTTACGTTTTCCGAAAGCTTATTAAAGGCGCTTGTGTGCTGCTGATATCACCGCAGGAGCTGACTGAAACTTCAGAGATGAAGCCAATATGCTGTTTGAGATAATGGTAATGTATGCAAAACAGCAAGAAAAAGATACTGTCCTAGAAGCCTGAAAAAACCCACAATTTTAGCACACCTGAAGAATCAGACTTGTGATTGATATTTGTGATCACCCATATATTGATGATTGTATTATGACACAGTGTATGACCTTTGTATTATGGTCTGTCTATAGAATCTAACTGATTAATAAAATCATTACGTAGTCTTATTTTTTAGCTGGATATCCATGTGAAATTAAATACCACCCACAGATTAGAACTGCTAGAGAATATAGCTAGAATGAAGAACTACCATCAGCATCATTTTAAAACAGAGGACATGAGGTATAGGCTTGTCTTCAGAAAGGCCAGGCTTTCTTTCCTGCCCCTGAGAAAGTCTTGCCCTTTTGGGAGAGGCTGCACGGCCTTGAAGTAGCCTAAGCCTTCGCAAACCATAGCTCTGAAACAGGCTTGTGTGTGCTAACAGTGGCTACTAGGGGAGAACTTGTATTCCTTTCGGACTTTGAGACAAATAAAACAAGAGGGGGAGAAAGGAAAGGAATGGAGAATAAAAAAGAGTATTTTTGTCAATTCATATGGCACCTCCATCAATTGTTACTTTATTTTTAAAAGGAACGATTGAAAATGATAACTTCAACACTACTAAAGCTGAATAAACAAGAAGAAAAATAAAAGATGTTGAACTGTGTGGCCATTATTTCTGTTTTGTAGAAGGTTTTAAATATGAAGTTGTATTGAACTTCGATCTTAACAAAACAAAGAGCTCTTTCATGGTGTTCAAGAAAAATGGTTTGAAAACTATATGTAAGTGCAGAAATACACATCCTTTCTGCTTACATTTTTCTGAGCACATTCTGAAGCAAATCTGTTATTGAGTCTTCAGACAATGGAGGTAGATTGTTTTTAATGATCTATGTCAGTTGAATTAGAGATGATTTATCACTGTTTTCTTTGAAACAACTAACTGTAGAAGACAAAAAGAATTCTCTTGCATTGTTTCTTGTCAGAGAAAATGGTCATGGTGTTGGATTCATGGTGCTCAGACCACCACAGTGCTTGTATAATTTGAGCCACTTCGATTTTTGTGTGCAAAGTTTTGAAGAGGAAACAAATCACTGCTTTTCTTCACAAGGATATATACGTGATGTATAGCTGAACACATCTGAAACACCTACAACATGTAAGTGCAGGCCAGAGCTATAAATGAGCCTGTTTCATTTTGATCTGAATTTTGGCAGATCTAAGAACCTTATTCAAAATTTGCTAGTAAATAATATTCAGTTAATGAGAAAATCCTTCCCCCCAAACAAAGAAAAATAAAATAAAGAAAAAAAGAAAATGATACCCGAGTTTTTCTAGAGTATGAAATACAGACATAAATGGCTTGGTTCCCCCAGTCTGCAGATTATGCTGATCCACTCAACCCCCTGCTGATTTTTTTTTTTTTTTAAACCAAATCGGTGCTTACTGTTTGAGAAAATAATTGCAACAATCTTTATTCGTGAAGTGAGAATTCAATTTCTGTGGAGGAATTTAAATAGCAAGTAAGGATAGTTATCTTTCTGATATTTGATAAATGGAAAAAAGATTTAGTTATCTTGAGGTGAGATTGCTTTTCAGAGAGGATGACGTTTATTACCTCAAGGACATATTTCAGAAAATTCCTATCCTTTATCCAGAGGTGATAGTTCTGTTCATCAGAGAAGGTGGCAATTGGGAAAAGAAAAGATTCATTATATTTTTGTGTGTTTGAGCAGGAGCTGCAATTGGTTTGTTTCTGCAGAGGACATCAGTGGAATAGGGAGTGCATTCTGCAGAGAAGGGAGAGTTCATTTAGTGAGACTTCTCCCAACTTCTTTTCAGTTCTGTGGTAAACTTCCTGTGCTCTTAATCATCATCTGCTAATTCCTTAATAGGCAGACATCCTGTCTACTGGGTAGTGAGCCTGAGAGTAAAATCACTTCCCCATCTCAGCTCCCCAAAAGCCCTGCCTGCTGTGAGAGGGAGAATTGCAGATTGCACCCCTTCCCCTTCCCCTTCCCCTTCCCCTTCCCCTTCCCCTTCCCCTTCCCCTTCCCCTTCCCCTTCCCCTTCCCCTCCCCTTCCCCTCTCCCTCCCTCTCCCCCTCCCCCTTCCCTTCATCATCTGTTTCTCATCTCTGAGACCTCTGCCTCAGTCACATTTATTTAAATCAGCTGGGGGAGTAAAAAATATTAGGAGAAAGCTGATAGATGTACAAATAGCGCCATTATATCAACTCCCCCTTCATTAGAGAATCAGCCTAAAAATAAAAAAAAAAACCAAAACCCACCTTTCTTAAGGAATTGCTTGGTTTGTATGCAGCATGA
Organism: Patagioenas fasciata; assembly: GCF_037038585.1. Taxonomy (NCBI): domain Eukaryota; kingdom Metazoa; phylum Chordata; class Aves; order Columbiformes; family Columbidae; genus Patagioenas; species Patagioenas fasciata. Next base: position 73,628,665 of record NC_092521.1, on the reverse strand, counting down.
AATCAAACTGGTACGTTTTCAAGATGTGAGTCAATATAGCAGAAGAAACTATCATATTGTCATTTTAGAGGGATGCTACCTGTATATATGGTATTCTGCAGGTTAAAACACAGCCCTTTGAATTTAGACCTATCGATTTCATCATACCATGGGAGACATGCCTCGGGGCTTTCTAGAAGGCAACTTTTAGCTTTCTGCGTTACCTAGAAAAGCTGGCAGAGAAGTGTACTAACTCAGCACATAAATGATCCAGGTTTATCCTAATTCCAAAGCCAGCATTGCTTAGTTTTTGGGGTTGACTATCCTCTGCATGACCTCAAGCTGAGAAGAGATTGCTGTCCATTTCTGCTGAATACCTTTTGTGCAGTCAAATTTCTTGCCTTCAGCACTTTTAGTCTGTTAGCAGGCATCAGTTTAGCTTGCACAGCCTATGTGCCTGCCCTGTTTTCCCTGAGACTTGCTGCTCTTTGGCATGTGACAGTGGCTTCTTGCCATGCAAACAAACCAAACATAGCCCAGAACCGGTGAGAGCCATCTCCTCTCTTGAGTTTCTACTGGGGATGAGCAGTGGTGAAGCTACATCAGCAACCTCGCCACAGACTGAGAGAGTAAAATAGATCAGATGCCTAGTAATAAGGAAGGTTACTTGTGGGAAGGGTAGCTCATCAAAGACAGTAAACAGTCAGCAATTCTAAGATGGGGCGAACTGAATAATGGACCTTTTCTGGACAAGCTGTTTGTCAGTTCTGTTACAAATGTTCATAGGGTAGATGTGCAAGAACGGACCCTTTTTTTCTCATTAAGCTATAAGCCTGTATGGCTTGATAGGATCAAGGAAATAAAGAATGTGTTTATTTCAGTCTTCTCTTTTAGGGATGAAGGACTCTTAAGCCTGTTTCAGAGCTAACACTGAAGCTAGCCACTTCTCCAAATGTACTTAAAAATGATAAAAAATATTTGAGATTATTCCAGAGTTCCAACTTACTTAATTGATCTTCTTCCTTGCACATATTTTGTCCATGTAGATTTAGTCAAGATAATATTCACTAATTTTTATTCTAATTATTTTACTCATGTTTTAATGTTGTGAAAGTTAATTTTATGTTGCAAAGATCCGTCTTTGCAATATATATGCTTATCTAAAACTTACTCTTTTTCTAGTTTTGATATTACATAATTTAATAAGATATTGCAAAAACAGACTTTGAGACTTCAATAAGCTACTTCCTGTTTGAGAAAAAACAGTATGGTCTTATATTTATTTGGTGCCTCTGAAAGTACTGAGAGTCACTCACACTGTTCTGTTATCATTTATTTAAAGGTCAGACATTGAATTCTGGCCTACAATTTCATATGCAGAAGCTATTTAATCTTCTACTAAAAAAAATCTCTCTTCAGGTTCTTGGCTGCTGAAAATTATTTCTTCTTCACAAAATTGAGCAAATTAAATAAGCTATTGCACAACAAAGAGAATTAGCAGAAGACATTTACCATATAGGAGGGGATGATAATCATAGAGCAAAAGAAAGAATTATATAATGTCTGTTTTATAATATTTTCTTACTCTGAACAGATTGTTTAACAGGCAATGTTTCTTTATTATTTTATACAGCATTCAGAACTTTGGGTGATTGGTTTATAAATAAAATATAAAACTTTTACTTGAAAATACTAGAAAGAATGAGTCCTTTCTTCCACTATCATTTATCTATTCTGTCAATGAGGGTAATAGTAACATTGCCACTATCCATTAAATCACCACTCCTGTCTATAGTCTCATATTGTTTCCTACTACCATACTGTGAGAATAAGTTCTGTGTAAAAACAGCTGGTAAAAGTGGAATGCATTTCATATCTTCAGTTGCAAGAGAGAGGTTATGGTTGTGGGAGAGATTCATGGGGCCCTGCTTCCCATAAGCAAAGGAACCTCATTGCCCTCTGTGAAGCTGCATATGATGGGTGCAGGCCACATTTGACCAATTCTCCACCACCTTTGTAGCCTCCTTAGGAGTCCTGGGTCAGTGTTTACAGAGATTAATGGGTATCACAGACCCAAATATCTTAAAAAGCCATGTAGGTAGTGGAAGCGTGGCATAACTCTTCTCTGTGTTGGAAACCTGGTCTACCAGTTCAGAAGAACAACTGCAAGTTCAGTGGAGGATGGAAGAGGAGGAAGAGTCTGAGAGAGGATAGACAGATTCTGGGGAGGATCATCAGCTCTGAGCAATCTAAGAGGAGATGCTGAAAGCTGAGCTCCAGGCTCCCTCTCAAGAATAGCGACTGGTGCCTCCAGACGATGTCCTCGCTCCTCTGAAGGCAGGTATTGTTAAAGGTCTTTCCACTGACTCTCAAGAGAGCCTGAAGTGACCAGCTAAGACTTAGTGTGAATGTTGAGAGATCGAAACGGCGTCAAGTGAATCTCACCCCCAGCATGGGGCACTCGTCTCCTTCATGCTTACTTGGAAGTCAGCTGCTTGCAAGTTTTTGGATATTCACTGCAGCTTGCTCCTTAGTAAGCATAGCCTTTGGTCATTGTCATGGCTGTTATTCCCCCACAGGAATGTACGGATAATGCCACTAGTGGGAAAGGAAAGGAACAGAGCTGTGCTTTCTTTATTAGGAAGGTGATGACATAAAAAACATTAAGTTGTGCTACTGCTCACAGTTCATGAGATATATATTTTTAATATTCCTCCTTATTAAAATAACTTATTAATAATGTATTAAGTTAGAAATATGGAATTTATGCAGGGCAGGGCAAAGATGGTAGAACCTATTTTTTTTTTCTTTCTTTTTTTTTTTTTTTTTCTTTTTTTCTCTAAGAACAAAGAATAATTCAGACCAAACATAGGCTGCCACATCACAGGTAGAGTTTTACCCTCGAATTTATGGAGTTATCTCTCCAGAAGTGGTGAGGACTGCAAGTAGCTCAAGTCTGCCAGCTGCTCTATTCAGGGAAATTTAGCATCTGGGTTTGGATTTACCAACCATTTTAAACTGACCTTTTTCACTTTAAATTAAAAGAAAAAAAAAGGGGCAGTGGGGAGGAAAGAAAGGAAAAATGCTTGCAGTCTAACCTCATGCCTTCTATGCTCAATGTACGATTGCAGATAGCCAGCCCCAACATTTCTATGGAAAAATGCTTTTTTTGCACCCTTGCAGCCAGCCTCCAAGGTCTGTAGATACATTAATAGCAAAGGCAGCCTTGAAGGGAAAACAGCAGTGTGCATATCAGTAAGAGTTTCAATTTGTCCTTCGAAAAAAACTGAAAAATTTTTCTGAAATGGCTATACTTGAGTAGGAAAAGCACCTTTGGCCTCCATGTCACTTCAGCAGGCCTAGTGCTTCTGATTAAGGACTTTCTGGAATAGTCAAGAATGATTTAAGATACTCAGAAAAATCAAGTCTAGAATTATACCTGGTGTGAGAATTTTTGTATGTTTTTTCTAACCCACTGAATTTATGCAAACATGTCACACTGAAGTGACAAGGTTTGTATGAAAATTTTTCATGCTGCTTGATCCTCAGCAGGAATTCTGAACTGTTGAAATTTGTGGTGCCTTGCAAAAGAGGTTTATATAAAGCTTTAGGACCCCTGTGTAGTCTTTCACCCAAAGTTTCAATACATCTATAACTGTAGCAAGTCCCTTGAAAAATCATTCTTCACCTCATGTGAAGGAAGGACTGGGGAATTAAGTGTGAATACACTGTTATGTATGACATCCAGACAGATTATTTCAGAAAACCTGATGTTATTGAGCACTCAAACTGCAGATGTATGTGGAGAGAGACTGAGCACTGCTTATAACCTTAAAGAAGACACTTGCAACTGTTTATTTTACAGCTTCTATTTGCAGATATTACAACTATTTTATCCATGTTTTTTAAATTCTTGGGTGTGACAATACAAGAATTGTGGAGCTTTGGCCAGATAGTTCCAGGTAAGAAATATGCATTAAATATCTCCCATGGTTAGCTTATATTTCTCATCACTGTCAAGAATTTAGTTTATTAATACTTTTTGTGATCACCTTCCTTTCTGCAGCATTCAATGAAGTCTAATCTAAGACTGAAAGTCAGGAATAGCAACATTCAGATATTTAATATGCTAGTTGCCTTGGATCTTTAAAAAGACAATAACTTTTCATAATGAAGTTATATATATATATTTAAAGAGAACAGGAAGATATGACTAATGAGTTTACTTCAGCTCACATGAGCTTTAGCAGGAAATACTAGTTATTAAGTTTTTATCTGGGAATATCACTCTGGTTTCCAATTTTCTAACATCTTGGTATTTGTTGCTATGATGACTCTGAAGTGTCCTATTGATCTCCTTTGAGGTAAAAGTTGATAAGATCAAAGATACAAGTTGTGAATACATCTCAGCACAGCTCTCTCTCTCATGTATGCCTCACAGGGCCCCTTCACCAACTTCACATTTGCTGCTGTCAAAGACGGAAAGGCACTAGAGGCAAGGGGAAAAAAGGTACCGTAAAAAGGAGTGCACAGATTTTCTCCTTGATGCCGGAGCACTGAACTGATGGCAGTAACATCACTCCAGTTTCCAGGAAGGAATAAGGGAGGAGAGGAGAAACCAGCCCATGCACAGCAAATGGAAAGGGTCTCAGCAAAAAGGTCATTATCATAAAACGTGCACCTAATCATTCTAGTTGTTCGTTAGTCTATAACCCATGCCCTTTGTCTACCACAAGTAACAGGAATGACCTGTTCAGCTTTTTCCACTGGTCAGGGTTCCATCCATTTTGGAGGTGGCATGTATTTAAACTAAGGCAATAAAATTATAACTTAAAGGAAATTTGAGATTTATGCAATGCCAAAAATACATGCACAACAATTTGCTGATGAAAAATCGTGCCAGGAACTCGAAGGCTCCTTTAAGGCTTGGTTGAATCTGACTTTGCATAGCATTACTACACAGGAAGATTATTTCTGTGTTATGGTAGCTGGTGAGACACTGTTACAACTGCATAGTATTGTGCAGAAAGACACTTTGAGAGGAGGGACACAGTATGAACGTTAAAGAACATGAGGCACAAGTATCCTATTAAGGACAGATGATTATGAACAAATGTATTCCCTGAGGCCACAAAAAAGTAAAAAATGAAAATGAGCAATAATTCTCTAGTTTGTTATGGCTGCTTAAAAACAAATCCCAAGAGAAGTCTCACTTTTTCTTCAGCAATGACTGAAGATATGGTTTTATCATGAAGGAGATTTTTGGTAAGAGCTAGAGATTTGTCATAATGTAATGGGATAAAGTCATGTAAATGAAAGTCTCTTTTCACACAAAACAAGGTGATAATGACATTGTCAGATACAAATATTCTGTTTGGATATCTGGTGGATAATAACGTCAAATACATTTTATGGGAGTTTCATTTAATTTTATGTGATGTTCTGGGCTTGGTTTGTCAGAGAATCTGAGTGCTTGAAAATCAGCTGAAGAAGACTGGGAACAAAACAACCATAAGCATCTTTGAAAATCCTAGTCAGAAAAAATATGCTGATATTAATTCAATACTTTACAGGTGAAGAATTAATGTATGAAGTAGAGAGGTTAAAAATAAGAGGGAAAATTACTTTTTTGAAGATCAATATAATCATCAGTGTTTAAATGAGATAATGTGTTATGAAATTCCTCATTATGCTACCTGCTTATCAGTAAAAATGTCATGCAGTATTCCTCAACCTGACCAAGGCACACACTGTGATTGAACTGCGACAGTGTGTATAGGCGGCCTGAAATCCACTTACGATCCTGAGCGTAGATAACTGGGTGTTTCTGAGTAACTCTCAGGAGGGAGTCACCTGTAAAGTATTTAATTAATATCAGCATATTTGGTAGAGGGCTTGGTTCTCCACTCCCATTCTTAAAGTTTAGTGTTAAACACAGCAATACCTCTTATATTAAATTACGTTGCAATTAATGTGCCAGACACTGTTTTCCTAAATGGAATGTGTTCAATGTGTAATTTAATATTAGCTGGTTTAGTTATTGTGGTCTTTATCATAACATAACATGTAAAATTGTATATGATAAATATCAGTGATAGGAGAAGAATGAGCTAGTGAGCTCACATTCAGTAGTAAGTGGGTTGAGATTTCTGCCATTAGAGACAATTTCTCTATTATAATTTCCCTGAAATAATCATTACCTCTGATTTTATGTATTTACTGTTCCTCTTTTACCTTTGTTTTTATTTTCCTTCTGTATCCACACAAAGATAATTGAAACGGATTTTATGCCTTTGCTATGGTAGACAAATTTGTCATAACATATCTATGTTGTGTTGCTGATTAAGTTGGTAAGTCACTGGAAAAGGTAGTTTCTTTATTTGAGGTTCCTTTGACCCTTACTATTTCGCTATTAATGGCAAGAAAGCAACAACTGCTGCATTTGTCTCATATGTGATATGATGACCAGGGAACATCACCCTGGACCTCTCTTTTTTAGCAATTTGGTGTTTGTTGCTGTGATGACTAAGAAGTGTCCTATTGATCTCCTCTAAGGTAAAAGTTGATTGGATGACAGAAAAACACAGGCCATGTGTTGTTACTCATCTGTGAGTAGCGTGACCACTGAAAATCATTTCCTCTGTGAGGTTAGTGCTAGTGCTGCTGTAATACTGAATTTTCTGGAAGAAGCAGGTAGTTTGTGGTTAAGAAGGTAGACATGCAAACCATGGCAAGAGGAGAGATCTATATTTTGGGCAAGTAGAGAATTTGTACATTTAACCTGTCCCTAAAACTCATTGGAGAGCTGTTCTTAGGATGCATTACTCATGGCTCTCAAGGCCTTAACCTTATGGTTATGGTGCAGAGAGACTTTTGGAAGCTGGTGTGAACGGTACCCAGTCCATACTATGGAATGTATGAGAAAAGCCCTGGTTTCCCCTTCAGATTTTGGCAGCTGTTTTCAGTGAGCAGTGTGATTTAATGCATGTGTCAGAAGGATTCAGTCATAATGATCCCTCTGCCTAAAAGGCTCCTAGAGAAGATTTCCTTTGTCTGAAGGGCTCAGTTGTATTTTTTATAGTGCATGTTGGCTGTAATGACAATAACACATTAACTGCTTCTTCCTCCCTCTAACGGTTTCACTGGTATGTAACTATGGAAAGTCTGGAGTAAAATGACAGTAATTTTATCCTTTCCTCCAGAGAGTCATGGCTTTTTCTTCCACAGGATTTTGTAGGCAACCCTGACATTTCTCTCTCTCTCTTTTTTTTTTTTTTTTTTGTTTTTTAGTGTGTCTACCTGTCTCTGAAACATGTGATGTCTTTCCATTGTGGTGTGTCATAAGACCAAAGAAAGTCATCTCATCTGTGTTGTCATTTCCAAAGTTAATGACACCAAGCTGTCATTTCAAAGCTATAACCCCAGACAATATCTGACAGAAAATTTCCCCAAAATACAGAAACTTAAACACAAGACAAAACAAAAACTTACTGGAATGTATTTTATAGATGTGTTATATTCATTTATTTGATATTGTATGCATAAGTAAATATAATAGAGCTGACAAGGAGAACTTGAATGGTGAGTGATCCCAAGTGGAACAAAACCCTATAGCAAATAAGGACTAAGCTTCCCAAAATGAAATCCTAGGTGTGGTACAAGCAAAGCCCTTGTTTTTCCATGTAGTCACTTGAACTGTGTTCAGTACATTGTATGATTGTCCATTTTCTTTAATAAAAGTAATTAAAATAAGAAGGGCTTCCCAGCAACCTTGAACTTTAACACCTTCAGGATTCTTGATAGTTTCAATGCAGCTCTGAGAATGATTATTAGCTTTTCTGTGGTCAGCCCGTGCCAGTTTTTTCTTACTACATTTACCAACCTCGCTGATTTCCTTGGTTATAGCACCTTGTGTTTCACAGCACAATCTATGGAGAATAAAGTGAGTTCCTTAATGACATCCTAGGCTTCTTCAGTCTGACTGTCTGTATGTGTACCTCTGTGTAGTTGTGCATGAAGCAAATTTTCCATTGAGCAGGCAGTATCCTCATAATCTCTTCAGTAAAAAAAGACTTAGATTATTGTTTTTACTGTGTACAGTGAAATGAGTCAAAACTCATAGTGTGACAAGCTGAATCTGAAAGCATACCAGTAATTATAGCTGCTTCTGTTTGCCTTTCCTCATACATATCTTTGGTAAAGCAATGTGGCCTCTTTAGTTTAATTCTGTACTCAGACTCAAGATTTTCCTTCATGCACCCAGGTCAATGTGTGGAGCAACTTTAGGAAGTTACTTTTCTCTTTCAGAGCCACTTTTTCCTCTGAAAAGCAAAGTTAATGATGCTGGCTTCCTCTGCGTAGTGCTTTGTGACCTGCTGGCTGAAAGGACTATGCAAGAGTTAGGTATTATAATTAGCACTATTCTTCAAAGACTGTATTTTCTTTGTTTAACCAAAGCAGCATCAATAATTTCTAGTTTTACTATTCTACCTTTCCTATTTTATTGCTTTTATTTAAAAACCTAAATATTTTGACATTATCTTCTAATGTAGAATTCTGGCAAATGTATTTACTGTCTTAATAGAACAACTAAATGGAAGATTAAAATGCAGATGAGGCAAGCCACCTGAAGAGAGCATAGACACTTAATAAACTAGTTTATTACTAGAATGCTGTAGTCTATAAACATTTTTTTTTTTTCAGTCTATTAGCATACATAAGAGCATTGTTATCTCTGGTGTTTAAAATAATTCCCAAATCTATTCGGCAGAAGAGTTGATGTTTGAAAGGTTAGGTGATCTGGGTGTAAACTGTTGGATTTTATGATTGCTTGTTTATTGCCACCTTCTTGTTTGTTTTGTTATACTTCTGGATGCACTCATTATTGATATACACGGCTAATACTTGTAGGATCCTCCTAAGGTCTTGGAATCGATTCATATGTTGCAGTAGTTAGTTTCAAAAACTTATAAGCAAAATGTAAAAAATATTTCCTCTGTGTTTGTAATTTTCTATTTTATTGATCATTTGCTCATTATTTTTGAAGGCAGAGAATATAAATATAGCTCCCAATTTATGTTCTCCCGTTCATAACTAAAGCAAAATACATACTTGCCTGATGATGGTTCTCACATGGCTCTAAAGTAAAGGTGATATTGCTTCATGGAGTTGTATAGTACTATTCTGTAGAGAATGCTATATACCAGTGAAGATACGTGGTTATTAAAGAATACAGGTATATGTTTTTATATATGTAAATCATATGCAGTGTTTTTACTGCAGAGGAAGGAAAAGCAGGCACTGTGTGAAAACAGGAGACATAATTCTAGTGTAAGTACCATACCTGAGAGGCGACAGGCCTGTGAACAGGATAAACAGGAATAAAAACCAAAGGCAAATAGATATAAGTATCCCCATACATTACTCCGAGTCAGCAGCTACCATGTCAACTTTTTGCTAATTTCTCATATTGTACATCTTATGCAGAGATTCCCAATTTCAGGTTTTGTAAACAAAACTCATAGCAAACCCTTGTGAATTCAGTTTAATCATGTTAGGAGGAGAAAAGAGTTGTGAGTCACGTCATGAGCCATTCCTGTTACTCATTAATTTCTCTGTTCTTCTTATTACATTTTTCAGAAGTCCTCTGCTGAGCCCTGGTGTGTCCTGTTGAGGGGCAACTATGGGTCCTGGGCCCCATGGGCAGGAAGGATATGAGTGGGAGTGAGCTCTGAGTCTTCCTCCTTGCCTAGGGGCTACTGCAAACTCAGCCTGGCTGGGTGTCACAGGGATGTGGTCCAGGGGTGTGTACCTGCCCCATGGCCTGGTGTCATCTGTGGGCCCCGCTCCCCTGCCCAAGGACCAGCCCCACTCCTCTGCTTCCTGATGTTTTCTAACCAAATGTTTTCTTGATGACTTCTGATGCAGTCAGCTGGATGCTCTTCCCTGGTAGATATTCAGGACTTGATTAGCTTGCCCAATTGTAATGCATTTGGTAAACCTAAGAATTTGAAAAACTTACCAAATAGCAGATCACAGGGAAGGCACTATATGTTGGAAAGCAAATTTGAAAAGAAACATTGTAAATATTTTAAATTTAGTGTGAAGAACTTCAAATGTTTAGTTATCCTGTTTTCCAAAAACCTCTCACTGCAAGCTGCTTTATAAACTAATATTCTTAAATCTGCACTGAAGAGATCTGTTACCAAACTCAAGTATCCTGTGTTTTGGACTCATTTTTGCAGTTGTAAGAGGAGCGTTCAATAGCATTGGAGTATAATTTGAAATATGAGATGCAGTCCCATTTGGGAAGCATAAGTTTTGTGCCTTCTTCTTTACCAGCTACATGGAATCAAGAGGCAATGGGTGCAAACTGAACTACAGGAGATTATCTCTGAACACTTTTTCATTGTGATGGTGGCTGTACATTGGCATAGGTTGTCCAGAGAGGTCGTGGGATCTCCGTTCTTGGAGGCACTCAGAAACCATCCATACATGGTTCTGGGCAGTGAGCTCTGGGTGGCCCTGCCTGTGCAGTGGGATTGAACCAGATAATCTCCAGAGATCCCCTCCAACCTCAACCCCTCTGTGTTTCTTTGATCCTGTGAATCTTAGGACAACTCTGAAAAGCCTCGTAACTATTTATCACTCAGAAAAGATCTGAAAATAAAGGGAATTAAAATGCGTCCCATGTTCTGAGGGCTCTGTCACAGCTCCAGTGGACACATTTACCTCTCACACAGGAGCAGAAAATAAAGTGACTTAACTAGTTATCTGGAGTTAAAGAAAAGGTGGAGTGAATGAAAGAACAACATTCCACATGAGTAAAGGGTTATCTCATCCATTTTCCTTTATGTCTTTATTTTTTAGGCCTAACCTAATATCTAATGGATAGAAATGTTTAAAAGACATTAAAATATATGGTGGAAACCAGTGGTTTTTAAAAATAATCCAAATTAGAAGCTACTGTAGGAGTTATTCCAAAGTGAAATGGTTATAAAGGTCAAAACTCGTCTCACAAGATCAAGCAGCAGAAATAACCTTTGTGGATCAATGCATCTACAGTGAGCATTTCTGCTCACTGTCATAAATGATGGATTCATATACTGGGTTTATCTACTTCTGTGTTAAAGTGCTAATCTTTATTGGAACAATTGATGTGAGACAGATTAACTTAACAAATGTCTTCATTGTTTTAATACATGATAATATTTTCTAGAAAATGGTGATAAAAGGGATTATTTGCTTTCAGATGTGACCACTAGAGAAGTATGCATAGTTTTGCATGCATTGACATTGTACATGCAATATTCTCAGCATATGTAAGTGTTTGGGCCTCTGGTACAAAAAGCCTTTGTGATGCATGCATGCAGTATATTTGCGCTTGTGCACATCAACAGGATACTTTTAAAATTCTGAATTTAAGAATTTTACCCCGAGACTGATGTAAAAAAGATGAGATGTAGTATCTGTATCTACAACCTGCTCTAATATCCTTCTGGTAACCTCACTACAGCTCTGTTGTCCAGCCCGTACTGTGCCTTTGAGAGTAACCTGGAGAATACCTCAGTTCTTTTTTAAGGGAGAAATCTGAGGAGACACAGAGAGCCTGCAGGCACACTCCTCTGCAGTGTGAACCACGCACACCTTCAAGTGCCCTAAATTGGTCATCACAGGATGGTCAGCATTGCATGGTCAACATCCTCCCTCCGCCTCCAGTACCCTCTGAATCCCCATGCATGTGCCCTGTTTAATAACCTCTATGGCATATGCATTTATTATAGCTATCTCTGTCTCTATCTCTATCTCTATCTCTATCTCTATCTCTATCTCTATCTCTATCTCTATCTCTATCTCTATCTATCTCTATCTCTATCTCTATCTCTATATCTATATCTATATCTATATCTATATCATCTATATCTCTATCTCTATCTATCTATCTATCTATCTATCTATCTATCTATCTAACTATCTATCTATCATCTCAGTGCTGACATGAGAAGGGAAGCTGGTAGCCATGAGTTTGTAATCTGAGGAGTAAACCTTTGTTCATATTGGTCACCCACCAGCCTGTCTTGGGAAATCCCATCCCTGGCTGTTGCTGTGATCAGATCAGCAGGATCTCAGAGAATGTATCCAGCATCTCTGAGCCAGGGCAATCAGCTGGTAGGCCAGTGAGACATAGCTGGTGTTTGGTGTGCTCCTGGGTCATGGTCCCTGAGGTGTAACAGCTGGATGATCCCAGAGACCAACCTCGTCCTGGTGCCGTGGCATCTCTGTGTGCCTGGATGTTCCAGATCCTCTCATCCACCCACGGTTCATGATTGCTCAAGAGGACACAGGAGGTTCAGAAGGCTGCAGAAGCATGTGCAGTAGTGAGAAATGAAGTGTGATATGGAGCACTCAAAGAATTTTATCACAGGGTGCCACAGGGACTGGGGTTTAGGTGTTACATGCTGGTGTGCTCCAGAGGAGCAAAGTCTGGAAATGGACAGGGTAGGGAGAAGGCAGTTGGGCCAACAAGAGTCAGGGGGCTCTTTGTGATTCTTAATAGTTTTGTTTGTTTGTTTGTGTTTTTGTTTGTTTTGTTTGTTTGATTTGTTTTTCCTCCTTTTGGGGAGGGGGATGGAAGGTCTTGAATTTTAGAAAAGACTTATTCACACATATTTTAGCCATTTCCTGGGGAAAGACAGTAAACATTAAGGCACTTTGCCAGGTAAAGATAGGAAAAGATGGTTTAACCTGAAATTGATGGAGAGATTGCTGCTGATTTTCATTTAGAACCAAGACTCATTTAAAGACTTGAGACATAGTTGAGGTACAGCCAATCTGTAATTATATTAATTAGAATAAAACCACTAAGTCATTATTTATCATTTGGTTCTCTCTTGTTGTTCACACACTTTTAGATCAGCTCAGAAATATAGGTAGGAATTGGGCCCAACAAGTACAATTTAATTACTATAATACGTCTTTTTTGACACACACAGAAGCAAAACAGGCAGCAGGGCATTACATTTCCTTTATTTAATAAAACTGTATATAAATGACACAATGAAAAATGCTTGTAGGCAAATTATTTAGGAGGCTGGCAAAGGATGTCAGATGATGCTCTAAGGTGCACAACTGGATGTCATTAGCTAAAGACACACATATGAAAGGCACTATATAAAACTAGAGCCCCTTCAGTTCTGTTTTACTTGTGCTATATTTTCCCCTGCATTCACAGAATGCACATAGACAGTGTAAGGTTGGGTGTGTCTGACAAAGGGATTTATTTTTCTATTAGTAAAATATCATTAGGATTCTAATGCGTCTATACTATGGTCTGCAAGTATATTAAATCTTTCAGAATTATGGTATTGACAGTTCTTTACTGAGCAATCATCTGGGTGACTTCTGGGTTTTTTTGTTTTTTTGTTTTTTTGGTTTTTTTTGTGAAACAGATACTTCTGTATAACTGCATTTTCCCAGATGACAACTATAAGAAAAATAAGTGCTTGACAAAGTGATGAAAGTTAGTGGGGTGAAGGTAGAAAGAGTACTTGTTCCTTCTTCATTAAGTGTGGCTGGTTTGAAACATGCTCTAGCAAGTTATAATCCAAACACCGCCTTTGAGAGACATCTGGGCTGTCTGTGACAGTAGATGTAACTGGTTTCTTTCCATTATAGAAACCAGTGAAAGAACATATCATGCAGGGCAACAGGCAGCATACAAAGAAGCTTTCATTTCAGATGTCTTAAGCCCAAGGAGTAATTCATTCTCAGGAGCTGATTTTAATCACAGTCAAGGACAGCTATTCTGCTGCTCACAGATCTCCTCCTCTAAGCAATATTGCCTCTACACAGAGCCTTGCAACTAAGCATACAGGGTCTCTTGTGTCAAAGGAATATTTGACTGACTACTAAAAAATTTGAATTATTTTAATGCCCTATGTAGTGGCCTGTTCTACTAGTTCATGGAATTCAAATTGTTTGTGTTATTTGTTGAAAAACTAAGACTAAGCAGAATTATTTATATTTTTGAAATATTTTAATCTACCATATGAAATAAAGTTACAAAAAATGAGCAACGTACAACATTATGTTATGTATGCCAAGAAGTGTCTGTGGGCTTTACCTTACAGAGTCTGAAATATGTGTCACTATCAAAGCATAACTCCAAGCATAGATAGATCACTAGTGGTATTTAGTCCAAGTAGCTTAAACCATCTGCTTTACCCACAGATTAATGCACATACATGAGTTTTGATTCACATATGAGCTTTTTAGTTTTTATTTTTCACTCCCCTTACGTCTCCAAAGGAAACATTAGAGTTTATTGCTAAACTGATGAACAGCTGCATATAAAGTTTAAACAAAGCTGGTACATTTTTTCACCAGATATGTTCGAACAAATCATATACAAGGCTAAAAACAACCTGACTTTTTTTTTTTTTTTCCAGATTACTGGATTTTATATGATGAATGAATCCAGCTTCTTCTAGTTTTCAAAGTTGTATTTAGTTCTTACTTTGTGTTGAATTACTTTGTGATGACAATAAAATTTAAAACACCATTAAGATACTATTTGAGTGAAAGTTAATGAAACATAATGATGAATATGCAACAAAAACAAACAAAAAAAGTTATTAGAAACTGTTTGACACTGAAAAGATAATGTTTTATTAAACTATAAAACTCTACATATTTTGTGTAATTCAAGATTTCAGAGCTAGTATAATTCAGCTTGTCCTACCTGCTTCATAACTAGCATTTTAGTGAAAAACAACATGCTCTCAATTTTTCAATTTCCATTTTTTTTTAATTTTTTTTTTTTTAACTTTGGAGTATTTATTGACTGGAAATAAACTACCTAAGCCAGAAAACTTTAAAAGTGGCCATAAGTTAATTTAAACAAGTTTTGGTACTTTAGAAAAAACACCCATTATTTTGCTAGTCTTTCATTAAAATATAGGCAACACAGATAGTTAAGTGGGCAGTGCTTAAATGTCAGTGTAAGTTAGCTTTGTAGCTTATACTGATACTGGGCTTGCTATAAATTATTATGATATCAGCTAATAATATAGTTATTATTTTAACTGACCAACCTAGGGACCTTCTATGATGGAGTAACTACATCAGTGAACACAGGAAGGGCTATGGATGTTGTCTGTCTGGACTTCTGTAAAGCCTTGGACACTGTCCCCCACAACATCCTTCTCTTTAAATTGGAGAGGTATGAATTTGATGAGTGGACTGTTTGATGGATGAGGAACTGGCTGGATGGTCACATCCAGATGGTGGTGGTCAATGGCACAATATCTGGATGGACACCAGTGGCAAGTGGTGTCCCTCAGGGGTTTGTACTGGGACCAGTACTGTTTAATATTTTCATCAGTGACACAGACACTGGGGTTGAGTGCACGTTTGTGGATGACACCAAGCTGAGGGGTGCATGCCTGAAGGACAGGATGCCATCCAGAAGAGGGATCTGGACAAGCTCGAGAAGTTGGCCCATGTGAACCTCTTGAGGTTCAACAAGGCCAAGTGTAAGGTCATGTACAAACTGGCAATGTGCGCTTGCAGCCCAGAAGGCCAATTGTATCCTGCGCTGCGTAAAAGCAGTGTAGCCAGCAGGTTGAGGGAGGTGATTCTGCCCCTCTGCCCTGTTCTGGTGAGACCCCACCTGGAGTCCTGCATCCAGCTCTGGAGCCCTCAGTACAGGAAAGACATGGACCTGTTGGAGAGGGGCCAGAGGAGGCCACCAAGATGATCAGAGGGCTGGAACACCTCTCCTATGAGGACAGGCTGAGAGAGTTGGGATTGTTCAGCCTGGAGAAGAGAAGACTCTGGGGAGACCTTATTGCAGCCTTTCAGTACTTAAAAGGGACCTATAAGAAAGATGGGGAGAGACTTTTTGGCAGGTCCTGTTATGATAGGACAAGGGTTAATGGTATCAAACCAAAAGAGGGGAGATTCAGACTAGGCATGAGGAAAGAATTTCTTACAATGAGGGTGGTAAAACGCTGGTACAGATTGACCAGGGATTTGGTATGTGACCCATCCCGGGAGACATTCAAGGCTGGACTGGAGCAACGTGATCTAGTTGAAGATGTCCCTGCTTCCAACTCAAACTATTCTATGATTCTCTGATTCTATTCTTTAATAAGAAAGCAGTAAAAAAAAGGAAAAAAAAAAAAAGTAATTTAAAAGTAATAGGCATTTGCTATTTTTTTTTTTTTTACTGGGGGGAGGGATTTAGTAAAGATCAGAGGTCTGGAGTATATCTTCAATTTTATTGTTGTTAGTTTCCATGACTGTTATCTGTTAACGTTACAGAAATTATTTTAAATCAGAACTGTTCTGTTGTAAAAATGGCTAGCAGCATTGTAACCACTAGGCTGTCTTTATATGCCACAGCATGTGGCTGATGTAAAGAAAAACACCTAAACCAACTTCCCCTCACAAGTTATACAAGAAGACATGAAATACTACTGATCATGTTTGCATACAGATAACCTCCAAAGTACAGTCAGTTATGCAAAGCCTCCTTGTTGGTAACACTTACATAAAGAACTCAATATGTATTTTTTATTTAAGGAAGTATTTTTAACCTGCAAACCTCTTTAGCAATCTCTCTATGCTGACATTTAAGAACTTTTTGAGATATTTATGGTTTTCATAGCCCATGTTTTTACAAAATACCCTTAAGCATGTCTACCCCATAAAAGACCTGTAAAAGGTTACAAATTTTATTCAGACAGTTGTGATCATAACAGAAAATATAGGAAGGGGCTTTATTATAGGCAAAACATCGTAATTTATGTTTCAACTGAGCAAGCTCAAATATTATGAACAATGTGTGACTTCAATTTAAAAAGTACACAAGCTTTACCTCCATTTTCAAGTCACTGTCTTTCAGTCTTAGTTTTGTTGGCTCTCTAATCAAATGTTTTAAAATCCATCTATATTCTCTTTACAGAATTTTAAAGGTAGGATGACTATTTCCTACAAATTAACAGATAGTGACAGCTGCCAGTCAACTGGATGTATTTGAAAAGCAATCATGAAGGTACGGAATGCTTTCCTACAGTGAGTGTGTTCCCTACTGTGCGATTTGTATGAAGAAAGTTCTAAGCTGTTTTCACAGTTCTTTGACGTAGACATCTGCAAAAGGGCTATGAAATGATGAAGTGGCGAATTAGTCTTTTATTTTGGTGATTGTTTCTGTTTACCTAGTATATATTAAACAGATTACAGTACATCAGCCCAGGATGATTGCTCTTGGAGTTATTGTCTCCAGTTTGTCATTTGAACTATGTAATTTCTCAACCATTGACTCTGTTCTGTTGAAAGCTTTTTTAAAATTTATTTTTTTCCCCCAGCCTCAGCCAGAGAACCATTACAATTATGACTTTCACTGGCTTTTTTTTCTTTTTCCCAGGAGAGACCACTCCTACATCTCACCCCTCTGCAAAGGAATACAATTGCGAGCACATTTATTTCTTCACATGCCTGTCTCTTTATTCTGTGTTTTCTCTCTATTTTATATTTTCTTATTTTGTCTCCCATTTTTCAGGGACAATATTGTTACCTGGAATAAGGGCAGTTTTAAATTAATAGAGAGGACCTACTTTCTTCACTATAGTAGTTTATCAGTACTGTGTGGAGACTAGAAGAAACCTGAGCCTGAAAGCTGCTCCATAGGGTTACATTTTATCTGTAATTTATTCCTATATCTGACTGTAACAAGAACTATTGTGTAAATAATTAAAGATGTTGAAATGCCTTTAAAGACTCACAGAGGTTTATAAATAACTACTGTGAAAAAAAAAGATTATTTTGATGGTTAGATAAGCAAGTTGCTTACTAAAGACTATTCCAAAAAGCAGTTTCTACTGTTATTACCTGTTCTGCCTTAATTTTCTACAGAAGCCTTTGGGTGTTGGACAAGCAGTTGGGAGTTCCTTATATGCAGTACAGACAGCAAACCACACCTCCACTCCTGCTTTTCCTTTTGAGTGCTTAGCAGACTTTGTTTCTTTATTCCTGTGGAGATACTCTAGCAATATAGATCCAGTAAGTATGACATTCTTGGATAGATTTTGTGAACATGATCAAATTCTGCCTAGATTGTCTCAATATCTGTTTTTCAATGAAAAGGCCTTATTTTTAGTTTGAAAAAGGAATTAAATATCCCTTTTCACTGCATGGATTTGGGAATAAAGAAAGTTAGTCTGGGACTTGATTGGCAGCAAAAATAGCCAATTGAAATTTTTTGGATCACTGATAAATGCCAACTTCATCCTTCCCTAGAAGCTCGGGGAAATTAAACTGGGTTGTCTGGAGCTCCGTAAGCTAGCTACCATTTTTCCACTTTCAGACGTGAATCGATTGATTTGATGAAAAGTAATTTGTTGAGGAGGAAGGGCAACAGGATAATTTACAGTGCAATGAGATGATTTGCCATCCCTAAAATTGCTTTCCTGAAATCTACAACTATGTACTGTCCTCTTCTTGGCAAGGCTGCTGGTGGGGCTGCTCTTTACTTCCCACTGCTTTAACCACAGCATTTCATTTTGTGATTTTTGGCTCCCTTTCACATCTCCTACTGCACTCACCCTGCGTCAGGCCCTGGCAGCAGCTGGCTGTGAAATTCGAGTCCCTTGGCTACTTCTCCCATGGACAGTCTGACGCTGCTTGGTCCCATGCTGTTTGTGCTTCTGCTGCTCCACTTTGCCACCCCAGCTCTTGGCTGCCATGGATAAGCTTTGCAGCTGCCTCTTCAGTGAGCATTTCTGCTACCAGAGCAAAAGCCTATACGTAGTTCCCTGCTAACAAGGCACTTGTGAAGCAGTTTTTCCAGGTTCCTTTTGCTAGTTTCCCATCTTTCCACTTCAAACGAGTTGTGTGTTGAGCCATACTTCAGCACTTTTGGTCACCCCAGGCTTTTAAAGAGCCTTCACAGTTGTGAAATATCCTCCATTTAATATCACAGCTCATTTATTAACAAAAATGTCCCTGCTGAAACATTTTAAAATGTTTTAGGCTTGCCCATTTGTATCTTTTTACAAATCGTTCCGTACATCAGATGAATACTCTTTATTTTCTCTGGGAGGAGACCACTTCTTTAAAGCACGAACTGCTGAACTTAACATTGCTGGAGGAAGTGATGCTATTTTAAATTGTTACTCAGTTTTGATGCTTGAGCTGTTCAGTGAAAATGGCTTTCAACTGCCTTTTGTTTATAAAATACCAAGATTTCCAGCTTTTTACTACAGTTAAATTATCTTAACACCGTTGTCTTTACAGCTTTCTTTCAGTAGTTTCTTTTTATGATATTCACCTAAACTCAATGTGCTTGAACCCATTAATTAAACATATCTGTATGAGTTTAGTATGCTAAGCCTAAGAATCAGAGAATATTCTGAGACCATTTCTGAACCAGGTCTCCCATACATAGTAGAAAAAAATGCCTCAAACACCGATACAGAAAACCCTGATATGTCCTGTATGCAAACAGTTTGGCTTCTTGAATTATAGCTGATTACAGAAAATTCACTACTGAGTTGCCGAGTACATTTTAAAATCTTACTGCTTTATTATGTAATATACAAAAGGTAATATTCCTTTCCCAGACTAGATGAGAATATAACTGTTTACAGAGGTTTCTGTGGACAGAGTTAATTTAGCAAAAGTTTTCTCTCATTTAATCTAATTTCTCTGCCTGTGTTTCTTTTCTGCCTGCCACTACTGTCTCAAGTGATGCCTTAAATTATTTTCAGCCTGGACAAGATGAATAAATGGGGAAAACAAAGAGCATCATAGTTTCCCTTGATGGAGATTAGCTGAGAATTTCCTTGGAAATTGCAGTCTGAGAGTTGAGTAAAGGATAAATTGAAGTTGTTACCATTTCAGATAACAATCAGCATATTCCATAACTGAGATCAAAACATTTATATAGCAGTACACAACATCTTAAACAGGAATGGTTGCATTCCTGTTTTTTGGGAACTAATTGACTCTACTGCATTGTGACATAAAATGAAAGCTAGATTTATTTTCCAGTATCAGAATCAGGTCTTTGCCCTGTAATATTTACTTACATCCTCAGTGCCAGGAAGAACAGATTTAAACAAGTTCAATTTTTCTTTCTGTGTATCTCTAATTTTCATACAGGTACCACTTCTTTAGGGCAGTGACATTAAGGACTTGGGTTTGGGTGTCTTTCCTCCATGTTGAGTACTCTTTTTGTCTGTGGCAGTTCTGCAATATCAGATTCTGAAAATACTGGCTGTTTTGAGGAGGGGAAAGTTAACACTTCACCCATGTGTATTTGTAAACCACAAACAAATAGTATTTCCTATTCATTATTTAATGTGTAGAATCTAACATGAAGGACCCAGAAGACCTTAGTGAGAGTCAGGCCTCCTTGGGACACTGGTAGGTACATGGAAAGTCTGTTCTCAGAGGAGCTTCCAGGAGGGTAAATCAAGAGAGTAAACAAAGAAAAAGAGAGATTTGATGTGACTTGCCCTAGTTTGCAGGGAAGGTCACTGAAAGAACTGGGAATAAAACACAACTGTTTTGACTCACAGGTTGCTACACGTACATCTGAAAGTTAGTTTTTGTAGCTACCTCAAAATATAATTTTCATTATCAGTGAAACAATAGAGACAAAACATGCCTAAGTAAGAAAAGACACATAATTATACAAACGCTAAAAAAGGCTCAGCTACATTTATGAAGGATTTGCCACACAGTATAGCCAAGTTCTTTGAAGGGAATTTTATGAATTGGAAGAAGGTTTAAGTGTGAGGCAGTTGTATAGGTTTGATGTGTTTTGATTCTTATATGAATATAATTACAGTCTATCAACAGAAATATATCTTGAAATATCTGAAAAATAAAAGCATCTTTCACATTTTAATGGTGCTAGTGATTACCCCTTGTATGTCGAGAATATGTCTTCAGGCTGCTGGAATTAACATCAGATCTGCTGAAGGGCCTAGAAGTTCTGGTTCAAAAGGAGTTCAAAAATACTTGGTATATTGGAGAAGAAATTCCTGAAAAAATTAATGACTGGAAAAAAAT
Source organism: Patagioenas fasciata (assembly GCF_037038585.1). NCBI lineage: Eukaryota > Metazoa > Chordata > Aves > Columbiformes > Columbidae > Patagioenas > Patagioenas fasciata. Next base: position 73,607,608 of record NC_092521.1, on the reverse strand, counting down.
CTAAGCAAAGTATGATTCAATTATGATATAATGAACTGTAATCTCCGGATAACTTCAGTACTTCTTCTGTTCTCCTTACTTTGCCCCCACGTTTCTAGTCATACTGTCAATACTACGAACCGATATTGAAGTGAACAGGATTAGTCTTCAGGTATTTTTCAGGAAACCATACTTTTAGAATATAATAAGAATACAATAGATATAAGTGATAAAATAGTACTTTTGGTGAGGAAAGCCAGGGACAATTGTGGAGCAGTTCAGCTATTTGGGTTATATACATCTTAATATTTAATACAAAATTTCTCTTAAGCCATCATGTTAACTGTTATGTTGATAAATATGCTGCCATACGTGTTTTACAGTGAATATTCTAATATTCATGTTTTGATACAGTGAAGATTGGAAAGAATGGCTCCTCCTGTTCCCAATAGATTTTGGTTAAGTCTAAAACCAGATCTTCAAAATTATCAGTGTCAACATTTCTACTGCTAAATTGCTGAATTTTGTGATGTTGATTATGGGATTAGTCCCACAGACAGCGTACATCAGGAACACACCTTGAAACTGCTGAGTCATTTCAGTCTGCATAATAATTTAACTGAATTACCTGAAAATAGCTGAAACAGATGTGTTCCTGGTTTTGGCTAAGTTAACCTATAAAAAAAATAAAATAAGTCATTTACTAGTCAGCTAACTTGATCTATAAATTCCTCTCTAGAGTGATCTAATGAAAGCTCTGGGTACAGGGTTGGGATGTATGTTTAGCAGCTAATTTACATCCTAGCTGGTATTGCCTTGCTGCAGTGGAAGAATAATTGGAAATGTATGCACTGTGTTAAATGTGTTGACTGAAGCTGTAAATTGGAGGAGATTGTGTTTGGTATATAAATCTGGAGAGCACTACCAGGTTTGGTCATAAATATGTAACTTTCTGAATTCTATGACAGATAATAAGAAACATGTCAATGAGTGATGAAATGTAGATTTCCAATTATTTTAACAACAATAAACTGCCTTTTTGGGATGTATTTATTACAAACGTTTCATCATCTCTAGTTGAAAGAATAGGATGGAGGGTGCATAACCAGAGGGGATTCCTGGGTGAATAGCAAACTAATGTATTCAAAATTCCAGTGGGGAAAGTAAGACTTATGTTTGTCTTTTGCAGTAGGAATTAATTCACTCTGTTGTTTTGTTTCTACTGCTGTTTCGAAAGGAAGAGAGCTGTTTTTTAATATTCTGATAGAAGGAATTTATGAACCTGGTCTTTCTGTGACACCGTAATAAAAATACTTGGAATTATAAAGGATTGTATTTCTGATATGTTTTAAAACTGCATCAAAAGACTGGAAAGAGGTAAGGTTTTGTTTCAGGGAGGATACAAGAAGGACAGAAGTCTCACTAAAAAAGCCAGGTACTGACAGCTTTGTCAAGAGACTACCTAGTTTAACTTTTCTGGATGCTCTCGGAAGTTGTGGAGCTGGTGTTTTAGAAAACACAGCCACCTCATAGAGGAGAAAAGAGATTTATGTTAATGAAGATGGGCTACGTGAACACATGCCAATGTTAAGTTGTATAAAAACTTTCTGATTTAGTACTCAGAATTGAGGTTGGTGCACTGGAGGTGTAAGAGCTGCCTGCAGAGAGACATTCTTCCTGCTTGGGATACTCTCCTCAAGGCTGAGCCTTTCTTCATACTGTATCTCTAAAATTCTGGTCTGATTAAATGTCCTGGGGTCCTGTATAAGCATACCTTATTCTTAGGCTCAGTGAGGGCTGGGAGCATGAGTTGGCTTTGTTGGTTTTGCTCCTACAAAGGGAAAAACCATGAGGGTTCTGTGCACTGTTTTCATTCAGGTGCTTTCAGAGGATGGGGATGACCTGGGCTGGCATGTATTTAATGAGGATTGTGAAATCTTTCCCAAAGTATTTATCGGTGTTATAAAAAACTATAGGTAGTGAATGAAAAGAGTGCTTTTCTGTCTCAGGAGACTAGGGGAACCATTGTTACCTTATTCATATTGTTACTACAGTAGAAGAATTGCTGTAAAGGAAGGGAAAACTGGCTGGCATAAGAGAGAATTCATCAATGTTTAGAAACCTGATTTAGATTCCTTTGCCAGTCAGAAGCAACAACAACCAGACCTGATGAGAATTTAGCATTCTTTCTTTGTGCATTATGGCCACGTATATCCTTACAGAGACTAATTTCAAATGTAAATGCCTGATTTTATACTCAGGGCTAATAAATATAAAATAATGAATGATTTTTTTTTTTAATGTACCACACACAAGATCTGTGACTTTATTAGCAGTTCTAGCATACTGGTTTGCCTGTAACTGTCTGTATCTGTAGGTGAAGCCTTGGGTTGAAGGACATGAACAATTGTGTTTTATTGAGCAGTTACTTTTTACTGATATTTTGTAGGAGGCCCCTGTATCAAACATACACATGAGACAGCAGGACAGTTGTGTAGATGAAGACCAATACAAAGCTTGAAAATGATGCAGATCACATGGAAATGTCCTTACTTTACATATACCACACTGCAATGCTTTTTCTAAATGTGCTGGTTTGAATGATGCTGAGTTTCTATGCTGCTAACCTTTATTATGTTTGCCATTATGGTGACCTACATACTACTTTGAGTAATATTACCCAAATGTAATTGTGCTTTGGAATACAGTCTTATAGCACATGGTATTAATTTTTTTGAGTTTAAATATATGCCAAAATGGCACTGGTTCTGAAAGCTGTATAGAGATTTCTATACATAATTCTGTACTTTGGCTGTAATTACATTCACCTCAAGCGTAAGAAATCCTAAACATTTTAATCCTACATTTATTTTATCCCTGGTGTATTTTTAAGGTTCTCCATTTTGGGGGACATCTGCATTTCAAGCATCCATTCTTTAAAAATGTAGAATGCATTTGTGCCAAAATGAGATGTGCCTATGGTTCACTCAGAGTAGGGATTTCTGTAAAGGAACAACACATTAGTATCTCTAGTTCATGGGAAAAGAGCTAGAAACTTTGAATTGCTCGTAAAAATCAACCAATCAACCAACCAACCAACCAAAACGACAAATAAGCTAAAAACATGGCATAATTGTGACAATTGGCCACTTTTATTGCTTGTAATCCCCCTTATAGGAGTGAATATCTGCCACATTCAAAGGCAGATTAAAAAAATAAAGACATAGTCTATACAGAACCTAGAAGAGTTACAATGGTATATCATCCTTGTGCAATAACTTCTATATGATATGTACAGAGACTACGCTTTTACTGATTACAAGTTCACCTTTTACCTGCTGCTTGTTCTTCTCTTCTTTGTTTGAAAACACACATAATTAAAATGTACTACATAAGCTATGACAGACAGCATGTTCACCTGTTAAAGGAAAATGGGTAGAATGACCTTTGTCTTATCTATTAATTACATTGCAATCCAAGTACCATTTTGATTCCAGCTACCTAACAAAAAAGAAAACACCTTTTAAAATTGCTTGTTTTATCAGTTGAATGTTACATTACAACAGAGGAAAGCTCAAGTTACTTTTATAATAACAGTTGATGTGAAGAATAGAAAGGTTATTATTCATAAATAAGTCATTGTTCACCAGCTGTACAGCACTAACCCTGACTGAGCAGGAACCAACAGGAGAGGAAGCTCAGGAATGGTTTTGAGACTAACCAAAAGGCTCATCCACCTTTGGTGTCTTGGTCTTCGCTTCTTTTCCATTTCATTTGGAAATGCCTACTGAGAGACAGGCAGGTGTCTGCAGTGACTCAAGCATGCATGGAGGAGCAGCTGATCCATCCAAAAGGTGAATAAAGTCCAACCTCAACTCTGAGCTGTCTATTTTCAGCAGAAGCAGTGCTTTAGAGAAAAAAGGCAGATCGATATACTGGTGACCTGGACCAAACAAAAAAAATGCTATTAGGGCTATGAGAAATGATTCTAATGACCAGAGCTGTTATGTGTAGCATCTGAAATTTATTACACTGTGTCACTACATTGTAACTGCTGTGGTAAATTAAATTTCTATGTTAGTTACTGTTTTGTTTGTTTGGTGTTTTTTTTTTTTTTCAAAAAAAGCAATGAGGTATCCACCACTCTGTGGATCATAAAGATGTAGTATGCCTAGGTACAATTTTAACTGAGCAGAATCTCCTTTTTCGCCTTGAACCAAGATAGGAAATTATGAATTAAAGAAAATAATTTTGTGAGAAGGGAACACTAATGTATGCTTTAAAAAGACTCTCTGGTGAGAAAAATCCATCCTTGATTGATAGATACACAGCTGAAGATCAGTGCCCTGAGAGCAGTAATGGACATTAATGGCCCTGAACAGATTCACCTGGAACCCCACTCCATGCATGAGCCTGTGGGCCCTATTTTAGCTCCCATGGGGCTATCTGCCTAGATCTGACCTATTTTATAGGACCTGTGCCTTTATATTAGTGCATTTCCAAAAATGAATAGTTTTGTCTTCACTTTAGGGATGAATTCACTGCACTGCACTGTGAGACAATGCAGTAAAGAAAGGGTTGGGTTTTAAAGCAGAGTTGGTTCAGGCTAAACCTAAGTATCTGTAGCCTATAGGTTGTGGGAAGATACCAAATTCATGTAGGCTGAAATGCTTGAATACTTACCTATATGCTTTGAGGTGTTTTATTTAAAGTATCTAGCCAAAATATCAACATCTCAGTATCTAGAGTCAGACATTACATTCCTAAATGAAAAGACTTCATTACTCTGAGTAAATGAAGAAAAGTAAGTCTTGTTCAGACCAATAGGAATACTGTAAGTATTCAGCTCCAGTGGCAGGGCTGGGTAGGGTAATAAGGCTTCCTTCCCCTCCACAATTTTCCCTGTCTCTAGGTAGTTAACTCCAGTGGCAGTTAACACCTGTGGCATTGAAGGACAGGATTTCATATTTAAATCACTATGATGTGGAAAAAGTCCTGAATCTCACCCTGAAAGAATGACAACTGTACCCAGAGAGCTTTCTGTAAGTCACCCTGCATCTCTGCAGGGAGGGGATTTGTTCTTGGTCTGCATGTTACTTGGCAGTGACTGGTTTGGGTGGCCTTTCCAGGAGAGTGGGAAGCAGTTGTGTATGGTGTGGGATTGCTTCTCGGTTGCTGGCAGGGAAGGACACTACAAGGATTTGGGAGTTTTAGGGGAGAGGGACAAACAGAGCTGGCCAGCTCGGGGTCTGGGAATAGATGAGGGACCCTCAGGGGTGATAAAACCAGAGGGACCCCATGAAGTCTTATTGTAATTAAGTTGTTATTAGCGAGACCCTACGTACAGTGGATAGAGGGAAGATTTGCATATAAAACCTTAATATTACTGTCGACCTTAAATATTTACTAGGGGAAAAATATCTAGGCAGATCTAGTTCAAAGCCCTTGTTGAGTTGATGTCCTGGTGCAGAAGAACTAGTCAAAAGCTGGATGTGTAAAATTCATGGATTTTGTGTAGTATTCACAAAGCATTGCCATATGCCTGTCATATTCTATGACCAATTTTTAGAAAGCTATCTGTGACTGGATTGAATTTCACTCTTTAAATCCACTCAGTAGCTTGCTGTGCTCTTTGGAACAATGGTAGTTCTCTGTAGCCCTGGATGAGAGGGTATCTGGTGTATGTATATGTTTTAACTTGTCTTATTTTGTAGGCTATCATATAGAATGGATAAACAAGCAACATTAATTCAAAGGTGAAACTAAAATTTTGCATAATCAGTTTACTTCACTTAAAGGAAGAAGTAAGTTATTGTCCTTCCTCTGTAAATATCTTCCACTGTAAATCTCCTAAATACTGGTATCCTATCCAGCAAACAGCTATAAATTTGAAGAAATAAGCTGCAGGATTATTTTTCAAGGCCTTAAGTGTTAAATGTTTTTATCTTCTAAATCCAGTAGAAGATATACTTTAGATTTAGTTAGAATTTGATAGCTTATTGTTATTAGCAGTAAAGGAAAAGTAATTACAGTTGAAAGCTGAGGACACCTGATGTGGAAATAATCTGTAGACAATAAATATGGAATGTGACAACTGTTTTCAAGTGAAATAAACTTTAAATACTGTAATTAATTATGTCTTTCATAATTTTGTAGAACCATCTTACTAATGTGACTTATTTGGCATGATGGATTTAATTAAAAAGGCATTCTGAAAGAATAATGTTGTGGGTCTTCTAGATGAAAACCAAGACATATGTTAACTGTTTAAGGTACTTTGCATCTTTAGTAGAAAGCTTCCTCAATTAAAAAGAACTAAAAGATCTTTGAGGGGTAACAAAAATGTTAAGAGATAACATGGGTTGTAACACAACAGTGCAGTAAATTTGGCCAGAGTTCTGACTTTTGGACAACCAAAGCGGAGCCAGTCTTCAGCGTGTTGAAATATTTTTAGTGCCTTCAAAATATTTTTGAGGCATTGTTTTAATTTTTAAGAACATTACAATTTGTTTCTAGATTTGCTGCAAACTTCATTTTCATGGGTGCTATTGCTAAATCCATATTACAATAATTTACATGCATAGCATTCATATGTTAACCTTTCATCAAAGTTTTGACTCTTTTGAAAATACTTTGGCTCTTACTGTGATTGCTTGTGCTTTATAGAAGCATATATTGATTGCATGCTGCATTTTGTAATCATTTTTTCTGTAAGATAGTCAAAGAATTAAGTTAGAATTGGATTATGCCAGTTTTCTTCTCTTTATTTAAATGCTACCAGAACAAGTGTTGTATTTCAGTCTGTATTCTGTCTTTTCTACTATATATATTCTGTCCTACATTTTGTACTTTGGAAGCTTCTGCTTACTATTATTAGTCTTAACTGTATGTGAGATGGTTTCTTTCTTGATGTCCGCTCAACACTCCAGGATTTAAGAGACATTTATTTGCAAGTGTTATGACTACCTTCAAACTCTGGCGTCAGTTTGTATCTAGATGTTGGAGCTGGCTGACTTATTTCCTTCACTAAACTGATGAGCATCCAGCAGCTCTTAGTAAAAAATTTGGGTAATCACATGTTTGGAAAGATCAAGCCACATGTTCTGCAACCTGTGAATATAAGAGGTTTAATTCTGAAAATCTTCATAGTGCCTGTGAAGGTACATACACATACGCATGAACATACATTAAAGGTTTTGTTTTGGGATAGAAGGAACTTCCCTGAAAGCTCCGGTAATGTCTTGTAGAATGGTGAGTGTTAACTATGTAAGGGATAAAGATGGTACTTGTCTGGGATGTGCTTAAGAGAGTTGGCTTCACCCCACCCCCTGGCTCCATTCATATATGCTTTAAGCTTTTGTTACCTGAAATACTGTGTAAAGCTTCTCTGGGACCAAATGTGGTGCTGTATATAGAAAAAGAAGCAAGAAGAGGTGCACGTTTACTAATAGATTCCACAAAACTTGTGGAGCATGTAAGAGAAAGAAGTAGATTGCCATTTCAAATATGTGGTCTTTGACAGGAATGCTGGATGTTTGTAAACTATGTGAAATGTTTCTGGTCTATTTTAATGACTTTACCAAATCCTAAGCTACTGCTGCTCTTGTCAAGACACCCATCCTGACTGGAGCATTCAATAAGACATGCACCTGCTATACTTACCCCAAGGTCAGCCATGTTTGTAAACCAAAATGATTTTTGACAAGATGGAACTTGATTTGGCTGATTGTTGTATATCAAAACTGTGAATTATGCAAATGCATATTGTATACAACAGCTATATCTGAAGGCTGGTTTTTTTTTTTCATCTCTCTTAAGCTAATTGAGGAGGTTTGGCAGCAAAAGGCACTTCTTGGTGACATGTATATCTACTGGATGCTCATACCTGATTATGTTGCACCTAAGAAGAAAATCGATCGCATTCACCAGAAATGCTCATTAAACAAACTTAAATTGGTTCCATTGTCTGAAACTTGACTGTCCCCACTGGACTGTGATGAATGCTGCTCATTACTTAGATTAAGCTTTCTGCTTTGGGAAGAGTACTACATTGTAAAAAGTTTCACATTATTAGGCAAAGTGAAGGTAGTCATGTAGACAAATGGTAGAGTTTTAATCAATTAACTGGAAAAGTGTAGATGTACTATGTAATATCAGACTCATAATAGTTCACAATTAGTGCTGGGCATTGAAGTGTTTTCGTACCTACTGGGGAGAAAAAATTGTCACTGGATGTGTTCTGTGCTAGCTGAAAAAGGTCCTGAGACTGCATGATGTACCCCTGTCCTCTTTGGAGACTGCTTTGTTTTTGAAAGCAAAGCAGGTATCCTTGCTCATGCAGTTGCCTAAGTGGTGTTTCCAGTGCTGAACCCAATATGAAAGAGTTTGCTGTTCATTGTAGATCAGGTTATACTGATCCAGCCTGTGAGCTTTTAATTGAGCAATTAATATGAGAAATGGAGGCTATAGCTTTAATTTTAATGATATGGAACAATACAGCATACAGGTTCCCTGCTATGTTGTGTAAATAAAAGAAAAATATCACAGAAGCCTGCTTATAATTTCACACACACTACTGAGTAATTACTCTATAATGGTATCTTTCTTTGCACACTTTTCATTTGTTATGCTTTAATTGTTAGAAGTACTTGGTGAGCTGACTCCAGAACTTTTAAGTTTTATGCAGAAAGAAAACACTTAGGTAAAGAAGAAGAAGAAGAAAAGCAGTGCTCTTTCTAAGAGGTTTGCACTATACCATTTAAGTTACAATTGAAAGATGAAAGAGAGAACAGTGAAATAAAGTTGCAGGATTATACATGGCAGAAGGAAGAGGACTGGCAGAATAACTTGTGTTGAGGCATTTTGAGGAGAAAAAAAAAGTTTGAAATCTCAAGATTTTGTGCTTAGGAAATGTGTTTTGGTCCAACAAAGGTCAGCAGATTAGAATAAGTGACATTATGAGCTTGGTACAGTTGCATGTATCTTTACTTCACAATCATAATGAAAATAATTGACTAAAGCAAACGATCCATATTCGAAGAGGGAATGTTTTTAGTTATCCATACCTGTTTAAGTGTGTGTGGTGGTGTGTGTGTTTGTTTGTTTGTTTTGTATTGCAAAAAAACCCACCAAAACCAAACAAATTGGGGAAAATTATGAAGCTAATGTTCTTATGAAAGGTTATTAGTACACAGATGCATTATTGTACGTGGCTTCCGGATCCTCATTCAGTGGAATTTTGTCCAAGTGTAGTAATTTGTGTTGATGGTTTCTAGCCTTATTAGTATTCATGCCGAGCAGAAGCCTTGGCTCTTTGTTAACTCTCATTGCCTGATAATTCATCATAATTTGGCTCTGAATCGCTTTGGCATAATGGACCAAAGTTATCTTTGTTGTATGTCTTCTGAAGTCCATAGAGTAAGCATAGGGTAAGCTTAGTCATGAATACTACCATTTATTTAAAAATAAAGTAGGTCTTGCCATATTATTAAGCAACCAGAAAGCTAGAAAAGATTGTGGTGTTTTCCATTGAAACAAGACAAATGTAGTATTATTGTAAAGTTTCAGATGTGTAAGTACAGAGAATGTATCTGAGCAAATAGCAACTCTTTGGAAGAAACATAATTGTTTCTCAGGCACAGCATCTTAGTGCTAGAGGAGCTACCTTTTCTGTTCTATCTTAAAATTCAGATTAAAAACTCTTAAAAGATAATTTTGCACAGAACAAAGCGTGTTATGCATTGTTTTGTGCTGAGGCATGAATTTATTAAGAATGGATGTGTAAAAAATAAAAATGGTAATTTTTTAGAGATACTGCTTTATTTTAAAAATTGAATAGTTACTAGTTTTTGAGATGTAGTCAAATATTGTATAGCCTCAGCATGTGATGGAGATCCACCACAATTTTATTGAACTTGAGGTGTGACTCTGGAACCATATGCTAAGCACAGTAAGCCTGGATGTAGTTTTTATTTTAATTGCTCTGTAAACAGGATCCCCAGATTTGGAGAATAAATAAATCTTTTGCAAGCTAGATGTGTCTACGAACCATAGATTAGTAGCTTCCTCAAAAAAGGAGGATCGTCTGTGGCTGGATGTTGTACATGTTTGTACATGTTCTTCTTGAACAAAATAAGGCTAATTTTTATCTATGAATTTTATATGATTTGTCAAGCATCACAAATGAACTACACAACTTTGTGAATTATTGTGCCTCATCTGAGCAGACGAAACTGTTCATGAGGGCATCCTTAACTGCACTTATGGCTGCAGATACGCTGTAAAGCACATTAGATTAAACATTTCATTAGCATGATTGAGTTGTAATGGCTTAACAAGTTTCCTCCCTTCAGCTAACCTTTGCTATCCATTAGGTGGGTGCATGCTTTGCCTGTCAAATTGAGAGATAATGCAGTTTATTTTTAGATTTGAGCTAAGTCATATTATCTCACATTTAGCTCTTACATTGAAGATTAAGCTAAATGGTGTTGTCTCGTAACAGAAGTGGGCTAAAAGCATGCAGGCAGATGGCTACTTCAGCTTGGCAGCATAAGCCATTAAGATCATGATAACTTCCTTGTGTCTGAGCCAGAAGTGCTCTCTCTATTAATTCTACTGTTGTTAAAAAAATAGGCAGGGGGGTGTGTGGGATGTGGAATTGGAACAGCAGGTAGGACAGTGATGTGGCAGCAGTTCACAGACAAGTAGTATAATAGGGCTTTCTAGAAGTGCCTTCTTTCTCTGTACAGACCTTCAAGGCAACCTATTTCCCTAATGTTGTGTTCTTTGCACTTCAGAGATTTTTTTTTTTTTTTAAGGGAGAAGGGAGGAGTGTATGGAGCAGTTACAATAATAATGCTGCCATTCTAGGTTACCTTGTCAAAGAAGACTATCACAATGTTGAGCAGAGAACAGAGGGTTTAAAAGCCTTGAAGGAATGGAACTGGAGAGTGAAAGAACTGGAGGAGATGGCCTGCCAATTTCTGTAACAGCAGTCAGCTTGAAATATATGCACATACTTGCCAGAGCCTCAGGACACATTTTTATCATTAATAACCTTAGTACCTAGCCAAGACTATTCTGCCAACATTTGCTAGATTTGAAAGAGAAGTGAAGGTGTTTCTCCTCTAATAAATGAAAATTAAGAGTATTCTTAACCAGCTGACCTACCTGAAGAGGTAATTAGAAAATCTTCTTTTTGTCCACTTTTCTTTATTTTTTTTAATCATTACTGCAAAAGAATAAAACAAATAACATCACAACCCCAAACTTTTCATTTTTGAAAATGTTACATGTTATCTTGAAGGCTAATTCAGGTGTTTCTTACACTTTTGGGTCCTTGGCCATGCTGCGTCTCCTGTGAGATGCTGATTCCCTCTCAAGCTGGAGTTACAGACATATTCCAGGTGAATAGATACTCCCAGAATGTGAATGAAAATAAGATCACAGATATCTTTGTATCTTTAATGGCATCACTTTTTCTTTGGTACCCTTATATATGTGTATATATATATATTTATTTTGACAGTTAGCTCTTCTGTGGTTGGAGTTTATGGTGGAAGAAAACTGAAGGCAAATGACATCTTTTAGAAGTCACAGCTGAATTTTAGTATCTTGTTAGCAGGCGTTAAAGGCATAATCTAATAGCTAGAACAAGGGTTTAATGTATCTCTGTAATCTTTGCCTATAACTGAGATCAACGATAACTTGGTAATGTTGAGTAAGTTGGTCTCTTTCTGACATTTATAAAACTGACAAATCAAAAGTCCATGATAGTAACTTATTATTTTTTTAAAATTAATATTAACTGAAACAGTTTTGAGTACTGGGATAAAAGGTGGCAATATCAAGTATTTCCTATAAAGTTAATCAATTTTGGAGGGCAATGCTTGCTGTGGATGAAATTAAGTAACTCTGAGATTACCTTTTATGTTATGAAATATTTCTAGTGTAAATGAGAACAAGTTTCTTCATTCCATAAAAACTGCTAGGCAGTTGTCATGCATGGAAAGTATGTGCCAGGGTTACTTCAAAATGAATACAATTAAAACATACAATTTAGAGCAGATGCATAAGATAATATGTATTAGTAAATTTATAAATTCCAGTCATCTTTATACTCCTGTGTGACCAAAGGGTGTGATGGAAACCAATTTCTCTGCATAAAATAACCTTCCCAACATATGATAGCATATGAACTACAGTAGCATCGATGTGTTGTCTTCAGTTCTCCTTTTGTTTCGTAACAGCCCAGCTTTTGGGGATGTGATAGAGTGCTTGCAAGAGCTTATAAGACTATGACAAGGTCAGTGATGTGTGCAATGGTTTTGATGAACCTTCAAGGAAATTCCATAGTGATGTTTCCTTTGGAAGTAATTAGTTGCTTCATATAAAGGTAATGTGAAGAATAGCTGAAAAGGTGACATTTGTTGCCATATGTTTGTCACTGTGGCTTATTTTAGTGTTTAAAATCTTTGCTAAATAGAGCTCAGGGCTGCTTGTGCATTTATTTCTGTTATGTGACTTCCCCAAACCATTCTGATGTTGTTGCTGGTATAACCTTTGTGGATATTTTAGACATTTTCATGATTTCTCTTTTTTGACACCACAGTGTCCAAAGAAATCAATTTTCTATTGAAGAAATGCAGCAGTTTCAAAGGATTCTGAAGTGATCAGTGTTAACCACAAGCGTACAATAACTGAGATCAAGAATCCATTCAGTAATGCTGAGAAATTAGTCAAGTGCCTCCTGAAAACAGAAAGCAAGTATTATGTGAAATACTAATCACTGTACAGGTGCAAGGCCCTTCATTAAATATATCATCTATATCTATATCTAACAATGAATAAACTGTTAATTGTAAATAATCTGAATATTAGTTGACTGATTGCATCCTCATGGAACAGGTGAAGATGACTAGTTTCCATTTAGATTTAGATGACTAGTTTCCATTTGCCCTTACCTGGGGCTTTTCTAGCTAGCACATATATGTGTATTCTATTACTCCTGAGAAGTCACATATCAAAGAAGTAAAACCTTGTTTTGTGGTGGTTTCCCCCCCTTCCGTCTGAACATATATAGAGAAAAGATTATTGCTTTCCTATTGAAAATGCTTGAAAAGGTAAAATTAGTTACTTGCTATAAAGTAGAGCAAATTACTCATGTTGGGATCAGAGAAGCAGACCTGACATGGGGCCAACATTTTCACCATCGTCAACATCCCTTTCTTCCTAAATTAAACTTCATTTTTTGTGAAATGTAAGCTGAAAACTCTCATGAGGTCTTTGACACTGTGTGACCTGCTAATCACCAGTTGTACCAAGAGCCCAACAGTTATGTTAAATGACTATTGGATGGAAAACAGTGTCTTTTAGGGTGTCTATGTGTGTACACACACACACGTAAAAGACAACTATATCCACTATAATGCTGCAATAGTGCTGCACTCTTAGGTCTTCCAGATCTAAATTAAACATGATCAATATATAAATGACATGCTACACGGTCGATCTATCGATAATGTAGGTTGACTACCTTTTGTTGAACTACTTTATTGAAGATTATGTAACTGAGAAATAAACGCTCAGATTCAGATGTGATCTTGGTTATCACTTTAAATTCTGAATAGATTATTTGAAATTGGAATTATTTAAATAGGAACAGGTATCTAAGGAAAGAGGATAGTTCTGAACAATTTATTGGTGTTTTGAAGCGATGAATAATTCAAGATCTACATATCTTTAAATGACATGCCATGAACTAGATTGCTGCAAATTACGAGAGTATGAGAATGATATAATAGCACATAAATTTGATATTCATCTACAAAGGTTGGTTGTTTGTCAAGCTGTTTGTGGGTTTGCAGCTGACCTTTAAAAACTTAAGGATGAATCAAACTAATAGCCTGAACAATGAAAGTCTTTCAACAAGTGAGCATAATAAATCTCACCACTTTGAGAGAGAGGCAAGTGTAATATATAAAACTAAAGACAAGCTTTAATAGACATACAGAACATGGGGAATTAATTCTGAATATGGAAAGATTAATTATAGCTATGGTCACATTGAGGATTGAAGATGTATGAATACATATGAGGATTCAAGATTCCTTACCCTACTTCTAACTGTATCTTTGAAACAAATAATCCTGAAAGTTACCTTTGTGAAGCAGGGAACTTGGAACTTCAATCCCTTTACCTTTTAAAACTGAGTTTTAGTCATGATAATTACACTGCAACGTAAGAAACTGCTAATTTGCGTGCTTCTAGTTGAACTGGGGTGGGGGTTGGGAATTAAGAACTGATTAAAAAATAGCAATACAAACTGTGAATTTTTGACAACTGTTTTTTAGGACATTATGAATGAGGATGAAATGCAGGTTGTGAGATCTTTAGGACAAAGATGCTGTTTGTTTTGTTCAGTGCAAAGCCAACATAAGCCAAGATTTTCTTATGACTGGGGCTCTTCAATGCAACGGTTGGGAAACACTATTCTTGAAGCTAGTGTCTGGACCTCTTCTGATGTTTTGGGCATTTCTGTGTTTATAATATCAGCTTAAGGTGCTAGGATGCTTACTGTGGTTTGTAACCTCAGTAAATACACTTAAAACTCTCATCATTTCCATTTGGCAGGGTGGAGTGGTATAATTTTAAGTATCTATGCAATATTTCTGGCAAAATAAATGTTATTACTTTAAGGAGTAATAAGCATTAAAAAAATACAAAGCAAAAACCCCCAACCAAACATTAAGTAAGTTTATTAAAAAATGAAATACAATTGGCAACTTAGAAGGCAGTCTTCCACTTTTAGTGTAAATCATAGAATTGTTTTCTTTCTAACTGCCAACTGAAGAACATGTATTGTATGTGCTACTTACAAATGGTAATCTCTCCTGAACAAGATGGTTACTTTTCTTCTGAAGTTTGGGATTGATTGTTATGGCAAGAAAAAGTCTGAAGTAGCTGTGTATACGATTTTGTGTTCGTGGAGAAATGAATGTGTTTAAAGTATCAACAGGGAAAGCTACATTTAGGCTTAACATCACATTACTAGCTGATGCTGTATTACACTTAATCCTTCTGTGTCTGAACTGCAGATTGCATTTAGTGTTGTGCTTAGTTAAAATGATTGTGCTAAATCAAAAGTCAATTTTCAGTGAGATACATCCAGTGAAACTCCAAATGTAATTTTTTTTTTTTTTTTCTAAATTGGGACTATAAAGCAAAGTTCTTATGAAATGTGAAGCTGGGCAGAAATAATTTGGTTCTGTCCTTCAGAAGCTCTGGCTGTGAGAGCTGAGCTTTTTGAGCGTTTTGAGCAAACACCGGTGAGTGAAGCTCTCCCTTGGCATCACAGAGTGCTTTTATCTTGTTCAAAATCGAGCAGAGTTTGGTAGCATTTATGAACTTAGGTTTTTGTCAGGCTTACTGGATAACCAAATATAAAATGGAACCAACTGAGCACCTAGCAAACAGGCAGGATTTGTAGAGTTTAGGCAAAGCTCTGTAGCGTGTATGATTGTGCTTGCCTCCTCCATATGTAATAGGTACATATATTTGTATGGTTTATTGTTGCTTAAATGGCTGTCAAATCACAAGCAGTACTAAATTTAATGCCTAGATGTAATATTGCAAAGGGAATTCTCATGTCACCATGGAGATTTTCTTATCACATGAAACAGTTCAGCAACTGTAATGCTTTAATTTTAGATTGTCTGTCATGAAATATGTGACTACATTAATTTGTTGGTAAAATGAAAATTAATGTGGTAAAGGGTTTGTTCACTTAAGATAGAAATTAATATAAAAAGGTGCAAGCTGTGCTTACACCTTGTATGTTACAATAAGCTTAGGAAGACAATGTTATGTAGTGAATTATTAGTCGGTGTGTATCACCTTGGAATGGTAAAGTGACATAAGATATTGAATACATTTAAAATACATGCAAGACACAGCTTGTACTTTTTCCAAAAAGAATGGCAAAATAAGTAGTCATAACAGTGAAATACTTGTATAAATAGATTTATTTTTGCCACCTCAGTGTACAGGCCATCCTCTGAAATCTGTTGCTCTGGTCACTGTAGTAAGACTTGTGCCAGGTGATGATGTTTAGGTGTAGCACTGACCATCTGCAGTTGTGTCTAGATCTTAATCTGTTTTCCCTTTCCCTCTTGCAGACCTGCTCTGTCAAAACTACTGAAGGGGTCAGAAAGAACACAGCAATCGGCTGCTCAGGTTAGCCAAGAGGGTTGTCGTGGCTTGCACAAGGTGTGCAAGATGCAGGACAAAGTTTTGCGTTAGCTGTGCCGTTGACTAGTGCTGGCCACAGTATCTGACTGATGTGGTGCCCCATCCAGATGTGTTTTCTAGAATCGTTCACAAGACAGCGAGGATTTTGGGAAGTGAGAACTGCATGAATTATGCTGACACAGGGGTGATATTTACTACACTGGCATTTGGCTTTACAGAAAGTAAAAGGTACTATAGCTTTTCTGCTGGAGCGCAGCAATACCATTATAAACACACAACGCACCTCATGTGCTCAAGAAACCAAGGGTTCTTAGCATACTAAGTGTCTCCAGTTGAAACAATGTGGCTTTTAAAAACAAACTTGCATAATGTTCTAATGAGCTGAATTTTCACTTATTTCTTTCTGATTGTGAACCAATAGTATCCATTTTTCTTTGCTCAACTATTGCTTCATCTTAGTTTAAAAAACTGCAGTTCAAAACCTTGTGCTTTCATCACTCGTGTGCCACAACTTAATACTGTGAGAAGATGGAAGCACAAAAAAAATTGTACTTAAAAATAATTTAGAATAAGGTCGCTATGTTTTCTCTCTCTCTTGTTAAATTAGGCTTTAACAAGCATTTTGGAGGCTATGTGTGAATATTTTGATGTACAGATTAAATGTTTCAGAAAACATGATATTTCTGTCTTCATATGACAAAGTATTGGGTTGTCAGGAATAACAAGAGAGAAATATGCTTTAACAGTCACTTTTATATCAAACTTCTGCAAAGTCCTAACTGAATAGTGTTATAAGTTTCAGAAATCCTGTAATAGCAAAGAAATAGTGCCTCTAAAGTATGCTAATAACGTTTGCTCTTGACTTTCAGATGAATGACAATGTGCTTGTTTGGAAGAGCATCCTAAAATAGCTTCCCGTGGTAACACTAATGCTAATCAATCACTATGTTGCTGTCTTTCACATATAAGCTGAAAGATATTGGAGTTCTTCTGAGCTTCTAAAAGTGAAAGAACTGGAGGGGAAGGCTAGCACTTATTCAAATATCTAGCTGGACCTGATCACATTTATAGTGACAGACTGTCTAGGCCTTCTTGTTTAAGACATCATTAGTATTTCTGCAGATAGCTGATTTAAATGCCTTCTGGTACTGTGGAACTTGATGTCTTACTACCATGAAGATCCACTGAAACTAAGGAAAGATGAGCTGTGCTGAAACACTACTGAAGAGTTAGGCCAGAAGCTTTATTTTGAAATAGTTTCGCTTTCTTACTGTCTTAATACATTTTCTTTAATTCAAGCCTCATAGCTTAATGCTGTTCTCTCAGTGCTTTGATTAGTTTTCTGAATTTTACTAAAAAGGCAAAGGCTTGGGATGAGGAAGGAGGTTTTTATATGATAAAAACATAATTTGATCATGCTTATCTGTGGAATTGTTAGAAAAACTCCCCACACCCTGCAGTCATAACAAAAATTGTGAATTCAGAGTCTTAAACCTGAAGTTTCTAGGTAGCAGCACTCAGTGATGGGAGAGCGCTAGAAGATTATGATGGAGGTGCTGGAAGCAGCTCTATAGTACATAGGTGTAGGTAGGAGACCCACACCTGTCCCAGTGTCGTATTCTGGCTTGGACATAGGGAACGCTTGGGTGGCAGCCAGACTATTAAAGAACAGCTGGACCTCACTGTAGCTAAGAAAGATGCCATGTCTCTAATTTTACATCTAGATTTTGCGATCCTGGGTAAGCTCTAAACAACTGGACAGGCTTAAAGCACTTATTTGGAAGAGGTAAGAAAGATCTTGAGCTCATTTCTGAATATGGTAATCGTGTAATAAAAACAGGTGACTTGGCAGATAAATTTTTTTGGTCATTTTGACTATTCACCTACACTCAGTTTCATCGGGACTTCTGCTCTGCCCCCTCTCCTCTCATCTTTCCTACCCTTTGTGTATATGCAATAGAAATACTCTGTCCTGTCAAACCCAAAATTCATATGTTATCACTCTGTGTCTGGTGGTGTTCCCAATAAAGGGTGTGGGTTGCAGATGAGTGTAAGTCCTTCTTTTGTAAACAGAATCAATAGTTCTCTTTATTTCCACTATTTTGGCTTATGAACATTGAATTCTTACATATTCTCTCTGCTGCTTCCAGGATAACCTTCCAGAAGATTTAAATGTCTTATTTTCAGGACTTCTTTTTTTTTAAACTGCTGTTGCTTCATCAGTAATCCCATTCCCACCATATTCTTATGTATAAAGGTATAGGAATCACTTATTTAAAGACTATAGGCCGCATAGTGACATTAGTAATTATCAAGGCAATATTCCTAGTGACTAAGATATGAAAGGAAAGGCTAATGCTTTTGAGTTGTTGGGACTTTTCTTATTCTTAAATAATTTGTTTTTCTTGTGGTAGTCTACTGAGAATTAAAATTTAGGATTGCAGAAAAGCAGATAAGCAAGTGTGTGCTTAAAGGAAAGAAGGGGTACTTTGGCTCAGCTCATATCTGGGAATTCAAACACCAGATATGAGCAAGTATTCTCTTGATTAATATGGCTGTATGTGGGTTTCCATGAGTCCTAGCAAAAAATTGAATTCTAAGATCCCAGTTTGACTTGTGTAATGCATAAAGTTTTTATGTGGTTAAGAAAAAACAAAATGCAGAACCTTTTTGTAGTAGACCTTTGTTCCTAAAGTGACATTTAATGTCTTTCTTATGTCTTAGAGGTACTGTCATCTCCTAGTAACAAACTTTCAATTCCTGTTATAATTTAGTTCTGACAAAACAGTGCTTTTTAAAAACTTTCATTCTGAGATTATAAAGGCTTCACTTCAAGTATATCCTGTAGCAATACAGCCCTATTAGAAGCATTTGAATTCACAGTGAATATCAGTTTTTCTGGAAAACAATCCGCTAAGCTCCAGAAGGATGCCATGGCTGGCTTCTATTAAAGATGTGTTCAGGGCACATGGCTGTTCTGCTATGTTACTCTAATGTTACTGTTAACTTCAAAGTAAATAATGTCTTTATCTTTCTGTATGTATTCATCAGGGCATTGTGATGTGTCTAGCTTATAGAGTTTGGCTTTACTACTTCCATTCATCTTCTACTTGTCATGCAATGTCTAGTACAAGGGTAATTGATAAAGAAGCATGAACTCAACTGAGTAAGATATATAGAGTGGCCATGCTTTGAAAAATATGTACGATGTTACTTGTTAATAATAAATATGTTTAAAGAATAGTTTGTCATGTTGGATGACAGATGACGTTTCTCACTTGGTGCTGTGAGGAAGGTTACTACATCTATGAGAGATGAATGAGTAGACTAAACTGTAAACTGTATTGGACTTATATTAAAGGCAAAGGTTTTTGTTATTTGTTTTATGTATTGACTCTCAGTTTTAGAGGGGGAAAAACACTTGCAGACTATCACACCAGATGTCAGAGGAAAACCTGTCTCCATAGACAATAGAAATTGTGGGGTACTTGGAATAAGCATGCTTTCCTCTAGATAAGTAAAATATAACTTTTTTTTTTCTTCCACCTTTAGAAACGGCTTTCAAAGACATGATACCCTATAGAATATGATTGCAGTCCTCAGAGTTGTGGTATTGGTGAAGAGTAGAGTCAGGACCCTGAATTTTAGGAAATTCAACTTCCAGCTCTTCAAGGAGTTCATTAGCAGGATCGCCTGGGAAACTGCCCTCAGGGACAAGGGAGCAGAACAGAGCTGGCACATGTTTAAGGATGCTTTCCATCAAGCACAAGAGCCGTCGATCCCCAGGTGTAAGAAATAAGGTAAGGAAGGCAAGAGATGGGCTGCTGGTCAAACTGAAGGTCAAGAAGGAAATGCACAGGCAGTGAAAGCAGGGACAGGTGTCCTGGGAAGAGCACAGGGACACTGCCCGGTTGTGCAGAGATGCGGTCAGGAAAACCGAAGTGCAGCTGGAGCTGAACTTGGCAAAGGACACAAAGAATAACAAGAAGGGCTTCTACAGGTGTGTC
Organism: Patagioenas fasciata; assembly: GCF_037038585.1. Classification (NCBI taxonomy): domain Eukaryota; kingdom Metazoa; phylum Chordata; class Aves; order Columbiformes; family Columbidae; genus Patagioenas; species Patagioenas fasciata. The sequence goes on along the minus strand of NC_092521.1, from coordinate 73,587,374 downwards.
AACCAGAAAAGGAAGGTCAAAGGAAGTGTAATCCCCTGATGAACAAGACTGATAAACTGGTAACAAGGGATGAGAAGAAGGCTGATCTTCACTGGCAAGCTCTGTTACCACACCTCTCAGTGGAAAATGAACTCCAAGACAGGGACTGGGGGAGCAAAGTTCCTCTGGCTGTGAGGATCTGGTTCATGACCACTTATGGAGCCTGAACATAAGTCCATGGGACCTGTTGAGATGCATCCCAGAGTCCTGAAGCAATAGACTGGTGTAGTTGCCAAGCCACTCTCCATGGTATTTGAGAAGTCACGGCAATGAGATGAAGTCCCTGGTGACTGGAAAAACGAAAAAATCACACCCATTTTTTAAAAGGGTAGAAAGGAGGACCTTGGGAACCACTGAGCTGTCAGACTCACCTCTGTGCCTGGGCAGATCATGGAAGATCCTGGAAGCTCTGCTAAGGCACAGGGATGTGATTCAAGATGGGCAGCATGGCTTCACCAAGAGCAAGTCCTGTCTGACTGAACTAGGAGCCTTCTATGGTGAAGTAACTACATCAATGGGTAAAGGAAGGGCTATGGATGTTGTCTGTCTGGAATTCTTTAAAACCTTTGACATGGTCCTCCACAACATCGTTCTCTTTAAATTGGAGAGGTATGGATTTGATGGGTGGACCATTTATTGGATGAGGAACTGGCTGGCTGGTCGCACCCAGATAGTGGTGGTCAATGGCACAATATCTGGATGGACACCAGTGACAAGTGGTGTCCCTCAGGGGTCTGTACTGGGACCAGTACTGTTTAATATTTTCGTTAGTGACACAGGCATTGTGATCGAGTGTACCCTCAGCAGGTTTGTGGATGACACCAAGCTGAGTGGTGCAGCTGACATGCCTGAGGGACAGGATGTGATCCAGACGGACCGAGACAAGCTCAAGAAGTGGGGCCATGTAAACCTCATGAGGTTCAACAAGGCCAAGTGTAAGGTCCTGCATCTGGGTCAGGGCAACCACTGATATCAGTACAGGCTGGGGGATGCAGAGATTGAGAGCAGCCCTGTGGAAAAGGAGTTGGGGGTACTGGTGGATGGAAGATTGAGCATGAGCCGGCAATGTGCGCTTGCAGCCCAGAAGGGCTATCGTATCTTGGGCTGCATCAAAAGGAACGTGGCCAGCAGGTAGAGGGAGGTGATTCTGCCCCTCTACTCCACTCTGGTGAGACCCCACCTGGAGTCCTGCGTCCAATTCTGGAGCCCTCAGTACAGGAAAGACATGGACTTGTTGGAGAGGGACCAGAGGAGGCCACAAAAATGATCAGAGGGCTGGAAAACCTATCCTATGAGGACAGAGGGTTGAGGTTGTTCAGCCTGGAGAAGAGAAGGCTCTGGGGAGACCTTATTGCGGCCTTTCTGTACTTAAAAGGAGCCTGCAAGAAAGATGGGGAGAGACTTTTTAGAAGGATGTATTTTGACAGGACAAGGGTGAATGGTTGTAAACTAGAAGAGAGGAGATTCAGGTTAGACATGAGGAAGAAATTTTTTACAGTGAGGGTGGTGAAACACTGGCACAGGTTGCCCATAGAGGTGGTAGATGCCCCATCCCTGGAGACATGTGGGGCCAGGCTCGACAGGGTTCTGAGCAACCTGATCTAGTTGAAGATGTCCCTGCTCATTGCAGGGGGGTTGGACTAGCCCAAGCTATTCTATGATTCTCTGATTGTCTGAGTATTTGTTGTTCGCAAAAGCCTTTTGAAAATAGTTTCTGACAGCATGCAGGAAAAAACAAGTATGAAAACCCTCACCCTGACAGTATGTGGCTTTTTTTTTTTTTTTTTTTTTGTGCTACTTTCACACACTCTGTGTAAGAGGCCTCATGGCAGAGTACCCCAGGGTTTAGTTCAGCAATATGGATAGTGTAGGTACAGTGTTCTGTGCTGGGCTGCATCCACTACGGTGTTTATCCATTTGACTTAATGAAATTCCTGTGTTTCCTTATCTAGGAAAGAAAGCACTTCCTTTTTTTTTCTTTTTTTTTTTTTTGGTAAGAATACCTTTCGTGGTTGTTTTACGTTGCTTAATGGGCAGCATTTTTTATTTTACTACATGTGTAATACAGGATTATGTGCATATTAAATTGTACCAGACCTTCGTAAGACAGACTGTTCTTTGAAAATTGTGTAAAGTCACATAAGCTTGTGTAATTTTGTTTACATAATACCACAGTTCTTCTAAGTATTATACTGATATGCACTAAAATGTTTTGCAGTAAGTAAAGTTCCTCTAAGATTTGATATAGATACATAATGTGAAATCTAAAGTATACCTCTCATCTGCTAAAGTACAGACTTCATCTCTGAGTAGCTGGACTCAAGCAACATTGAAAACATTCAAAAGAACTCTCCAGGAGATCGTTCTACTATTTTAGATGGTTGGTTTTATCTCTCTGTCCCTGGTATTGAGTTAGCAGTCTCATTGCAAGTTACCTGTTTAATGAAGGCAGGCAGAAGAATGCTGACCTTTAACCTTCTCAGGAGTGCTTGTTATGCAGTAGTTTACATTCAGCTAAAATGCACAGCAGATTGATGTTAAAGTTACCTAAAATGACTTTGGGTTTAAACTAGAAGGCCAGTACTCAGGCAGTAGAAAGTTTTTAACAAACTTCACCTAAAACTGCAGGCACATGTGCAGGGTCAAAAGTTGTATTTGAATTTTTGCTTCCTTCTTTTCTCACAAGCAGATTAATGGGGCAGTACCTGGTGGAGCTGCAAATGCTGAGTGCCTGTCAACCAGAATAACATTGCCTGCCACTAACAGTGCTTAAGTGCAAGTCTAGCGGCTGCCAAGGCTTGCTTTCCTGCAGAGGGGGGGATGGTTTGCTGCAGAAGGGCAGCACAGTGTGAAAGTTCGTTCTGAGCTGCTCTTCTGCCATGTAGGGCAGATATTTGTATTGTGCACTGTTAATGTCTAACATCACTGGCAGTGTGTGTCTTGAGCTATAATAGGAGAATAATGGGATATGTAGAAAGCAGCCTCTGCTACCGGAGGTGTATGTGGTCCTTTTACTTTTTGATAAAAATAAGCTTTTCAGATTAAAAAAGTTAATACTGATTCCCTTCCACAGGTCAAACAGACAAATGGATCCTCTGCTGACATGGAACTAGTCACTTCCCAATGTTATGTATTTTCAGATGGCTTCCCTTTTTTTTTTTTTTTCCATTGATAATGAAGGTTAAGCTGAATTTGGATTCTCCCCTTCCTCAATATATTCTCAATATAATTTTGATAGTTACAGAATACTGAAGTGGTACCTTGATAGTGGTATTCTGGATTTGAAATTTAAAAATGAAATCTACTTGTTTGCCAAAGTACAAACACAGAATGCAAATAGAAGTCTTCATCATATCCTGATCTTTACTACAGAAAGTGACCTTAATTTAGGGCCTTAATACTTTTTCACTTCATTGTTGTTGTGGAGGAAAACAGTCTCTCACTTGTGAGAATTTAGAATTCAGCAGAGACCAAATCTGAATCTGGTACATATTTTTGTCATTAATAGTGTTGTGTAGTTGTGATTGTCTGCCAATGCTTCTCAGCTTTCTCAAGTCTAACCTTTTAAACTGGAATGTAACTAGCATTGGGAGATTTGCAAATGCCATAATCAAGAAATATGAATATAATTTAAGCAGTAATTTCTTACTACAGGCCTATCTTACTTATGCATTTCACTTTCACTGTCAGTATGGAAATGAACAAGAGCAATATATATTCATAAAGTCTTGTGCAGTCACATTCCATGATTTTTTTTTGTAGCTCTTTTCTCCCAGGCTCTTTTGGAGAGTTACAGTCTCTTACATCTAGCAACTAATAAAACTCGTTGTTGTGTTTTGTTTTTTAAGTGTCAACACAGAACCACAGTTCCTACTTGTGGTTGTAAATGTGGTAAGAATTACACTTCTGTTTGGACCCCTTATTTCCTGATAGGAATTGTTTAGTGTCTTTAGGGGAAAATGGGGCAACTGTCAATCCATCCATAAACTGGAATGGTATAAATCTTCTAGCTCTTTCCATTTTAGTCATACTTTTGAATGTCTCATAGTCTGGACTGTTTTGATGTTGTTTGAGGTCTGGGTTTTTACCTCAAGGAATAAAAAGTTGATCTGACTTTTTGATTTAGCCCGTTTTAGTTTAAAGTTCCCAGAAGTAACTGTACTTTTCCAATCCTGCAGTGAAGTTTTAGTTTCCTGAAAGAAATACAGTTCTTGACTCCTGCACTTGTATTTAAAATATAAAATAATGAGGTGCCTAAAGTGGTTTCATGTGCTTTTTCTGTCCATTCCCCCTGCTGCTCCATAATTTGTAGACTGCTTTGCATTTTAAATTTGATCTGCTTTAAAGCAAAAATTCTTCACTTGCGGATGACATGTCAGTGCTATAAACCTCTTCAATGCAAAACAATGATAGTAGTCTTTGCTTTGTTTCCAAATGATAGCTTTAAAACCTGTAATTTTGAACCACCTGCAGTTAATGTAAGTACCAGTTTCACAGTCTGATCTGCTGCTAGATTTTACTTTCATGTACATGTTTTGATGCGCTTCCCTTTCCATAGAATTGGCACAAGCTTCTGTAGTGACTTCCTGCTTAATTGGCTTCACTACAATTAAATATCAAACATAAGATTATAGCTTGTTGCTTTGTTTTTTCCTCTAGTGTCTACTTTTGCTGAGGTGACAGGAACTCCTGAGCCAGGGTGACCCCAGAGAGAAGTAAATTTTGAAATCCAAATTGAATAAAGGAGCTTAGGAGCTTTAAATTGAAAAAAAAAAAAAAAAAAAAAACCACCAACAAACCAAAAACCAAAAAAACCCCAAAACATCAGTGTTTAACGTTAAAAACTCATCTGTTCTTACTTATTCAGACCTTGAATGGCACCTGCAACTTTTGAATGGATTTGTATCTGTGTAGTTGAGATTGACGGATTTCCCTCCTGGAACTTTTCATAAGAAATAGGTATTATAAAAGCACTTGAAAGTATTAATCTGAGGAAATGGGGACTGCTACAAGACAGAAATCTGCGTCTTTTTGATGTCCCCTCTTCTTATGACTAAGACTGATCTGCTTTCCTGTGGGTTAATATTCTGGTATAAAAGTTATGCTACCCTTCATGTCAGTACAAGGAGGTGATGCTTTTGCACCATGAGATGATTCACTGTGGCTGGTAATGGTCCCAATTTGGGCTCTGCCAATCAGAAGATGCAGAACACTCGTGGAAGAGGCTGGGAGACCAAGTTGGAAGAGGAGGAGCTGCTGCGAAGAAAAGGGTCTTTAAAGGAGGAAGTCAACTTTTAGTTTTATGACTTTGCTTCCAAGCATAACCTTGGTTTTTAGGCAGAGCGGTGTCTAATTCTCGGTATTTTTTTCCCTAGATGTTCAATAGTAACTTAATGTAACTTGCAGCCTTTAGCCCTATTGTTAAAATCAAGCACACAAATGTGAGGGGTAGCTATCTTCTTTATGATGAAGTCTTATACAACTTTGTCCTAACTAATTAAAAATATGCTTTATGTGTTGCTTCTAGAAAGAGATGAAGGCAAAATTAAAACGTCTGTCCAACCTAATTGGGCACAATCTTGGATCAGACCGATTATAGTTGATTTGCCTAACTCTGCAGTCATGCAACTCTGTTCAGAGAAAGCTGGATTTGTGTCTGAAAATAAAACTACCCCCAAAACAGAAACCCACAACAACAACAAAAAACAATTCCCCCAAACCTAAAAAACTACCTCGTTTCAAATGGACTATGGTCTTCATACTGCTTAAAAAAACCCCAAGGGAAACAACAATACCTTTTGTGCAGTAAAATCAAACATTTTCGACTATAACAAGAACATTTTGCTGGAAAATACTTCCTTTTAAATTTCACATTCATGAAATCCAGAGCAATTTTTCTTCAGAAAAAAGACATGCAGCTCTGATGCTGAATTATATTTCAAGTTATATTATGTCTTGTGTACATGTGCTTGCAGAGACATCTAGGTGTATTTATAAACCCATGCTTACAGACAATACCTGCTTCCAGCTTATTTCTGTAGAGGGCATTGAGGAAAGCTCGCTCTTTGTTTTTCTTTTAACAAAGTGTCAGGATCAACACCCAGATTACAAGGGGGTGAACAAAGTGAGGACTGCTATCTCTGGTTGCAGTCTGGGGGAGCACGCCCCAGCCTGGCTCCCCACAGCCCCCGAGGGAGCACACCTGGGCTGCTCACCAGCTGCTGCCCAAAGAACACCAGCAAAGTGGTCCCTACAGCAAGGGAACAACTTGCCTGGTGTGCTGCAAAAAAATTAAGGCATTTAATAGAGTTATGTATGGCTTTGTCAGCCTCCTGCTCCAGCTTCCTTGTGAAAGCCAGCAGGATGCGCTGCAGAGTCTTAGCATTTAGTAAAAATTAGCACAGTCCGATGGAAGCAAGTGGGCTGTAACCCGGAGAATATGATTGTCACTGTCTACAGCTACCTGAAAGGAGATTGTAGCATGGAGGGTGTTGGTCTCTTTTCCCAAGTAGCAAGTGACAGGAGAGAAAATGGCCTCAAGATGCACTAGGGGAGGTTTAGATTGGATATTAGAAAAAATTTCTTCACTGAGAGGGTTGTCAGGCATTGGAACAAGCTGCCCAAGGAAGTGGTGGAGTCACCATCCTTGGAGGTGTTTAAAAGGTGTTTAGATGAGGTTCTTAGGGACATGATTTAGTGATAGACTTAGGTTATAGTTGGACTCGATGATCCTGAGGATCTTTTCCAACTGAAATGATTCTATGATTCTGTGATCCTTTGATAGCTCTCCACGTCCTTGTGGTATTTCTTGATGTTGTTAGGGCGTCTTTTTTCTGTTTTCTCTTTTCCTGTCCTCACCGCTTGATTTTTGTATGCTCCCAGTTCCTGTATGCAACCAGTTCTTTGTCCTACCAGATGCTTTGACAAATTTACCACTCTGCCAGTCCGGCTCTTTCTGTGTTTTGATCAGTATAGCAAGGCAAAGGAGCAGATGATTTTCTGTGCTTTTCAAATTGACCTGTTCTGGTCTGTGTTAGTACTGGCTTAGTCTACACACAACAAATATGTTCTTTTATCACAGATTGTCTTATTTGGTAGTCATTTGCCTTGGTTATCTTGGAGCCCACATTAAAGCTCCAATCTGTATCATAACATGAAATATATTTGGATCAAATAAAAGGTCCAGTAGACAACTAAGAATGAAGGAAGATTTTCCTATTGTAACTTTTTGGTATTCAGCAGTCTGCTGTGATTACAGTTCCTTCTGTACCTGCAGGTAACTCCAAGGTCAAATTTAAACTCCAGTTCTCTTGTAACATTTTTCCAGCTAGGAATAAGCTTCAAATGCTGTGTCTTTCTGGCAACAAAATAATATATAGGAGGTTTTGCTTTAAAGTGGAAGTGAAATTTTTGGAAAGTAGTTTGTTAGAAAGGACAATCTAGTGGGCTGTGATCATTGTCCAAAACACACCTGAAAACAAGAATCTGTTTCATCCCATTATCTATTGAACTAGGAAAACATGAACTATTGTTCCTCTGTGTTTCAGGTTTTTTTGAGGGCGTGTGCATGGGGTTTTTAATTTGTTTTTAAATGTAGCTAGTCTTTTTTTTTTTTTTTTTTTTTGAGGGAGGCATTTTCTGATTAAATTCCAGGGTGAAAGATTTGTTCAGAGTTCAAATGGCAGAGGTGTAAGTTCATAAATTTGCAGTATGACATATACTGGCTACTTGATGCCATTTTCATGAGGTCATTTTCTGTATTAAGAATGAAGATATTCAAAATTAAATATTGAAACTAAACAGGATATTAATTACTTGGTAATGATTAAGTAACTCTTTACCAAAGTCAGGAGGATAAGAACTATCTCTTCAAAGATTAAGAAACATAATACTTTCTTGATAAGCATTCGAAGTTTAAAGGCTTAATGAGAATCAAATAATTTGAAGAGTGTATTTAAAGAATCAGAAAACTATACTTACAAAAAAAAAAGGGAAGTTATGGACTCATTTGATTAAGAATTTCAACTGTTAAAACCTGATTGAAATAACAGTATTGAAGGAAAAAGTTTAGATCACTGGCCATAAACCCAGTGTATTACAACCCTGCTGTCAGTGTATCAGTGGCCAAATACTCTTGCACTGGCAATGCTGTTTCACTGCAAGAAATACTGAACTAAAGAAATCCAAAAGTTGGATTGAGTCATTAGCAGCTAAATCCCTCTGTGGGGCCTGTTGTCCCTTGGAAAAGTAGAATACAGAGGGTTAAGATTGCTTTTGGAGCATATAACTCTTGTTCCTTTGCTTCTCTTATTTACTTTTGTATGTTTTTTGTTTTCTCCCCTTTTGTGCACTATTTTGCTCTTGTTATTTTCTTTGTAGTCTGTCCTTCTCATCTTTGCAGGGGACGAAGATCAGTGACAAAAAGATGATGAAAGGGAAGCTCCAAAGAAACAGTCAGGTAATTCACAACTCTCTCTTGCATCTGAAGAGAGGTTCCTACACCAGAGCCATGGTGATTTTTATGGTATCAATGAACATGGAGCTGTTTTAAGTCTTCGCTTTCTTAGTGAGACAGTCTGTGTGCAAATACACTTGATGGAGGTTGTATATGAGAGTCTGTTGGCCTTGTGGTTTTTATCTGAACTCATAGAAGATATAAAGTCAGTATCTTAATTTCATAGTTTTATTTCATTTTGTGTGTATGTGCATATATATATATGTGTGTGTATATATGAATAAAACCAGACCAAAAACTTAGTGGCCATTTCAGGAGCAGATATTTCTACACTTTGGACTTTGCTTTATTTTCTGTAAACATAAAGTAATTATATGGCAAATTTGCATTCGCGTAGGAAATTCACTACTGCATATTGAATGCAACGTATCTTGGAGAGGTTACAGTCATTTTGTATAATGTATTAATATGCTATTACATTTAAACTGCCTGATTTTTAGAAACAATTATTTTTGTAAGGTTGTTATTAATTTAAATTGTTAGAAATTGATCCTGAATCTCCAAATGTATAAAAGTGTGTGGTGGATACAAGTACTGCAATATCAGTGATGAATTTGTGTCGTGAAGATGCTATTCTTTCAGTTTCTTGTGTGTTCTTTACATTTCCAGTCTTTAGGGGTATTTTATAACTTCCAAATAAAATCCTGTCTTTTCAGTTTGTTTGTCATCCCTTTCCACCTACATATAAGGCAAACTAGTAAGAATTCCTTCTCATCATTGGGCAGTGATACCTGGAGTCCCCCTGATGTCATGAGGGGAATCCAAGATGTAATGCAGAGTTGGCTTTGAATGTGTAGCTGATGTAATGAAGTCGAAAGGGACAAGGCAAAAGGATGTGGCTGTGGAGTTCTGGTTTTTGTTGTAATTCTGGTGGGATTAATATAGTGAACTGTAAGCTAACTGTGCTACTAGGTTAATTGCAAGAGAAGAGAAAATAAAATATAAGAGTAAATAATTGGTATAGGTTATTTTATTGGGAGGGCTATCAGAGGTACTGGGAATTATCCAAGTACCTCAAGCACCCTCAGGTGCTGGGCATCATTGTGGAGTTAGACCATCTTGTAGCAGAAGGGTCATCTGGAGAGGATAAAGAAAGGTTGAGTTTGCAACTACTGCTAACAGAATAAATTAATTTAAAAAAAAAACAGGTGTGTGTGGGGGAGGGCTAGTTAGCTAAATATGCTGACCTCAGCTTTCCTGGAAAAGGAAAACAAAATAACGGAAATGAAAAAATAATGTTTCTGACTGAAATGTGAAATGTTTGAAAGCTACTGAAGACTAATGAGGCCAGTTCTGAAATAAGATGTCAAAATGAAACGTTATTTTTGAGATTTATTTTTTTCCCCCCGTGTTTTCCTAGAACTGTAATTTTAGTGAGTGCAGTATTGCTTGTGTCTTCCTTCTCTCTTATGCTTTCATAGCTTCTCTATTTGCAAGGTTGACACTTCCAGCTGATCTACAGACACCAACTGTGCTTTAAAGTCCAAACCACATCAGTGGTAACTGGTAATTGGACCAATGTATTTATTTGCAAATACTATATTGAGTTTTTGGTCTGTATCTCATTAACCTGAAATGTTTGCTTGGAGTGGCACAGGGACTGTCAGGTGTCATCACTGTTCTATGGGCATGATGGATAAAAGATGCAGGAGGAGGGGGATGAGATAAGGGAGTACAGTTTAATAAAGCAGAGGCTGACTGTGGAAGCAAAGGAAAGCAAAATATTTATTCTCTGCTTCCCATCAGCAGGTGATGTCCAGCCACTTCCCAGGAATTAGACCTTCAGTATACATAGCAGTTGCTGCAGAAGACAAATGTCTTGATAACAAATGCTCCCTCCCCAGCTCCTTTTTCTTAGCTTTTATTGCTGAGCAGACATCATATGGTATGAAATATCCCTTTGGTCAGTTTGGGTCAGCTGTCCTGGTCGTGTCCCTTCCCAAGATCTTGCCCACCCCCAGTGGCAGTAAGGGAGAAATGTTGAAGAGAAAGCCTTAAGGGTATGTGTAGCCAAAACACCGGCATGTTATCAACACCTTTCTAGCTACCAGTACAAAGCACAGCACTATGAAGGCTGCTTTGGTGAAAATGAAGTCAGTCCCAGCCAGACCCAATACAACTGAGCTGTTTTAGCAGTCATGTCCCATTCCTACCTTGCGTGCCTAATTCTAGGTGATGTGGCATTGTGTTGCAGGGTCATACAGTAAGGTGCTTTTCTTCCCCAGTATCTTTTGAAAAGTGTGTGGTAAAGTATTTGTAAACCCATTGGAGCAAATTTTAAGTGAAGGTTGAAACCAAGTTTCGACCCATCAAATGCCCAGAAAGAATCCAAGTACTGCTATGAAATTGTAGATTTTTATGGGGGTTGCAGCAATGTTTTTCTTTCTAAAAGGAAGGAATGTGATCTCCTTTCTGTCTTTCTGCTTTCTTTTTCAATACCTGTCTACGTGTTTATTAGCCAAGACACAGTTTAGGGGTTGTATCAAGATTATGTTGAAAGAGGCACAAGTTGGTTGGCTGCTTTTTTGGTTTTGGGGCATTGTTTTGTGGTTTGTTTTTTTTTTTTTTTCTGTTTTTAAACTCTGCTAAGGAGATGGTGAGGACCAATCTAAACTCTGCTCAGTTGTCCTGATAATGATAACATGGAGAATTTTAAATGAAGATTTTGGGTGCATAATTCTCAAAATGATCTAGAAACGCCTTGCTTGGGAACTTGCTAGTTGCTTGGGAGGTAACATGGTTTCAGTCTTTCATTTTTGATCCCCAAATTCTAATACTGAGCTGATTCACAGTATTTGGGATAAGGACTGTATATACATGTGTGTTGTGGTTTAACCTGAGCTAGCAATACAATATAATAGCTGCTTGCTCCCCTGCTCTCCCCCACCCCCCCAAACAGGGGAGAGAATCAAAAGGGAAGGGAGAAACTTGGATTGAGATAAACACAGTTTAATAAAATAACAAAATACTTAAACACTACTAGTGTGTATATATGTATATATAAAATAGAAATAAGAGATACTCAAGGCAATTCATCATGAACACTGTCCACAACTAAGCAGCCAGTCCCAGGAAGCCATACCTGGTCTGAACAGCCAATCCCAGAGAGACAAAAGAGAGGAAAGAGGCAGAAAAGCCCAGAGGCCTCTGCAGGATGGCAACAGGCCAAGCTAAAAGTCCAAACCAACCCCCCCCCAGCTTGTTAGCAAGAGCAAGAGATAGCAGAAGAAGCAAAACCAGAAGATCCCAACTTCCAACTTCTCCTGAAATACTTAGCATAATGCTAATGGGATGGAATACTCTTATTGATCAGCCAGGATGTCAGTCAAGCTCTGCCCCATCTCTGCCCCTCCTTCCTCAACACCTGTAAGCAGGGCACTCAGAAAGTCCTTGGCTCTCAGACCAGAGCAATTAAAAACATTAACTCTGTGTTGGGGAGTTATCTGCTTGTTCTCAAACTAAGTCCAAATGATGACTGTGCTGGCTATGAAAAAGTAAGGTTTCTAACTGCATGAAGAAGATTAACCCATTTTCAGTCAAATCAGCACAATATGTAAATTAGAAACTGATTCCTGGCATCTCAGAAATCGACCTTTTCCACAGCAGGAGAAGATGAATAATTCAACAGTGAAAACTATGCACCAAGTTCTGGAACATTGTGATATAAGCAGACTGCCACAGCTCCCCAGGAACTTGCATCACAAGTTGCAAAGATCCATCCACAGAAATGTAGGCTAAACAAGGGGCTAATAGTCTGGGTGTCTCGTGAATGTCCTGTTTTTAAAAAGTTAGGTTACTGACCAGTGTGATTTATTATATGAAATTTTACCCTTTCCCAGTGTCAACAGATGCTTTTCATACTGGAGACATATGAAACTGGGAGGACTAGGGTCTGTTGTATTTGAGTGGATTTTGGAAAGGCAAGGAAAAGTCCCTCAAGAAAAATGATTAACTTGTAGAATGACAGAAGTGTACAGACCACTTTTAGATGCCTGTTGTTTCTGCTAGAATTTAAACAGCTCCTTCTCAGACTTCTTCATTATCCAAATTCCTTTTATTTTTAAAGAATATGGAGATGACCATTACAGAGGGAGGAAGATAACATCCATTGCAGAGAGATGTTGGGAAATATTTCTTCCATGAAGACATGTTTTGACAGCTACTTTTATGATGAACTGACATTTCTTTATGGCAGAGAGAGGGGTGTTAAACTGATCAAAACATTTCATTAATACTTTCTAAATACACAGCACCTTAATAAAGATCCATTACTCTCTATAATTCTCTGGAAATTTGAGTCTGCCATAGACTAATATGTTCTATATACTGTACAGAATGCACGCTTTTTTGTTTTGCTGTTTCTTCTGCAGAAAAGAATGTGAGGATGCCAGGATGATGTAACCTTTAATGCTTAAAATCAATTTATGAAGTGTGTGGCTTCTTGATTTTTTTTTTTTTAATCTCTTTGCAAATATATACAACTACATGAGGAATTATGTCTTCATCCACCAGACTGGGTTTGCAGTTAAATGGGAAGAGAATGCAATACAACTAATAAGGCACATGTGTCTTTAGAGGAAGGAAAGATTAGAGCCTTCTCTACCTCTGTGGTACCAATCTGCCAATTAAATTTTAGTGATTCTTTTTTGTATTTCTTATCTTACCTCCATCTCCTGTTTTGTTTACATGGTTCAGCTGTGACTGTAGGGCAGTTTTCATCTTTTGGATGGTTTCTGAGGCCTAGCTTCAGGTTTATCTTCCATTACATTATCCATATGGCTTACTACAGTTCTGTCAGCCTTGTCTGTGCTGAAGGTGTGTGACTGATGCAGCTGAGCAGCCAGGTAGGTGACTGGATGAGAAATGGTAACAGAATAGCAGTGCAGTGATTGTCCCTCCTGTTCTGGAGCTGAGCAGAGCTGTGCTTGGCCCTGCAGAAAGGACATTGAAAGTGAAACATTGGCAGCAGCTAGTTTCTAGAGCTGCTTAACATCTGGAGCCAGAGTTAAGCATTAACTAAATTATTACAGAATCATAGAGTTGTTTAGGTTGAAAAAGATGTTTAAGATCATTGAGTCCAACCATTAACCTGGCACTGCCATGTCCACCATTAAACTTGTCACATCTGCGCATCATTTAAACACCTCCAGGGATGGTGACTCAACCACTTCCCTGGGCAGCCTGTTCTAATGCCTGACAACCCTTTCAGTGAAGAAATTTTTTTTCCAAATATCCAATCTAAACCTCTCCTGGTGCAACTTGAGGCCATTTCCTCTTATCCCATCACTTGCTACTTGGGAGAAGAGACCAACACCCTCAATGCTACAGCCTCCTTTCAGGTAGCTGTAGACAGCTACACTCCCCTTTTCTCCAGTCTAAACAGCCCCAGTTCCTTCAGCCACTCCTCATCAGATTTTTGTTCCAGACCCCTCACCAGTTTCTGCACTCTTCTCTGAACTCTCTCCAACACCTCAATGTCTTTCATGAAGTGAGGGACCCAAAACTGAACACAGGATTCAAGGTGGGGCCTCACCAGCATTGAGTACAGTGACACAACCACTTCTCTAGTCCTGCTGGTCACACTATTCCTGATACAAGCCAGGATGTTTGTTGGCCTTTTTGGCCACCTGGGCACACTGCTGGCTCATATTCAGCCAGCTATTGATCAACACTCCGAGATCCTTTTCTGACAGGCAGCTTTCCAGCCACTCTTCCCCAAGCCTGTAGTGTTGCATGGGATTGTTGTGACACAAGTGCAGGACCTGGCAGTTGGCCTTGTTAGCTGTGGAGAAAGTACTACTTGATTTTATTTCTTTCTGTTCTTTCCTTCTTTCTCTCATCTGTCCTACCTCCCCCTGAGCTCCCTTTTAATACTGACCCCTGAGTACCTGTTAGAGACTTGTGTCCATTCCAGTTCTTTCTCTGCCTTGGAGCCTCAAAGCTGCTGCTTCTGCACTGCCTGAGCTCCTGCAGGAGGGAGTATTGATTGTTCAGGACAGGCTGTGTTTCTGCTCACGTCTTTTGTATCTGGGGTATAGGATCAAGAGGACAGAGGGGACCTGAAGCCTAAAGCCCTGTGTTCAATATTGCTGCTGGTATGGTTCAGATACAGTTGCCATGACATAATGCAGCTCTCAAAGGTATCTAGTATAACACAAAATTTTTGAATGATACTGCTGTAAATATCTGCTAAACCCTTATAAGACTGAAATCTGAGATGTATAACTTGCACAAACTGGAGAAACGTTTTCCACAAGATGAGGAAACATGCAGTTTTCTACGATGAAGTCAAACCCTTGCTATGTTAAATCCCTCTTGACAATACTTGGACTATGCTCTTTCTGTAATTCAGTTTAAGAAAGTTGAGCTGAAATGTCCAAATAGCTACATTTGGCTAAGCCATTAAGTGGCTTAAAATAAGGCCTTTAAAAAGACACTATTGAGTAAGACTGACTTGAGTAGCAACACCTACCTGACTGTGCTTTCTGCAATCTTGCACTCTATGCTATAATTGCAATCAAATCATAGCCTTATGTGCTTTGAAACAGAATGCAAGTTGGAGGTACTTTGTATAGCCTCTGTAAGCTTAAACAAAACTATTGCTTTATTTTTATAGCTATTAATCAGTATGTATTTATAGATATTTCCATTCAGCATAAAATAATAAAGGTTTTTATATTTATCTCTGAAAACTGTTGGCATTAGCCATTTTTTTGTTGTGTCATACTCCATTAGAAGAAGTTGTAACAAGCAGTATAAATACAACTTTCTTTATCATATTAGCTTATTATCTTTATGAAATGCAAAAATGATGCAGCTGTCCACATATCTTCAGAGAATCTAGCTCATTTTTATATTTAATCAGACTTAAAACATCAGTTACTTTTTCTGCACACATCATGCAATTTTTTACTGCTTATTCAGTCAGCGCAGTTTTGGCATACTAAAAAAGACATCCCCTTCCCCCTTAGAGCAATTCATTTATTTAGAATAAAAGGAAGCCATTATAAAGGAAAAACAGTTTTCCAATGTGCATTATCCAAAAGTCTTGCAAGAAATATGGACTTCATCCACTCACTTACTGAGGGGTTTTATTAGACTCCTCAGTCGTGCTTTAAACTTGGAGTATGTTGTATTTTGTATTATCTTCTTGTGATATATTGTGATCAGTAAAAACTAAAAAAAATCATGGGCCTCATGAGAGCTATATGTGCTTGATACATGTCTGATAGCTGACTGTTTCAAATATGGACTTGTTATGGACCCAGGAAGACAGCACAAGCACCTAAGCACCTTTTCCACCACAGCCAGTAGATAGTTTCACAGTTTCTGATTATTCTTCATGCAGGTGTCTTTTGTAGCACTAGACTCAGAACAATAGTTGTTAATTAAACTTCACCTGAGCCAATACTACTTTCTGTGTACATGTAAAAGCACAACACTCCGTTGTGCAGAGAAGAAAAATCCTAACCTTGCAAAAGTTTTATCATATCAGCTGATATTGCTAGACATGCAAAGGCCTGTGTGGTCAGTTTCTCTCTTCTCAATTTGAGAATGTTTGTGACCTCTGTAAATAACAGAGAAGAGTAACCTGCAGGTTGAACAATATTCAGGCTTCTCAAAATAGAGTTAAAGCATGTGGGGCTGAGTAAGTTATGAGTACATTGTAAGACAAGATGGTATTTAGTGCTTCCAACAATCATTTAAGTTAAGTAGCTATATAACACCAATAATATGCTTTTTCTTCCCCCTTCTACTTTCAGAGTACTTTATTTTATAGTGTGGAACAAAACAATCAAACTACTGTTCGTACTTAGCATATATTTCAGATGTTTTGATTTGACAGTTGTGTTTATCAGTTCCAAAGGCAGGCATATTTTTAGCACCTGAGCTGCATATTTTGATAATAATAGTACACTACTTCCTCTTGATTTTTTTTTTTGTTTGTTTTTCTTGAGATACTTTTGTAATCATCTAGTACACATCTATAAGTTTTGTATTCTCATAGAGAATGACAGGAAGTTTACAGGTTATTATTATTCTTTTTTAGTAGTAAGCAAGTGAATCTCTTAGGAGAGGTAATCACATGTGGTCACAGTTAGCTGCATAAAACCTGAGTTCTCTATAAGTGGATAGATGTGATAGGAATTTGTAGACCTATTTAGAGAGAAGTAAATTCTCATCCTGATATTTATGGACTCCTGGGTCTGTAAATGCATAGTTTGAAATAATGGCTGTGAAAACTCTCAGGTCGTGCATGGATGTCCCAAAAGTCTTCAGTGTTAAAAACTTCTAGATAGTTTATAGAGGGCAGTTTGAGTGTCAGTAACGTTTTTAGTCATTTGCATCTAAATACAAGCATTAGATTAAGCTGCATAATTATTTTCTTTTATAAAACGTGTAAAGCCTTTAGACTTACAGAGAAGCCCTTGGCCTCATTAAGATGGTACATTGTGATGATGGTGGACAGCTTTGCAGCAGCCGGAGGAAGTATTGTCTGCATCTAGACAGGAGCTTCCACCCTGCGAGATGTGATGACAGGCAAAGAGATGCAAGGGATGTGACGGAGGCTGGAATATGCAGATTATGGTTTAGGAGACCAAAACTCTGCCTAAACCTAATAGCAGATCTCTGACAAAAGAAGATGCTTCCAGGAAGGATGTGGGAGCAGGATAGGTAGAGACAAATCCTTCTCCTAATAGATATGTCTAGCTTCTGCCAACCTGCATCTTCAGATGGTAACCTGTGTGTGAGTGTACAGGTGCAGTGAATACTTTTTTTTACAGAAATAAGCAGAAATTGTTTTCACACTGTAGCTCATGCTGGGGTAGTGGAACTGTGTTAGGCAACTAAAAGCACAAAAAGTAAAAGTGCTTGGGGTGCAGACCATCCCACTTCCAAAATCACTGTTCTAGAGGTTTTGGGTGCACTTCAGAACTGTTTTGCTCTGTATGGCTTCAGGTTTATACCATTGCTGTTATATTGGCTGAGAAAATACTTTACTGCTATAAAAAGCAGATAAGAAAGGTCTTTAATTTGGAATTTTGCATAAGAACATAACCTAAAGCAGTATATGACTTCTATCTTTCCATGCAACTGAATTTTTTGTTGGTTGAGCTGATCTACAAGGAAACAGTGTTATTTTCATTGACTTGAATGTTGTTCCCCTTACCATGGCTACCTACATAGGAGAGTTCATGTAAGAAAGTGTTTCTTCATTTTCTGGGGCTTGGAAACATTAAGAAAGATCTAGCTCTAAAGTTGCCAATTTATATCCTGTTTACTGTTGTGTATAGGATAGATAGATTTAAACTCACAATTTCTTCTCCTCTGGTGAATTTTGTGTATTCCTGTTGTAGAAAAAGAGAAAACATCTAAGCATTTAATGGGTGTGCTGCTCTGTGGTTTCATTTTGCCCTCAGTTTCCAGAAAGAAACATTAAATGCAAATCATTTTTCTTTATTTGCAATAGGTCAAACTAATTTAGCTAAAGTTCACACCCATCTGCATAGAAGATTATTGTAAACACAATAAAATTCAAAGGTCATTTCTGTGACTGAAAGAGGATCAAAGGTGCTTTATGTGCTATTTTAGTCCACTTCAGAGAGTTGTAATGAGTTTAGTAAAGGGTGAAAGTCCAAGGCTTTACCTTGCTGTTGTCCTTTATATAACTCTATTAACTATTCACTGGTCTATTATTACAACATTTTCAATGGTGAATGAAGGAGAACCTGGCAAGGGGAACTTAGCTGGAGTATAAGATGTCTTGATGTATGCTGATTTTGTTGACACATTTCATCAGTTCAACAGTAGCAGCTTAGAAAGCAGAAGTCAATCTTACCCCTGATTATGAAGCCTGAATGCTCACAGCCCATTACAAAAGTAAGTGCTGATCTCTAGACTCAGATTGCAAAACAATTCTGCTTTACACAGTTTCAAAAATAATCTTGAATAACACATCTGTACTTGGGAACTTATAAGGTGTTTGCTGGTGCTCAAGGAGGAATATGCCTCTCTTCAGAAGACGTGGTTTGCAGTACAGATAATCAGAAAAACATATCTAAGGTTCACGGTCAGCAGTTTGATAGCACCGTAAGTTAAGATGACTTGTTGATGTAATACATTATGTAATTTTTTTTATCTTGTCCTGAACTGATTGACTTCTCTCTAGCTGTTGGGAACGGGGTTTAACTCTCGGTTCTGCAATGTGAACCTGCAGTCATTTGTTATATTGCACAATCAAATCAGTTAACATAATTGAAATATATTTGCCGGAGATCAAGGAGTTACAGAGAAATGCTTAGGTTTATTGTTTTCCTTTTAGTTTTGAGCTGGTACAATGATGTCTGGTTCTGATTTCATTATGGCCATGTATGTAAAGCTGCTGAGCTCTAGTAGCTGATCAGAGCCATGGAATGAGAGAGGGGTGTAGTATTTGATTATGATTCAATATTGTGCTCAAAAAAGGAAAAAAAAAAAGTTTTGCATTATTTGGTTTGGCTGTATTGCAGTTACTATATACCTCTTTTTTTTTTTTCCCCCAAGTTAATGAAAATATAGCTATGGACCTATCTAAGGCCAAGGTATCCTCTGAAATTCCCCAGCCCCTCCCCCCAAAAAAGCCAAACAAACAAACAAACAGTAAAACCAAAACACCCAACCAAACAACAATAATAACAAAACCAAATCCCCAAACCCTGTGTGGAGTGAAAGGAAAACCACCCTTCCATTAAAGCCCTAAAACTTTTTCCAAGTTCATCTAACTCACTGCTGAAAGACTTTGACTATACAGTCATATGTAGATTAATAGAGAAATTTCATTCCTGATGTGAAAAGATTGCTTCAGCATATAATTCCTCCAACTAGTAAAATGCCAGTCTGAAATTACCCCATTCAGCTGATCAAGTCCATTGCAAAGAAGCTAGCAATGTTTCCAGGGAAAAACACAGACTCCATCAATAAACTTTCTAAGCTTTATAGTACTACCCAAAAGGGAATTACCCCCTGAGCAGATGAGGCAATTAATCTCAGTTTCTGTCCCTTCACTTGGAGACTTCTGGGTGCAGTGAACAAAGCCCTTTAAAAGCAATAAAAAGGGTTGCTCTCTGACTGCTTCTGCAGAAATTTATAGGATATTGTCCACACAAAGACATTTCTCAGTGGAATGTCTCTTTTCACAGGTAGCCTTTGGAAATTGCAATAAACACAAAGCATGCACCTACATATGCCCTGTGCCCCTCTGTGAATGGAGTGTGTTAGTATTCTGCAAGAATGAGATATGAGATACTACATTATATTCAGATTATCATCCAAGCCAGATCCTGAAAGTATGAAATGAAGATGCTAGTAAATGTGACAGCTTAACAACAACAGTATTTGATTTCACATTAATTTATCTTTTGTGGAGAACAGGTATACTGTTTTTTAGACACATCTATATTCCTCAAAGAAAACCAATTCAAGTTGAAAAAAGTTTGAATGCCAGGAAGAAGATCATTAGGTATGATAAATGCATCTCTGAATGATCTTAGTGTGCCTGCTGAAGGGAAGAATTCCAGGGTAGACTGGCAGAAATTAAAAGTTTTCAGGTCTGAAAAGTTTGTTGGTGATACTAGTGACAACCAGCATGTCTCAGAGCTGTCACTGAAAAAGCTGGAAATTATTTCCTCTGATGCTGTAACCCTTTCTCTTGGGAAGTAAAATGGGCAAGTGGATTCTGGTATGATTTGAAGTAAATGCTTAATTTAATTAGCATCAGTTTTGCAGGACAGACTCCTGTGTAGGGTAGATAGGTATTGGAGTATTTTGCACATAGTGTGTACTTGTCCTGTATCTCTGTTTAAATGAGTGGGTTAAAGCTACTTATACTGCCTCTGAGTTTGACCTGTGAAAAGTACACTTAGAAGCAAAGGTCAAGATACTCAGTATTTTATGTTTGCTTATGTATTGTTCCCTGATGTGTATTTAACTGCAGTTAGCTTCACGGAGCCTGCGTTATGATAGGAGTACTCTGTGCTGTACTGCAGTGTGCTGGCAGAGAATCTTTCACGTTAATCATCCAGGTATTTGTTAGATCACAGGTGGAAAAAAAGGGAATTCTCAGTTAATGAGTAGTGTTTCCTATCCCACGAGTAGAATTTAAATTATCTGAGTTACATCAGTGATACCAAATACAAAAATAAACAACTGGAATTACTTCAAGTTGAACTGTTGTGCAATCTTTTCACTTGCAATTTATGAACAACTTGCGATTTTCAGTAAAGTTCAGTGATCTATAATGTCTTAAACTTGTCTAGATCTATTGTTATGTGTTCTTACATTGCTTTTCTTTTAACATAAGAAATGAAACATACCAAGACATCATGTCCTCTAACTTTTTTCCTCAGATTGAGGAACTAACCTGATAAGTTCTGTATTTCAGTCAGTTTACCTTGGTGGTTGACCCAAATCTGGTGAATTTTCTCCCATTCTACATAGTTTTCTAGGTAACAAACTCACTGTTTGTGTGAGGTTGAATTGGGAGGACCATGTACATTTTGTGGTTATGGAATTTAAGTTGGATTGGGGAAGCACTGTGCTTTTTTTTTTTTTTTTCCTTTTTAATGTGCATCTTGAAAGCCTTATGGCCTTTCATGCTTATTAGAGAATGATTGATGGGTTAATTCTGTAAACTGAAAGACTAAATACAAGTGTATTTAGTTGTAGCACTCAGTGCATAGTATGGCTTTTTGAAATGTTCCTGCGGTTGCCTGGGATTCATAATAAACAATGGCTGGTGTCTTTCAAGAACGTGGATGCACCTCCTCCAACCGCGTCAGGCATGGGTATAACCTGCCCATGTGTCTGAGCAGTGTACAGTTTAGCTGCTCTTTTCTGGAGGTGAAGAAAACCCACCTTGGCTGCAAAGCAGCAGTTTTTCTGTTTTGAGAGTAGCTACTTTCTCAAAACTGTGTAGCTGAGACTTTTTTGTTGCACTATTTGCCCAGCTCAGTCCATTAGCAATTACTTTATTGCCTGCTTTTGGCCTCAATCAAACAGCAAAGCAAAGCTGAAGCAGACATAGGTCATATATATTAATAGTGTTGCATTCTTGGGAAATACAGTGAAGACATTTCAAAGGGATTTTATACTGTTTCCAAATTATAGTAATCTAAAAAGATCTTCCATGCAATCAGTCTTTTCAGGAAGAGTCTCCTCAAAACTTCGTTTATTACTTATGTCAGAAACCTGAATGCATATTCATGATTATTCAATTACCATGATGCTTTGAACTGAAACAGCATTAGTGATTGTAATTCTGTCAGAAACCTGTCCCAACACAGAATTTCGTTGCAGCTGCTCCACAAAAAAAAAAAAAACAAAACCACGAAACAAAACCAAAACCAGATCCAAAGCATGGTAGTCAAGCTGACTCAACCTTGCTAAAATGTTCTTTTACAAATATTTTTATTGAAAACATAGGTATTTTTTCGATTCAACCATTATCCATTTCCTTCTGACATGAGTATTGTCTTCCATTTAATATTATTCTCTGTCTTTAAGACTCATAACTCATTGAAACAATCATCCACTATCAAAGATTGAATTAAAAAAAAAATATTGAAAAGTTTTGTAGAATCCTGCTAGAAAAAGATACCGTATTTAGTTGTATCATAGTTTGTGAATGAGGGTGATCTGAACCGATTTACACACTTTGAGGAGCAGAGGCCAAGCAAATACTTTGAGCCCTACAGGGAACCCATTGGATGCTAAAGGTTCCCTCTCTGTCTCAGCAAAATCTCTCCAGCTCTGTACAGCTCCTCTCATGACAACTCACTGTGCACCACAAGCTGGGTATTGTCCAGAACAAAATCTAGCAATCCTAATATGGGTAATTATTGCTATTTTTTAAACCAGATGTGGGGGTATAGAGGAACATAATGCACAAGGCTGAGTTTTACAGTGCGTGGTGGAGTGCTTGCCATGGGTGTCAAAAATCCTTCAGCCTGCATGCATTTTGTATATGGACAGGCAGATTTCCTCCAGGTGATAGGAAACCTCATTTTATTCCCAATGAATTGGTTTGGATTGATTTGTATTCAAAATGTTCAAGCCTCCAGTTTAAAACAACAGCGATTTTCTGAAATATGTAGCAGACATATATATACAGGAAGGCTTGTGTTAGGGGAATTCAAGATAGAAGAAACCAGCCTTCAAATGTTAGGAATTACTGTTGACTTTCTTGAATTGTTTCCTTCATACAAACAATAGGTGCATTGTTATAGGTTATTCTAATTCTAAACAATATTACACTCATAATGCTTTCTGTCTGGAGTCAGAGTTTTTCACTAAAGAGACGTGTGGCTGTCTCCTGATGTGAACAACCTGCAGAGGGGAATGAACACAATAGATTTGTCTAACAGTTACAGAATGCAATGGATGCTCACACTGGGGAGTGGAGGATTATTTAGTTTTTAACCCTGCAAGTCTTCAGTTTAAAAATTATGATTAATGCAGTGAATGAGCCTTGAATCTTGAGTCCTGTTCCATGACTGTTTTCATAGACTAAGTCACTTATGCAGCCTTGGGAATGACTCATCTTAAATGGGAGTTATCATTGCTTTCTTCAAAAAAACAAGCTAAATATCACTTCTTTCAACTAATAAGGGTTATAAAGGTTGTAAAGTCGCAGAAAAATGTTTCAGTCAGTGAAAGTGGGAAGGAGAAATTACCTAGTCTTCAAGCCTAAGTATTATAAGTGTATCATTACCTTGTACTGGAAGCTGAAATACAGCTCTTCTGGTAAATATTGCCGATCTTATATTGGGCTGGAAACATTGTTTTGGGTCTTTTGATGCACTTGTTAAGCTCTTATGCGTACTTTATTTTTCCCCCCTCTCTCCTTCTCCTGAAGTAACAGGCAATTTGAAAGGCTCCTTTGATAACTATTATTGCATGTTGAGAGGGACGGAGGGTTGGGACAATCAGTGTAATAGTGTGGTGTTTTCAGTTTGCACATTTTACACCTACATGCAGAAGTACAAAACCAAATATGTTCATGTGAGGACACTGCTCATGCGCAGCAGAGGTGGCCTGTGCACAGCCCCCTGTGCAGCATGTCCTGAAAGCACTGGGCTTGCCTGTCCCCGTGTGAGCTGTGACATGTGCTTATGACACACCAGATCTGCTACAGACTCAACCTGACGTGTCGTGGTTTCTGCTGAGACATGTGGCAGATGAAACCGAGCTGCTGCACCTGAAAACTCTGGTAACCGAAGTCTCCAGACTTTCACAGCATAGACAAGAGATTGCAAACGAAAGAAAGCATCTGGGGAAAGCCTTGATGTGCAGGAGCTACTTTTGAAATAATCCTACAGCAAGTGGGATGTGCCCCAAAAGAAAAACTATGTGAAAGAAAGCAATTAAAACTAGAACTAATCAAATATAATGTCAGTTGTTGCAACAAGTAATAATTTGATATTTACAATCTGTTCTGGTGTTGTAAAACTCACTGAGGGGCTGATACGGAGCGCGAAATATTTTCTGTAGCAGAGTCCAAGTAAAATTATGTTACTGATTGTAATTTGTAGGGCTGAGGGTACTTTCCTGGGGGTACCTGACCCTCTGCTCTTGTCTTCTCTTCCATGCTTCAACCTTACAAAGTATCACATGAAGTACCACAGAGAGTAATTTGCTCCCTTTCAACTTTTTCCTAGGTGGGAAGACGGCTGTCATCTGTCAGCACAGGAATGAGAACATGATGGAATTTAAATGAACAGCTTAAAATTGACAATTTTACTTGCATTGGTCTTCCATTGTGTTTTCCATGCCAGGCATGGTTCTTTCCCTGCTGATGAATGTCAGAGTTAAATATATTTAACGAGATATGGGTTTTGAATATGATTCTTAGTCAGAAGCTAATTTAATAGAGCATCCTCATTAATTTTGTGGAAAATCTTTGTCATTAGTATTGTTCTTTGGAGGGATACTCAACTGTGGTAATGGATTGAAATCAAATTTCTCAGTATAACTAACAAGAAATTGAAATAACCCATCTGGCAAATTCTTTTGGAAAGTTTTTTCCAAGTTCATGGGACATACAACTTCTTAAATAACCTTTTACTTTTTAGATGTTGATAGCTTTTATGTAACTTACTTTGTGTGGCAAGTGCTAAGGCTTTGTCCTTCACCAAAGACTAGAAGGGCACCTTTCTATTTGCCAACAAAGATGATGACCTACAGCTGGTAAATTTTATGACAAGCAATCTTGACTGCTGTGGTGCTAGCTATAGCGTTCACAGGAAGCAAGGAGGATGTTAAATCAGTTGCAAAATGTATGTGTGATGGCATTCATTGTAGTCATTCAGTGTTATTCTGATAAAATTTATTTATGTAAAGCTCGGTTGGAAATCATTCCAGTTTTATGAAACACAAGATAAGAGAGAAGGTAGCTTGTTTTGGTAGTCAGAAAATGGGTCAGCGGTTTCTCCCTGGAATTTCAGTATGTAAAGTATATTTCCCTCAAATACCAATGTGACTTTTAATTGCTGTACATCTTGGTGAATTCAGCTGTGTTATGCTGTGAGTACCTTTCTGAGTTTTACTCTTCCCAGCCACGGTCTTTACCAAGCAAAACTGGCAAGGATGAAACTTTTTTAGTGTTCAAATCTTTCCTGTAAACTCCCGTTTTATAGAGGTACCTGTGAAAAATTAACTTTGACTCAACATGGCTTGTAAATATTTGGATTATGTAGTTGGAATCTATACAATAAAAGTGTTCAGCACTATTATTTATTCTGGTTAGTTATCTTAGCTCATCTATATATATATATTCTTTTTTTTCTAAATGCTGTTTATACTGGTGATACGGAAGCAAAAGGTAAAACAATGTGTTTAAAACAAAGTCAGTGTTACTCAAAGGGCTGCAAAAGACTGCAAAGTCATGCTGTTGATGCAGAGCAGTGTAGACCCAGCCTTATGGATTGTAGATGGAAGCACAGAAGATCTCACATCAGTCTTCAGGGACAAACAGATCAAATGTTTTTAAATAGTCAAGTGTCTTCCTGTGGTGATTTATGTTATTGGAACAGCAGTCTTTTACCAGAAATGAAGGTTTGAAGTCAGGATGTCCTACTGCTGTAGGAACAGAAGATGCCTCTAAGTCATTACTATTTGATCAAAGAAGAATGTTTGTAAAATACACTATCATTTGGATTGATCACCTCTCCAGGCTGTTATGCTGATGAATAGCAGGGACATTCACAGGAGAAGGCAGCAGAGAGGTCAGAGCTTAGGCGCAGAATCTGGAGCTGGAAGTTCTGTGTTAAATTATTTTCTGTTAAATAGCTCCAGCATGACCTTAAAGTGCTTGCTTGCTGGTCATGCCATGTGTTCTGGAATGAAGAGATAGTGGTAATAGCTACTTTTCAGGATTTATACAAAGCTGAATTTCTAGATGTTTCCATCCCACCATCACGATAACAGGAAGCTCAGTGCAAGAATAACTGATCCTGCCGATATCTTGTGCATAAAGGAGGGATGATTAAACAAATCTAACTGCAATAATGTATATGCAATTACATCCCAGCTAAAAATTCTGGCTTGAACTCCACATTTGTAAAGCTGTCTTTGTTAATAATACTTGTTTCTATGAAGCTGAGCACGTTGCTGCTTCTTTAATTGCTTAATAATTTGAAGGTGCTCATTTATTTGTACAATTGCCTTTCCTTCCTTCCTTGGTGTAATTGCAAGAATCTTGAGGTGTTATTCCTTTAAAGTGATCCCTCTCATACAGCATTATCTAAGTGTTTCTGTTGATCAGGAAAAACTCTTTTTTAAAAGACTTTTTAAGACTTTTAAAGAAAGGTTAAGGGTTGTGTTAATGAAATAGGAACAATGGCTTTGATAGTTATCTAACACATATGATATCTATGCTTCTATTATCTGGAGTATGTCTTCAGCAACCAACAACCATAGGATATGCAGTGTACTCTCATAGAACACTAAAGCACCTATAGCCTCCTTAGCCCTGGGAAGAGAACATCTTGACAATACTTTACTTTTTTATTTCACAGTAATGCATAGGCATGCTACAGATTAGCCCTAACTATTCTTCCATCATGTTTACTACCTTTTTAATATTCTGCTTCATTACCTAACATACTATAGATTTACTATGCTTCTAAATCTTTATTTTTGACTCTGAGCAGAAACGATAAGAATGTACTGCTATCTCCACAGCAACTTTAAATCTCTATGCAGGCTCTGTAATCTCTGCTCACTCCTGTTTTACACTATTTGTAGTGTATTTATAGCTGATTTTTCAGTGAAAATCATAGGCATGCATATATCTCTAAATATCATCAAATATGCTGTCATTTCCATGTTGCCGACAGTGAGAGGAATTTACCACATATGCAGGCACAGGTGCATGTAAGTATATAAACATGTTTTTACACATTTTAGATGCAGAAACTTCTTATTGGTTTAATAGAGTTAATTTTCTTCCTGATAGCTTGTACAGTGTTGTGTTTTGGATTTAGTATGAGAATAATGTTGATAACACACTGATGTTTTATTTGTCGTTAAACAGTCAAGGACTTTTCAGGTTCTCATACTGGCCTACTGATGACAAGGAGCTGGAATGGGCACAGCCAGGACAGCTGACTCCAATTGACCAAAGGGATATTCCACAACATATGACATCATGCTCAGTAAATAAAGCTGGGTAAAGAAGGAGGAATGGGAGGAGGTCTGGAGTGATGGAGTTTGTCTTCCCAAGTAACTGTTATGCATGATTGAGCCCGGCTGTCTTGGAGGTGGCTGAACACCTGCCTGTCAATGGGAAATAGTGAATGAATTAATTGTTTTGCTTTGCTTGTCTGTGTGGCTTTTGCTTTGCCTTTTTACCCGTCTTCATCTCACCCACTAATTTTCTCACTTTTTTTCTTCCCATTCTTTCCCCCATCCTACCAGGGGAGCGTGAGCGAGCAGTTGTGTGGTACTTAGTTGCTGGCTGGGGTTAAACCACGACACAGGAAGAGATAATCAAATCATTTTTATAGTGGAAAATTGTATAAAAATATCTGAAATCTGTTCTAGTTTATGAGCTGATTGTACTTACATGCAGTGTAGGAATGCTATAGGTAGGATAAGATATGCATCTGTAAGGCTATATAGGTGGTAGCAGACTCTAGAAAGATTCCAAGAGAAAGATTTATGTGATGTTTGATATGTCTTCTACCTGTAAATCTTTGTAGAAACACAGGAAGATGTGGGCTGGAAGGCAATTCTGGAAAAAATTTGGTACAAATTCCTGGTTAAAAGCAGGGCCAGCTCCAGACGTAAACCCCACTTCAAAGCACTTCTATGCCAGCACATGGGAAGAACAGGCAATAGCCATCCTCTGCTAGGAAACCTACTGGGAGGAATCAGAAGGTGAAATATGGAAGTGTTTTCTTATCTTATTCCTTCTGAATAAAACAAATTAACTGAGAAGCTACTTATTTTCAGTTGAATTGATAAATATTTGTTTAGTAACTTCTACAGATCCTGACATCTGACAGATGGCTAAAGCCGAACTGTTCAGTGGTAAGTCTTTATTGTTTGCTTTGGCCTGCGGGTCAGCTGGTTTGTAGACATTCAGATTCTTGGACTGCTTTTCTTTACCATAAATCAATGTGAGGCAAATGGTCTAGAAACTGACAAGTTTCATTTTTCATCCAACATGGCTTTTACTGACTTGAGCGTGTTTGTCTCAACGTGAGTTAAGATGGAACACTGTTAGCATTAAGATGAAAATTTAAAGGTCAAGAGAAGGGGCTCAAAGAAGGGGAAAACACCTGTTCAATGACAAATATAAAAGTAGATTATTTACACAAAGATCTTCTTCTTCTTGCAATCATTCTTTAGAGCTGCAAGGTGTTAATATACTTCCCTAGTCATAAAGTACAACCAGTACCTCTGATACATGGGAAACTTGTGTATATTCTTTTGGAGAACTCATGAAATATGTCTTTGTCCCCCTTCAAGAGCAATAAAGCAGCTTGATGTGCCCTTTTGGCTGGAAGAAATCTTAATATAACTCCCTCTGCATGTCATTAATATGAATACAGGGTTCACAAGGGAGGGGGAAGTTTAGTTGTGACAGACTTGGATGAATTTCTTTGCTCTGAAAAACTAGATTGTTAAAACTAAACAATTTTTTCTTAGGGGAAAAAAAATCAAGTGTTGACATGCACTTAAGATAGGTAGTTTGTGGAAATACTGATTTGAAGCTATTTGGCAGCAAATAATTTTATTAATGAGTTTTTCTGCAAAATCTCCCATGTACATAGAAGATGGGTTTTGGCAATACCAGGTTTCCATTGTATTTTTGAAGAATGCTCACTCCTTTGCACTTTCCTGTGAAATCTCCATTGAAAATCAGGTGGTTAGTTATTGCATTTGAGCATGTAAACTATTGCTTTTAGTGCTGAAAAGTAATTTTACGTAAGAAAGTCTAAATGTATGAAGATTTTAATGTTTTCTCTTAATCACCTAGCAACCTTGTTTTCCATAAATATTCCATTGATTCAGTGTGAATGAGGCTTGCTAAAACTACAGAGGTAGTAAATCCCCCAGAGTATGAAGAATGATAAACCTTTTTCTGTGCTGTTTGTGTCAGATAAATCTGTTTTTTGAAGTTCAAATGAAGTTCTATTTAAAGTACATGTCTATCAAGAAGTCTCTAGAAACACTTGCCTTGTTACTTGGCTGTGACTTTTAAGCAGCTTTAGAACTTATCACTTGGGTGATTTCTGCTGTGGTAATTTGGGAGAAAACCCATTTCTGGGTGGGGTGCTAGGACTTTATAGTGAAACCCCCACCACCTTGTTTATCCAGGACAGGCATGTGCGATGAAGTAAAAAAAAAGAGTATATAATATCATCTATCAGTTTCCTGTTACTTTCTATTTCTGAGTGAAATGTAATCATTTTAGTAATGAAAGCATTTTTGGTTTTCTTCCCAGGAGCTTTTTGCTTTCTGTTGGGAGTCACCAAGCATAGCATTTTATTTCATAAGTGGTTGCATGCCTGGCAAATGACACAGCCGCCGAACTACAAAGCCTGAGCAGGTAGGCAGCAATTCCATATGTTTTCTGCAATGGGGTGGAAAAGTGAATTTGCAAGATCTAGACACACAGTATAGACAGACGGTACGTTTATTTAAAGCTCCTATACTCCCTGCGTGGCTCTTGGAGAGTATTGGCATCACAGAGTGGGATCAAAAACATCAGATTACTGAATACTGAGGTGTATTACACTGCTACATTTAGGTACGCTGTTGTACAGAACTAGTCAAAAAGGAAAATAATGAGAAAGAAGAGCTTTGTAATCCCCTGAAAGAGCTTCTTTGTCCCCCAAAACTCAAGCTGGAGTTTTGAGATGCTTTTTTTTTTTTTTTTTGTGCCAGCTCAAAAGCTACACCTCTAGTTTCCTAAGGTCCTGGGCTAATTAGGGTCCATTCAGTTTTTTAAAAATGAAACTGGTGCAATAGCTTAATGAGTCAGGGTATGAACCAGGGAATATCACTCTGGGTAAATGCCATTTTGTGTCTCTTGCAGCATAAATTTTCCAAATTATAAGGCAGAAAATATCAATGTTCCTAAATTTAAACATGAAAAGTATGTTTGAAAATTAAAGTGAATTAAATGTTACTGGGTAATATCATTTATTGTTACAATATTGGGGGAAAAGCTGCCATGGAAATGGACTTAAATGCCCATATTCTCTTCTCATTGCCTATACGTTTTATTGATTTTTGCCTGAAATAGCTTCTTATTATAATTTTGCTCATCATAGTGAGCTGTCTAATTATTTTTAATCAGTGCTCACTGAGAATAGCATAATATAAATAAATCTGAAGTTTTGTTCTTTGGGAGAATGGTGAGAGTTGAGCCATTTCAGTGCAGTGCTGCAATCAAGATCCCTGAACACCAACGTCTCACTTTTCCGGTTGCACAGGACAGTATGTGCTCTTGGAAATTAGGAGATAAAGCATTATTTCAATTAATTTAAAGTCCCACAGAACATAATTGTTTAACTTTTAAGATAGTTGATGAAATAGATTTTTCCCTAGTTATTATTTCCACTATTAAAGTATTTTTACAAGCACATCTGAAAATTACATCTGACTTTCAGATGCTATCAGCAGCCCAATATCTAATGAAATAGTATAACCAGAGCTTGGTGTGCTCATATATAAAAGTTTTATGATTTTTTTTTTTTTAATAACAATTCAGCCATTCCTTCTCAGAACTAGAGATTAATTTTATCTTCCCTTTGAAAAGGTAATAGTGTTATTTGAGAGTAAAAGTAACTACTTAGAAACAGGCTTTGTAAGTAAGTGCTACATGAACATGTTAGACTTTTTACAAATTCAGGTATTCAGAAAGAAACCAATCTATGTAAAATTATTTTTATTTTATATAAAATGTTTCAAAGCAACTGATTATTTTAAAGACTTAACATAAATACTGGACTGGAGAAATAAAGGGGTAGTTGGCAGGATATAAGTATTTATGGTGAGGAGAAGCACCCTTAATCAGAAAGTCACAAACTCTAGTGGTGCTTTCCTTCTAGTGTGGCCTTACGCAGTGGTAGATATATTCAATGTTATTAATGGTGATAGAACTATGAAAATGACTTTCACTAGGGGGATTAATGGAATAAAATGGATCTTGATTATCTGCACTGGAACAGACTACACAGATGTAGACTTTTACACCTGGAATGCCTTTTTATTTCATGCATCCATAATTCTACATGTATGGTGTTTATTCATTATTTTCAGATAATATTTCCTATTGACAATTGAACTGTATGATAAAGCTGTATGTTATATAGAATTTTTCATCTATGATATGTAGGAATGTTGAATTTCCAATAACATACATAGCAGAATCCAGAGCTTACTCTCAGCTGCCTGCAAATCATGTCGTCATAACACTGGATTGTAACCAGCCAAGCCACTATCAAACCAGAGTTAACAGCGGATGATGCATTAACGCCCAATGTACTGTAAGTAATCAAATCCTGAAGAAAAACATTTAATACAGTTGTCCAGTGTGCCTGAAATATCTACTCAGCAGAACAATCAGTTTTATGAGCATTTAAAACCAACTATGAAAATTCATCAGTATCAACTGAACAGAACTTACTGCAGGCAGGGAGACAGGTGGCAGCACCATCCAGTATGGGAGGGCTGAGTCAAATGTGTCTCTGTGCTGAATTCGTGCATCTCCAATTTTTTTAATGAAGTTTTATTACTAATTTTTATTTCTTGCACAGCAACTGTATATATAGTGAATTCTGCTTTTATAAAGCATACTAGACTGTCAGAGAACCATTTAAAAGGGTGCAAGAGTTGCACCTCAGCTGAACACTATGTAGAAGTTTGGTTTTGTTTTTTGTTTTTTTCAATGAGAGACTATTTTCTGAATCATTAAGCAGAAAAAAGTGGAACTATAAATCAATTGCAAGGTAGAACTGTGATCTCAGTGAAAAAGAGGGGACCACAATGAAGAACGTGGCTATGTGGAAGTAATTGAACACTGGATGCATTGTCAATATGTCAACCTGAAAGAAAATAGAAGTGAATAAATTGTATATATCTTCATAATATCTTCCGAATGAAAAACTAAAAACACATCATAAAGAAACTGTGTTGAAACTGCTAAAGAGAATTATTAGTTAGGGCAAGAGAAGGGAATGCTTTTGCCTCTGTCGATATAGGTGAATCAAAGAATAGGGACAAAACTCAGTAGCACTGAAATTTTCTGCCTTTTTTATGTAGCTGTTAATTCTGTTTTCTAGGTATTAGAAAAATGCCTGTGAAGTCTTGAGTGAATAGTGTGTGTGAAACACTGAAGTACAAACTTGTAAGTGAAATTTCAACAGTGTATGATATGACTATCATACATTTTGAAAGCTTTAATAACAACTTGGTCTGGAAAGATGTGGTGATAAATCAGAAAAGAGAATAACGCCTGCTTTTCTTATACTACATTACTATACTACATATACATTAAGTAAGCTTCCAATGTTGAAGTAGGTATTCCCAAAGAAAGGAAAAACTATTCAAGTTCTGCAGAATGGAAAAGTATGATATAAAAGGGATTTTACATGATTCTCTGTATAGTCAGGGTCTGAAGGGACTTAGTATTGCTCAATTTTTACAGTATTAAAAAAAAGAAAAGTAATCGCAATTGGGTGAAATTATTTTTTCCTAGCCCCTCTTAGCAGGGACCAAGGTTGACTTGATCTCTGCAAATAAATGTGTAAAACTTTTGATTCTGCCTCACAATTATTATTTCTAGAATAGAGAGGTAATATAGTAGTTCTCTGGTGCACAAAGATCAATGTATGAATGAAAGAAAAATGTATATTTTCTGTAGTCCTGTCTTTTAGCATCATTTATCATAATACCATATCAGTGTCAGGTGTAGCAATGCCTGTAGTGCATCTTGTAAACACTTACTGGGCTGAAATGTGTCTGTAGTGTGGCACAGAGGCCTGTTGCCAGAGCAAGAGCTCCTGTAGGCATGATTCCCCAGGTGTGCACGCTGCCTCCAGCATTATATCTACAGAGAGAATTTCAGAGTGGGTCTAGATGATGTGAGTGAGAAAACTTCATAAAATTCATTGGAAAGTCAGGGTGACGGATCTAGGCAAGTGTTGCTGCTGCTGCAGTGTTAGATGCAATGTGGCCTTTCCAAAATTTTTGCTGTCACGCAGTGCTCAGAAACAGGTTTAGAAATGGTGGATGTGTTGAGTTGGTTCCCTGAGGTCAGCTTGGTACCACTCCTGGAAGATTCAAGGACCTATGAGGTTTTGAAGGGGTGATTTAAAGAATGGTGGAGAGCAGGCTATCTCAGAATCACAGAGTCACAGCATGTTAGGGATTGGAAGGGACCTCAAAAGATCATCTAGTCCAATCCCCCTGCCAGAGCAGGAACACCTAGATGAGGCTACACAGGAATGTGTCCAGGCGGGTTTTGAATGTCTCCAGAGGAGACTCCCCTGGGCAGCCTGTTCCAGTGTTCTGTTACCCTCACTGAGAAGAAGTTTCTTCTCAAATTTAAGTGGAACCTCCTGTGTTCCAGTTTGTACCCATTACCCCTTGTCTTACCACTGGTTGTCACCAAGAAGAGCCTGGCTCCATCCTCATGACACGCACCCTTTATATATTTATAAACATTAATGAGAAGCAAGTTGTGGGATAACTAGTGCAACGCAAGATGGTGCAGCTCTGGGAGATGGCGCTGTACCGTCTTTAGAGGAGACTGCTGTTCTTTCAGGATGGTCTCCATATCAAGAGAGTCAAAGTGCCAGAGCATATTATTTTTTTATGAAAAGTCTGTGTCTATGGGGGAAGCAGGAAAGTAATGAACAGTAAGAAAATCGTGAGATGGGGAATAAAAACACCTATGTGGAAAAAGAATAAAAGGAAAAGAGGGTGAGAATATTTTTAATAGCTTGCACAACAATGCTAAGAGTCTGTGTTACAAATGAGAGAAAGAGTAATTTTCCATTATCACAGTCTGGCTGGATGGCTAGCAGGACTGAAGTGCTCAAAAAACCCAAACCTGTTTTAGTGTTGCAGTGCTTTTTAGGAAGGACATATTTTCTTCCAAAACCAAAAAAGACATTACCACGTTCAAGGAACTGACAAGTCGGAAGCATAAACAATCTTTAATTGCTTATGGAAAAATGTCATAACAGATAATATGCAAGATAGATTATAATTTAGGGACTGCTTCAGGCCTCCAGTCTGCCTCGTAATCACAGATTAAAATTGGGTGAGAGGGAAAAAAGCTACATAACTACAGGGCTTCTCTTCAGGTGATAGCGTTAGAAACTTCCTACAGCTAATACCGAAACGTGCTTGACATTTTTAAGTGCA